>NC_141697.1:783250822-783869727 GCF_964263255.1 Lissotriton vulgaris | reverse complement strand
ATGCAGCAAGAATTTTAGATTCTATTAAGGACACAGAGCCGAGAATTAGCCCACCGTTAGGACAAGTAAGATTTATGATCTCATGCTGTCATCGTAATGTATTGTAAATATTAGATTTTCTCTCACCCTTGTATTTGAATGTATTTGAAGATGGGATTAAAGTTCTCCTTTCTTTTCAGGTTTGCATTTGAAACAAAGTTAAAACCAAGGCTTAGCTTTTCCAGTAATTGGTGTTTTTTGTTCCAACAGCTCTGCTTGGATTTCATCGTTCTGCTGTGCCCTGTTGGTCTATGCTTACGTTCCACTGAGAGTCTTTGAATCCAGTGACTGTGTGTTTCTGTAAAGTTTAAATATGTTTTACATATTGAAGAATGAGTGGATATATAAGTGTCTGGATGAAGGATTTAGTAGGTGCGTGACTGACTGTATGAGTGAGTGATTAAATGTGTCTTACTAAATGCATGGGTTAGTGACTAAACTGTCTGAATGTGTGCATCAATCAGTATGTCTGTTGTTGTGTGAGCTGCTGCATGTGTTGATCAGTAGCTATATGAGTGGCTATATGGGTTATTGATTGGTTGCCCAAGTATTTGAATGGGAGACTGAGTGTGTGTGTGGGTGGTCGGGAGGTGTGTGACTGTGCATAGATGTGTGAGCAGTTGATTGACTAGGTGTATGAGTTCAAGAGTGCATGTGGAAACAGTTATATGGGCGGTTGACTGTGTGCATGGGTGTGTTGGTGAGTGAATGGATATCTCAGTGCTACATGTCCAAGTAAGTACATATGTAAAACACAGTGCATGTGAGAGTTGGCATATATAAATGACTATACATGAGAGCCAGTGAATGTGTGAGTGGCTGTATGGATCATTGTGTACTTGTATCAGTGATTGTATAAGAGAGTAAGTATGTGTTAGTATATGTTTGAATAAGTAAGGTGTTGTGTGTATAACTGTATAGTTGAGGAAATGGAAGTGTGATTGATTCTTTGCATGACTGACTAGGTGTGTGAGTAACTCCATGGATGAGTGGCAGTGTGTGAGTGTCTGTATAGGTGTATGAGTGCATTTGATAGTGTTGTATTGATGAGTGACTGTATGTATGAGTGATTCTATGGGTGAATGAGTGAATGTGTGTGTAGACCTAGGAATCAGTGAGTGCGTATGTAGTAACTGGTATTGGTGTGTCAATGGTTTCAAGAATGGTAGTCTGTATTTAACACTGGGTGTATCAAAGGTTATATTAGAGTGTGAGGAGGTGCATCGTATTATCACATGAATGATATCATCAGTGATGTGATTAGTGATGTCAAATGAGATGTCATCACTGATGTCATCAGTGATGTCATTTGAGATGTCATCAGTGATGTCATCAGTGATGTCACTGACCATGTCATGAATGATGTAATATGTGACATCATCAGCAGTGGATTACGGGTGTGCGAAATATAGTTAGTACAACTAACTATATAGGAGCAATTTCAATGATTTTTTAAATGCTAATTCCTAACTGTATACGTCCTGAAACCTATGGTTTTTAAGTGAATTTGCAAGGTTTTTAAAATGCTAATTCCTAACTATATAAGGCCTGAAACCTATGGTTTTTTAAGTGAATTTGCAAGGTTTTTTAAGTGCTAATTCCTAACTATAATACTATATAAGGCCTGAAACCTATGGTTTTTTAAGTGAATTTGCAAGGTTTTTTAAATGCTAATTCCTAACTATATAAGGCCTGAAACCTATGGTTTTTTCAGTGAATTTGCAAGGTTTTTTAAATGCTAATTCCTAACTATATCAGGCGTGGAACCTATATTTTTTTTCAATAAATTTCAAAGGTTTTGTAAATGCTAATTCTATTAGCGGATAACGTTTATATATCTTGTTATCCTTCTGGGACCACCTGAGCAGCCATCTTGTTTCTCAGGAGAAGTGAGGCACAAGAGAGCACAAAACAAGAGTGGAAAACGCGAAAAGGGGGCAGGGTAGAGACCCCCTGACCCCCTAGCCCTTCTCAGGGGGTCCCAGAAGGACCACCAAGTGCAAAACAAAATTATTATTTTTTTAAATCGCGGGGTACGCGCACGGTACGCGTATCGTACGCATACGGTGTGCGTACCCCTCGATTTTTTCTTTTCTTTTTTTGTCCTTGGGGGTCCTTCTGGGACCCCCTGAGAAGGGCTAGAGGGTTGGGGGGGTCTCTACCCTGCCCCCTTTTAGTGTTTTCCACTCTTGTTTTGGGCTCTCTTGTGCCTCAGTTCTCCTGAAAAACAAGATGGTGGCCACACTTCCTGGTTTGGACAGTTTGGAATGTTGACAGTTGACTGCCAGCCAATCAGAAACTCGCTCGCTCACATAAGGGTACGCACACGTACGCGTACGGTACGTGTACCGTACACGCGTACGGTGAGCAAATATAGATGTATCATTTGCTCAAATTCAATTTTCTCAACAACTACTGGAGGGATTTTCACCAAATATAGAAAAGGCACTACTGCATACCTGTCCCTACCATTTTGCCAAGTTTGGTGTAATTCCGTTCAGCCGTTCGGGCTGTAGCCGTGTCTAAAGGTCCCATAGAAAATGCCATTTGAAAAATTTCAAATTCAATTTTGTTAGAAATACTGGAGGGATTTTCACCAAACATAGCAAAGGCACATTTGCATACCAGGCCGTACCATTTTTCCAAGTTTGGTGTAATTCCATTCAGCTGTTCGGGCTGTAGCCGTGTCTGAAGGTCCCTATGGAAATTAACATGGGGAAAACACGTTTTGGGAACCCCCTTTTGGCCCCCGCTTGACGAATCCCCCCGAAACTTTCAGGGAAGGAGTGGAGCGGAGCTGGCCAAAATTCTGGGAAATTACACGCAGATTCCTCAATCGGCGCCAAAGTTATTCCCAATAGAATGTTGAGCGCATATACATATATAATTTGCTCAAATTCAATTTTCTCCACAACTACTGGAGGGATTTTCACCAAATAAAGAAAAGGCACTACTGCATACCTGTCACTACCATTTTGCCAAGTTTGGTGTAATTCCGTTCAGCCGTTCGGGCTGTAGCCGTGTCTAAAGGTCCCATAGTAAATGCCATTTGAAAAATTTCAAATTACATTTTCTCAAGAACTACTGGAGGGATTTTCACCAAACATAACAAGTGAATATAATATATATATATATATATATATATATATATAATTAAGTCTATTTTTTAAAACATAAGATATGGTTTAACCCCTTCGAAGCTAATGACGAGCTGGGCTCGTCATGGCGCTTACCTGCCGTGCGCGGATGACAAGGCCAGCTCGTCATGAAATAATGTAAAACAACAATATGCAGCACAGGAGGGGAAAATGCCTAGCAGCCATGTGGTTAATAGCTCTGACCAGTTGGTTCTTTAGGGATCTACACTCTTTCGAAAACCATGAGTTCAACCTGGTTGATTCCCCATCACTGTGATTTGAATACTTGGAATTAACAATATAACGTGCAGTTAATTTATCAAAAAATTTACCCTACTAGCGTCTTGCATGTTTCTCATGGATTCAGCATAAGATTGAATCTCTCCCAACCAAACAAGTAAATCCTCCTTGATTTTATTAAGTTTATTTACACCCCCAGGATCATGGGCCATTTGAGGTGTTGTTTATCATTAGTGGGTAGTACCTCTTTAGTGATCAGATTGCTCGTAGGAGTGCTATCATTTCCCTCCCAAGGAGATACTAGCTCCAGACTAAACAGGGTAAGATCACAATCAATATTCTTAATTATGATCATATCAACTAGTGTGGGCGACAACCATACATCTACTAGAAAATAGTCAATACGCCTAGCCCCTGTTGAGCCAATGTAGGTCAGTTCTCCTTCTCTAACTGATGTGGTCCTACCATTGGTGGTCCTTAATCTATTTTTGATAGTCAATACATTTAATTGCAGAGCTGGGTGGCACCAATTCTTAATAGGAAGCAAAGTTAAACGAAGGGACATGCCAGAGTTTATCCTCCTCATTCACTACATGGATGTCATCCTCATCCAATGGTTCAAAGGTTACATTAAAATCGCCCCTACGATCCGGGGTGAACCGGCTGCCTATTGCCTAGGAACTCGTCTAGGGTCGGCAAAATGAGAGATTTATCCCCCCCCCCCCCCTTGGTACCTCCGGCATACACATTGTAGATATCCACAGTGTAGCCACGGTTGCCTTTCCATCTAACAGCTTGAATATCAGGACTATTCATGGGTAGGTCCTTAATTCTACAATTAAGTGTAATACTAATCCATATTAGCAATCCACCCGATGGGCAATTTTTATTAGATGCTGTTGCAGACAGGTGGAATGTCACGTAGCCTGGCATAAATGTTGAAGTTAAACTTCATTTTTCCTGCAAGATGCATATATTGTGAGATTGGACCAACTGCACCCAATGGGGAAGACACAGTTTACTTTTAATTCTGCCACATTCCATGAAATTAATTTAAGTGGGTGATAGCTTGAGGGGAACTGGAATAGAGAGTGTGGAAGAATCTCCAGACCTCTTTCTTCATAAACAAGTACGTTATTCAGATTAATATTGATGTTATCCTGGCTACGAGTTACATCGTCCCCAATAGATTGCACAGAAGGCTTTGGACCAGCCCTATAATTTGGTGGTCTCGATTGCACCTTGGTTGTTGGGAGGTTTAAATTCGGGATAAAATAAGCGACACTAGTGTCTGTGAGATTGCGTACACAACTGGGCTGTAGTCAGTCAATATATACTAAAGGGGACAATGGAGAAGTCCTATTAGGCTGTAAGTTAGAGTTACACAACGGATTATAAATTGCCAACTGCCTCTTAAATTGGATATTTTATTTGGCAGGGGGTAGAGTCTTTACTTTCTAGGCAATAAGATTATGCACTAAACTTTCATTGGCAAGGGTCAGCTCTATAGCGTCTGTACTGTTATTAGCTAAAACACATCTCTTTACACGTAGTATGTCTTCCCTAATCATGGATCTGCACCCCTAACATGCTTGATCCAATGGATGGACTTATTTTTTAGGGATTCCTCATTCTGATATGTTGTAAGACAGTTACATTTGGGGACATTAACCATGTGCATTTTTTTACATTGGGTAGCAAGAGGGATGGAGAGTCCTTCCCGATGATGTGACATATCATGCGTTTCATTTTCTCTAGTTTGAATTGTAAATGTCTACGTGTTGCTTCATATGCTGTATGACCTAGCATACCCCCCCCCCCACTATATCCCCAGCCATGCCTGCTGTGCGACTACTCAGGCCAGTATTTAAAGTTGGTGCCAATGGATGTCATGTGCAACTAAATGCTGCAATTGTTTCCTATTAGCAATATCCCTCACTTGCTCGGAACCAGGTTCTACGCCTTGGCTTTTAGAGTCCCCAAACCTGGCTAGCAACTTGTAAATAAGCCAAGTTAGGGTCCCAATTGTGGTTTTCAGGGCACAAACCTCCTTATGTAACTCAGATACCGAATTAATGACTTCAGGATCAACTAGGGCTACATCAGTGGGCGAGGTGGTGCTTCCTTTTGTAGCTTTCCCCCGTTCATCTGGTATCTCAGTTGCAGTGCTCATTTCTGGCTGATCCAACAGAGGTGAAAATCTATTAGTACATGGAAAATTGCTAGTAGATGTTAGTAAATCAGTACTTATATTTTACTGATCGTCCAAGGGCATTGCAGACGGTTCCCGCGACTGTGTGCAATTACCATTATTCGCCTTTCTGAACATGCTGAGTATGTGCCTTTCTTTGGTAAAAGTTCCATGAGCTATGGTGTTCTTAGGTCTAGGCACAACGTCAGCAGCAGTTGGAGCCAATAGTAACTCACACTTGAACAGTAAATCATCAATATGATTGAGGACACAGCCCCCCTTTGGGGGGCTCTGTGCCTTCTTAAATTTTTGACTGCTTTGTGTACTCCACCAATCCCAGCGCCCTATCCATAGTCTTCCTTTTCCCCATGAGGCTTCTGTCAACTCTTGCAGAGACAAATGGGGTAGATACAAGGGGAGAGGACAAGAACACTAAAATAGGCTACTTTACGCAAAGTACCTTGGATGGACACTGAAGCACAGAAGTCAGAGGGGTGGCCCAGTCCAGCCTCTTCCAGGCTATAACGGGCTCACCCGCGCCAAGTTTGTGGCTCAAACAGATGAGCGCGTCCCGCACCGCGGGGAAAAGGGCAGCACTTTATGCGCGTTGATCACGCCTCGCGGCAACAGCTCAAGGGTAGTTTGCACCCTGGGACAATGAGTCCCACCAGGGTGTGCAGAAGCACAGAGTCACAGACCCCAGCAGCGGAAAAAAGACAAATTGCACCCTGGGACAGAAGTCCCACCAGGGTGTGCTAGTCAAAGTTTGTGGCCCCAACAGATGAGCACGTCCCCTTCTCCCCCCTAAGGGGTTTACGTAATCAACAGGTAGGTGCAGAAGGAGGAGGGGGGAGCACACCCAGACGACAATTCGCACCCGACCTAGTCAGGCTGCCTCCGCAAACCTTGAGATTCAACTGACACAGTGGGACCTATCCCACTCTGCCCGCTTCCCTCGGCTATGCACTTGCTGCACTTGATGCCCCTCAATCCAGGGCCCGACTTCAGCTTGCTGCTTGTGCTGCTTCCAAACTTGAGCATGGCCCCCACTGCTTTTGCCCAACCTTTAGCAGTGGCGTGCAGTGGTGTGCAGTGGCGTCTGCAGCGTCTCCTTGTTCAGGTGGCTGCAGCACACTATGGTGCTCCTTGCTCGAAGCTCTCACAGCCCTTGATGGACTTCTCTGTATGCTCAGCGTGCTCGGGGAGGCAAGGGTGGGAGAGCTCCCGACATCCTCCGCAGCTGCCTTGCCTCGCTGCAATGCACTCGGCGTTCTCGCCGCTGCCTCGCCTTAGATATGGGTTTTTTAGGGTTCAGGGGTGGGTACTATTTGTGGTGTCGGAGGATTTTTAGAGTTCAAGAGTGGTTGCTGACTTAGGGGTAAATTGTTTTACTTCAGTGGTGGGTTGTAACTTTTTAGGGCTCAGGGCTGGGCAATTTTATGGGGTGTAAGTTTTTTTTAGGGTGCAGAGGAGAGCAATGTGTTCGGGTGTAAGGGTTTTGTAGGTTTCAGGGGTTGGTTGGAACATGTTGTAACATTATTTTAGGGTCCGGGGTGGCTAGTGTTTTGGGGTGTTAGGGTTTAACAGTGAAAAGTATTTTTAGGTTTCAAGGTGGGTTGTATTTTGGGGTGTAAAGGGTTTTTAGGGTTCAAATCAGGTAGTGTTTTCAGTTGTAGAGGGTTTTAAGGGTTCATGGGTGGGTTGTTTTTGTGAGATTAAAAGTATTTTAGGTTTAAAATATGTATATATTGTTAAAAAAAATCTAAGTTTATGTTAATTTAAATTAATTGTTACGTTACGTGTTATAAACTTAAAATTATAATGAAAATGACTTGTAAATAAAAAATTCGTTAATAAAAAATAAATATTGTGAAAAAACGAATTCATATTTTCCAGGAATATAACATTAACTCTGGTAAATGTGTATAAAAACTCTCTATTAAAAAATATAGTTCACAAAATGTAAAATAATTAAATTGTACATCATAATAAACGTACTTAGAATATATATATATTATATATATAAGTTTATTAATTATGCAAAGTAAAAGCATCCCGTTGTAAAATAAAAACTCAATTTAAAGGTACTCTCAATATACTTATTCAGCAATCATGACTCCCAATGTACTAAACCACAATATAATGACTGATATTCCCAAAAGGAGACAGGTGGCCTGTCCCCAAGAGTCCAACACAATTCCCCAACAGACCAACACTCTCAGAGACCAGGTGAGGAAAAACCTATAGGCAGTTAGGCATCTTCTAAGGCCTTTTGTGGGGAATCAATAAGGAAGGTGCAAAAAAGTGGGTGGGTAGATAGATTGTCATTGAGGCAGAAGACAAAAAAAGGAAAGATACGTCCTTTTGGTGATATCCAGACATAAATATTTAAAAGGAGATCCTTAAATGACTGTTGATAAAAATCTCTTCTAGACATAGCAGCTACAGAGAGCTGTTGTTTCCAAGGCACCTACCTGTAGTAAAACTTATCTGGGAATGCCAGGGGGTTTAAGAAAGACCGCTCCAGAAGCATCAGCTGGTCATTAATCATCCGTACTTCCAGAGGACTTCTGAAGGCAAAACAAGGAAACAGACTTGAGATCAGTTACCTGCACCGATTGTGACCCTGAAAGACAGTGAGTTTACTCTCCAAAAGATTGACCAGAACATTGGGTGATCTCTTTGACCTGTATATCGACGAAGGGGCATGATGATGTCACTGACTGAAAAATGGACTCAGACACTTGGTGAGTTCCCTGACCTGCTGTTGGATGGCAAGGATGTACCTAAAATCAGCACAGGTGGACTCGGTGTATTACAATTAGTGGAAATGACAACACTGATTATTACAGAATTTTCTCTTGACATAATTTGATAATAATGCGTCTCGTTTCAACCCTGATGTAGAGCAGTGATTGACCCAGATTCTGGTAAAGATGTGTGATGAAAGAATTTGAAAATGACACTAGGTTTGATGCATATCACTGCTAGGATCCTTGTTATCATTTCGATAGTAATGATTTCTAGTTATTACAACAGGTGACAGAGCATTTATTTTGCACATTGTGGAAATCTGTGGTTCTAATAAAGTTCCAAATTGGCAGCATCATGATCAGTTACAATAGTGGCTTGGGAGTCTTGACTATATGAGCGCAGGTCAAGAGTCAGTCAAATATTCTTTATTCGGTTCTTTTCACAACCATAAAAGAAGACATCCAGAGTTAAAACAAAGAGCAGAGAATATATAATAAAATTCATAGTAGTACAATTCATAATCAACGATATATGTACAAAAAAATTTAATTTCATCAAATAGCAGCAAGTCACGAGTTTCCATATAAGAACAAAGATTACAATTTTATAACAATATTCATAGATCAGCACAGAGACAAAACATATATAAATGCTAAATAAATACACTATATCCCCACAGACCATTATTTTCAGAGGCAATTCATTATAAGTCATACAAAACCAAAATACCATTACAGATGTGATTAGACATTAACGAATAAATAAGATCATTTCCAGACTAAGGGCCAGATGTAGGTAGCGAAATACCGGTCTGTAACGGCCGAAAATCGGTGAATTTCCCGTTACCGACCGGTATTTAGCCCTTCTTAATGTAGGAGGCTGTAAATAAGGATTCAGTTATTTACTGATTCTTTATTTTAAGGAATCGGCAAATTACCAACAGGCATATGCATCACAGTAAATACCGGGAGCAAATGGGCAGATTCTCAGAATCTGCCTCTTTGCTCCCGGTATTTTTGCATTTGAGATGCATCATCCCAAATGCAAAAATCGCAATTTAAGGAATCTCTAAATTGAGATTCCTTAAACTGCGATTGCATTTAAGGAATCCCAAATTGAGATTCCTTAAATGCAATGCATGAAAGTCAAAAAAATAACGAATTCGCTAATAGGGGGAGCAAATTACCAGGAAGTTGGACTTCATGGTAATTTGCTAAAACTTTGAAAAAAGCACTTTTGTGCATATTTCAAAGTTTCATGTTGCGCACACACATGCCCTTAGGGCATGTGTGTGTGCAACATATGTGCATAGATACATTTCAGGGGTGCAACAGGGTGTCATTTTGACACCCTTGCACCCTTGAAATTGCATGAGCAATTTGTGAGTACCTACAGGTGCTCGCAAATTGCTCATGCAATCTCCAATACATTCATATGGGCCTGTAGGCCCATAGGAATGAATGGGACAGCATTCCTTAAATGCGACTAGCAATTTGCGAGTAGCAATTAAGGAATGTTTAGGAATCGCTATTTTAATAGCGATTCCTACATGCATAGGCTTTTGCTATTCCTAAATAGCGATTCCTTAAAAATCGCTATTTAGGAATAGCAAAAGGCTACATTGATGCATCTGCCAGCAAATCCTTAAAACCTATGTAGGTAGCACTTAAGTGAGTGCATTTTTGCTTTAAGGATTCGTTATTAACCACCAACTACAAGTTGGTGGTAAATACCAAATACCTTTAAAAAGCAATTATTCACTTTTTTCAAAGTGCCATGTGGCAGACATACATGCCCTTAGGGCATGTATAAGCGCCACTTGTGCACACATGCACGATTCAGGGGTACAACAGGTTGTCAATGTGACAGCCTGCCACCCTTGAATATGCTCCCACTATTACCAATTCGGTAACACCGAATCGGTAATAGTGAATGGCTTCCCATTCATTCCTGTGGACCTCCAGGCCCATAGGAAGGAATGGGAAGGTATTCCTTATTACCGAATCGGTATTACCGATTCGTAATAAGGAATATTATAGAATCGGTAAATTTTACCGATTTTTTACCTACATCATATTTACCGATTCCTAAATACCGAATCTGTAAAATTCTGTATTTAAGAATCAGTAAATTGAGATTACCTACATCGGGCCCAAAGTTCCAGAAACTGGCTGCAGTACAAATATATCTATACACCATGCATTCCTTATGTCCCTGGAAGCAAATATAATATGCCTCCAGGAGACATGGTGCCCCGATAAAGTTCAAGCAGGGAAAGATTATTTTGTATTGGAAGGTAGTGCCACTTTTAATAAGAAAGGACATGCCAGTGGGGGGATAGCTTGCCTTTTATCGAATCGAATAAACTGGAATTATGTACATTATATGGACCCCAGTAACCTATTTCAAGTAGTAACTTTATTTGGGTCTAGTAACACGAAAGCTGATAAACATTTGGTTCTGATTAATGCTTATATACCACCGGAAGCTGGCTATAATGTAATCTTGAAAAAGGTTTTTACACATATCCAGAGTATCAGGGAGAAAGATCCAATGACGGCTATAATTTTAGTCGGGGACTTAAATTGCAAGATTTCCAATGCAAGCATAAATTTATTTTGCGATAAATTTAGAGAAGAAACTCTCCACATTCCTCGGGCAGTATTTCCCGAAAATACTAAAACAAATAAACGTGGAAAACAACTGTTAAATGAGTTGGCATAAATGGATGGGATTATTGCAAATGGGAGACTCCCCTCGGATTCCCCTGCTAATTTTACGCATAAATCCTATCAGGGGGAATCGATTTTAGACTATGTCATAGTGGGGACTCACTCATTCGAGTTGTTGAAGGACCTGAATATTATCGACACACCGCTAAGTGATCATGGAATACTCTCTATTTTGGTGAATGTAAAGCCCTCCAAATGTGATCAGTGGTCTCTGAATAGCGATCAAATACATTTCGGCACTAAATCAGGAAGGTGTTACTGGAATGCAAGAGCGCAACGAAATTTGGAAGGAATGCTCGACATAGCAATATCTGAGCTCCCTTCCTGGCATGGCTCGGAAATAGAAAATTTCTCTCTGTTCATGAAGGCAGTAATAGCGGGGGCAAAAAAGTCCAATAAGAAAAAGTCCATTAGAATATTCCCAAGCCCTCTGAGACTGCTTAACATAGAAATTAATAAATTTGTACGGGCCCAATACTTAAATAGATCCGTTATTATAGCACGAAAAATAACTTTGCTAAAAAGGAAAAGGAGAAGGCTATCAGTCACAATACGTAAAGAAAAAGAGGATACCATCTGGGTAAAAATGAGAGAAGCCGCTACTAACGGGGAAATGAGGCAGTTTTGGTCCCTTATAGGTGAGGGGTGCGGATTGAGAACAAGACCTTTACCCATCCCTATTGAGGAACAAATATGGAGGGACTTTGTTTCTACCCTTTATGCAAGCAACAACCCTGTGGCTCCACAAGTATGGTCAAAAGAGATGAGTCTGCCTCTAGAGCCATTCTCAGAAAAAGACATAGATTTAGCTATTGGTGAAATGAGGAATTCCGGGGCAATGGGCCCGGACGAATTGCTCATCACCGTATTAAAACAAAACAGGGCTAAATGGAGCAAATTACTTTGTCCAGTATTTAATATCTGTCTACTGAGAGGTAAGGTTTTACCCTCCTGGAAGGGAAGCATCCTGGTGCCATTGTTTAAAAAGGGAGACCGCTTATCCCCTCAGAACTATCGCAAGATTGCATTGTTGGATGCAATCGGCAACGTTTTTACAAGATGTTTGCTGAAACGAATAAATGACTGGGTGGATTATTCAAACATACTTCCTCTCGAGCAGACTGGTTTCAGAAAAAACCATGGCACCATGGACAATCTAACAGCCCTCCAGGTAATAACCGATAAATACATAGGAGCAAGAAAGGGGATAGTCTATGTGGCATTCATAGATTTTTCCACGGCCTTTGATAAGGTCGATCGACAATTACTGTGGAAAAAGCTATCTGCTCTTGGAATGCCTCATAGAATTTTACTTCTGGTACAAGACTTGCATGACAACACATGGTGTAGAGTGCTATTGGGGGGAGAAAGGGGCTTATCTCAGCTTATTCCATCTGCGAATGGCCTCAAACAGGGCTGTTTATTAGCTCCCCTTTTGTTTTCCCTCTATGTTAGTGATCTCCCCCGCACTATATCCACATGTGAAGGAATTGCCCCACGCCTGGGAGATACATACATTTCTTGCTTAATGTATGCGGACGACATACTAATCATAGACCTTACCCCGAAAGGTCTTAACAACCGTCTGCATTCATTATATGTATTCTCCGAAGATCATTTCCTGAAAATAAATATCTCTAAAAGCAAGGTAATGTGCATGGAGGGGCGAAAAAAACTGAAGTTGGAACACATTAGCTGGGAGCTGGGAGGCCAAAAATTAGAAAGAGTAAAATCATATGTATTCTTGGGTAAGGTTGTCAATAGCAACTTGAACAACAAATCCCACATAGATAGTAGTTCTCGTAAGGCAAAATCGCAGGGAAATGGGTTGAGAGCTTTATATAAATCAACCGGTAAAAGACACTTCGGGTATCTGCTGGAGGCCTTCCGGGCAAAAATCCCTTCAACTTTGCTTTACGGCATAGAACTTATTGATTTAGGTGAATGGGGTTTCTTGGACATTATTGAGGGTTCCCTCTTGAGAAACCTAACTTCGGTTAATAATAGTTGCAGTGCAGCAGTCCTTCGATTAGAATTCGGCTTAAGAAGTAGCTGGGCACAGGGTTTGGCAGGAGTTATTCGCTGGGTTACCTGCTTGATCAAAGGAAAGCCAGCCACATTAAGATCCCTTATCACAAAAGAGTTGATGGGCCCCCTAAAAGAGCACTCGTTACTCATAAAGAACTATAGGAAGGCCATTACTCTCTTGGATCTGGAGGAAGCTACTCTTTTAGACCTCTCTATGCAACAACTAAAATTTACATTAAAACAAGCTACATGGAAGTTAAGCTACGAAAGGGATCGCAACTCTATTGTGCAGAAGAAGGGGGTTACTCAAGCTGTTAACTCTCTTCTGTTTAGACAAATACAACCTTATGCCTCTTGGAATATACCTCACGGTCTGCGCCGCTTTTGGCTGCTTCTTAGGCAGGATCTTCTTCCACTGAATAAGTTGTTGGCCAAATGGTATGGTATATCCAATATATGTAATTTCTGTAATAACTCAGTCCAAGACTCTATACATGTTCTGTTAGTTTGTCCAGCAATAATGGTTCACCGCCGCTTGTGGGTGAAACCTGTATGTATACAATTTGGTATTTTATCGGTGAGATCTCTTATTGATGCTATCTTCTGTCCCCCAAATGAAATTTTCTGTAATAGAATTTTTATTTTTTTAAATGTTTTTTAGAATTGTATTAGATGAGTTGCATGATAATTTGTATAAGCCAGATCACATGTGGTTTCATTTTTATATTACTTGTCTGTTGCTTTGTTATATGTGGATCTCTGAGGAGTTCCAAATCATATTTAAATAAAATTGAATTGAAATTGAATTGAATTGAATCTATACACCATTACACATGTATAGTTGTCACTCAACAGTTGGAGATTATACAGGGCCAGCCTTTACTTCCTGATATTTAAAAATCTTATTAGAGGTATAATAAAATCCCTCCTCGGTTTAGTGTTGAGTCGACAGAAGAATAAAAAATGCAACATGTAGTCACAGGGGCATGATTCAAGTTCGGCATCACAATATACTTTGCACGGATAAGAAACCAAGAAATATGCAATGATGAACCTAAATCTAATGAGATAAAACATTTTCAAGTGACCAAAAAAAAGGGAAAGATAAGGCTCTACACATGGTGAACGTACTAGAGGCAAATATTTCAGAACTCTCTTTTTCTCAGTCTCCAGACGCTCACTGGTTATCTTTAAAAAAGATAAAAGATCTCCTTTTAACTGCATTTTTGAAACCTTGGCAATTCTTTGAGGGTTATATTAACACAGTCCGCCCTCCCCACGGTTTCCAGCTGCCTTTTAACGTAGTTAAACCATGGTATCTTCTGCATTTGGTCAAGGCTGGGTCAGTCCAGTATTATTGCATGATTTTGGGCTGGCTCATCTATCGCCCATACTGAGTGCCATAACAAAGTTGGAGCAATTCGTATACTCTGAGTTAAAGGGATCAGACCAAGTTCATTATGACAAAAAATAATTGGTAGGCTACTTGGGACTGTTAGTAATAATCTCAGAAAGTTGTTCTCCACAGCCTGGAGGTGTGTTGGGTTACAAAAGTCCCACACTCTAGCCTCATTCAAAGTAACAGAGCAGTAGCGTGTGCAACAAAGTTCGGTTTTTTTTGTGTGTGTACTTACCCCTGTGCAGCCGTATTCCGGAGTTTACTACCACCCACCCGGCCCCTCCCCCGCCCCACGTCAGCGCCCGGTAGCACTCCCACCACGGACCGCTACTGCTTTTGTGTACTTGCTTATGACCAGGTGGAGGTTGAGGTATGTTGTAACTACATTTACAGCAGCTTAGCTAGTTTGCATGTGTCTGTGTGTATGGAACCTTGGAGTGCATGATGACAGTGTGGAATGTTGGTATGCCTGGTGGACTGGAGGAGTGACAGTTGGAATGAGTAGGTTGAGCTATGAAGATCAGCTCCTGGTGGGGCCATCAAAGATACTGTAACTACTTAATAAATCTCTACTTGGATCTACCTTATGACTACCATTATACTTCATTTCAAGGCACTGCTCAACAGTTCCCAGACCCCTCTTGACGCCACTTTCCATTATCCAGGATTCTAGGCGATCTAAAATGACCCTGCCCATCAGTTTGCATGTACAATTAATTAACAAAATTGAGCGATGACACCTCTGGTCAGACCTGTCCCCTTTTTAAAAAATGGGCACTATGATCACAGTAGCCCATGATTTTGGGGGGCCCTGGTAAGCTATACAGCTTAAAATCTTAATCAACGGTGGGAGCCAAAGGACAGGTTTGGCCAGAAATAGGTCAGCTAGGATGCCATCTGGGACTGATGCCTTATTCTTTATGGTATGATGTAAGGCTTTTTTAACTTCCTCAAAGCCGGGGGTGCCAGCTGGAGGGGCCCTGAAATGATTTGCTTGTCGTTTTATTTTAAAGTGCAATAGTGCTCACCCTCATTGCTGTATAAGCTAGAAAAATGTTGGACCCAAGCATCGGGCATAATTGTAGCATCAGTGCTGCTATTCTGAGAGTTTTGAAAAAAAGTTGAATTAACAGTTTTCCAAAAAAGTCAAGGGTCTTTGTTAAAACTAGCTTCATGCAGTTGTTCCCATGCCTCTTTTGTTATGGCCATTTTATATTTCAATATAGCCTGTTTATATTAATTTCAAAGGTGTCTCACTGCTATATTGTCCCTGGGTTTTTGTTTCAATGCCTCAATGAGGTTACTGTGAGATCGTGAGCAATTACTGTTGAAACATTTGTGGGACCTATGAAGTCCTAGTTTCCTATCCACTCGTAGTACAACAATAATTGTCTAAGTTATTGGAAAAAGCCCTTAGCATGGACGGTGGATTTATTCTGCTTTCTAGGCACTACAGAATTTGTGCAAACAGAATCTGCTGAAGAACAGAATCCGGGTCAACGAAAGTCCCACTTACGCAGAAGGCCCTTATTTATATTATAAGTTATGGGATGTAGTTTTGATATCTGGCGGGAATAACCAATCTGGGTCTTAAAGCAAATGGCCAAGGGGAAGTGATCACTAAAACAGACCTTTAAGATGAAAAATGCCACGGAGTGGTGTTTATAATATTTAGAAAGGGCAATTAAATCAATAAAGCTGCCCTGACCTCTGCCCATATAGGAATCATGATCTGAACCCACTGATTTAAAATGATCTATTGTTAAAAAAAGAAAAACATTAGAAGTAAAGAGTTAAAAATGTTCCCACAGTGGTTTTGCTCAAAATGGCAACCACCTCCATTATTCCCAGGTCATCAATATGAGCATTAGATGCTATTGCCTTGCTGCAAAAATGCTAGCCAGAAAGGTATGGCCTTCCTATAGAGCTTGAACTTACAAGATATGTTGTGTGGCAGACGTTTCTAAATCATCCTACTCAAACCCCAACTCCTATTATTTGAAAAAGAATTATTGAGCTCAATTGTGTGGGAACAGATTTCCGCTTGATACTCTTTCTCGGAGACTACTGGGCTATCCTCTTCTTATCGCAGGTGAATGTCAAATGTGGTAGATGTTTTAACATGGGTGGCTAGCTCCTCCATGAGCAGGCCAGTGCATTACCAATGCTTAGTTACAACTTATTACAGTAGAGAGGTACAGGCCGCTTTACATGCACTCCAATGGGGAAACTGTCTTTCCCTTCAAAATCCTTGTGGTATGTCATGCTGGGCTCCCTGATTCCCTATGATACTATGAAGAGGGCATGAGAGTGCTTGCATACTTGAGAATTGGTACTTCATAGGATGCAGCTAGCCCATAAGTGCATAAGGTGCTCTATAAGGCTTAGTGGTAGTCAGTGCTGCTATCTCCCTGCCTGCCCACTGCCCCAGTGCTACTCTCCTGTCTACCTCTATCTCTGTTTAATTCTTTATAATGGTAAGGGCAGTTCTCTAACTGGCACTTAATTTGTATTAAGAAAATAAATAAATAAATGCAGGTGTCCAAAATATTCTTAGATGGCCACGGCACCACTTCCACTACTGGCACTGCCCAATTCCCACACTAGCACCACCCACTCCCAACAGTGGCTCGTCCTGCTGCTTGCATGTATAATGCTGACAACTGAAAGCCCTGGCAGATAGCAAAGCGAGCCAGCATGCTTTTTTTTTTTTTAAAGGAGTATTTAGGGTGGTTCTCTCCCATGAACATTCTGAAAAAAAGTGGTTAAAAAGTTTCTTTTACAGCCCCCTTTTCACTAAATATTGGCTACGGTTTTATATTGGCTATAAAGCCATCAGCTTTGAAAGGGTACTCTAATTGGTACTCATGAGATTTTACAATCTTAGGGGCTGATTATAATCTCAACTGGAAAGCATTCCGACCGATTCGGTTCCGTAATGCATCCTGAATGACTCGGATCCGGGGAGTCCGATCGAGTGATTATGATGCATCCGAATGCTTCCGGATACGATTCGGTCAGACTCCCATTGACTTCAATGGGAACCTGTGTTCTGAACAAGAACAAAGGCGTCCATTGACAAAAGGCGTTGTTGGGAAAGCCTTACACCCTGTGGTGGGCAGCCCATGGTGCCTGCCATACTGTGCATGCATAGGTAGGGGGGACCCATGGGTACCTCCTCATGCCTGATTCGGCGGGACCCCAGTGAAGGGGGACCTGTTACGGGCCCCCAAAGTAAGATTCCAACAGCCGATTCATTTCGGAAGAACCAATTTGGAAAGGCTGTCCGAATCTGACATCCTAATCGCTCGGCTGGTAACGTGCTCCGTAGACTGCTACGATTCGGCTCCGAATGACTTGGTTACTCTCAATGCCTTTCGAAACCGAGTCGGACAGGCAGAACGCTTTCCAGCCATCGTAATCAGTCGTTGGGAAAAGCGTCCGAGTTATTTGGAAAGGAGGATTCCGAATCGGATTCGGATGAATCAAATACAGTTCGGAACCTTTCCGGATGACATTGTAATCAACCCCTTAGATGGGTTTAGGAGGAGGGTAAGGACTGGCGTACATTAAGAGGTGTTTAGTCCTTAGTTCCACTGTTACAACAAAAGATTACACCCACATGTGCCTTATGTGACAAACTGAGTAAAAACAAACTTTGACCAATTACATTAAGTAAAATTTGTAATTCAGATGAAATAAACACTTTTCATTGGTGGTTAAGGATTCAGCCAATATCAGGGTTATCCCACCTGAGGAAAATATTTGTATTAATTATTTAACTGGGGTCACTGATGTGTTGAACCTCTACTAAAATCATTGGGTCAGGCATGCCAATAGTAACATTTACAAAAGTAACATCTCCTGTCTCACTATATAGTCATGCCATGGCAGTGATAATAAATGTGGGCTAATAGCACACTACTTAAAGGAACTGTACTAATAAAAAGGACACTCACACATTACTACAGTGCAAAGGTAACATGTTAAATCTTTACCCAAGTATAGAAAAATTTACATGAAAAAAGACTTGCTACTATGTCAGTTCATTAAGCTTTATTCGATTTTGTTTCAAATCATAAAAGCATACAGTTTAAAAAATACAATCATAATTTAGCAAACAACATACATTTTAAAAGCAACATGATCACGATAGGTTAAGTAGAATTAGCTAACCCAGTTGTTATTTATGTCTATGAAAATTTACATGGTACGCACCCGCCTAATACTGTGTCATATATTACAGGTAAATTATTTTACAGAGAAACAACTCTCCTAATAGCCATGAGGTCTCTTCAATGTAATTTTACAATACTGCTCAAATTGAAGTCCCTGCATCCTAGCTTTGATTAAATATATATGGTTAAAACAATGACAGTATGGAACTAGATGGGTGTAGGATGACATCATACTCAGAAGAGATTTGTAAAGGCGAACGGAAAGTAACTATCTTTTTTGTATTAGTTTTGATAAAGTCATCAGTTTTCATTGTCTCTCAATTGTGGGGTACGCTGTGTTGAGCGTTGTGTCTAGCATGGCTCTTATGAATGTCATCCGTTGTGACAGTTGTAGGACCGATTTGTCTCAATTCAGAGTGAGGCCCAGTTCGTTGACCAGGTAATGCAGGCCATCGTGGATATCCATGCAGCCCGGTTGGAAGGAGCCTTGACCAACCTGTTGTCAAGATAAGAGAACACTTGATGTCTATGTTGCCTGAGGAAGGCTGTGGATTTGAAACCAAAAGTAGCACCCTGAACTGATAGTGGCTTCCAGTTACAGTGAACCTTGGAAATTTCTTGTGTTTTAGATGGGCGAAGATATGGAAATATGACCTTAACAGTCGAGAGACGACCTTTGTTCAGGAGGTGCAATATATCTTGCAATATAACCAAGCGGAATAACTGTTTCTTGAAGTTTCTTCAATCAAGAATTGGTTTCCATTGCCTTGGCTTCTTGAAAATTAAGAGGAAACTGGAGTAGAAAACCTTTCCGCTCTGGGACAGAGGAACGCTCTCTGTAGCACCTTTTTTTAGCATGGTTTTGACTTCCAACTTAAGAAGTTGTAGATGTTTTTGGACAGAAGTTTGCGATAGGGTTGAATGAGGTGTCTGGATGAATTCCAATGTGTGGCCGAAATGAACCAGGTCTAAGACCCATAGGTCAGTTGTTATTTGTTTCCAGCAATACAAATGATTGGTTATTCGCCTTGCTACGCTGGGAGGAAAAAAGAGAGGCGTAGCCAGTGCCTGTAGGAAGTTATTGACGGTGGCTGGTGTCTTTGCCTTGTGGTCCAGAATTCACTCTTGGAATGGATCTATTATAGGCCACTGGTGGTAGCTGTCATTTCTGTTATTGTGGTCGAAATAGTTGACTAGTCGAAGAATAGTGTCAATAGTGGTACTGTTGATATCCCAAGCTGTAAGATGGTTGTTCTCTTCCTCGAGTGCTCCAAAAGGGTAGTTTTTTACATTGTTAGGTCCCCAATGACTTGGCAATGTCTGTATGTTTTTTATGGCCTGGAGAGCATCATCAATTTGTTTCCCGAACAAGGTTTCTCCATCATAAGGCAGATCTAATATTTTTATCTGAGCCTCTGGTCTGGAGGAAGTAGGTTTGAGTCATCCTTGATGTCGTAATAGCTGCCCCAGCTAGCTGTCTGAATCTAGTGGTGGCAATAACCATGGCACGCTCAATGATTTCTGAAGATGTGCGCTCACCATCTTGTAATACTTTTTAGCTTCACTCCTTATGTCTTCTGGAAGCTTGTCCAGATAAGGGGGATATTGGACCACATTTGCCGATCTTATCGTACAAGTAGAGCCAGGGAATTTGCTGCTCCTACCATAAGCGCCAACATGGATGAAAAACGCTTTCCAATATTATTGAGGCGCCTAAACCCTATGTCTGGAGATGCTGACAGTGGTGTGGAGGAATTTATAGATCTGTGCTGTGTCACTTGGGAAATGACAAAGTCTGGTTTGGGGTGTCCTGTGAGACAAGCTGGTGTGTCCTCTGGTGCTTTACGTTTTTTATCAGCATGTGGTAACACTGCGGGAACTGAAGCCGGATTTCTCATAACCTTTAAGCCATCCTTCCAAATGTAATCAATAATGGACCTGACCCTAACACTTTTTCGAAAAGATTCATTAAAGTCATAAAGAAAACAGTAATTTTGATTTGCAGGCATAGGCAATTTTAACTGTGTTGCCGCTCTTTATAGGAGGTTGTGAAAACCCCCTATGTCCTCCAGAGGGGAATATACATGGGGTGGCGACAGAGATGACAGTGTTTGCAATATGTAATCATCCCATTCATTATGAGATTTTCGGAGGTCACCTTTCTCCCTTTCCTCCTCAGATGAGGTGGGATCTTGTAGGTGTGCCACCTGCGGAGAGCGGACTGCCGGTGGAAGTTGAGGTAATGGTTGCGGAGCTTCTAAAGTTGGTGCCTGTACAGGCACGGAACTTGCTGTTGCTGGAGTGTGTCTAGCAGGAGGGGACGTTGGAGGAAACCAATCTTCTGTAGTCTGATAACACAAATTGCAAGTCTGACACCAGTGATGACGGAAGGCACACCATCTCTTCATGATGTTGTTGTTGGTAGTGTTCTTGGGGGGGCATAACATTATTGTTCTTAGTATTCCCCCTCATCCGATTCTTCCTCTTGGCATTTTAAATTAAGTCCCATAGGGCTGTGTGCCACTCTGAAGGGTATGTCATCCTCAGAATCATAATCTCCTAAAAGATGAGAGGGTAGCAGTGAAGACACCTTCCTCTGTGATGTGTGAGCAGGAGTGAGGATTTCTATGTTTCCTTTTTGTTTAGGTATAGTTTTATCCTTCGTCATTGAGGTTGTCGACGATGAGAGTGTAATTGACAATGGTTTTGACTTTGTTGTAGACAGAAGAACTGTAGTCAACGGGAGAATAGTCCTCTACAGGAGTGCTATCATCAACAAGAGTGTTGATGAAGCAGTGATTTGTATCTTCAACAATATAGGAGTAAAGCTGGTCGAAGATGCGGTCGTCGACGAAGAGGAGGATGCTATGGACATGGTAATAGTATTAGAGGTAGATACTGTTGACGCTGCTGTAACCTATTTCATCATCGATGACCCATCTATTGGCACAGCAAAGAAAGATTTCTTCAAAGTATGTCTCATCTGAGGTGGAGTTGTTGGGAGCTAAGAAATAGATTTCAATGTTTTGTGAGGAGGAACTAGAGTCCTTTTTCCCCTTTTGTCCTGAAGGAAGGTCAGGGTCAGTTTTATGTGGTGACTTGGATGGGCTGCAGTGTCCTTGAGAGTCCTGAGAGCTATTTTTGGATGCCTTTTTGGGTGGTTTGTGAAAGGAATGAGACACAGTAATATCTCTAGCTCTCTTTTTATAGTTTTTTTTAGAAAAATAAAGATGAAGTCTCGCAATCCTCAACAGAAACCAGATCTTGTCTGGACTTAAGCTTTTGCAGCCATAATAGTAGTCGCCCCTCATGATCCTTCAATGTTTTAGAAGAGAAAGGGCAACATGCCTTTTATCTTATGAGACAGATAAAGACAATATATACCTTTCAGATGAGGGTCCTCAGTGTGTAGCCACTTCTTTCTGCAAGTATCACAGGGTCTGAAGAGCCTCTTCTTTGGTGTGTCTGACATGTTCAAAGTCAGTTTCAAAAACCCAATTAACAGATATAACTAGAATATTAAAGTACATCTGTAGACTTCTGTGAAGAAAAATCTGAAATTCTTCTGAAAAAGTAGTGACAGGTAGGACTGAGCAGGGCTCAGGGAGACTCCCTAGCACGACATGTGGGAGAAAATCTGAGAAACTGGAGCTTCTCACAGGAGTGTTCTACAGGATGGCGTGACCTGATTGGTTGAGTCTTAAGTTTAGTTCTTTTTTAAATAATGACTAGGATATGTTACTAAACCCGGAAGGCATAGGATCTCTATGATCTATGTCTACTATTACATTCCTTTTTAAGGTTCTGGGGACTTCCCAACTCTACGACTGCGAGTGATTCAAGAATTTGAATCTATGAAAGTTCCAATACTGGAATAAACCAATGTCCACATGACTGCCACCTGCACAGTAAAACTGTGCTGCAGAGGTGTAAATCAACCCGAGCAAAAGGTTCAGCCTGTGTGGATGCTGGCAGACCGCCAGGCAAAATACGCAGCCGGCTTCAACTACATCTTTGCTGCATTTCATGTGTGTTTTGACCAGATGAGTAGGACTGGGTCTGCCAAAGGAGCAGGCAGAATAAGTGTCTGTCCCCAGTAATGTGTGTCTCTCCCCATTAATCCACCTGTACCTTACCAGTTAAATTAAACAATGTGTCTAGCTTGAATTCACTTCCTAAAGAAAGATGCAGAAAGGATTTATTGTTGCTTACTTGGACAGGATCAATCCAATTTTAGGCTGCAGTCTGACAAGGACAACGCCTGCACAATGAATGTATTCAAATGGAAGGCTGAACACGGTGTACCTTATCCAAAAAGATAGGTTACCTCCCAGTTCCTGCATTAAGTGTGCTGTCTGCGGAAGAGAAAACACTATATCAATAGAAGTTTATTGGGCAGCAGATACTCTGTGTGGTCAATACATACCTGCGACTGCAAGCTTCCCTGTGGCTTCCTTCTTAGCTTCCCTTGGAGGTTTAAGGCTAACTTTGTATAGACAATTGTGTTCGGGGCAACTGTACTTTGTGTACACTGACCAATTGGCTTATTCTTTGTTCACATCCTACTCAAGGAGCATTGGGCACTTGTGCAGAGGAAGACAAGTACCAATGCCAGATTTATTGTCTGCCTCCCTTGCAGGAGTAAGGTCTATACCCTAGGACTGTTGAAAAGACATTGCTGCAGCATTTGAAAGGAGGTGGCTTGCCTTGCTTCTAAAAGATTTGCTGGTCAGCTAAAAAGCCCAAAACAGTGATTTACAGAGTTGCTGAGAGGAAGATAGAAGGACCTCACATTCCCATAACAAAAGCTTGCAATCCCCTGCTGAGCTGCCGGTGATCTCCTTTGCAAGTGGCAGCAGCAGCCAGAACTGAACGGTGTTGGTGGGGTGGGCAGGGGAAGAGGATAAATACAAAATTTAATAAAACACACCTCCTGTCCGTGTAGCTGCATCCTCCTTGTCTCGTCTCTCCACTCCTTCCTCCAGCTGGAACAGGAAGGACCCAGGCTCCCCTGTGCCAATTGCAGCACTGCAATGCAGCTGTGGGATTGGCCATGCTATGTGCGTGCGCATGAAAGTTTGTCCAGCCCGAGACGGCCGGCCAAACATTTATTCGCACATAGGGAGTGAAAACCACTGCTTCCCTCCCCTGCTCCTTCAATGAAGCAGCCCCACCCCACCTCGCAAACATGTCGCGCCCGCAACAAGAAAAAAATTAAATGATAACATTGAGTTATTATCATTTCATTTTTTCTTACACTGCTGAAAAACAGTGGGGTGACACTCCTTTGTCTAAGCGGAGGAGCCGCCTCTCGCAAGTGATGATAAAGCTCTGTGGGAATCCTCGCGCTCAGAGCCTATTGCTGCTTGGTTAGCCCAACTCCATCGCCCATAGTCTGTGTAAGACCTAAGTGCCAGTCACTGTATCATCATTGGGTGTGCTCCTGAGAGTCAACTTCTTCCTGTAAAGTAGCTGTGTGTGTGAAGATCAATGTGCCTCCATGCCCACTGCTCACATTCCCTTTCTCAGAAACTGTAACTGCCACTTGGCCTTTTTTTTGCAGGGTCATACCTGAACTTTTTGCCTTCCTCCTGGTATTTTTTCAGACCTGGTTTCGTGGTTTTAGGACTCTGGGCACTTTATCACTGCTGTCCAGTGTAAAGTGCATGTGCTCTCTATGGTAAACGTGGTAAGGTTGGTCTACACCTATTTGGCGTATTTAATTTACCTATCAGTCTCTTGTAAAGTGGTATCTCAGAAACCCAGGGCCAGTAAATTAAACGTTACTGGTGGGCTTGCAGCGCTGCTTGCCCCACCCAACAAAGTAGCCTTTCAAACCTGTCTCAGGCCTCTGCCATTGCAGGGCTTGCACGCACAGTTTACTGCCGCTGCGACGTGACACATAAAGTAGTTGCCACGTCTGGGACTCCCTTTTTACTACATATCAGTCACCCCAAGATAGGGCCTTGCTAGCAGGTTGCACTGTAGGTAAACGGTAGGCAATGGGCCTTAACTGTGTGGCATGTCCTGGTAGTGACAAACAACTATTTTGGCTTCTCACTACTGTGAGGCTGCCCTCCCATAGGAATGCATTGGGGATTCCCTATTATGTGCTTCAGCGGTAATTCCTGACCTGAGAGGAGTAGAGTGGTCAAGTTTGGTATGTATGGAATAGTGATAATAAATGCTGCCTAATGGTCTTCGCAGATTTATTATCCCTATTTTAGAAATGCCACTTTTAGAAGTGGGCATTTCTGTGTGCTATGTGTCTTTGTGCCTGCCTGATGTGTTTTGCATGACTGGCCCTGGAGTGACAGGGGCTGGGGAGGTGCAGTGGCTCCAGAGGAGCTGGGTGAGTCAGCGCTAGGGTTGAATATTCCAATCTGCATTTGGAGTGGTGGGGGAAGTAGCACCTGGGACTGAATGGGGCTGTGCCTGCCTTCCACAATTCTGGCTCCGCCCCCTGTCATGTGCCTGCGGCCGGGACCTACACTGACAAAGGAGGGTGATGTGCACATGTAAGAAAATGTGTAAGTGCGTCCCAGAACTGGTTTGGACCGGGCACAGAGCCCTGTGCCAAGGGAAGAAGAAAGACACAAGTGATAAAAGTAGTGGGGATGTGACCCCATGAAATGAGCTGCTGCGTGCTGACTTGGTACGGGTGGCCGTCAGGCTGCTGGACTGCCAGGAGGAACTGCTATTTGGGGCTCCCTACTTGTGGGAGGGAAGCTGCTGCCCTGCTGAGCCCCGATGTGCTGGCCTACCTAGGCAAATTGAGCTGAGAGGAGACTCTCCCCCCAACCTGGGGGGCAGCATTCTGGAAGCTGGCGGGATATTCCCCTTGTGGAGAGCACTGGGGCTGAGGGCAGGTGGAGTGCTGGATTTTTGTCTTTAAACCCAGTACGTTTTGGACGTGCTGAAATTGGATCTGCCCAAAGGTGTGCGCATCAGCACAACACAGCACGTGGAGCGTGCTCCTTCCACTATCCCCTCCAAGCCTAAGGTAGGCTCCAGCTGTGCTGAGAAGGGCGCCGCCACACCATGAAGAGTGCCAGAGGGAGAGCTCCGTGTGGTTCCCCTCAGCGGAGAAAGGAGGCCAAGGAAGAACCGGAAGTCGGCCTGACTGTGGGTGGGGCCATGCGGCGAGAGCAGGCGCCAAGGGCCACATTTGGCCATCGACAGAAGTCACGCAAGCTTGTGCCTGGAGGTGACGGGGCTCTAGTATTGCCGGTGGGAGCCATGCGTGGTGCCCTGAGAAAGGAGACGGAGACGATGGGGACTTCGCCCCGTACCCTTGCCGAAATTTGCGGAAAGAGGAAGCCAGGCAGGCTTAGCCTGAGCATGGGTGGGGCTCTAACCCAGGAAGTGGAGTGCCCTGTGTGTTGCTGGCGAGTGAGGACTTCACAGAGGGCGCAGCAAGTGAGGGCTCCACCGAAGATGCAGGGAGTGCAGGACCTCAGGAGAGGCCGACTGACACCACATGGAGAAGTTTCCCAGGCTCCCCAGAGTGAGGGTAAGTCGAGAGGGGTTGCCTGGAGGGGAATCCACGCCCCCCTCCCCTTGTGTACAGAGCGCAGCCGCATCGCGGGGTAGCAGGCGGCCGCCTTTTGGCCATATCTTTGTTTTCCTCACAGGGGGACCAAGTGAGATCCTCCCACCCTAATGGGCTACGCACTGCCTTTTTGAGGCTCCGGAGCATATGTTGTGCCCGGATGCAAGGGCGCGTGGCCTAAGAGGTGCCCTAACGGCGATGAGGAGGCCAGGGCTGTGACTATGCCTTCTAGGGGAATTATGGCTCCTGTAGCTATGGGCCTGATGTATATACGCTATGTGCCCACTGAGCATGTCTACTAAGGTAAACTCTGCCAGCGTTATGCGTGCAATGATGGTCAGGCCATACTGACATGGTTATGGTCTTGCTTAGGTGACTATGCATAATGTGCTCAGGCAATGACGGTAATGTGTGCACCTAGTAAGTGATTAACATGCACTGCTGATGATGGTTGGCAGGATGGGTGGTGGTGATGTAATGCACTGCTGTTGATTATGTGTTACATAATATGCTATGCCGTGTATGCATAATAAGTTTATGCTGAGAGCACCTTTACCAGTAGTTACTGGTTGTGTTTATTTTTCACTACTTGTGTGTGCTAATAGTTATGACAGTGGCCCGATTGGCCATGCAATGTATCTAATCCCCTGTAATGTAATACCTAGTGCAATGTATGTATATATATATATATCATAATTAATAAAAGAAAAAAGAAAAAACTTTGAGACTTCAACAATGGAGGCATCTGATGAGGCAACTGCCGAAACGCGTCATTCCAATACAAAATAAAGAATTCCTTTGAAACCCTACCTTTTCCCCTCATCCTTTTCAACGGAGAAGGGTAGTTGTGGATATGTTAGCGTGTGGCCAGTGACACGCAGAGGGGACCCTTCCAGAAGTGTCTTCCGGGAGTGTTTAGGGTTCAGTGGCTTTAACCCAGACCGCCCGCACCCGATGGAGGTAGAGATCTTGCTTTCAGTTGGCAGTCCGTGACACGCACGGAGAGACAGAGTTACTTCAACGGCGTCTCCAAGCCTCACCAACAGAGGATCTGCGAGGTTGGGAGTGCAGGGGCAGGAATTTACGATCTTCCAACACAGTGTTACAAACTCAAGCCTACCACTCTCCAAACTCAGCCACTCACCGTGAGTAAGAAAAAAAAATCCGGCTGTGTGGGAGCATTCGTCCACATTGAGAACCAACTGCATGATGGGATCTGCAGTCCGCATAGCATGAACTGGCCGAGTGCTCCTTAACGAGATGTGGTGCAGGTGAGCCCCACGCTACTTTAGAAGGAGGGGCATAATCAATAAAAGAAAAAAAAAAAAAGAACTTTGAGACTGCAACAACGGAGGGATCTGATGAGGCAACCGCCGAAAAGCGTCATGCCAATACA
Source organism: Lissotriton vulgaris (assembly GCF_964263255.1). Lineage (NCBI taxonomy): Eukaryota > Metazoa > Chordata > Amphibia > Caudata > Salamandridae > Lissotriton > Lissotriton vulgaris. The sequence goes on along the minus strand of NC_141697.1, from coordinate 783,842,081 downwards.
AAATAAAGAATTCCTTTGAAACCTGCTGTGTCCCCTCATCCTTTTCAACGGAGAAGGGTAGCTGTGGATATATATATATATTGCCTACTGGCGGTCGCCAGTAGGTAGTTATAGTTAGGATTATTTTCAATAGGGAAATCGCAACATTCTATTGGGAATAACTTTGGCGCCGGTTGAGGAATCTGCCTGAAAATGTCCTCAAATTTGCCTCGCGGCGCTCCGGGCCTTGCCTGAAAGTTTGGGGGGGATTCATCAAGCGGGGGCCGAGAAAAAAGGGGGGTCCAAAAACGTGTTTTCCCCATCTTAATTTCCATAGGGCGGTCGATCTCACTTTTAGACCGAACGGCTGAATGGATTTCCACAAAACTTGGCAAAATTGTAGGGACTGGTAGCCCGATGTGCCTTTGCTATGTCTCAAGAAATGTGCTCCAGTGGATTTTGAGTAATTTAGGTTCAAAAAACATATATATATCTATAAGCACGCCCCGGTGCGCGCACCGGGGCGCGAACCAGCGCGCTACGCGAGTTCGTGCGTGGAAAGCTGATTGGCTCTCGGGTGTCTGTAAACATTCCAAACAGTACGGAGTGGCCACCATCTTGTGTCTCGGTAGGATCGAGACACAAGAGGTGGCAAAAACAAAGAGGGGAATGACCAAAAGGGGGCAGGATAGACCCCCCCTGACCCCCTAGGTTTGATGTGGGGGCCATAAAAGGGCCCCGCGGGGACACAACATTTTTTTTTTCCAATTTGCACGGGGGGAGCGCCCGGTACGCGCACTGGGGAGCGAACCGGGGAGCGTACCATGGGGCAAAAAGAATGACAGTTTTTAAAAAATGTAGCCTTTTTTTATAAATTGGAGGTAGTTTCTTCTTTTTGTTGTTTTATATTTTTTTACATGTTTATTTGAACATTTTGTACTTTTTTTGGCTTTTATGAACTATTTTATATTTTTTTTGTTATTTTTCTGGGGAGAAACAAAAAACAAGGAATTGAAAACGGCTCAACTGTAGCAAAAAAAAACCAGGAAAAAATTATGGATTTTTGCATTTGTGGTTGTCACCAGCACGGTTGATGAGCTTTATGCTTTGCTCACCATAGGTGATGGTTTTCCCACAAAAAATACAAGTGATCTTGTATTTCCCAAACTGGGGTTGAATGTTTGGGACCATCTCTCTTGTCTCTGGTCCCGATGGAGTGGGTTGTTTTCTTTTTGAGGTGCTGGGTGAAGATTGGCGAGGGTTACTGGCCAGTACTCTCACCTCTGCCGCAGCATAGTTGTTGGGATGCTTGCGCTGCATGTGGCGAATCATGGTGTTATTGCCAAATGAGTATTTTTTGTTAGGGTTCACCCTTGAATGTTCCATGTTACAGATTAGGCAAGTCACCTTTGGCGCATTCACCTTTTTTAGGCCACTTGGGATGGAAAAAAACTCCCATACAATGTGTGGCTTTGGCCTATATGGGGTATTGTCTTCTGGCAGGAATGTCCTCCTCCCCTCCTCTTCCTCCTCCTCCTCTTCCTCTTCTTCATCTCCGCCAGTGTGGTGTTGTGGTGGTCCTCTTGGTGGTGGTGGTGGCTGAGATGCTCCTGCTGCTGCTACTACTGAAGCCATTTTGCAGTCCAAAAAAGTACAGAGAGGTCTTTAAACAGGTCTTCTTCACTCAAAGTACAAAGTGAGAATGAGGAAAAAAGGTGGGGGCTTTCATCATTAGGAAAAAAAACTGTCCTGAACCAATGAAAAGTGTTAATTTCAGGTCACATGACCAGGGCTTTCATCATTTGGAAACCAAAACTGTCCTGCACCAATAAAAAGTGTTATTTTTAGGTCACATGACCCGACGCGCTTACGCTACTCGCCCCCGGGCGCGCCCAGGGGCGCGTCGCGTAAGCGCATCGGATGCTTACGTTGCGCGATCGTATGCTCTCGAGTGCTTCCGGGTGCGTTTACGCCGTGCGTATCACGCGGACGCGGCTACGCGATACGTCACGGTGATGTTTTCGTTCGCGGAAAAAGCGCTAACGGGACGCTCACCGGTACGCGCCCTGGAGCGCGCCGCAAGACTGCGCTTTCCGGTGCGCTCACCGGGACGCTGACCGGGAGCGCTCCAGGGCAAAAAAAAAAAAAAATATATATATATATACATAAAAAAAATGGTATTACATAAATATACATTATAGGATTCATTATAAAAAATATTACATTTCATAGATATAGAAATTTGCAATTAAAAAACCTATGTAATTCACTGAAAAAACAAAGGTTTCACACCAGTTATAGTTAGGAATTAGCATTTAAAAAACCTTTGAAATTCACTGAAAAAACCATAGGTTTCACACCAGTTATAGTTAGGAATTAGCATTTAAAAAACCTATTAAATTCACTGAAAAAACCATAGGTTTCACACCAGTTATAGTTAGCTGGAAATTTTACTGACATAAAACCATTCAAATTCCCACGTTATAGTTAGTTGGACTCACTATAACTTGCGCGCCTGCAATGCACTGCTGATGACGTCACATATTACATCACTCATGACATGGTCAGTGACATCACTCATGACATCACTGATGACACCATCCTTGTGACAGAGTGACAGACCTCCTTTCAGTGTAATGTAATCCTTGAAACACATATTCAAAAATAGAAACTAACATTTTCAAAAAAATGGAGATACCAATACCAGTTACACCAACCAATTCAGTAATACCACCATCTATATACACATCCACTCATTCAGCAACAGTTCTATATAGTCACTCATACATATTCTCACTCAGGATGGTGGATTATCTGGTAAGATCCAGATTGGAAATGGCCTGAGGCAGGGGTGCATATTAGCCCCGTTGCTATTCTCTTTGTTTATAGCGGACCTACCTCGGAATCTAAAAGAGGTTAGAGGGGCTAGCCCAAAGCTAGGGGGTAACCATATATCCTGTCTGCTTTATGCAGACGATCTGGTGATCATGGACCAGACAGAGATAGGCTTGCAGAGGAAACTAGATATGTTCCATAAATACTGCTTAAATAAAAAATTGGTAGTAAATAAAAGACCAAAATCCTATGCTTCGGCAAAAGTAAGACCCGTTTCCCTTGGTATTTAGGTACGGAACAACTTGAGAAGGTAACGGAATACAGATATCTGGGAGTATGGTTCACGAGTAACTTGAAATGGACCACCCATCTGGAAGCGTTAAAAATTAGGGCAACAGCCTCTATAAAGGGCTTAAAAAGGTTTAATAGCATCTACGGAGTCTTGTCAGATGGGCCGGCTATAAAGGCCTACCTGGCAATGGCCCCTGCACAATTCCTATATGGATCAGAGGTTCTCCTCCTTAGCGGGAAAAAAGGTTGGGATAAAGAGGAGGGTATGATCCTAAAAAGCTTGTTCTCGTTGCCGAAATCAGCAATGGTACAAGCAGCAAGATTGGAGATAGGAGTCACTTCCTGGGCAATTACATCCAGGATGGCACTAATACGGTTCTGGCAGCATCTGGAGACAGGGGAACCTCCCAGAAAAATATCACAGTGGTGTAGAGTGGAATTTGCCTCCAGCGAGTTATCATGGACTAAAGAAACAAGACTCTCACTAAAGGAAGCTTATGGGAAGCTAGGAATAGAACTAGATACCCAGTTAGGACACACCAATATAGGCAAAAAAGAACTACGGTCATTGGGAGCGCATGTGTCCTGCATATGGGATCAAGAGTATCTCCGGCAAAAAATATCGGTCCCATATGATCCAAGTATGGATTTCAGAAGTCCACTCCTACCCTTACTTGGATAGGTTGCCGAATCAGCACTTAAGAAGAGAGGTTTTAAAACTGAGAATGGGCATAAACCCCTGTTATGTAAATACCAGGGATAGAAATTACATGATAAATAGTAATGGCAATTGCACATGTACGTTAGGTACCTCCTGTGATATTATTCATATTTTATTAGACTGTAGGATGACCCTTGATATACGTAAGGAGATTTTAGGCCCGCTATTCAAAACTTATAGGATTATGAATAGAAAGCAAGCTGTAGATCTCCTGGTGGAGATGGTAAATCTGGATATAGCCTGCGCTTTGGGGAAATACATGAGCCGAGTCAGGGGGTTTCTCCAGGGTACAGAGGTAAAGGTGTATGGTAACGAGATTGCACTTTAATGTATGTATTATGTTTGGAAGGCCTGGTCACATATGTTTTCTCATGTTCCCCCTTGTGATTTTAACATCCTAGGAGGATACTGTTTAATAACAAAGTTATTGGGGTTTCCTCCCGGAAAGGACTGAATTGCAATTTTATAAATTTTACATATTTTGTGCTTTTATAAAGTTTTATAAATGTATTGTGTATACGTCTATGGTTATAACAACCCAAATAAAGGTTTAATGACTGACTGACTGAATATACGCACTCATCATATGTAGTGATACACATATACATCCTGTTACACACCGACAGTCTTCCAAAAGTTACTCACACACATACTCACACATGCAAATAAACTATTGAACATCCATATATTTGCATATACAACTATACACACACTACCACCTTACTTCTAAGGAAACTTACACATACATACTCTCTTAAACAATCACTTATAGAAACACATACTTATTTAAACAGGAACTCTTACAATCTCTCACTCTCACATATACTCACTTATATACATCAATACTCACATATACTAGATTAAAACATATGTAGTTACTCATAAAGACACTAGTGAGGCAGGCATTCACTCACTAACACACACATATACACACTCAGGCACCCATACAGTCCTGCACATATGCTGTCTTCAAAACACATACAAACAGTGAGTCAGTCACCAACCCATGCAGCCACTTATACACAAAGTAAAACAATGATACATATATTTAAATATTTAAAAATTACTCGCTAATATATGTATTTACTAAGATACACTTAATAAGCCAGTTAACCAATCAATATTTTATTAAAAAAACATCCATTTACACACTTATTTAAACATTTATTCTTCCATCGACCTTTACAAATACATATATAAAACATATTTATTTTTCAGAAAGACACACATTCACTGGATGGTGTCATCAGTGATGTCATGAGTGATGTCACTGACGATGTCATGAGTGATGTAATATGTGACGTCATCAGCAGTGCATTGCAGGCGCGCAAGTTATAGTGAGTCCAACTAACTATAACGTGGGAATTTCAATGGTTTTATGTCAGTAAAATTTCCAGCTAACTATAACTGATGTGAAACCTATGGTTTTTTCAGTGAATATATATATATATATATATATATATATATATATATATATATATATATATATATATATATATATATATATACATATATATATATATATATATATATACTAGCAGCCCGCCCCAGCCTTGCCTGGGGCAGAAAGGGGCTGGGGGCAGCATTTGAGGCTTGCGTGCACTTCTGCCCCAGGCCCCCTCCCGCCCAGGCCCCCTTCCGCCCGTGTCCCAGAGATCCTTACCTCAGCCGCCGGTCCCGCTCCAGGCACCCCGCCCCCACAGGCCGCCACTCTCCAGGTGCCCCGCCCGCACAGGCCGCCACTCTCCAGGTGCCCCGCCCACACAGGCCGCCACTTCGCACAGCAGCAAGCAGGGAGTCCTCCCAGCAGGTCACAATCTTCGGCGCCATTTCCGGAAGTGTTGCCAGGGAGCGCAAACGCAAATGATGTCATCACGCAGACGTCGCGGCCGGCGCTACTTGCAAGGGACTACTAAATTTTTTAAACAACGTATATTTTTATTTTTAATAGCCTATGTCCTTCTGCTTGCCCTGAGGTTTTCAAAGATGTCTTGGGTGTTTTGATTGGTGGTGTACTTTTCGAGTTTACCTGGCTCAAAGGTTTGTGTTCTCTCTTTATAATAGTAGTATATATATATATATATATATATATATATATATATATATATATATATATATATATATATATCTATATATGTGATTATGCTCTGATGTGTTTTATGGATAATACAAAGGCTATTGCTATATAACCTTATGTGTTGTTTCTTTTGTAGTGTGAATAGGGTGTAGCTGGTGTGTGTGTGTTGCACATACGCTTTACACATAACCTCTGGGATAAGCCTGACTGCTCTGCCAAGCAACCAAAGGGGTGAGCAGGGGTTATCTTCAGTGTGTAACTCCCTTTCCCTGACTAGAATGGTGGTTTCTGCCTGGCTTAGGCACTTGCCCTAGCCAACCAGAAATCCCATTCTAACACACTCCTTTCCACAGTCAGTACTCAATAAATGGGGGGGCGTGGCTTGCACGCCGGAGAGTGATGTCGGATCCTGCGTGAGCTCCGTTGTGCCGCGGGTCTCCACGGTGTTTTTCGAGACTCATTTATTAGCTTGGGAGCCGTGCAGCAGTGTTTTCTGCCTCGGAAGATGTGATGCACCTAAGGAGCGGCTTTTTGGATGTGTCCGTGCCATCTAGCTGCAACTTCTGCATACCGGTAATTTCGCATTGTTCAGGACGCGGGCGGCCGCCATTTCGGGCCGCTGAGCCCGCATTTCCTTAAGCCGCTGCTATTTCATGCCGGTATGCTTTTCTTTCCCGATAATTACTGTGCTGCCACTTAATTTCAGGTTATCTACCTAGCGGTGGCTTAAATTAAAGTGTTTATTACTTTTTTCAGTCAGGTAGCAATGTGTATTTGCTTTTCTGAGGAGAACGGCCGCCATTTTAGGTCGTAGCACTGGAACCTATTATCAATATGCTGGTTCACCCAAACTGTTATTTCTCTGAAGCTGCTGCATGGTCCCTTATGAAAGGTCTTTATTTACTGGAGTCATGCACATTATAGAGAGACTTACGACTTTCTACATATTTCTTTTCGCTTTCTTATTTGGAGATTGATACATCATATCACCGCTGGGTGCACCACTAAATCTCAACTATTTGTCACAGCATACTTCTTCTCAATGCAAGTTAGTTTTTTTTTCTAACACCGGAATTTTGTGCCCCTATATGACTTTCTACTGTTTTTCAAGGATCCTCTATTTTGGTGCGCATGTGTATTAACCAGATATCTTGGAACTGATATACTAATGGCTATTTTTTAGCGTTACTTTTTGTGGTACATTATTATTTTTTTTAACTTGGAGGTCTCTTCTCACTTTTTGTCTCATTCTGACCACGACAATCTTGTTTTAGATACGGCGTCACACCCTTACCTTGTTACGTGCTTTCATGTTTTTTCAACATGGCACATGATACGCATAATGCAAGATCCTCTACATCTGGGACAAAACCGAAGAGACAAAAAACTACCCGCCCTCTCCTATTCTCTTGTCTCAAAATCCTGTTCTAGACTCTATTTTGGATGAAGTTTGAGGCCTCTAACCTTTATGTCCGCAACCAATGAAAAATTGAGACAAATTGAGGAAATATGGGTTATTATGGAAGGTAAAGTTCTGGATCTTGGACAACGTGTCAGTGACATCCAGGACGTTTCTTCAAAAATCCCTCTACTAGAGCAGGAAATTCATAACCTGAAGCTTCATACTGAGGACCTTGAAAATCCTAATCGTAGAAATAACCTACGCCTTTATGGTCTTCCAGAAAATATTGAAGGTTCAGATATGGTAGCATTTCTACAGAAATTCCTTCCAGAACTCTTAGAGTTTTAACCTACGACATATCTTCTCAACATACAAAGAGCTCACCGCCTGAGTCATCTCAACCCTAATGCCACTAAACCACGAGGCATTATTATGCTTTTTCTTGAATTTAGAGAGTTGATGCATGTGTTGAAGGCTGTTAAACTCAAACGACGTCTCATATGGTCTGGTCATAATATCTTTATATCTCAAGATGTCTCAAATGCAACAAATGCCCGCCGTAAAGAATTCCTGGCTCTCCGTCCTCAAATGAGACAGCTGATTATCCAATATGCAATCCTCCATCCTTGTTTCTGCAAGATTGCCCACAATGGTCATATACGCTCCTTTGATGATCCAAAGACACGTAGTCTTTTTCTGCAATCTGTTTCACCCACTGGAATGGATACTAATATTTGACACTTTTTCCTCTCTAGGAGCAACTCGTTAATCCTGCTTCATATGTTTGTTCCTTGATATCCTATTACTATGTTTTCCTCTCATTCTATGAGGTTCTTCTTTTTTTTTCCTTTTTCTCCTTCTTGTTGCTCGCTGGGGTCCATATCCTTTCTGACGTCTCTATGCTCCCATTGCTCTGGTTTCTCTTTTCTTTACAGACCTGGCTGTTTTGCCTTGATCTGTTCATTTATTTTTTCTTCATTCTCTCTTTCTACTCTCTGTCTCTTTCTCCTCCTCCTTGTCCTTTTTTTTCATTCTCTTCTCTAGTGTCCCTGTGTTTGTTAACTACTATTTCTTTAAAAAGTTTCTTGTATTTTCTAGTTCTTCTTCAATGTTCTTTGTTATTGTTTTAGGGTTCATGTATCCTAGTACTGTGTTTTTTTTTGGGTGATTTGTCCTCATGTAATATTTTTGTTTGATGTGTTCTTTTTTGTAGTCCCATCCTTGGAATGTATCTACTCCACATATCTCCCATCCTCCCAACCCTCCATTATGTGTAACTTTGTTACATGGAACGTCCGGGGTCTTGGAAATCCAGTTAAACGACAAAAGGTATTGTCACATTTATTTAAACTTAATTCCCAAATTTCTTTTCTTCAAGAGACTCATTGTTCAGATGTGGAATCGCTAAAGTTGAAAAGACAATGGGTGGGCCAAGTTGGCTTTTCTCCTACAGCCAACAAAAAAGGGGGTGTTGCTATATTGTTTCTTAAAGCATTATCAGTTCAAATGGTATCTACTCAAAATGATGATGATGGTCGTTGGATAATGGCTAAGATTGTGATTCAAAACAAAACATTAGTTTTGTTAAATATCTATGGTCCTGTTAGACCTGATCCCAAATTTTGGAATATTAAAATTCTTCTCTCCTCAATTGACTGCCCTAATATTATTGTTGCTGGTGACTTTAAACAATGGTTAGATCATTTTTCCGATAGATTGTCCAAATGCAAATTTCAACCCGATAAATATCATAAAGTTTTTCAATCTGCCATTGCCTCTCGTCCGTTATATGATGTTTGGAAAACCTGTAACCCTGATTTGCTTGAATACACCTTTTTCTCCAGTATGCATCACACTCGTTCTAGGATTGATTACATTTTGGTTAGTAAGTCATTACTTCCCTCTATTCAAAAGTCCAAAATTGGATCAATTGTTATTTCAGATCATGCACCTGTTTATGCTGTTCTAGATTTTTCACTTACTTTCTCCAAATTTAGTCGTTGGAAACTTAATACTTTCCTATTATCTGATACTGTTTTTATCAAAGATGTTACCATTTTATCAATGAATTCTTGACTTTTAATAACCCATTAGACACTTCTGTCCCTAATAACTGGGATGCTTTTAAAGCTGCTCTCCGTACCTCACCATTTCTTATGTATCTAAGAAGAAGAAAGTCACCAGAAATAAATATGAGGATCAATTGCGAAAAATTAAAGCATTAGAGCATACATATTTTACCTCTACATCCCTGATGCCCTTCATGATTTAATTGTAGCAAAAACTGAACTTAATAAATTAGCAACTATTGAAGCTTGTAACGTTCAGCTCAAGATTAAGTCTAAATATCATGGAGGTCAAAATAAAGCGGGGAAGGTGCTAGCAAACTACTTAAAAGTTAAGTCTGAACGTAAAACTATTGGCCCTATTCCCAATGAATCTAATAACAAACTAGTCTCATCGGATGAAGATATTGCTGAGGTTTTCCATGACTATTATCAATCTCTTTACTCTTATGACACATTCCCCTCTACTCAGAATTTAAATACTTTTTTCTCTGGTCTGCCCTCGCCTCCATCTCTTCCTGATGAATTTGAAACATTAGAGGAAGATATTACTCTTCAGGAAGTGATCAATGCCATCCATTCTTTTAAAAAATCGAAGGCACCAGGCCCTAATGGATTGCCTGTGTAATTTTATTTTACCTTTAACTCAATTTTTTAACTCTTTTCTTACTGATGCTAGAGCTTCTGGGTCTTTTATGAATGCCTTAATTGTTATAATTCCTAAACCTGATAAGGACCATTCCTATTGCAAAAATTAGCGTCCTACATCACTAATTAATTATGGTGGTACAATTTTTGCCAAGATTCTTGCGTCCCGCCTTGATAGCATCATCCCCCTTTTGATTAAAACTGATCAAGTTGGATTTGTGAAAGGTAGACTAGCCTCTGACAATGCTCGGATGTTTTCTAATATTATTTCCTATGGTAAGAAATGCAAGGTCCCCCTTGCAGCCATTTTTTTAGATGCTGAAAAAGCATTTGACCGTATCAATTGGCAATTTATGTTTCAAACTCTCCAATGGCTTGGTTTTGGTCCCTCTTTTATTTCTTATGTTGAACTCTTGTATTCTTGTCCCCGAGCCAATCTTTTTGTTAATAACCATTTTTCAAGGTTTTTCTCTTTATCTAGAGGTACAAGGCAGGGATGCCCTCTCTCCCCTTTATTATTTATCCTATGCCTTGAACCATTTTTAGAGCGTATTCGGACTAACTCTCAGATTGCAGGCTTTAAGCTTTACTCTGTCGAAACTAAAATATCTGCTTATGCAGATGATATCCTGATTTATATGGCTAATCCGGTTGATTCCCTTCCACACTTTATGGATGAAGTTCGACTCTATTCCTCCATTTCTGGTTATAAACTTATTTTATCTAAAACAGAAGTTCTTCCCTTAAATTCTATTTGTTTTCAGTATATGTTTAATGATACTAGTTTTGCTTGGTGTCCCTCCAAAATTAAATACCTTGGTATTTGGTTTTCTTCATCCCTAACTGATACTCTTAAATTCACATTTAACGCATTGATGACGAAACTTCAATCCCTCCTCCACATCTGGTCTCCCTTACATCTTTCGTGGTGGGGCAGATTGGAAACTATCAAAATGATTATTGCCCTCATGTATTGTACACAGTGTGTATGCTCCCTATTAAAATCCCTACTGTATATTTTTCTCGAATAAACTCCATTTGTACAAAATTCTTGTGGAATAATAAACACCCACGGATTGCTCTAAGCAAACTTATTCGACCTAAAAATGAAGGTGGTGTTCGCTTTCCTAACTTTAAAGCTTATCACTCAGCTTTTTTGATTAAGCAATCTTTTTTATTAGCTTATGATTTTTTGGATATTCCTGTCCCCAGATAGATCCTTTTTGAACGTTCATTATTTAAACATTTTTCTTTTCAACACAATATTTTTATGTCTAATTGCTCCTTTTTGTCCAAAAACCCTGTTTTGAAATACTCCCAAACGTTACTCTATAATGCATTCTCTAAGGATTTGACTCCTCTTCAATGTTTTTTATCCACTATTTTATGGTACAATACATTTCTTAAGTATAAAGGCAAGTCTTTTTACTACAACTATTGGAAGGAAAAGGATATCTGTTTTGTTTATCAATTCCTCTATGATTATTCTATTATTCCTTTTCATGAGTTACAAATACGTTATCTTTTACCTGATTCCTTTCTCAATGAATACACTATCATCACTAATGCCATACGATCTCATTTGTCTAATTTCTCACTCCCACTTGATTCACAATCTTTAACTCCTTCTACTCCTTTATATCCTTTATTTTCAACCCACAGACCTAAAGCTGCCCTTGTATATAAACTGTTGTTATCTAATGTTACTGTTCGCCCTAAGTCACATATAGAGATTGCTTGGGAAAATGATCTGTTCGTTTCCCTCCCTGTTATAACTTGGGAGAAACTGTGGTCCAAGTTGTTTAAAGTTTCTGATGCTGCGCGTATAACTCAATCTTTGTTTTTTATTTATCATAGAGCTATTATTACTCCTGTTAGCATTTGTAAGTTTTCACCAACCTCTTCTACACTTTGTTGGTCTTGTTCTAATGAAGCGGGCACGTTAAAACATCAATTATATGAGTGTTCTTCTGTAAGCATGAGCGGAAAATCCGTTCCGCTCGGGGATTTTGCGGGTTTTTGGTAAATTCGCAATCCGCGAGATTCGCGAATTTCCCGCAAAATCCGCGAACGAAAATCCGCGAATGGAACGGATTGGGTCAAAAGTTCAAGCTGACTTTTGTAACTCTTTTAGAATGGCGCCGGCAAGCTGCCAGAGCCATTCTAAAATAGTTACAAAAGTCAGCTTCAACAGGAAGCTCTAATAGATAAAGTAAAGCAGGTGCTGCTCAAATTCAGTTACACAATCATTAATCACCCCAGACTTGGGGTGATTAATGATTGTGTAACTTAATTTGACCTTCAACTGGAGCACCTGCTTTACTTTATCTATTAGTGCTTCCTGTTGAAGCTATTTCTAGCTATTTTAGAATGGCGCTGGCAGCTTGCCGGCGCCATTCTAAGTGGGGCTGAGGGCAGAAGGGCACAAAAGTGGGACAGAGGGCAGAAGGGGACAAAAAATGAGTGGGGCAGAAGGGCACAGAAACAAGTGGTACAGAGGGCAGATGGGCATAAAAAACGAGAGGGTGGCAGTGATTAAGCAGGCAAAAAAAAAAAAACCCCGCGAAATTGCAAAGCGCCTCGCGAACACCTGCGAACACGCAAAAATAAAAAAAACCGCGAATTCATGAATTTTGCGGATTGCCAATTCGCAAATTCGCGAATTGCCAATTCGCAAAATTGACCCATGCTTATTATTCTGTTTTATCTTTTTGGAATTCAGTTTGGAATGTATGCATGTCAATATTTAACTTCAAGACTACTTTATCACAACTGAACGTTTTTTTAGGATCTTTATCACCTGATGTAGACATTGTACCCTCTGTTTCAAGACTATTTGATCTTTTTATTGCTTTAGCTTTTAAGGTAATCTTATCATCCTGGAAAGATAATTCCAAATTATCGTTACTTACTTGGTGGAATTTTATTTGTGATGAACACAGGATTGCTACTGTTTCCTCTTCTTCTGTTTCTCAAAAAATTCAGTCTGATCTTCTTTGGCTTCCCTTCACCATTTCCCTTTCTTCTAACCCTCCTTTACGTTAATTCTTTTTCTTTTTTTTCTCCACAATATTTTTCTATATATCCTTTTGATTATTTATTTATTCATTTATTTATTTATTTATTTATTTATTGAGCTTATTGAGCGCCACAGCTACCTGAAAGGGTTTCCCGGCGCTGAGAAATAGCAACTAGCAATGGCTGAAAGCAAACGCACAGTTATTGGTTGAAAAGCCAGGTCTTGACGGCTTTGCGAAAACGGACATAGCAGTCCTCAGACCGGATGTCCAAAGGAAGCGAGATCCATAGCTTGGGCCCTAAATAAGCGAAGGACCTACCGCCCATTCTGGACAGTCTGAATTTAGGAACCGTGAAAAGAATATGGGAAGAAGAACGGGAAGGAACATAAACGTCAGCAAGGGTTTTCAGGTAGCTGGGAGCAGTTTTCATCCTGATCTTATGCATGTAACTGAGCACCTTGAATTTCACTCGGCTGTCCACTTTCAGCCAGTGAAGATCACGGAGATGACCAGTCACATGATCAGTTTTGCGGCAGCCGCTGAGCAGGCTTGCTGCTGCATTCTGCACTAATTGGAGGCGACTAATGACCGCCTTGGTCGCCCCAGGTAAAGTATGTTACCATAATCCAGTCGGGAGGTAACCAAGGCGCTCACTGCAGAACTCTGAGCGTCGGTTGGCAGCATCCATAAAATCTTCTTCAGCCAGCGCAGAATGGTGAAACAGATCGACAAGACTTTGCTGGCTTGGCAATGCATAGTCAAACCCCTGTCGATGATCTGCCCTAGGTTACGCACATGCTGCGAAGGAGAAGGGAGAGGACCTAAGTCCGAAGGCCAGTGCCTGCAGGTCCAAAGGTCTTGCTTGTGCTCAAGGACAAGGACTTCTGTCTTCCCTCCATTCAGCTTAAGAAGATTTTGATTCATCCATCTGGCGATGTCCCCCAGTCCAAACTGAAGGAGGGAGGTAGAGGCCTTGTCGGAGTGAGAGAGGGAAAAAAATAGCCTGCGAGTTGTCAGCTTAAGTAAACAAGGTTAACCCGACGCTATCAGCAATATGGGCCGGAGGAGTAACATAAAGATTAAAAAGTAAGGGACTTAAAATAGAACCCTGGGACACACCGTGGGGTAAGGGATATATTTTGGAGGTAGCTGTCTGGGAAAAGATTTGAAACGTACGGTCAGTTAAGAAGGAAGCCAACCAATCGAGGGCTAATCCACCAATGCCCATGGCCACTAGGGATTCAAGAAGAATTTTGTGCGAGACAGTGTCGAACGCCGCACTGAGATCAAGTAATATCAGTGCGGCCGTCTCGCCTCTGTCTAGCAGGGATCGAAGGTTCTCCGTAACACCAAGAAGCGTGGTTTCTGTAGAGAAACCTGGGCGAAAGCCTGATTGGGAAGGATGCAATAAATTGTTGGTGGTGATAAACTGAGTCAGATGATGGTGAATGTATCTTTCTAAGACAGATGCGTTCAAGTTTTTTGCAAAGAGATTTGTCCTTTTTTAGCGCATCAATGTACCAGGGAGCTGGTGTATTATGGGGTGTCATCTTTTTGAGAGAGACAGGAAGGCAGAAGTCAATGGCATCTAAAAGCCAGGAGTTAGTTATCTCGGCTGCCATTTCCGCGTCCAATGACGTGAGTAGTTCTGTAGGACGGTGAGTGGCAGGCACGCTGTTAAGGGAAATGATGTCCAATTCTTTCCAATCCCTCCTGCTAGCAACAAGTGTGCTACGATGTTGAGGCGATACGCCCATGATGGTGAGCATGAAGTTGACAAGGTAATGGTCAGACCAAAGGACAGGCGCGGCTGGAGAACAATGTTAATGCGGCATATTAGAGAAAATGGGGTCTAAAGGGTGACCACCTTTGTGCGTGGGGCCACAGTTGTGCAACGTGATGTTCATGGCCTCGAAATCTGCGACCAGGTTTCTACCCATGTTATTTTCTGGGTCATCCAAGTGTACGTTGAAATCACCCACAACAAAAAATTACTAGAATTAGTAAGGAAGAAGGCAATGTAGTCGGACAGTTCGATGGCCCAGGCATTAACAGGGCCGGGGGACGGTAAATTAACAGGCCCGTAAGAGTAAGTTTAGGATGAAGGGCAAGTTTGAAATGCACTGCCTCGCAGTTGTTTAGGGTGATGTGATCGAGTTGACATTGGTACACGTTCTTAAATATAATGGCAATGCCACCACCTATTTTTGCGACCCTATCGTGCCTGACAATGGCGTAGTTGGAGGGTAGCGCTTCTGCAACATCTGGTCCAGAGCCGTCATGAAGCCAGGACTCAGTAATAAAAAGGACATCATGTGACTCCTCGCTAAGAAGATCAAATATTTCACGTCTGTGCTTAGGCAAGGAACAACAGTTCAGACTGAGGAACTTATAAGTGGGTTTGTGGGTCATCGTGGCAGGAGGGCAACAGCTACGACACAATTGAGGAGCCTGCAGGGAGAATAAACAGCACGGACAGAACTGGGGGAGTTTGCTTGATAAATCAAAGATGGAACAATCGTCGTTACCTTGAGGTTTGTATGCCTTCAATTGATCGGCCCTATAAAGGAGTCTCTTTGATGGAATCGGACCAGTGGGTATGGTCCTTGGGCCCGGTTGGGTGCGGACGGGCGCAGACGGGCATGCCTTTGGCGCGCCTTTGGCGCGCCGTCGGCGAGCCCACTGCGCCCGCCCGCTGCGCGGACGGGAAAAGACTGCCATTTGTACAGGAAGGGGGCGGGCTGATGGGAACAAATGGCCCGCACCCGGGCGCCTCAAGCAAGATGGCGGCTTACCCTGTCGGCATCCCGTGCAGCACCTAATCGACTGCAGGGAATGCCGGCTGGAGCAGGGTGAGTAGGCGATATAGAGTGAAATTCAGCCACACTATTAAAAACCAAAGAAAATAGAACTCTGGGCAAAAATCGCAATTAGCAGCAAATAGAATTAAAAAACAGCGTAAGCTTGAGCCTAAGTTCCCCGGCTTCCGCCTCAGGGAAAACTAGAAGCAAATCAATGGATGCAGAGAATTGCGCAAATTAAATACCAGAGGGGGCGAGCTGATGGGAACAACTGGTCCGCACCCGGGCGCCTCAAGCAAGATGGCGGCTTACCCTGTCGGCGTCCCATGCAGCACCTAAACAACTGCGGGGAATGCTGGGTGCAGCAGGGTGAGTATGCTATATAGAGTAAAATTCAGCCACACTATTAAAAACCACAGAAAATAGAACTCTGTGCAAAAATCGCAATTAGCAGCAAATAGAATTAAAAAACAGTGTAAGCTTGAGCCTAAGTTCCCCGGCTTCCGCCTCAGGGAAAACTAGAAGCAAATCAATGGATGCTTTCCTCCCTTTCTTTCTTTCTTCCTCTTTCCTTTCCTCCTTCTTTCTCCCTCTCTCTCTCCTGCTATCCGTTCTCTCCTGCTATCCTTTCCCTTTTTTTCCCTTCTAATTATAAATGTTTCTTATGTCATATGCCTGATTGTTTTATTTTTGCTTAAGTTAAACATGTGTTTTTATATGGCCTTTGTTTTGTATTTGAAAATATATTAATACAAATTTCCCAAACAAAAAATAATAATAATACTAGTACAGCTATTTAAAAAATAATTAGTAATACAGAAATAAAAATATATATATAATTATTATTAGTGCACTGCTTTTTATATTTCTATATGATTTTTGAACATTAGTCGCTATGCATGTGATTTACGTCTTTGTAAAGGTTTTAATTAACAAACAATTAAGATATATTTCAATAAAAAAAAATTTTTTTTTAAAGATCTGAATCAAGTAGTGAACTGCTCTGTTTAGAACACTGAAGCATTTGTGCTGCACTTTCTATAGTCCCATAACTATGCTTGTTGCTTGTAAGGGTATCCAGGCTTAGAAGTATGCATCTCCTCGGAAGCTTATAGAAGTTGCTGAGCAATGGAATATGCATTAAGGGTCATGACTGTGCAACGATAATAATAATCTTAATTCAGCATAGAAAATATAACCACAAATGAGACAGTTTAAAAGAAAACATACATCAGGTGTATGCGTCATCTGTAAAACACCAGGAGTTCAAAATTAGAGAACACAAAATCCATTATGTCTTGTTATCCCAACTGGTCACTTAAATTCATAACACTCCCAGCAACCATTTCTTAAATTACAAAATATAATCAATAATATCCTAGCTAACATTAGTTTATCATAAAAGGTCTACACAGATAATCCTAAAAAAATAACCATCAGTTTAGTGCATTTATACCAGCATAGCAATGTGCAAAATTCACAAATACTCTTGTGACCTTCAGTCACCACTGGTGGTTCTTAGCATTAAAGCAGGTCTTAAAAAATTTAAAAAACCACAAAAAAGTGTACAAACATCAATCAGTTGAGAGCTGTAAAAACATTAAGGTAACACAAGCCTGCCTAAATCTAAGCTCTTTTAAAAGCCCTTTGAGGAACACGTGTCTAGGGTGTGAATAATATGTACAGAGGAGGATGTCCTGTGGAGACCGACTGTCGCAACCACAGGGACCTCTGTGTTCCAAATGCAGGGCAAAACCAAGGGGTAAAGCCAGTAAATGGTGAAATAAATTCAATCTAAAATGAGTAATTAAAAATCTATCTTGTATACTTGTTAAAAGGAATAACTAAGGTTCCAAAGCTTGCACCAATTTTACTAAAATGTGTTCTCTGATCGTGGATTTCCTGAGCTCATTATCCTCTTTGTGTGATGTAATATATTTAAAAAGCAGATCTTTGATAATGGCCTTGTCGTGGGATTTTACCTTATCATGACTAGTAAACAAATCTTCTCTTCCTAATACGGTGAGGGTATCCTTAACATATTTTAGCCACAGAATTGGGGAGCATATTACCAACAACTAGCGACAATTATCGCTATGTTGGCTTAGCGCCAATATTATTATCCCCGAGCCCCACCGATTTTTATCGCAGATAAACCTTGCTATTATCAATGTTTATCTCAAAAGCGATAAAAATCGGCCGAAATGCATGAATATCGCTGAAAAGTCAGCGATATTCATGCATTACCGAGCTAATGCTCTTAGCCATGTTATCCACCTACCATTGGATAACATGGCTAAGAACTGCTCTGGGCAGGCGTTAGCTTTTGGAGATATTCACGCTTAGCGCGAATTTTTCCAAAAGTAGGTAATAGGAGATAGCGATGTTAGTGACTGTTTCCAGTCGCTAACATCTTGGCACGCCCACTCTGCATGTCATTAGCGATAATTATCGCTGACATGCAAAGTGGGCCCCAAGATGATCGCTATCTCCTACTGGCTGTCGCTAACTGGTGTTAGCGACAGCTAGGTAATAGGGCGATAAAATTCTCGCCGCTTTAGCGGGAAAAATTCCAGCTAAAGCGGCGATAAGGCCCTTGGTAATATGCCCCTCGGATCTTACCTTTTTATGACTAGTAAACAAATCTTCTCTCCCTAATACAGTGAAGGTATCTTTAACATATTTTAGCCACAGAATTGGGATCTTACCTTATCATGACTAGTAAACAAATCTTCTCTTCCTAATACGGTGAAGGTATCCTTAACATATTTTAGCCACAGAATTTTTATCGCATGATCAAGAGAAAGGCAGTCCTGGATTACCAATCTGTTAAAACCTGCTTCCTCCTTGGACCAGATCTGCACCCAGCAAAGAAGGGGTTTAACAGCCACCATGGCAGAAATATACTTAGACCCCAAATCCTCATATACCAAATACACAGGGGTGCTATGAGGGACTTTCAAGATCCACCTGAGATATTTGTTTTCTGTGGTTTGTAATTTGTTAGCCACAATGTACCCCCATACCGCACTACCATATAAAACTTTAGAGCTACAAAAGAAGTTGCATAGCTCTAAAATCATCCCCGGTGACCAGGTGCCTAGCCTGTGAGCCTAATTTGCGATTGCTTCCATTGACCGTGTCATTTCTAAACACTTCTCTAATAAATATTTAAAACTAAATTTCTTATCAAATAAAATACCCAGATAAGAAAAGGCCCAGACTTTCACTAACCAATGTGTGCCTACTTTGTATATATTGGGCCTCCTGCTCTACCTGCCAATTTCCATAATATAGGATTTGGTTACGTTAGTTGACAAATCCATCGTATCCATAAAAGACACAGACCCATCAAGTAAGAGCTGCAAACCCTTCGGGTCGCATGCAAGGAGTACCGCGTCATCCGCATATAGCAAGATGGAAAACGGTCTGTGCCTATCCTAGGGGTATCAGCCTGGGCCATCAGGGCAGAATCAAGACCATTAATACATAGTGTGAACAAAAAAGGCGCTAATATACAACCCTGTCTGACCCCACTTGAACAATTAAAATGATTGGTGGTTTTCCCGTCCTGTGTGTTTCTGATTAATGCATTGGTGTTAAAATGTAGGGTCATTAGGATATCAGTTATTGCCGGGTCAACCCCAAGCTCTCCATGCAGTTTCCAGAGTTTACAATGGTTTACTCGATCGAGAGCCGCAGTGAGGTCCATAAAACCCAGAAACAGCGCCCCAAATTTGGCTATTGTATATTTCGCAATTATGAGATATAGATTGAGGCATTGATCTGAGGTGGATTTACCAGCACGGAACCCATATTGTACTTCCGATATTATTTGATTAGTCTCTGTCCATTCAGACAACCTATTCAATAAGACCCAACCCAAAACCTTTACTGTAACATCAATATAGGATATGGGGCGATAACAATGTTGGATGCCCCTATCTCCCTTCTTGAAAATCGGTACAATGGTGGCAGTGGACCATGATGCAGGCATTACTGTTGCTACCGCCGCATTTAAATCCCCAAAGAAAGAGGAGTGGGGCCCATATCTCTGTATTGCAACAGAAAAGGTTAGGTGGGATCCCATCTGGTCCCGGTGTCTTATTCCAAGATAGTCCCTCAATTCCCAATCTAAACTCGTCCAAGGTGAAGGTAAATGGGTTCAGATCTATGGTAAGGGTTTAATTCCTGTGAAGGTTCCTCACTGTGACAATGCTTATAAACTCACTCAAAATGAGCCTGCCATTGCTCTGGTAAAATATTATGACTTAACACTGGTTTATTTAGTTCTTTAAAACATGGGTTATTCATGGCCTTCCAAAAGCGGATACAATCCTTTCGCTCACATGCCTCTATTAAGTAACCCCAAGCTTTTTTTCTGCAGTAAACGCTTCCGCCCCTTGATGGCTTGCTTATAATTGTTGCAGCCGGCCGCTAACCTGCATCTATCAGTCGAGGTCTGCTTTAGGGCTCTCTTAAGATCTCTAAGGGCCCGAGAGCACACTCCATCATACCATCATGGGGCATCCTTGCGGGAGGATGTTGCCGGAGCTGTTAACAAACCATCCACTACTTGTGTTCTATAAATAAAAGCTTGAATTGTTTCTTCCCCTGAGCTTGCGGGTCTAAACACTTAAAGTTCTTCTGCTTGCTTATGCTGAAAGGGAGATTTATTAAAAGCAGAAATACCAACCTGTGACCATCTTAAATGCCTTCCTTGATAAGTAGCAGAAATCATTACCGCAGTTATTCTTCGCGGTACGGGCTGATTCCAAGCCAAGTGGCTGCAAGTGACATAATCACATGATTGTGGTCACTAAATGTGCTATGATGTATGCTGAAAAAATATATAAACCTTCTCAGAGTAAAGTACACAAAAATGAAAACAATAAATGTTGAACAACCTTGCCTTTATAGGTTGGGGGCACGGGCGAGTCAGGGGGGTGGCGAGCAGGTCCAAAGTGTGTGTTAGGCCATAAATGTTTAGGAGGACAGTCAGATCCCGCCCTTCCTGGGTATGTTCCAAATGCGATCCCTCACTTATTGCACCAGTAGACCAGTCTCTGTGGGTCACTACTAAGTTGGGACACAAAATTCAATTAAAAGCTCCTGCTAAAATAAATTGAGACTGCAACAGGCCTTCCCCCTGGAGTAACTCCAGGCGCCCGCTTAACTCATCAAGGCAAGCCGATACCTGTGGCTGTTGTCTCGCATTATAAAAATTGATTAGTACAAATCGATATGATTTGCTCATTAATGTGAGCCCTTGTACGACATTAGAGTCCCACATCAGGGTCTTCATAATGCAGTGGATCCTGAGGTCTATAAACATGATTAAACCACCCCCCTTGCTCTTCGTGATCCAGACCTTTCTGCTGGGCAGAAAAATGTTTTATAGTCCTCTAGAAACAAATTATGAACTGGCTTCCAAGTTTCCTTGATGCATATTATGTGGAAGTGTCTGATGTAATTGTAGCCACTGCTCATCCAAGAGTTTACTAGTTAAATCTGCCACATTCCAGGAGACTATATTTAAATCGCCCTCCTGACCCCACCCTGATTAAAAGAGGGGGCAATGGAAACTTTCCCTGCGCTACCTGACCCTGTGTTACTTTGATCCCTGTGTTCGGAACAGGAGCCTCGTATTTACCGAAATTGGTCTCCTTAGTCACACAGGCTTCAACAGAAGATTTGACAGGAATGTCAATGTCTTTACCTGTACCCTCCCTCTCGTTCTCAGTCTATATCATAAAGTCCCTCAAGCGGATAAATGGGTTAAATGATGTTGGAAATCCCCCACAAAGGGGAGGGCCCTCTTCCTGATCTACGAGACGTTGGGGGTGTATAGGGCTAAAAGGTGGGCTGTAGAAAAAACCCGAAGGTAAGGGTTTGATCCCTGAATCAACTGAGAATAATTGTGAGTTATGATACAAGATCTTATGGGCCATTTCTGGGTATCTAAGCGTGACCATCACGCTATCACCTTTAAATGATAGCTAGATACTGACCCAAGCAACTCGTCTAGCCATCAAGATATACCTATGATCTGCCATATTTAACCTTGCATATTTACATAACCAGTGGGTTGCTTTATTAATCAACTGGTTCATGGACTTGTCCTTTGAACTGTTCAGCCTGGTACCCCTACCAGGACCACAGTATAGGGGCAGCTAGCTGGAGGGAGGTCTATTACTGGTAGGTCGGGACTATTTGGAGCGGATAAACTATCTAAGTTAGCAACCCTTTGCCGTTGATGGTTACCCCTTTGAATCGGAAGACTATTGCGGGTTGAAGGAGGTCGGGTAGGCTGATCCTAGGATCCAAGATCAGTGCCACAATCCCTGGTGTGCTAGGGATAACTGAAGGGGTCTGGGTAGGGATGTTGGCCCCTGCAGGCAAAATTAATAGGTGAGCAGCCTGGTGGGAAACTAGCGTCTGCAAGATCTGAATAAGGGGAGGCAGTGCATTATCAACTTTGCCAAGTGTAACTCTGGTTTCATCCAAAACTTTAGAGAGTTAATAACAAAAGTTATTCAATAAACCAGTCAAAGCTTCCACGATTTTTTGTTTCAATGGAGCCCATAGTTCTTCAACGGCCTTAGTGTCCATGCTATCAGCGCCCTCCCCTTTCTTTACTGGAACTATTTTCCTGTTCACTTCTTGGGAGCAGAGGGGCTGCTCAGTTCTATGCTATGGGTGGGGGCCATTTATACCCAGGAGCAGTATTGATTTGGCTAGGGCTGGAGACCCCCGGACCCTCCTGTCCTTGTCCCGGTGCTCCATCTAAAGATTTTCAGCCCCCGGACCCAAGATCTCCCTCAGCATTAGAAATACTACTCCTGCCTTGTCCAGAGAGTCGCATCTCCGCCTAATCTAATTCTTTAGTAATTGCACCCACGGTATTTATGAGAAAAGTGTCAATGGTTCCATTATTTGAATCCTGCGGAGAGCACGTGGGTGCGGCTTTTCTCTTCCCCATGATGACCTTGTTTGGTGAGCCCACCTCCCAATTGAGGGCAGAGTAATAACAATGTCCTAAAAGAGCAGGATAAGTACTCACATATAAAAGTTCTGTAGTCACCGTCCAGTGGTCAGCCGCAAACCAATTCCTTAACCTCCGTGTTCTGTACTCCGTGCTTCTTGCGAATGTTGAACAAAGCAAATCAGCTCCAAAAGTTAACATCAACTGGCATTCAGATGACAAGGGGCCGAGAAAATGGGCCCAGCCCGGCTACCATTGGCCGCGGATGGGCGAAGATGGGCCCACCCCTGGCCTTGCCCGGGCGTGCCCCGCACTGTGGGAGACCCGAGACCAAGATAAGTGCCTCCTGGTGCGTGGATGGTGTGGCGTGGCATTGGCCCGAATTCAGGCCGCATTGCTAGCTGTGGGATGGAGTCCCCTCTCTGCCATTATGGTCTCATGCTCTGCAGGAGACCCGAGCCCAAGATAAGAGCCTCCTGGCACATGGATGGCGTTGCGTTGGTAGTGCTCAGGCCACGTTTCTTGCTGGGTGGTGGAGTCCCCTCTCTGCTATTATGGTCTCCAGCGCTGCGGAAGACCCAAAACCAAGATAAGCGCCTCCTGGTGCGTGGATGCCATTGCGTCGTGTGGTGTTGGTGGTGCTCATGCTGCGTTGCTTGCTGGGGGATGGAGTCCACTCTATGCAGTTACGGACTGTGCAATGAAACTTATTAAAGTTCCTGATAATTATATATTAACAAATTAAACAAGACTTTAAAAATTAAAGACAACACTGCATGTAGAGTATGGGTCTTGGATTTTGGTGGATGTGATACTCTGTCAAAAGGTTATGGATTGCCAGTCTGTCATACCACAAGTGCTATAGGCGGTGGACAGGACATTCGCTACATTTGTGACATCCGACAACCTCTAAATAGGCCCTTTATTTATTGTGAGTTCATATGTGCTACCTGAATGAAACATTCCATCACCCTCCCCCTACCCTCTACGAGTAAGCTTGGCTGTGTCCTAAAAGTCAAAGCTAAAGAGGAGACAATTAAGTGAGTTTGCAACAGTATCTGATCCCTGTGCTTTCACGTTCACCAGAAACATGTGTCACAAGGGTTGCCAAACTGCCCTTGGGCCACAGAGGACCCAGAGAACTGGTCTGGCACAGTCCAACTTGATGACTCTTCAGGAAGGAGCTTTTATGTTGATTGGTCACAGAGTAAATTAACAGATCATGGGTCATGTGATTTAAAAATGGGCTATCCACAAAGAAGGGGAGAGGACTGCACGGCGATCTGGAAATAAGCAGTGTTGTGAGGTCGTCCCTCCGGAAAAGTTGTGTTCTTGGGAGACCTCCCTGCTGGGCGCCTTTTCGAGCTTATAATAATAATAAACTCGTATTTGTTTTCCGTGTCGTTGGGAACCTCCTCCACACGTGATGACTTAGTCAGGATCTTTTGAAATCAGTTTACTGTGGTACATTGACCGAATTGCGGTTTGGCCACGACCAGGACTGGGAACGACATACGTCCTGAAGAAGACCGGGGTGACCTTTTGAGGCACAGTAAGTCGGTCGAAACATGTTGGCACAAGCAGTACCAGGAGGGGTGTTTTGAGAACTTACATTTTCTCTTCTAAACACTACCCATCCTATTTCTTTTAATCCTGGTTGTGGAACCAATAAATAAAGGTGCAATTGGTATCCTCAAACCAGTTTTAAAGCACTTTCCTATTAACTGCACTTTGTCGTATCACTAGTCCCAGTCACAGGGTGATATTCACTGATCAATCACTGTATAATTTGTGTTTGTATTTGTATTGTGTCTTGTGGTCTTTTATTTAGTATTATTTTTTTACCCCCTCCCTGATGCTCCGCCCTGAGTGTGGCTACACCAGAGCGTTTTGTAAGCAGACCCGATGATGAAGCATGTCACACACTTCGGTGTGTGAGTGAGGGCAGTTTTTCAAAACAGATGTATTTTTTTCTGTTTTGTGGTGTTACACGTGAACTTTAATCTCCCCACCCCTTCTTGTGTGTATATATTTAAAAATGGTCTCTGTGATCAGAGATTACACTGCACACTAATGGCAATGCCTTTAGCAAGCAGCAAGTGAGTGGACTCTAAATGAGTGGATTTTAGTTAGGCGGTCTATTGCTAGACAGTTGAAACAAATAAGCTAATAGAGAGTGACACATCTGCATATCAGGGTAAACCACGTGTTCTCTAGTTGTGAACTCCTTTCAAGAATTGCCATTGTTATTGGTCTATTGGTGTGATTGTTGTGACAGCTTAAGTTATTATTAAGACACACAAATAGAAAAATTACAGTCAGCCTATGGTAATCTGTCAGTACCGTCAATATCCACTGATACTAGTGGCTGAGTAATATTAGGGGGTTAGTATAATCTATGATTGGATATTATTATCTGTGGCTCACTATTATTGCTGACACATTTTTGTCAATTTCCTAGTATCATTAATGACCCCGTATTATTAGTAACTCACAATTGTAGCTGATTATTATCTGTAGATTAGGATGACATGTTGTTCATCATCATGTAGGGCTCAATGTTATCAAAGGTGCAGCACCATCAATGGCTTAGTATTATTACTATCTAGAATCTTTATTTGATAGTTAAAACCATTCAAGTGAAGTGGTATAATGCAGTTCAATTAAAGAAACAACAGGGAGGTAAAAATATGGTAAAATACAAGTAAAATGGTAAAACATGGTTGAGCCTAACAACAGTGTTGTCCAGAGTCCGTGGCAACATCAGCGTTAAGAATTTTATTTTACATTTAAGGCTTCTTACATCAATTCATTGATCGAAAGTTATCGGTGAAAAGTGTTATGTGCATTACACAGATCAACTCATTTTTGTTTCACAGGAGCTGGAATTTGCCTTTACCCATTATGTGGTTCTCTTTGCAGCTTTGTCCATGAACTTCGAGAATCTCACAGTGAGTCTACAGTTTATTCTAGGGGTGGGCGGAATTTGCGTAGTCGCGCTACACAAAGCACTGCAAAACTGTAAAAAATCTCCGGGAGCAGGCACAAGTTCCGCGAACACGCAGAATTGCTAGTTCTGCCCGTTCGCGATGCTTTTTCCTGTTCGCGAATGGTGTTTGCGTGCTCGGGGAGAAATATCTGCGTGAACACGGATTTTTAAAGCACGAACAAGCAAAAAATTCCACGAAGTCACGGATCGCTGAATTTTTGGCAATTCCGCGTTCTCCCCCAAACGTGATATCACCCAAATTCCACGAGTGGAACGGAATTTATCTCCCAGGTCTTGTTTATTCCCTGGGAGCAGCCAGTACTTGATTACCTCCTGGCAAGATCAAATATTCACTTCCTGGAAAAATGATTGGAGCAACAGCCTTCTTTCCTGCTTAAAGGTAGAACAAGTGCATAGGACATGGGCCAGAAATTCTTTCAGATAGGAGCAAAAGCGGAAGCAGTTGATAGGGTAGGCATGAATCCACACTAGAACCACTTCCCCTACATCAAATAAACCTATCTGAAAGCTTTGAAATTTTAATTTGAACGTCTTGGACAAGGGCAACGATTGGTAATGTTGTGGCTGCAGGACTGCATAGGTGGATACAACAAATTGATTGTGGGTCTTTGCCTGTAGGATTTACTGGTCGGCTTTTGCCAATTGATTTTTGACAGCTCTTCACAGAACAGATTTAAAGCATCTGTAGGAAATGATCAAGGACCATGGGGGAACCATTTGAAGTTCTGTGATAGACTTTTCTATGGCAGTATGCCAGAGAGAAGAAGATAAATTGGTCCGGGCTTGGCAAGATGGAACTTAAAGCTCCCGGCCTCTGCCTTTTTTAATTAGAACTAAAACTTCAATAGATTTGCTCTCTGTGTTAGTACTAGTAACTCAGTATTATCTGTGGCTCAATATTATCAGTCATTCACTACTGGATTATACCTATGGCTCCAGGTTTTATGGTATATGTTTTAAATATTTACATCTGTCTTTAGCCATCTTTATTTTTCCCATATCATTAGCATTTATCCATACTTCTTTTGTGTTTCATGATCAGAGGAAGTTGTACATGGTATATTTCCACCTTTATTTAAATGATAAATGTATACCTATACTTTGATGCCTGTCACGTTTTATCTAAGTAGGCAGCCAAATATAACATAATACACGCATATAAAAATAATTTAAGAACATTGGAGCACTTTTTTAAACTCTCCATGCCATCAATATGCATGGGTATTGGCCTGGAAATCTTCAATGATACCACAGAGAGTCGGGGAAATACAGACCAATTTACTGTATTTTGTTGTTAAAAATGCATACAGGAAAAACATAGTTTTCTGTCTGTGTTTATCTATAAAAATCAGTAATATAGAAAAATTGGGGCCTTAATTATACTCCTACATGCTGCCTCTCTTTTTCACATCTGGGTGCCATGCTGAGTTAAGAATTAGAGAGAGCCTACAGACTGAGTGTAACGGAGTCACCTTAAAAGTAGCTCTAACCCTTGAGGCTCTCTATTCGCTTCAGAACAATCTCTAAAGTCAAAGACTTTTAGTTAGGATACTTAAAGAATGCTACCAACATGCAATTTTTGCATGATTTTTAAATTATTTCTTTTAGAGAAAGGCCACTCGCTACCCAACCTTTTGGCTGATTTTACTGGCTGGAAAATCTTGCTTCTAAAATGACCTTGTCAGAGGGCTGAATTGCAGCCTGGACCTGTTCCCTGTCAGTGGCATGACCCCCAGACAAGGAAGGCAGGGATCATGAAATGGTCCCTCTCAGCCAGCCAACACTACCCCTTCCCTCCCACAACTTCCCACTTCCCTCCTTCCAACCCAGCTTACCTGAGACCCCACTACAGACATTTACCACCTCGAATATACTAAATGTAGCCTAAAATAGCACAAAACCAATACCACACACACACATATATAGCCATCTTTAGTAGGGGCCTAAATGCCAGGATAGAATCAGAATTCCTCTTTCCCGGTCTTCTTCATTCTATGGTGAGGATGGATGGACTGTTTACACCACTCACCGCTGGTCATTTTGCCGCAGGGCCGCTATGTGCTGTTCAATGCTGGCAGCTGCAGTTTTGAACTTGGCAATCGATTCTTCAAGCGGGGCTTCAAAAGGAAAAATAAGACAGTTGTGAGACTAGAAATGTAAAAACACAATAGAAAGTGAGCACAAGAAATGCACTGCATGGGTGCCTCAA
This sequence comes from Lissotriton vulgaris, assembly GCF_964263255.1. Taxonomy (NCBI): domain Eukaryota; kingdom Metazoa; phylum Chordata; class Amphibia; order Caudata; family Salamandridae; genus Lissotriton; species Lissotriton vulgaris. The sequence goes on along the minus strand of NC_141697.1, from coordinate 783,814,037 downwards.
TGAAGGGTTGTCTGGAGAGTAGAAGCTGCTACCGAACAGTGGTGGAGGGGGTGAGGGGGAGCAGAGGGGGGGGGAGAATAAAATAAATACAAGTACCTACCTGAATGCCATGGTCCGCCGCCCCTCCTCCATCCTCTTCTCTGGCAGCATGAAGCACACAGTTGCCCAGAACCCCCTGTCCAATCACACCACTGCCTTACAGCAGCGTTGTGATCGGCCTATGCCTTGTGCTTCGGCGTTCAGAGGGATTGGGAGGCTGTGCATGTTCTCCACCCAGGCTGTGCAATACAACCTGGTGGAGCACATGCGAAGTACACATGACTGTTTGGCTGGCCCAAGATGGCTGGCCAAACTGTTATTCGCACTTAGAAAGTGCCTACCACTCCTCGCCCAGCTCTGAACAGCCAAGCCCTGCCCCGCCTCGCCCCCCAACCAACTGCGCCTTGATGCCTTCGGGCTAAGTCGCGCGTTATAAGATTCTTTTCATTTCATTTCATTCATTCATTCATTTCATTTCATTTCATTTCAGTATGGTAAAATGAAATGATAATAACGTTGTGTTATTATAAGTTTATTTTTCACTTATGAACTGCTCAGTGGGGTGACGCTCCTCTGCCTTAGAGACCGCTATGTCTAGAGTACGGTGTGCAATATGCACTAATGCAGAGGAGCAGAAGTCCAGGGGCTGAACACATACAGTATCATTGTTGTGAGAGACGCGCGATCCAGAGAAAAAAAGAAAACAATAGAAAATATAGTTATTGAGATGCAATTTCTCTCTTAGTATACTCTTTTTTCACATTTATTAAATTATGTAATTTAGCGCAAATATTGCTAAATGGACCAACGTAGAATTATTACAAATAAATCATTCAATCACAATAAAAATGTTTGAAAATCTACACACAGCCTTATTAAAAAATATCATCAGTTGTGAAACCCAAAAAACAGAGTTAATTATTCGCTGCGGAAAAGTTATGCAGGATAGAAATTCAGTGAAGGAGGTAAGGAATTCCACAGTTTAGTGTGACTGGCATTTGTAATGCCCCCGATAGAAGCAATGTGGCAACCACATATGTAGGTTGGTGAAGTACCAAAACTGTATAGGGGCGGCAGGCCAGCGTCATGAAACCGCTGGGTATAAGCGCGCTCAATAAATGTTTTTAAATTTAAATTCAAATTCAGGCCAATGTGAATTGTACTTCCAACTGGAGCGAATGCTGAGATCTGAGGAAAGGTGAGCTATGTTTGCACTTTCCTCTCTCCACAAGACAGATCGCAGAATGAAGCAGACATTCGAAGAAAAGGAGCTCATTTCGGTAGCCATCCCATTTCTATTATCTGTGCGAGAGAGCACCAGTGGTTGGATCGCCGTTCTAAATGAGCAAGGGGAAAGGAGAGGTGTGTGGTACAGGTGGAGAGGTGTGGTGCAGCAGCCAGGGCAGCTGACTTCCGAACACGGGGTTTATGGTTTGATACCTGGCTCTTGCAGCAGCTCAGCACCATGTGACTCTGGGCAATAGCTCACTTCGGGGCAGATGTATCAAGATTCCATTTTGCGATTCCTAAATAGCGATTTTTAAGGAATCGCTATTTAGAATTCACAAAATGGAATGTATGAAAAAAATCGCTATTTTTTAGCGATTCCTTAATCTTCTTTATTTGCGAATTCGCAAATAAGGAATAATTTCCCATGCATTCCTATGGGCCAGGAGGCCCATAGGAATGATTGTGAAGTATTTCTGAAATTGCGAATTCGCAATTTGCTAATCGCAATTTGAGAATTATTTCAAGTGTGCAGGGGTGTCTCAAAGACACCCTGCTGCACCCCTAAAATATACATGTGTGAGCATATGGCGCACATACATGCCCTAGGGGCATGTGTGTGCGTCACATGCCACCATCAAAAATGCTAAATTGTGCATTTTTGAAAGACTTCGCAAATTACCATCAACTACAACGTGGTGGTAATTTGCGAATTCTTAAACATAAATCGCAATTCCAAAATGCTTCATACATAGCATTTAAGGAATCGCAAAATTGCGATTCCTTAAATGCTATGGCAAAATAAGGAATCGCAAATTTTTGCTATTTCTTATTTTGCGAATTTTTAATGCATGCCAAAACATGCAAAAATACCTTTTGCGATTCGCAAAGGCCGAAATTCTGCGAATTTCAGCCTTTGCGAGTCGCAAAAGGCTTGATACATCTACCCCTTCATTTCCACAATGGCCCCCAGTGCCTTGAGACCCGAAAGGGTAAGTAGTTTGTGCTTTACAAATACGGATTTATATTCACAAAGGAAAGTTTCGGAGATGAACCTGGTTCCTGTCTGAGGTGGCAATGCATGATATGCAAATAACAAAAACGATGGACTGGATGCGGCCCCGTGTAATTACCAGTGGCTGAGATTAATTCAAGCATTCCCCCTGTCCCTTTTTTCTCTTCCACAGTAAAACACTGGTCAGATTTATTTTTCAATGATATAATCCCGTGACTGCATTATTTTTTTCCCATTTTACTCATAGAATCCCCACAGAAACTGCAAAAAAAATCTCAAGATCTCATATTTCCCTAAAGGTGATGACTTCATTGTCACCCCAGCCCTGAAAGTGACAACTTGATGACTGTTTCTACACCCAAAGGGGAACTTTATGTCTCCTCCCAACAGTCTACATTAGACAAGACACTCCCACTCACTCAGTTGAATGTTGCATGTTGTCAGGCCTGTGTTGTACTCAGTAAAAGCAGCTTTGAAGAAGGTGTCCAGTATCTCCCCATAGTCGCTGACATTGAGTGGAAGAATAAGGCTGTCTGACAAACGCAGGAGGATATTTCCAGCTGTCCTCGCCACAACTTGATGGCTGGTGAAACCTGTTGGGAGAAACGCCATTTTTAAATAAATCTTTAACTTTTATGACAAATTCGAATAGCACATGTGTGCAAGCAAGTACTCTCACTCCATGATTGTCTATTGCATTAGCTGTCTGGTTAAACGTTAGTTCTCTTTCCTGTTGAAGTACCATTCAAGTGATCAGAATAGACTCGTGGCCCTGGTGCCTTGTTTGGCTTAAGCAATTTAATCGCTTTACACACCTCCTCACAAGTGATAGGGGTCGTAAGAGTGTCATTATGGCTCTGGGTTACCTTTGGGAAATCAGTGCCTGCAGATAGTTATGTTGGGCTGTGGGGTCTAGATTTCCCCCGTATATAGATGTTCGTAAAACTCTCTAAAAATGGTGGCCTTCCCTGCATCTGAGGACTCCAAACTGCCCTCCTTATTTTGTATGTTCCCAATGAATTCCCGTTCCCGGTTTTCCCGTAGTTGCCTCGCTAAGTGGGTGCAAATTTTATTTCCCTGTGTGTAGGAAATTGGACGGAGCCGCAAGAGAGTGTATTCTGCTCTATTATTATAAATCGCTTTAAGATTCCCTCTCAGGGCTGTGAGTTTGCGTTGTGTTTCCCCGGTTGGGGTGCTCTTGTATGCCTTTTCTGCTACGCCTAATTCTGTCTCCAGGTTCATTCGCTCCTTGGTTCTCTGTCTGTCAGGGGTAGCATTAAGTTTTAGGCATTTGCCCAGTGTGACCGCTTTGAAAGCGTCCCAATTGTTAAATATGGATGTGTCCTGTGGGGAGTTAAGATTAAAAAAATTCAGTAATTGAGTTTCTCAGGTCATCCCTCATCAGCCTATCTCTAGTGAGGGAGGCCGGGAAATACCAGTTAGCGGTCTTGGGTGTTGCGCCGCTCCATCTGAGGCATATAGAGAAAGGGCAATGGTCTGAGATAGTAAGTGGGAAAATGTTTGCTTCTTGGAGAGAAACCAACAGACTCTGACTAGTAAAGATATAGTCTAGCCTGGAGTAGGTGCAAAGTACATGAGAAAAGAAGGTGTAATCTTAGTCGTCGGGAAGGGTGTGAGCCAAGCCTCTCTGAGACACAGGTCATGTATAGTTTGTTTTATTGCTGTAAGAAAGGAGCTCATCAGGGCTCTATGGGTGTGTGTACTCTCGAGGTCTGCCTGCCAGGTGAGATTGAAGTCCCCAATAAGGATTTTCGTAGCTTCTGTGAATTCCCCGACTTTGTTTAGGAGGGTGGTTAAGAAAGCTGGCTGGCCCAGGTTGGGGGCATATGCTGTCACAAAGGTGCATAGTTTCCCCTTCAGGTTGCCCTTTACCATGACTAGGCGACCATCTTTGTCAGCATGAACCGCCTCTGGCAGGAATTTAGTTGTCCAATGGAAAAGTAGGGTGACCCTACACTGCTTCGTCCCCGCCGAGGATCTGTAAATGAGGGGGTACTGTTTGTGCCGCAACCTCATCTCCTCATCCCTTTTCAAATGTGTCTATTGAAGGGTCACAACGTCAAAATGGTGTTCAGTAATATATATCCACACCTTTTGGCACTTAAGTGTATTCATCCTTATCCTTATTATTCTTTATATGCACTGGAATGCCATATAACCCTACCTCACCGAGTTTGGTTTGATACCAGGACACTGGCCAAGTCTTACTAGCCATCTAAGGCCAATTGCACATACATTAGGAAATTATATATCTAATCACGCCCTCACATTTTATTGCCTTCTACCTCATATCGATTTTTTGTTGTTATTAATGCGATTATAATGGATATATGTTTTGACATTAGGAATTTATATAGCTAATTACGTCCATACACTATACTGCCTCTACCTCTTATCTATTTTGTTTTGTTTGTTTTACTGTTATGATAATGTTATATGTCATTCTTTACCTGTTAAGCGCTCTGATACCCACGGGTCTTGTCCGCGCTATACAAAACTCTATAAATAAATAAATAAATAAATAAATAAAAGTGGTGAGTTCACCCCCTTAACATTCCATTAAGTTACTGAGAGTACCATGACTACGTGGCCCCCATGGCCCCCATGCTCAGATATGCAGCATGTTGTAGCACCCCCAGGATTCTGAGTGCTAGTACAGCCTGCGCCCTACTCCCCTAGTCTATGTAACAGCCCATATGTGAGATTGCACCTGAAATAAGTGTGTGTATGTATCCAATGCCTGAACTGCACCATCCACCAACCGAGCAAACCCCCCTCCCCCAAACCCCCCCCCAAAAAAACCCAACAAAATCAACATCAGTGGGAGTCAGATAGGAGGTATTCTCTGACTACAAACAATATCGCCCCTTTGGGCTCGTCAGTGGAGGTCGGGCCAAAGTCCCCCTCCACTCTCCCCTTGAGTGTCCAAAAAGAAAGTTCGCCATCTTCACATAGGCTTGAAACAGTGTGCATGTGCTCCTTACCCCAGTGCGTACAGTCACTGACCTTTATTCCGCATTGTTCAGGAAAGCCGTACCCTGTCCTTGTGGTATGGGAGTGCACTCCCTCAATGGCCAGGCCAAGGTTAGATCGAAGACCATCATCCCCCTAGTCACTTGTGAGCTCTTCTCATGCTCGTGGACCATTGAGACATTCTCGCTGAGCTGGCATCTTTTCCTCTAGGTGGCCCGGCAGGTCCTCTTCCTCAGATGGGGGAAGGCCTAACAGGCGGATGCCCTTGTTGAGCCCAGTGACATGGCGGGGTTTGTTGTCATGTTCAAAGCTTAGGCCAAACAGATATGTCCACCTGTATCGCATGTGCGCCTTCCGGAGTTTTGTTAAGAGGGGTCGAAGTTGGAGTCTGCGTTGCAACTTGCTGGAGCCAAATCCTGGTAGAGGGCACATTTGTGGCCTTGAAATGAGACGTCTCCATTCTTCCTAGCTTCCTGAAGAACTATTTTTTTTACCTTGAAGGAGTGGAATTTAACTACTATGTCGCTTGTCTGTCGCTTCTCACACCGGCCGCCCCCCAACTCGATCGGTGCATTCCAATTTAATCTTGCGCTTGCGCTGGCATGGGTTAACAATCTCGGCAAAAAGGCCTTCGAGGAACGCCTCAAGGTCTGGCCCTTCCGCTCCCTCCGCCAGGTCTCAGATCTGTACGTTGTCTTGCTGAGCCCTGTTTTCGAGGTCTTCAGGTTTTAGCTGGGTCAGATGGAGCTGGTGGTGAAGGTCCTGTAGCTTTCGTGCGCTTCCATGGTATGTTGTTCCAACCCCAGGGTTTGTGTTTCCAGGTCCACCACTCTTGTGCCCACGGAGTCAACGTCTTGCTGGAGCGTGATCATACATGCGGATAAGTCCATCTGAAGCTGATCAATGGAGGCTTTCATATCCTGGTTCAACTCAGCTCGAAGCTCAGCCTTAAAATTGCGCAGGGAGGACAGCAATCCATCCTTGGTGAGGGCATTATCGGTCAGAGGCTCTCCCTGGTCAGGTGGCTGCCGTTTGTCCAAGGGCTGGAAAAAACTGGTGACCTTGGGTGGTGGTGGGGGCTTCTTTGGTGGCATAAGGTCTGGCTCCTCGGCGCCCTTTATTTGTTGAGTAGTATAGTCCGTTATGGAGGGCAGGGGATTCCTTACTAATAGTAGTGGACACCTTCAGTAGTGGTCAGTGATAAAGCAGGTTCTCAGATTCTTCATTTTATTCTAAGTGACATCTCATGACATGTGGCAGATGAGGGAAGACCCCAATGAGGGGAGCATCAGTGGTGCAGGGCCACATCAGGATGCGTACTTGTCCCTGGGCGATGCCCGCAGATATGGATTGCCGCGCTGGACGGCCGCAGTCTCTTGTCATTTGCTGCAGGGAGCCATCGGCCGGTCACACCCCTCATCCCTTAGCTGTTTGAGCACTTATGGGACACCATGTAAAGTCAGACGGGATCAAATGTGGGGCTGTTGAGTGCTGAAATGTCGCCTGGGGGCTTCAGGGCATCACTGCCCCTACGAGTGTCGTCGCCGGGGCTTCCCTCTATGATCCTCCGTTGTTGCTCTTATTTACTGGCATACAGGAGCACTTCGGCAGCGCATTCCCCCCAGCGCTGCTCGCGGAGCTCACCGGCCATCGATAGCGGTCAATTCCTGCAGCACAATCTTGTTGCTACTGAAGGCGGGGGACACGGGACGTCCGTAGACTCGCAGATGGGGTTGCGATGATGGTGCTGGTCTGCCGCTGTGAAGTACCCGCGGCCCATCACCGCAACTAGCGTACTCAGGCGGCTGCCATTTTGCGGAGTCTCGTGGTCTGGGATGGCAGGCTCCAAACAGGCTCCCCAACGATCGATTACGGTGTTGAAGAGCCCCCGTGCCCCGTTAGCAACTCTGGAATCGCTAAGGCATAGTTGGAGTGAGTTTGGCGCGCTCAAACAGGTCGCTGTGTACTCAAGGAGCCAGAGTGGATCGGGAGCTGAGAAGGTTCACGTCCATTCAGCCATCTTGCCCGGTCACGCACCCTACCTTTCTTTTTTTAAACTATAATGCTTTGAGTCTTCTTAGCTTGTTTAAATCTGCCTTCAAAGTTGGGACGGAAGGCCACAACGACCTATCTATAATCCGATGCGTAAGGGGGAACAGGACGTTGTTGCAACAAGTTATGAGCTGGGAAACAGACAAGATGCAGGAGACACCAGCTCGCATTCCGCAAAAGTCTTGATCACTACGCATTAAACAAATCCCATTCGAAAGGACTGTAATAAGTTGAAGAATTGCGGGAACCGGTATTCTTTTTAAATAACAGGCCAAATAATGCGCTGCAGCATTACATGCACAATGGATCTTAACATGTTTGGGATAGTGATCATAACTCATGAATGAAACTGCCTCTGAGGGGTTCATATCTACCAACAGGAAAATATTTTATGCAAGCTGAGAACTGAAATGTCGAAATAGGTAAAGAGATAATTCTGTGTATCAACTACACAGCTGAGGATGTCTCTGTTATGGTGAATGGAAGTTGTTCTAGTTTCTCTAAATGCAGCATTGTGTAGGTTGAGTCTTTCAGTGCCATCAGTTTCTGTTTGCGTGTTAAATTAAAGGGCAAGAATAAATTACTGCAATTCAAATAACGCTATGGTACATTTTTAAAGGTTTGAAGCGTCCAGTTTACCTGCATAATAGATCTAAGCTGACTTTGTTGACATTTTACTTTTCGTATCAATAACATACGACATAATGTTACTTAAATTATAAATACCAGAAGAAAGCATATTAACCTCATAGATGCTATTAAACATTCCTCCCCAGTGCTGCGCTGTCCATTGGAACTAGTGCTGAATGGACGTCCAATGGTCGTGCGCAGCACTGGGGAGGTAGTGCTGCCGTCGGCCAATGCACCGAGGCAGCACTTAAGGGGTTAATACTATTATCAACAACAGAAAGCACTTTATCTACATTATCCTGATCAATTTGTCTTAAACATGCAACAGCTTCCATTTGGGACAAATTTCAAATGTCATTATAAGTAGCATAAATACATCTTTTAGAACATGGAGATTTAGCCCCCAATAGAAAATCTAACAAATCCATATCGTCCTACAGGAGAGAAAGATGTTGTTTCACTGCAGACAATGTGGAATGTTCCAATCATTGTTGACATGCATTTCTCACTGAATATGTGGTAACAATACCAGAATGTTGTAAGAGAGAATATTAGGGATTGGGTCTGCTTGATTTGAACCCATGTGTGGAATTGTGAAAACTAGCATGACAACCATTAGTGTCAACTTACCACAATAACCACCCATTAGGGCGTGAAAGTGTAGAATTAAATGTACCATTCTGCACCATCCTATTGAGTTGCTCTTGGGTATAATTTGTCAAACTTTGCCAACTATTAAAGCGGGCAATGGAGGGAATATTTGGGGGATTAATTTGTTTAATTATTGCTAATTCCAGACAAGTAGTCTGCTGGACGGTGTCATTCAAGAAGATCATTTGTGTTGGAATTAAGCAAGCCCAAAATAAGGATTCCATTCCTTGAACCTGCTAAGGTTTCCTTTGCCCAAATCAATTTTAAATCAATTACGTCTTTCCAATAATCATAGCCTTTAAGGGATAACTGGTTAACAAATGAAGCTGTATATATTAGCTTGGTCTGTGTAAGCATATATTTTTTGATGGGATAGGGACTAATTTGAAATAATATGAGGGGGGGTCTAAAGTGTCATATCCTGTGAAATTGGTCTTTATGTGTTTTAGAACTCCCTTGTGGGGGGGGGGGGGGGGTCAGACAGTGTTTCCATTGTGTATAGTTAAAAGGTGTACATTGACTACTGGCTTTGTGGGGAAATGATGTCCATAATGGTGATAACAGAAAATATCAGCATTGTTAGCAGAATTGAGGTGTGGGTCCTCTGATTAAAAAACAGTATAATATTCCAACTCTGAAAGAATAGAATTTAGGCTTTCAACATCCAATCATCTGAAATTAACCCAGGTACTATTACATCACCCATAGAAACTTTGAACACATATGGTATCTGCAGAATCTCTGTTGGGCTGAATATATTGAAAGTAACTTTATCCCAAACAATTACATCAGTCGCTGGAACGGCTGCAATGTTGCCAAGGGACAAGCCTCTTTTCAGTTTATGGGAAGAAGAATGGGGGGGGGGGGCTAATATCCCAATGACCACTTCCAAAGCAGAGTTGCAAACAAGAGGGGGAGAGAGAGAGTCAGTGGATTCAGTCTCCCTGGTCATGCGAATAAATGAAGTGGAATCCACTCAGAGTGGTGGTGATCCCTAAAGTGATGGGGAACACACAGTGTTGTTTAAATGCCCCTCACACACCAACAGGCCCCTTGGTGTCATGCTTCATCATCGGGGCCTTCGCACCCCTCTACGGGATGCGGCGTGCTACGACTCGCGGCTACGCAGGAGCACTAAATAGTGAACTATGTGAGGGGGTGTGTATGCTAAGGAGTGAGTGAGGTGAGGTGAAAAGTGAGTAGTTAAAAAATACCTGGCACGTAGGTAAAAAATAATTTTATTAAATCCTCGGCTGGTATCATTAAAAGAAGTGCAAAGATGGGGTTGTAAAAATCCGTATTAGGGTATTACAACCACCTCAAAAGTGTCAACATGTTTCGGAGCGCGGGGGCTCCTTCTTCAGGACAAGGATAAGCACATATCCTCCCCTTACTCACATGTAAATGTAAAAGTGTAAAAATATTATTACAGCAATGTGTAATGTACCTGACAATGTTTATATGTAGGTAGGTTCAGTCGCGCCCAATTGGCGTTAGATGAAAACTTATAGCACTCAATTTCAAAACCTCATGAGCCTATGCGTGTTATTGGGGGATCCTTCCTTACTGCTCAGTAAAGTAACGGTTACTGCAAAAGCTAGTTGCCTGCCTTCCCTCAACGCGGCTCCGATGAAGTCATCGGAGCCGCGACATGGGCGCGACTGAACCTACCTACATATAAACATTGTCGGGTACATTACACATTGCTGTAATAATATTTTTACACTTTTACATTTACATGTGAGTAAGGGGAGGATATGTGCTTATCCTTGTCCTGAAGAAGGAGCCCCCGCGCTCCGAAACATGTTGACACTTTTGAGGTGGTTGTAATACCCTAATACGTATTTTTACAACCCCATCGTTGCACTTCTTTTAATGATACCAGCCGAGGATTTAATAAAATTATTTTTTACCTACGTGCCAGGTATTTTTTAACTACTCACTTTTCACCTCACCTCACTCACTCCTTAGCATACACACCCCCTCACATAGTTCACTATTTAGTGCTCCTGCGTAGCCGCGAGTCGTAGCACGCCGCATCCCGTAGAGGGGTGCGAAGGCCCCGATGATGAAGTATGACACCAAGGGGCCTGTTGGTGTGTGAGGGGCATTTAAACAACACTGTGTGTTCCCCATCACTTTAGGGATCACCACCACTCTGAGTGGATTCCACTTTGTTTATTCGCACTTCCAAAGCAGAACATTCTGAGAGACAGTGACCATTAAGCAGCATGAAAAGAACAGTCACAAATCAAATCCACATGAATAAGAAAACTACGGAGATTACGATCCAAGCATGTATTCAAGGCGGGACTACATAAGTGCGTTTTAGCTATGTAATGAAAACAAAAATCCATGCTCGAGGAGTCTGCAAAACAGAAGAACTGTCTGAAGAAAAATCATCTGGATCCATATAATACCCAGAGTTACTTAGTTGAAAAACTTGAGGCCCTGGTTAAATAGCAGGACTTGAAGAGTCCAACAGAGGTGGATCCACCAATGGTGTATCTGTATAAATGACTTCACCTGCAGAAGCCTGCACTCACTTCGGTCGTTTTGTCAGTTGAGGACTCAGTCACCCTCGGCCCCCAGATGGGGAGTGTCCCCATCGGTGGTGCTCATGGGCTGCAGGGAAATGTCCTGTGGAGTTGCACGGACACCCCGTGATTTACTATTTAGAATCGGCCACATGGTGTAGTTTGACATGTTTGATAGAGACTAAGTGTTTGTTTTAGTAACCAGGAAGCAGTGGCAAGATTATCGTTCTTGTACCTCCAGCGCACAGGACAGGCACTGGAGTACGGTAGGATGAGTCGAACGCCTTTTTAATTGCCACCTTCTCTTAAACAAGAGATCCAATTTTTGGAATCCAGCCGGAGACTTCAGGATTTTCATAATATGTAATGAGACATGTGCAAGTATTTGCTTGATTGAGCATCACAAAACTTTTGTAGGTGAAGTAAGACAGCACACTGGTTATCTACGTCAAAGGTTGCGTCAAGCACCACAGTGTCTGGACAGTCAAGGTATGGAACAAACATCTTGATGTCAAGAAGTACTTCGTACAGGTTCCGCCCACTAATACATCTTTTAAAGAGGTTATTTAGAGCCTGTTGAACCCCACAGAGGTGGTTAACCCAACTACGCCCCGTACCTAATACTTTAGCTGTGAAGGACTGCTTTAAGTCATGGCTCATTCTTTCCACAACAGAACTGCCCTTTTAGACCCAGTTTAGACCTGGCCATATGCAAATCAGCCTTGACCCTGTGCCTCATGGGAACAGTCCATCATGAACTGCCACCCCAGGTCCCCCCTGGACCGGAAACAAGCATCCTAGGACCGGTTTCGGGGTTTCACCCCTCATCAGCCAGGTTAGCTTGAATCCAGTGGCACAGTGAGCCCAAGACCCATGTCTGGGCATACCCGGCGCACTTATGGCGAGAAAGCAAAAGACACACAATTGATGGACGGAATGCAGAACAAATCAAAACATTCACCCCATGTCAAGAGATCTGAGTTAAATTCATCATTATTTTGCTCACCATGCCACCCCACTTTAGACCTGGCCATATTCAAATCAGTCTTGACCCTGTGCCTCATGGGAACAGTCCAGCCGAGACTGCCAAGCCAAGTGCTCCCTGGACTGGAAACAAGCATCCTGGGACCGGTTTGGGGATTTCACCCCTCATCAGCCAAGATTGCTTGAATCCAGTGGCACAGTGAGCCCAGTGAGCTTTGGACGCGAAAGCCAGACCCTGGTCCGAGTGCAATGCATGGCATGTAAATGTACCGATAAAGATATACAGGAAAGTTTGAGAGTCAGCTGAACACTGTGGCCAATCCCAGAGGAATTCAGAGCAAGAATCAAATGCATCCAAAATAAATTTGAGCACAGTGTCCGAAATCAGTGGACCACAATGATCCAAATAGATACAGTCTGAAGGCTTGCTGTAGATCAATAGGTGTGTTTGCAGTGGACGAGCCACGTTGGAGCATTTAATCTGTTGACAAATGTCACCACAAAGAACATTTTTTTGGCCTGCTGGTTTAAGCCTTGCAACTAATAACGTTGCTGCAGCAGCGAAATTGTGGCCGCCACTTAGCATGTATTGAAGCAACACCTTCATGTGCCACTACAACCAAAGCATGTCAGCATTCCTGGTTGGGAATCAAGCGATCGCCAATCCCAGGAATTGTTACAAAAAGATCATTTTGGTCATTTAAATGATAAGAGTAATTAGAAGGAAAGCCCTTTGGTAAAGGGGTGGCATTTTAATTGCATACACGGCAGCCAGGATATTGTTATCTATACAAGTTATATAAAGTGTAATTGCTGCTACTGTAGCTGTGGCAACTGCAGATTTGGCTGCTTCGTCAGCCAGAGAATTCCCTACAGCGTGTGTTCCCACAAGCTGATGACTCAATGTATGTATGACTTGAGTTTGTGGCAACCTATCTTCGAGGTTTACCACTTTAACTCAAAGCGTTTGTGCTTGATTGTTCTACCTTTAGAATCTTTGAATCCATTTTGTTGCCAATAATGTAAATTATCATTAAAGAACTTTGCACAGTAATACGAATCACACACAATAGGAGTGGGGAATTCAGGATCCATATATTCAAGTGCAAGAAGCTAAGCCTTCAGTTCAGCCAACTGCACAGTGCAGTCACCCAAAGACTGCTTTTGAGTTGTTTGAGGTTCCAAAACCCCATCTAACATAACATGAGTAACAATGGCACATTCCGCTGAGTATTGCTGCTTAGAACCTATAGGCAGTTGAGCTGAACCATCAGTGTAAATAATAAATGTATACTGATCAAGAAACAGAACAGTAGAGGGTAAAGGGTAAGCATACTCATACTGTAGAAATTCTTGTGTCTGCAAAAGAATGGTCGAAGATAAAGTCCACATCAAAAGCTGTTAAGGATGTAGCCCATTGAATACATCTAGGATAAAGGACTTAAGCGTTCAGAACGCTAGCTTTGGTGACAGCCTATAAGGCTGTCACAGGAGTAACAACAATAATGCGTTTCCCTTGAGCATGTTGCCATTCTTAAGGATAGCCATCTGTACGACAGTCAGTATTTTCTCAGTGGAAGCAAAACTCATTCCTGCATTGGAATATAAATGTGATTTATATGCTATAGGCACTATTTAACCTTCATTAAAGGTGGGGTGCCTTGCAATGCCTGCTACCGGTAACTGCTGCCACAGGGGGACTCCATTACCTAGCAATCCCAGCCCTGAGGAGGAGGGCTGCAACACTGATCAAGCACTTAATCCAAAGAGGTGTCTCACAGCGCAATAGCCTCACAACACCTGCTGCCGGTAACCGCTGTGGCAGGGGGACTCCATTCCCCAACAATACCAGCTTGGAAGAGGGGGGCTGCAATGCCAATCAGGCGCTGGAACGCAATTTAATCCCAAGAGGCGTCCCACAGAGCAGGAGCCTGATGACGGTAACCGCTGCTGCAGGGTGACTCCATTCCCCAGCAATCCTGGCCCAGAGGAGGAGGGCTGCAACGCCGATCAGGTACCAGAGTGCCATTTAATCCCAAGAGACACCCTGCAGTGCAGGAGCCTTGCAACACCTGCTGACAGTAACTACTGCAGCAGGGGGACTCTACTCCCCAGCAATCCTGGCCCGAAGGAGGAGGGGCGCAACGCAACGCTGATCAGGCACCAGAGAGCCATTTAATCCCAAGAGGTGTCCTGCAGCTCAGGTCGTGCACGGGCATGGCCCAGGAGGAGACAGGGCCAAGAGCAGGCCTGTCTGCACCTGTCTGCTAGTTAAACAAAAAATTGGTTCTGTTGGGTAAGACAGGTTATTTGCACTATGCTCCTGGATGCAAATGAAAACAAATCAGCTCTCTGATACAGGGACTAGTGTTTAGTGAGAAATCAAATGCTCAAAACACGGAAGAACAAAGTCATAAGGTCAAAGTATTGTATTATACATATTAATACAAGATTGCTTCTATACAAATCCGAATTACTTCATTTGTGGATTAATTATGAGTACATATCAAGACCGTAATAAAAATTTGTGACGTTTTGTGAAGGAGTGCTCAGTGAACATGATAATATATACAGTGTGGGGAAATGAATCTATACAGGTGTATATACAGGTACAGTTGAAGTTTGGTCAGAAGATGGTTTGATCTCAACCAAGGATTCCTATGATTTCCGTGGGAATCCTGGTGATTCCGTACCTATGGATTCGTCTGCTGCCAACTGAAGCTGAGCCCCCAACCTAGGACCTTTGGTTTGGAAGAACTTGGTGTAATTTCGTGGTGGCAGCGTCACACACACAGCGGAGATGGCCTATGAAGTAAGTCACTGCCCGCCACCTTAATTTTCTTTATTGTTGTCTTCTGAGAGAAGTGGGTGTTGCCCCTGGCACTGTTGATATAATGGGGAAAAGGAAAGCTGCAACAGCCACACAGTCTGTGGTTCCTGGTCACGCTATCATAGACTCTTTTTTGGCTAAAGCAGTGGGGGCCATTTCAAAATAAATTGATTTGGCAGAAAGGCCTCTATCCTTGGGATTGGGTGGCCCTTCTGTGCCATCAACATTGGAGGATCTGCAGGGGGTTGCCCCTTCTGCTGAGGGTACCGAACATGAAGCTCCTTTGTCAAATTCAGGCCATGGCCCTGTGCTTGCTCCCGCTTACATAGTTCCTCTGTCTGGCACTCCCACTGGTAGGGTCTCTTGGGTTCCCTCACCTACCTCTGACATGATGCACCACCCTGCACCCAAACGGAACCGAAAAACCAAATGGCCTGATGAATCCCCGGTTGTACCGAGGGGCCAATTGGGGCAAAATGTTTGCAACCGTACAAAAGCATCGGAGGACTATTGGGTGCCAGTATTACAGAAGCTAACAGACATTTTCACAGCTCTGCTGACCCTTTTTAGGGAGAAACTCAACTTATTAGTAGACACTGGGGAAATGTTAAGCAGAGTTAAGAAACAACTGACTCCTGTTGTCAATGATCCATCACCCCTGATGCCCTCTGTTACCCAAATAGGTGCTATCTCCAGTGTTAACGTAAGGCCCAGCTTGTCTTGTGCTTGTACACCTTAACTCCAAGGGTCAATAAGGCCAGATTGCTGATGCTCAGCATCAAGGTACCTCTTCTTCTAGCCGTGATCCTGGCCCTTGTATATTGCGCAGGCCCCCATGTATGCCCCTGCCTCAGCGGATCTCACTTTTCGCAACCCTGTTAATGGTTCTTTGTTACCAGTGTTTATCTGCCCCTGGCTTGTTGACCCTATACTGTGGTTCTGAGAGTGGTCCATGTGCTCTCAACTCCTAACCAGGAGTCTACTGGTCAATTGATTAACAAGGTATTCCACTGGCTCGAAAAAACACTCCAGATTCAACATCTTGGATTACAAGAACATTCAGATGGTTCGGCGGGTATCATGGATTGAGCCCTCACGGCAGTCAATTGAGGGAGACTGTGTGATTCTAAAATTTTAGATACCAAAAAAATGTACATAACATTCTGTTAGCAACATTCCTCAGATATTGGTATTAAATATCTGCCTTTGAGTTTCTTTTATAGTCCCCTTTCCTTAGTTTTAATATCAACCCAGCCCACATGTTTTCGGGGTGTTGACAATGTTTCTGCTTGTCAGCTGGCACATCCCAATTGGTTCACCTCACTCGCAGATCTTAATGATCTAGATTGACTCCTGATTGTGTTACGATGACTCTGTCCCAGAGTACTCTCCCAGGGACTTCTATCCAGGTTATGGAAAAATATACCGGTTTGACCCCTGCTAATATTATGTATCCATCTATTGTACACCAAGCACTAGGCACCTTTCTCTAAGGAAGCTCCCCCCCCCCCCCCCCCCCAGGGTTCCCTCTCTGCCAGTAGGGCCCTCAACTCCTCAAGCAGGCCCTGCATCTGGCACCTGGAAGGATTTGAGGCTTGTATTTTGGAATTTTGCAGGCTTGTCTGCAAAATTATCAGATGAGAGGTGGATTTTGTTTGTCAAGTCTTATACCATCATAGGCCTCCAGGAAACGTGGACAATTAAGAATATTTTTTTCTAGGAGGGGTATAAAATCTTTTCTGTCCAGCAGTGGAGTTAACTTTTGGGAGGGCCAGGGTGAGTTGAAACTTCTTTATTGCTTTAGAGCTTTGTGGCTCCATGAAAGATCTCAAGTGAGATTCGCATGTTTTTCAGGATCTTAATATGCATGCTGGGAGATCTATTTCCTTTGTCCTGATTAATTATTATAATGAAAAAAAGGGGAAGTGAGGGACCTCTAAGCTTGCAACCTGAGGTGGTGCTATTGATTCATTATCAGGGTGTGGCCTTGAATAGGAGAAACTTGACTTAGCAAGGGACTTTAACTGCCACCTGTGTTTTAACCCTCCAACACCAACTCATAACCAATCAAGATTCACAGTTATGGAGGGTCTTCACATGGAACATACTCCTGAAGGTTCTGAACTAAACAGTTTTTTACATACCCATAATTTGGATTTTATCTTAGATAAGCTGATAAATGAATCAGGCCAGCAATTCCCGACCAAATTTAAAGGGAGGGGTAGTGCTACTGTCATCAATTTTATTTTTGTTTCAGCTCCCCTGAACCTGTCCTCTGGGTACTTCAATATTATCAATAGTCCTTTTAGCGACCATAATCCTTTGTCCCTGATAGCTGAGGGGATGTGCTGGGGTTTGGGGACCTCTTGTAAGTTGACAGGCTGACTTATCATACCTGACCAGGCGAGGTGACAGAGGAGGGCACAGGTAGATCCCAAGACCTTTAACCATTCACTTTTTTCAGCATGCCAGCAGAAGATAATCACCTGTTTGGACCCTCTAGTCTTGGGGAGAGAGATTTTAAGTTATTTTTTAACAATTGAACAGAAGGTTACAGGATTGCTAATGGTCCCTGATGTTAGGGGTCGCCCAGATAACCCTAAATAGTTTAATAGCGAGTGCTCAAGGGCCCTTTACCATCTAAAGTCCGGTCTTAGGCAGTCTCCCCGCGACAAGGAACTTATGGGTAGTTGTCGCATAAACTATAAGCGGGCATGAAGAAACAGAAGCAAACCTTACAGAAGAGGACCAGAGATGATCTTACTAAAGCAATTGAGCTGATGGATAGTGTGCTCTTTTGACGGCTCACAAATAGGTCTTGCTGTTTGGAGCCTATATTGCCAGTTTTATGTCATCATATCACTGCACAGCAATGGGTAGAAAATTTTAAGGATGTGTATAAATTTGGACTCAATAGATAGAGGTGGAGGTAGACCTGGCATTGGGAAAACTAATATTACTTTTTCCCTGGATGAATTTTTTCATGGGAATCCAGGCTCTGTCCTGCAATAAGGCTTCAGGTCCTGACGGTATTCCACCGGACCTTTTTCGAGCCAATATAGAGGTCTGGGGCCCCGTTTTGACCCTGGAATAAAATGCTGCAGTAAGGGAGGTACCGGTCATCTTGGTCCTCTGCCACTATAGTTCTGATTTTCAAAAAGGATAACCCACAGTGTTATGGTTCTATTTCTCTTATCGATGTATTAAAGTCCTTGATAGGGTCTTACTAGATTGTTGCTATGGGCAGACACAAATGAGATGTTAACAGAGGCTCAGTATGGTTTTTGTCTGGGAAAATCCATGATTGATCAGTGTCTAAACCTCTATCTAATAATTAATAAATATACTGTGAACCTGCCTTGCTCGTTGCTCTTAGCATGCATGGACCTAATGTCCGCAAGTGATGGGGTAATTTGAAAGAACCTTTGGACGTTGTCCTCTCTTTGAGCCCTGATCCGGATATTGTAATCCTATTAAAGAACCTCCATGCTCACACTACAGCAGCAGTAAGATATTCACAGGGGGTGGCCCTACAGAACAGTTCAATTGTGTAAGGGGTGTTTGTCACGGTTGCATACTAGCACCCTTCCTGTTTACCTTGCACATTAATTGCTTAGAACATGCCTTTTCTTCAGTACCTATAACTGCCCTAGAGTAGGCACAAAATAACTTACAGGTGTGATGCCGTACTTATGGCCCATACAGCAGTAGGTTTGCAGGCTTTAATAGACAGGTTTGTCGCTTTCATGGACAGATTGGACCGGAAGGTCAACTTCACAAAATCTTACATTTTGGTAGTTGGCTCTCGGTCAACTAGGTCCAAAACTTTTAAGGCAGGAAACCACACCCTGGAAAAGGTCCCAGTTTTCTCTTATTTGGGAATGCTGTTTGATGCTAAACTGCATTTAAACCTTTGGTAGAGACATTGCTGTGAAATATGAATAGGTCAGTAGGGGCTATAGCTAGCTATGCCCAGAAAATGGGCTTCTGTTCCCTAAGTGTGCCAATAAAGCTTTATCACTCTAAATGCCTCTCTAAGCTTTTATATGGAAGCAGAGTGTGGGGGTACATTCCTGTGTCCAAGATACAGCCTTCACAAACAAGTTTTTAAGGCGTATCATGAGGGTGCCCCAATGCACTCCGTCCTTTTCTCTAAATAAAGAGCTTGGTGTCAAGTATATTGGTAACTCGGTGGCCGTAAAGCCTCTGTTGTCTTGGGTGAAGAAATGGTCCAGGGAGGGCGCTTAGCGAAATTATCTTATCTTGACTGATTGTTTGCCACTTGACAATGCCCATAAAATTCTCTGGATTTCTTACGTAAAGGCGTTTCTTTCCAGTTCAGGCTGAGCAGAGTATCTTTCACAACTTTAACTCTCTGTGTTCTTGTTATGAGCTTAGGAATGTAAGGGATCTGTTTGTTAAGTATGCTCGCTCTCATTGTGAAAGCATTGAGCTTGCGAAGCCTGCAGTGAGGGGGCATTTTTTGCTGAAAACTGTGCAGGGCATGGAGAGTTACCTTTATCTTCTTACTTGTGAAAGGGACAGGTTTTTGGTGGCCTGTTTTAGGTTTAACCAGGTTCACCATCTTTTGGCCACCCCATCAAGGCTGGTCTCAATCAAGTATGCGAGGGCCCTGTGGCTTTGACCGTAGTTCTCCACAGGACAGCCTGCAATTTGTATTTTTTATGTAAATATTTTAGCCTGCCTAGGAAGCAGTTTCTGCGGCCTCTCCTGAAAGATCTGAATTTTAAGCAAACCCGTATGGCACTCGTGCATTTCCAGCCTTTGTCAAATGAGTATACCCTTTTTGCAGTACCTTCCTTTCTTTGGGCAGCTTTGAGGTCAAGGCAGTCAAGTCTCGACAGATATTTCGAGGATATATTTTCTTGTACATTGTTTCAAATGTGATTTTATTGGTATTTATTTATGGTATTGTATCTAAAAGTATTTGCTTTATGATTTTATCTTTGATGGTTTGATTGTGACCGAATAAAGATTGATTTGATCTGATCATTAAAGGTGATATAAGTAAATTCAATAGCACCTGGTAAAATACGGATGCCCAGGTTGGTGCTATTGACACGTCTATGTAAGTGACGTTTTACCCTCATGTGTAAGTTCATAGCCTAAGAAAAGGACACTCAAAAAAGCTTCATTAGATTTCTTGAATTTGAACTTGTAACCAAGCTCGGGTGGGGATTCCAAGACCGCCCTACTCGCCGCCACAGATGACATCCACACTCTCCTCGACCAAGGCCACACCGCAGCCCTGATCCTACTTGACCTGTTAGCAGCATTCAACATCGTCGCCCACCGTACACTTGCTGCCAGACTAGACGATGCCGGCATACAAGGAACCGCCCTCGACTGGATCCACTCGTTCCTCACCATAAGAAGCCAAAGAATCAGACTGCCACCTTTCCCCTCCGAACCCACAAAAACCAACTGCGGGGTACCCCAGTGATCGTCGCTCACCCCAACCCTCTTCAACATCTACATGACCCCCCTCGCCACCATCTTCAGACATCATGGCCTAGAATCCTAAGCCGATGACATCCAGCTCATCCTCTACCCAACCAAGGACCCCACCATCACCAGACGCAACTTCCAGGAAGGAATGCAGGACATCACATCCTGGATGAGCAACAGCTGCCTGAAGCTCACCTCGGAGAAGACGGAAGTCCTCGCACTCGGAAGCACCCCGTCAGCATGAAACAACACCTGGTGGCCCACTGCCCTCGGCAGCCTCCTACCCCCACTGACCACACCAGAAACCTTGGCATTGTACTTGACTCCTCCGTCTCCATGAACAGAAAGGTCAACGCCAACACCTCCAGCTGCTTCAACACCATCCGCATTCTCCCTAAGACCCCCCGCCCCCCGAGTCAAGAAAGACAATCACACAAGCACTCATAACCAGCAGACTGGACTACGGAAACACCCTTTATGCTGGCATCAACAAGTATCTACTCAGCAAGCTCCAGACGATACAGAACCCAGTGCCTTGAGACCCTCACTGGTGAGTAGGTTACTTACAATTCCCTGATTGATTTAATGATTAATTGATTCAATTCATCGTTCATTAAGTAGGACAGTGCATCAGGGTAAAAAAATCATGGAAAATCGACATAATACGTGCTGCAAAAACACCCAGGCTATTCTTATAACCCTTGGGAATTTGTGCCTATCACATTTGAAATCTAATTGTGCTAAAAGCGGCACAATCTCAGTTTTCAGGAGCCAAATTGGGACTGAAAAAAAACAGTGAAAAGGTCCAATGTGGTTTTGTACTTTTTACAGACTACATTGTTAATCAGTGCATGTTCTGTGCGTATTTTGTGCAGCAAATGTGCGGTATGACTATTTAAAGGTGTATAGTCTAAGACAATGCGATAGGAATGATCCTGTATTAAAACAGGAGTAAAAGGATTATTCATCTGTGAGACACAGGGTTCAATTACTCCCTGGTACTCCAATTGGAAGAAAATGTATTTAACGGGTGCTTTAGGGTCCCCCTTAATGGGTTTTTGTACCTGTACTGACGGGCTGGATTTTAAATGTATCATTTGATAAGGAGAATCCTTATCCCAGCCAACAGGATTGCGGTAAAGTGCAGGGGCTAATGCAAGTGCCCATTCGGCTGCATAGGCTTGTTTGTCTTCATCAGGTACAAGGGTAGAAAAGGAAGGAAGAATCACATCCTCTCCTTGTGGGGATGCAAACACAAATGGCTGGAACCAATCGACCTCCGCCAACAGGATGTCATAAGACAAAGTTAAATTTTACTAGAATCTTGCTTTAATGATACGTCTAAAGTTGCCTTCTATTTGAATATCTAACTGATATAATCTATTTGGAGGGGCCATGCGTTTATCCGCAGTCTCAACTGTAACAAAGGTATCAGTTGCTTTCGATACCAGAAACTTCTGGAGATTCCGGCTTACTATGGTGATTTCTGCCACGCTGTTGAGAACAATTACTGCCCAGCTCCTAATCAAGAGGAGGGTCCCCACTGTCTGTGGCATATTTAGCAGTCAAAGTCGCAACTTTCTTTTTCTGAAATGGGGATCTATATTGAGGATTTGATCCTCTTTCTTTATCTTCATGTCAGACAAGCGTTGTGGCTCCTTTTTCATTTTCACATTTTCTTCTTGTCTAAGTTCAGAATGTTTCCCTCTGTCATACTGCTGATCAGCCAAGTCCTAAAAGGAATGAAGAATACATCTATCAGGAACCTGATACCTGTATTGATCTTAGTGTGATCACAAAAGTCGCATTGCTCTCAGAGGACTCCCGGGGTGGAGAACCTCCGCTTGATTTACTCTTTTGTAGTTGTTTAGATTTATCTCAAGTTTTTTTAAACAAATTCACGGGCTGGTTGGGCATCCTTGTCAGAGCTAGGCTTGCCAAGTGGTGGGACTGCAGGTCTGTTCCCCAAATTATTGCGTCCTAAACAGGTGTATACATTAGCAATAATTATAGGCAACTCAGCTCTCGGTTGTGTACTTATAACCAGAGATGCTGCTTCATCTTTAACATTAGAAAGAATAATTTCAGAGACTACTGGCAAATTACTCATTAGTTTCATCCCCAAATCGAGGGCAGGACCTGCCCCATATTCATTCTGTATCTCTTTGAGAATGTTTGGTTAAACCGACATTGAGGGCGTGCCATGACAGATGGTATAGACAGTGGCAAAAATTGTCTGCATGAGTGGAAACCATTCCAGTGGTTAAGCACATAGTTAGAAATTTCTGCTTGTCTTGCAGTCACGTAAGGTGAAACCCAGAATCATCAGGTACAAGGGTAGAAAAGGAAGGAAGAATCATATCCTCTCCTTGTGGGGATGCAAACACAAATGGCCGGAGCCAATCGACCTCCGCCAACAGGATGTCATAAGACAAAGTTACATTTTACTAGAATCTTGCTTTAATGATACGTCTAAAGTTGCCTTCTATTTGAATATCTAACTGATATAATCTATTTGGAGGGGCCATGCGTGTATCCGCAGTCTCAACTGTAACAAAGGTATCAGTTGCTTTCGATACCAGAAATTTCTGGAGATTCTGGCTTACTATGGTGATTTCTGCCACGCTGTTGAGAACAATTACTGCCCAGCTCCTAATCAAGAGGAGGGTCCCCACTGTCTGTGGCATATTTAGCAGTCAAAGTCGCAACTTTCTTTTTCTGAAATGGGGATCTATATTGAGGATTTGATCCACTTTCTTTATCTTCATGTCAGACAAGCGTTGTGGCTCCTTTTTCATTTTCACATTTTCTTCTTGTCTAAGTTCAGAATGTTTCCCTCTGTCATACTGCTATTCAGCCGAGTCCTAAAAGGAATGAAGAGTACATCTATCAGGAACCTGATACCTGTATTGATCTTAGTGTGATCACAAAAGTCGCATTGCTCTCAGAGGACTCCCGGGGGTGGAGAACCTCCGCTAGATTTACTCTTTTGTAGTTGTTTAGATTTATCTCAAGTTTTTTTTAACAAATTCACGGGCTGGTTGGGCATCCTTGTCAGAGCTAGGCTTGCCAAGTGGTGGGACTGCAGGTCTGTTCCCCAAATTATTGCGTCCTAAACAGGTGTATACATTAGCAATAATTATAGGCAACTCAGCTCTCGGTTGTGTACTTATAACCAGAGATGCTGCTTCATCTTTAACATTAGAAAGAATAATTTCAGAGACTACTAGCAAATTACTCATTAGTTTCATCCCCAAATCGAGGGCAGGACCTGCCCCATATTCATTCTGTATCTCTTTGAGAATGTTTGGTAAAACCGACATTGAGGGCGTGCCATGACAGATGGTATAGACAGTGGCAAAAATTGTCTACATGAGTGGAAACCATTCCAGTGGTTAAGCACATAGTTAGAACTCTCTGCTTGTCTTGCGGTCACGTAAGGCGAAACCCAGATTCAAGGTGATTGATTTTTTTTTGGGAGATCCAAAATGAAATTTCCTCACAATTAGTGGGTCTTTTGCCCATACCTGACTGAATATTTACAGGACTATTAACAGGCACTGCAGGCAACCTGACTTGCGCGTGCAGGCCAATTCTAGCTGGGCCAGCTAACAATGTACGTAAAATAAATGGAGTCAGGCGCCTGTATCAAACTCACAGAACATTGTACAAAGATCCGGTTTGCACACGATTCAGATTAACTATGTCAGTGTACGGTGTATATCCAGTTAATACTGGCCAAGTAGCCCCCTCATTACTGAGGTGGACCATTCAAACTGCTCCAGGGACATGGGGAAGGGAGCCATTAAACCAAGCCTGGTGTTCCCAGATGGTAAGAGGAATTTCAACATGTGCATACGGTCTATATGGAGAAGGGTAACAGTATATTCATGGAAAGTATTAGTATTGGCATCCACAGCTGGAAATGTGACCCAAGAATAAAATACTTCAAAGTGGTATGCAGCGTCATCTTCTACTACAAAGATTACAGGAGTCCCTGCATTAGGGACTCCATGCTGTGCTTAATGTGCATAGGCTGCCAGTTGGTAGTTGGCCATAATATGTATAGGCTGAGCCAAAAGAAAACAAAGATGGATTCAAAATATAAAATAAACTGAGTTCTAACATTTTAATATTTAAGCTTGAAAAACCAACATAATTCGGTTCTTCCTAAACACTTTGGAGGATTAATCCCCAACACCACAGGTGTCTTTGATAAAAGGTGAAAGTGTATTGTGGACATGGACAAGCACTATGCAGGGTTCCCGCAAATAAGTACTTGACCTGTCGTTAGAGGCGTCATGTTGCAGGGATTCTGCTCAGGAACACAACTATGCTTGGGACCATAAAACATCAGTAAGTAGGGGACTGTCTCACTATACCACATAAGTATTGATGAGCAGGAGTCCAACTATCTATATTGCCTCACTTGCCCTCCTAACCTTTCCAGAGAGACAAGTAATTTGGCACCCCAGAACACAAAACTCCCAACCCTCTCAGGGATCGCTGTAACAGCTCTCTCACTCATACTTGTCAACAATAAAATAGAAAAGAGATACGAAGGGAAGTTTACAATGCTTATTTAAACTATTGTGCTCTAAAATGCAATAATTGCACCAGAGTTAGAAAACAAATACCTGTCAATATTGTCATCAGCTTGGTTAATAAACCATATGGTAACTAGTCACAATATCGGAAAAAAAAAATCGACTGGACAGAATATTGAGTTTTTTCATATTGAATGGACAGAATATCAAATTGCAATAATATAGTGGTGCAGAATATCGAAATGCAGGTAAGAAATATTGAGTTCCACAATATCGAAGTTAGTAATATGTGTTAGAAGTATGTATTAATTTTGTAATGTATGTTTGAATTGTGTAAAAGTATTGAATTTTATGTTAATTAATTTTTTTGTAATTTAATTCCGTAGCGGTTTGTGGGTTTATAGGGGAATAGGGTGGGAAGTTAATTATAATATATATTTTTAGCATTATTTAGTATTAATTATTTATATTTAAAATTTTGTTTGCGTAATTTAATTCTGTAGCGGGTTGTGGATTTATAGGGGAATAGAGTGGGAAGTAATTTATTTGAAATAAATTAATGTATTATTTTATTACCTAATAATTTAATATTAAATAATTTATATTGTTAATTCAGTTAATTAATTTATTATGAATTAACTATAAATGGATCAATGAAATTAATTGGTAATTACGTTAATTGTGTAATTTTGTGGATTAAATAGATATTACTTATTAACAATTAATTTGTAAATGTGCTAATTAATTATATTGTTAATTGTAATTAATTAATTAATTAATTAATTATGTTAATTTATTAATATGTTACAATATTGTAGGTGATGTTTATTGGGGAAAATGGTGGGAGGTAAATTAATTTTTACAAAATAAATTAATTGTTAATTAATGTTGATTATATTGCAGGAGTGTGTATTTTAAATTATTCCCCTATGCTATCCAACACTTTCCTTACTGTTGCATTCACTGGAGTGGGAATAGTAGTTTTTACCCTTCCTCTATCTAACACTTTCACTACTGTTGCGCTCACTGGAGTGGGAATAGTAATTTTTACCCTCCCGCTATCCGACGCTTTCCCTACTGTTGCACTCACTGGAGTGGGAATAGTAATTTTTACCCTCCCGCTATCCAACACTTACCCTACTGTTGCACTCACTGGAGTGGGAATAGTAATTTTTATCCTCTCGCTATCCAATGCTTTCCCTACTGTTGCACTCACTGGAGTGGGAATAGTATATATTTTTTTATTATTTTAATGTTTTGATTTATTATATATAATTTATTTTTATATTTATATTATAGGTTTATTTATATATATATATATATATATATATATATATATAAAATTATATTTTAAGTTATGTTTTTAACATTTTATAATTAAAATATTAATTAATTTTTGATATTATTAAGTGTATATATATATTCAAAATGTCTTTTTTACGTTTCATTTATTAATTAATAATTTTTACATTTTTAAATTAATTTTAAGTATGTTTTACTTCATTATATTTAATATTTATTTCATTTAATATTACTTTAAAGACATTAAAAAAATTCGATGTTTTTGTAAACTATATTTTGAACATCAATATTTTGGATTCAATATTTTTGCACTTACCTGTTTGCAGATAGGAAGTCGATATTCTGATCCTCGATATTTTTACCTCAATATTTTGGTAGGTCGAGATTCTTCACTATTTTTTCAGTGAACCAAACCATATACAATAAAGAGCCCTGTCATGTTAGCTGACAGAACTGCCTTAATCCTCCCCCACTTTTGAAGCTAAGCGGTTATAAACTATGGATCTCTGAGTTTAGTGTTGGACATTGTACCATAGCAGACATAGGTGGATGTTCTACATCTCAGCTGATGCAGCACGCTTGTCTCAGGATGTTCATTCTGTGTGTGTGCTTTCAGAACCGCTGTCATCAGTTATATGGCAAGTTATGTGTGTTCAAAAAAACAGCAGATGTATTCTTTTATTATGCCAGGTGCTAGTGTCTGATCAGAGAGATTAACAAGAGGGAATGTTGTTTGACCTTGCCTAGGCTGTTCAGGCTAAATCCCATGAAAACAATAAACTGCAAAAACATAGCTGGTTCTGTGTGGAAATACAATGTGGCACAAAAGCAAGCGCGATATTTTGTAACGTGTGCAAAACAAAAGCGGCCTAAAATGTGCATAGTTCGAAAATTATGCTAACATAGGGGAAAATACAATAAAACAGAAGAAACACACAAATACAAGAAACACAAGACAGTTATTGCTCAGAAAATACATGTAAAGTAGAACATTTCATCTCGGTATGTTACATTGTTGCCCAAAACTCATCAAGCCACCTCAATAATAATGGATTGTATATGAATATTCTCCCACCAATCATGCAAGGATTTACCACTCACAGAGCTCACTCTATTGGTTTATTTTCAGCAAACTCAGTCATTAGTCTAGGGCCTTCACTGCAAAGCTACAAGCATCTAGAAATTCCATTACAGTTCAAAATCATGCTTCTAGTGGATACCACAATTTCCACTAAATTGGAACTTTCGAGGTACTCACAATGAAGGCTTAGGATATTGCTTGCGAAGGAGCATTTGTTCCCAACCTCGACAGGGCTAATGACCCAACTTTCCAAAAGAGAAAGAACAACTTTAGTTGATAAGTGGCTATTTCATTCCACATATATTGTCAAGTGTTTATAATGAAACTAAGGGACTTATTACGATGGCAGGCGGACATAGTCCGCCCACCACCGTAACAGTAATCGGGACCACCCGCCAGGGGTGCGGCGGTCCCACCATACACATTAGGATGTGACCGCCACACTGGCGGTCACATCCAGAATATTATGCATTGTGGCGGGCGGTGCTGTTAGCAGCACCCGCCGCAATGCACAATATGTATGTTGTGCATTTGCATGCACAACGTGGCACGCACCGCGCAGTGCTTGCCAGGCTTGTTTATGAAAATTGAGGGGTGAACCCCCACCACCATGGGGGCCTGCAACAGGCCACCAATTGCGAAAGGCCTATTTCCGCTACCATCATAATATGAATGGTGGTGTCTGCAAGACACCGCCACCATATTGTGTCCTTTTTCCGCCGTTCCACAAATCGACCGGCGGACGGACTTTCCGTCCCGAGCGGTACCCCCGCCATCATAATATGGTGGGGTAAAAGGCATGCAGGTTGTGTATTATGGCGAGCGGATAGCCACCGCCGTTTGGGCGGTGGCTATCCGTCCGCCATTGTAATGACCCCATAAGTGACATGCTCCGAATTAAAAACACTTCCAAAATAATCTTTACTCAAAGAAGCGCCTGTAGCGCAGCAGGGAGGAAGCTAGGCCATATATTTCATCTGGAGAGTGGTTTTGCAACATGAGGCTGGGATTCACGAAAGAGGTAAAATATGGTAAAATAAAGAGGAAACAGCATACACATAGCCCAGCCCTCCCCTCTCCATCTCATCTGTGAGTGCTTGAAAGTTTCAATGCAAACATTTTTAAAAATTCAAGTCTGTATCTAAGAACATTTTCTCCTTCAGACCATTTTTTTGCCTCAAATGGGAAGGAAGCTGTGACAAAGAAAGCACTGTGAATTTCGGAAAATCTTTTGGCTACTTCTGGGAATAATCCTGTTGTTAACCCCTTAAGTGCTGCGTCGGGGCGTTGGCCGACGGCAGCACTACCTCCCCAGTTCTGCGCACGACCATTGGACGTCCATTCAGCACTAGTTCCAATGGACAGCGCAGCACTGGGGAGGGATGTTTGCGCCGCATCTATGAGGTTAACCTCCAGTTATTTTCATAACCTCCTGTACCAGTCATTAGTAATACTACTGGCAGAAAAGAATCCAATGGCTTAGCTATCAAAAGTGCAGCAGATCCAGTGACACAGAGGCCCATAGATCTGAGGGGACCTTTGCACCTCAGTTATGGTTTGTATTTTAAACTACCCAATTGGGGGTAGAAGGGACTATTTACCTTGAGGACAGTAGGTACCTGGCACCATTGCTACACCACTGATGGAATCACTGCAAAACGGGTCAGGGATGTATTAAAAAATTAATATTGAAACAATGACTAGGGTAGAATTTGCCTTTCAACATATGAACACCGAACCTCACCCATCAACCAGGCAGCAACTCTGCCTCAAAAATTAGTCTTGTGAGCAAGGAGCACCTGCATTGTATCTCTCACCTGGATCAATGAAGCGGCTTGCGTAGTCGAAGGTGTCGTAGGCAGTGTGATATGCAGGATAGATGCGTGCAGTCGTCTTGCTCTGTGTGCAACAGGACAAATGGCAGTTGTTGAGGGTACACAGAAAAGTTGTAGTGAAATGATCAGACTTCCCCGGCACCCCTGCCTCATCACCCAGCCATAGACCACTTGTCCTCTCCCGCCCCGGTAGCTACCGCAATGGAACCTCACTCGTATCACACAGTGCATAGGGATATACCTGCTTCCCCCAACTTTGCCTCTTTACCATCAAAGGAGCTGCGCTCATTTCCTGCATCACTCCCCTTGTACGCTTCAATGGCGCCTCACTCATTAAATTATTACTGGCCTCGTGCACTTATAAGGAATCTCATTCGTTACCATACCTTAGTCATGCGCAGGAGATCAGAGCGCTTACTTACGCGGTCATACGTGTAAGCGAGATCCATGGAGGAAATGCCCAGGTAGTGAATGAAGGGAGCATAGTCACTGCCAGCTCCCAGAGTCCCCAAGCTGCAGGAGAGGAAAATAGCCCTTTTATATCAATCTATGTGTATACATACATACTACTAAACATTTCTTTCCAGGACTCTGACCATGTTCCCTAGTAAATCCTTTAGGTGTCTGTTCTGATTAACTCCTTACCTACCCTGGGTCCTATAATGAGCCCAACTGTGTTTGAGTGCTGCTGTCAATGTTTGAAATGCCTGAAAAGTTTCGTTTGTAAACCAGGCAGATGTTTTATTGACATGTATGCTCTAAAACATTGATATCCTGCCCTCTCCTTTCACACTCACCTGCCTTCATTTGAGTCAGAGAAAGAAAAAGTAAAAATGTACTTAAAAGAATTAGCTGTAACTTTTTAGAAGTAATCAAGTGATGTTTGACAGCTTGCCTTAGAGAAAAAAAAACAGTGGCTGTTGCAGGAAAAACATGCAACCGATTGCCCATTTTCGAAGTGAACTCCTTCAAGGTTATCTGGGGGCGATGCAGCACCTGCAGCTCCACTAGTTGCAGCACTACTGAACACGCCCCTTCCAAATAGGGATTCCTCATCCTCTTCTAAACCCATTTTATTAGTCAAATAAGTGTTACCCGATCGTAAAATTGGGTTGAAAACTGAATCCGAGTGTTTGTGACCACAAAAAGGCTTTGCACATCTGGCTCAACCAATGGACTCTTTTCGCTGTGATTCTGATCACAGCTCGGTTAAAAAATCCCTGTTCAGGGCAAGACGGAGAAAGTTAGGGCAATGCAGGAGTGAATGGAGAATAAGGCAAATGCTGGACTGCAGGCAAGGTCAAGAAAAGGCAAAAGTAAAAATAGTGTGAATCAAGAAAAGGCTAAAATAGAAATAGTGTGATGGGAATATTTGGAGTTGAAGGAGAGTTAAAAAAAAATGCAGACGAAATCTCAAGCTTTCACCCAGGTGACATGTTTGCTGTTAACCAAATCAATCATACATTTCATTGACCCAGAAATGGCTTGAGAAGGGTAACAGATTGAGTGGATCCGCTGGGTTTCAAACCTGCGACTGCCACTAAATACATGCTCCTGCAGATCCAACTTTTTAAACCGCAAGGAGCCCAAAAAATTAATTACCTCAGTATCTGGGTTCTAACACCTCTAGCAGGCATGCCATGATGATTTCTTTCTCTCGCCAGTGGAAGGTTTTAAATAACTGCTAACTCCGTCCATGACATGCAAATGCACAGAGGCTTACTGGGGCTGCCCTGCCTCAAATAACCGCTCCAGTATAATAGAAGTGCTTGAGAAGAGAAGGGGAAACTTCATACTATGATGCTTGTTACTTCTTGACCTTGGGATTAATTATCAATGTTGCTCACCAAGCTTGGATCTATGTATACTTGTTGGCTGAATTCTCCCTTTCATTTCAGTTCAGCAGTGATAGTTATAGTTATCTCAAGTAACTATAATTCGTGCCCCAAGGAATCTATAACTCGATCCCTCGCCATGCACTGCTTATTAATGAGAAAACTGTGCAAGGCTGGGGCACAAGTTACAGTTACCTTAGGGCACGGAATTATAGTTACTTGCGATCATTGTAATTATAACTGATGAATTTCTATGGTTTTGTGCGTCTAAAATCTGAATCTAACTATAACGTCCCAGTAACCTTTTGTTTTTATAGTGAAATTCTAAGGTATTTATAATTCTATTTCCTAACTATAATGTCCCTGTAACCATTGTCTGTTTCTGATATTAAGTTGAATGCAACAGGTTTGTAGTTTTTAAGCTCCTAAAATAATAAAATGGTTTTACTATTCCCACTGTACTGGTACTCGATATATCAGTCTTCAGAGGATTAAACCCTGAACTGATACTGTCAGAGGTTGAAACAGATCAGCTGTTGGCCATATAGCAGACAAGGAAGTTCAAAAAATATTTTCACACAGCCCGGGCAAGAAAGGCATGAGAATTTGTGTCTTAAAGGTTGAATACGCAAATGAACTACACATAATTAATACGTCCCATTGTATTTTCTTCTCTCTATATTTATTTCTCCCTTTATTTCTTTATTCATCAACCCATTCTTTCAATTACCTTCTCCTTTATTTCCTTCTCCTTCACACTCCTATCTCTACTTCTGTTTTGATCGCCCTCTGGCTTAGAGGCATGCTATTTCATTGTTTCTTATGCCAGTGTAAGGTTTTAAATAACTGCTAACTCAGTCTATGACATGCAAATGCACAGAGGCTTACTGGGGCTGCCCTGCCTCAAATAACAGCCCCAGGAAAATAGAAGTGCTGGAAAAGAGAAGGGGAAACTTCACACTCTAATGCTTGTTACTTCTTGAACTTGGGATTCATTATGAATGTTGTTCATCAAGTTTGGATCTATATATACTTGTTGGCTGAATTCTCCCTTTCATTTCTGTTCAGCCGTTATAGTTATAGTTATCTCAAGTAACTATAATTCGGGCCCCAAAGTAACTATAACTCGATCCCTCGCCATGCACTGCTAATTACCCCACATATTACATCACTCATGACATCTTCTATGACATCATTAATAATATCACTGCAACATTTGCTGTACATTTATTAATGAGAAAACTGTGCAAGGCTGGGACACAAATTGCAGGTACCTTAGGGCCCAAAATTATAGTTACTTGCGATCACTGTAATTATAACTGATGAATTTCTATGGTTTTGTGCGTCTAAAATCTGAATCTAACTATAACGTCCATGTGACCTTTGGTTTTTATAGTGAAATTCTAAGGTTTTTATAATTCTATTTCCTAACTATAATGTCCCATTGTTTGTTTCAGCGAATATATATATATACATAAACATTGTGAAACGACATAACAAAATGTGTGTGTGTGTGCGTATATATATATGCCGCTCGAGGTTGCGTGGAGTGTGGCCGGTGATTATTGAGGAGTTCCCTGCCTACCTGTGCCCAGCATAGAAACAGCATCTGGGGCGCCTGAAGACGGAGTGGGACTGCGAGTTCCAGGAGGGTTTGCGGCGTTCCTAGCAGCCGCACCTGGAGACTCTTCCCGCCCGACCCCACCTCCCGGGTGCTCTTCCTGCCCAACGCCTATAAGAACACGCCCCCGGACGCGCATCGCGGAACGCGCGCGGGACGACGCCGGGCGAAGCCCGGGCAAAGGGCAGGCCGTTTGAGGCCGTTAGAGGACGGCAGAGGCCGGGCCAGGCCACCCCTCTAACGCCTCGCCCTTCCTGTCTTCTATTACTGTTTGGTTGCTGTCCTGAAGGCGGTTGCTACATAATGGCCAGTAGAGGATCTAGAAGCAAGGCTGCTCATGTGGTCTCAGGTACTTTGGACAAATTTCTCTCCAAGGCAAATTCTGTGGTCAATAATGGTATTACTGTACTAGAAAAACAAACTGAGGAGGCTGTAGATAACTTGTCCTTGGCTTCCCAGAGTTTATCAACTAACGCCAGCGCACCTCTCCTGCTTGATGCTACCCATCTGTCATTTATGGATAGCATCGACCAGACCATAGAGTCAGTCCTGCAAGAACTAAGGACACCATCGACTTCGCACAGGGAGAGAGACTCATCACGCTTGTCTGTGATG
The DNA here is from genome assembly GCF_964263255.1 of Lissotriton vulgaris. NCBI lineage: Eukaryota > Metazoa > Chordata > Amphibia > Caudata > Salamandridae > Lissotriton > Lissotriton vulgaris. Next base: position 783,780,773 of record NC_141697.1, on the reverse strand, counting down.
TAGAGCTCTCTCCCAACGCTGAGTTGGTACAGTCTGAGGCTCAGGGGGAGAGCCCCGTAGTAGTAGTAACAGAACACAAGGGTAGCAGAGGGGATCTTGCACTTAAAAGGAAGAGGTCCAGGAAGCCAAAAGGCGCTAAAAGGGCTAAAGTTGATTCCATAATGCCCACCCATGTAGATAATGTAGACAATGTGGGCGTTCCTGGTGTATCACCTACGAGAAATGAGATGGAAACATCAAGTACCCCATCTGTCTCTTCCTTACCTGTGCATACCGGGCCTTTCATCTTTGGCGGGGTTCCCTCTAATACCGCAGAGTTCCTAATCAGCTCACTCACAGACATTCTTAAAAGTCTCTTGAATCCCCTTACCATCAAACTGGACTCAATAGAGGCCAGACTGATAGCCATAGAAAGATTGAGTATTAATAATGATGTTGAGTCTGGGTTAGGAGTAAATCTACAAGGGGCTCATGGCTCCAGTGCTGGGATCACTCATTCATCTACTGCCATAACCACTCTGGCTCCAAATCCTCAACAAGCCCAGTCAGGGGAACTTACTAACAATAGCGCAGTACCTGTACCCCAATCTGCACCAGTAGCACCCCAAACGATGCGGCCCCCGGTACTAGCTCCTAGGAGGTCGAAACACTCTGCTCCGCCAAATCCACCTAGTCAGGAGAGATCAACCAATGGAGCATCTAACGGTCCTAACCAGCTGATTAGCCCTAACACCAGGCGTAAGGCAGTAAACTTGCCCCCCGAGGCGGCAGCCTACACCGTGATTCTAACGGGGGTACCAGAGCTCTCTGGTGGCGTAATGGAATCGCAGGATTCCTTACGTAATAAGGTAATCAGCTGGCTAAATATCCAAAGGCCACTCCCACCTAACCTAAAAGGAGATGTTCTCATGGTCAGAAGGGTCTCATGGGTTGGGTTCACCGTTAAGAAATGTGTGGGGGACTGTATAATTGTTAGTTTTAAGAGCCCACAGGTTGCCCCTTACATTTGTAACTGGCTTGGCAGCTCAGGCAATACCTCTATCGAATTGGTCCCTCTTCATACTTCTACCCAAATGTACACAATTCAACCTTGAGGAGGGACGATGGCTGGACAAGAGTGGGCTTCGCAGTGGATGGGTCACGATACAGGCCCAAGCATAATGTTTTCCCTGCTTATGCTAACTATATGCATCCAAACAGATTTTCCTGTCTCGATTATGTCGATTGACCACAAAAGGGTGTGTCCCTACAGGTAAACCAAAATATTGATAGTGAATGTGTAAGACAGGGGACGGCGAGAGGTGCTAGTGAGATTCCCACCCGAGAACTGGAACCCCCTTTATGGAGTAGTCCAATTCCCACTAGCCTCAGGGGCCAAGTAGCTACTTTACCCCAGAGTACACCGTGTACTAATCCAATATCTGTAGCCGTGTGAGCTCCTATTCCAACATCAGCTGCCCCAACTGTCCTGGAAACTGTTGATCCATCCATGGATAGTGCACCAGAAACACCTGAGGGGGTTAGGATTAAAGGCTCGCATTCAATGTTTGAAGGTTCTCTCCTGGAACGTGGCGGGCATTGTAAATAAGATACATACAACTGACTGGGATCTCCTAGTAGGTAACAGTGATGTCTGTCTCTTCCAGGAGACGTGGGCTAGGGAACCCTTGAATAGAACGGGTTATGAAATTTTCAAAATCCCTGCCAGGTGGAGTGGTAAGGGGAGGCCTTCGGGTGGTTTGGCGATTTGGGTAGCTAGTCACATTGGATCCAATGCGGAAAATATACCTACGTTTTCGCAGGACATCCAGTGTGTACTGCTCAAGTGGCCCGGTCCATTAATTCTGGCAATTATTAATGTATATTCCCGCCCAGTCAGTGTGGCAATGGAATCATCCACTCTTGAAGACCTATCATCCTTTTTGAGCCAATTGTCAGGTGACTACAAGATAGTGATGGGCAGAGACTTTAACTGCCACTTCGAACCCTTAGAAGGATTAAAGGAGGGCGCCCTCACTGCTGAGGATGACTTTTGGGGTGTTCCACCATGCTCATCCCCCCACCCTAAATCCTGGTCCCCGCTCGCAGTGCAAATCATGTCCCTTACCTTAAACTTCGCTATAAGGGCCTGTAATGGACGTACCCCGTCCGACAGCCCCTCATTGTGTACCTTCAACAGGAAGGACCATGAGTCGAGGCTGGATTATATTTTCATAGATATTGGCATTTGGTCTAAAGTCCAGGACTTCAGGGTGGTAACTAGAACAGATAGTGACCACAACGCGCTCCTATTGGAGATGCAACATCCTGCACCTGTCGCCGGGTCATCAGTCTCTAACCCTAGTGATGGCCCAGGGAACCTGGTCCTCACCTCAAATAGACGCAGAGTAAAATGGGGGAAGCTGTTAAATGCAGAAGGTAGCATAAACAAAATTTATGAAATAGCACTCCCCAGGTTTAAAGAAGTGGATCAACTAATTGAACAACCTAGACCCCCAGACTATAACGAGAAACTAGGTCAAATCCATGCTGAACTAGTGGGAGGTCTTGCTGAGGTCTTTTTTCCAGTGGCAGCAATACGTAGAAAAAAGACTCAAACCCCATCCTGGTACAACTCCTCTTGCAAGAAGATTAAGACCGAGCTAATTGCCACAATTAAAGCAGGTTCAAACAAGGTTAAGGTCGCTGGACTTAGGCGGGAATACAAGGCGGCCATGGCAACGGCAAGGTCGGAGTGGGATTGGAACCGATTGCACGACCTCTCTAATGCATTAGAAGTAAAAGACTCTAGAAAATTCTGGTCCCTGGTAAATACTGGTACAGGAGAAGCCAAAGCGGCAGTGGAGCCCAATATTGCCTCCTCTGTTTGGGAGGCCCACTATGGCAAATTGTATCAAGATACCACCTTATTAGCCAACGATGTGGCCCCAGGGGCCCCACCGACCCCTGTAGCCGGCCTGGAATTTACCCTTGGCGAGGTGGTCAGTGCAATAGAGAGATTGGCGATGGGGAAGGCCCCGGGTCTAGACAGACTACCTGGTGATCTTTTTAGTCATCACCCCGAGATCTGGGGCCCGTACCTCCTCATTCTTTTCAATGCCATCATAGGAGGTATGGAGATCCCCTGTACTTGGCTGGGGGCAGAGATTGTGCCTATCTACAAGAAGGGTTCTCCTCTGCTCCCAGCCAACTACAGGCCGATCAGTCTTATAGATGTCCCCCAAAAGTTATTCTCCCGCCTTCTCCTGGATCACCTTTTAGATTGGATAGAGGCCAACGAAATCCTGAGTCCCCTCCAGGCTGGCTTCAGGAAAAACACGTCCACCATGGACCAGATTTTCCGCCTCGTCCTGCTGTACTGGATAACGGTGAGGATTGAGGGGGGGAGGCTGTACATGGTGTTCGTGGACCTGAGGTCAGCCTTCGACCTGGTCCCACGTAAGAAACTGTGGGAGGTCCTGAAGAAGCTGGGGGTACCCGCCCAATTATTACATGCCATAATTAGGCTCCACAACAGTAATTATGCGCAGGTTAGGTGCGGGAGGGATGGTGCCCTCTCATCAAGGTTCCCTGTTCTCAAGGGGGTGAGGCAGGGTTGCGTCTTGGCGCCGACGCTGTTTTGCCTCTTTGTTAACAGTGTCATATCCCATCTTGACAATGTTAGGGACAATGACGAACCCCTTGCCTGGCAGGCAGGAGGGTGCCGGCTGTCATGTTTGCCGACGACACCCTCCTGCTTTCAAAATCCCCGATGGGGATTCAACGGATTTTAGATGGATTTGGCCTTTTCTGTAGACAACATGGTCTTGAGATCAATACAGAAAAGACCAAATTCATGATATTCAATCCATCCCCTAAAACCAGACCTAACCCTACATCGGGTTTAGCCAGCCTTGAGAGGGTAACAACTTTTCTGTATTTGGGGGTAACACTACACGAAAATTTATCTTGGGACCCCCAGATAGTAAGATCCCGGCTTAAGTTGTCCCAACTGTCGGGCGCAATTTTGAAGGTTGTAAACATCTCAACCTTTAAGCCCATCAGCCCGGCAGTAGAAATGTACAAAACCCAAGCTAAGGCGGCAGCAACCTATGGGAGTGAACTATGGGGGTATAAAGCAGGGCAAGAACTTGCAAGAGTGGAAAATAATTTCCTCAGACGCATTTTGGCCCTCCCTCGAGGCACACCGCTGCTGCTCCAAAGATTAGACATGGGCCTCCCCCCTATTGCTGAGGAGCTCGAGTCAAAGCCATTGAGGTTCTGGCACAGGCTTTGGTCTACCAGTGAACTTGTTCACTACAGGCAAGACCTTATCCATGTCATGAACCTGAACCAACGAGACAGAATCCTCTGGCTTGCTTTTGTAAAAAAAGAACTGTACTCCATGAATTTGTCTGAGTTATGGGAGGATCCAGAACAAGGCTGCTGAAGGGTTTCCCGCAAAAGACTGGTACAAACCTATAAGAAAAAAAGATTAGCACTACTGGTGTCTGCACGAAACAGCGGCACTCTAACTGACCGTTTCCTGGAATCCAAAAATTTCTATGTATTTGAAAATTTTATGGATTTTATCTTTCCCATTTTAGCGAGAAAATTGTTTATACAATGGAGGTTAGGCACTCTGCCCATTAAAACCTTCACTTGTAAATGGCTAAAGGGTAATGACAAAACCTGTCTATGCTGTAACATTCATGAGGAAGATGAAATTCACCTCATGTTTTTCTGCCCTGCATATAATAGACCCAGAAAATACTGGCTGGTGCCGCTTTGTAGAAATTTGGGATTTAGGAGCCACCTGCATGCATATAGAATACTGAAAACCAGTACTCTGCCTCATATTGTGTTTGCAGACGCTAAATTCCTAATGGCCATGTGGCAGATAAGAAAAAAATCATTTAACGTGCGGACAATGCTATGAACTGTTTTTAAACCCCTTTTTATGCCTGGATTATTATGGGAAGTAACTGCATGAACTGTATGAAATGTGGTTTTATAACTGTTAAGTCTTTTTATTGTGTATTTGTATTGCATCTTTTATGGTCTAAATGACTGAAATAAAGAATTTTTGGATTGGATTGGATTGGATTGGATATATACACACACACACACTCTTTGCTACGTCGTTTCACACATTGCCCAGTATGCCTAGCTCACAGTTTCAAACCAGAGGATTGCCCAGCATGGAGCACTTTGTCATCCTTGGTAATTGTTCAGGCCAGAGACAGCTACAGCTTCTTCATGGCTAGAAACAAGTGTATTTTTTCATATGATTCATGCACATCCCAACTTAAACAAGATCACTAATATTTCCATTATGCATTGCTAAACTGTTTGTAAAAAAATGAGGGTGTCATGAGTAACATCATGCCATAGAGAATTAGTTCAAAATTAAAGTAACCAGGGTCTTGACTGAGGAGTACTTACCAAGACAGTGCTGAGGTAATGGCCTTGTTTATAGCTTAAGCTTAGCGTATCGTTTAACAAACAGATACAGTAAAGAGCACAACAGGCCCATCATGCCTTGTCCAAGCACAATGTAGAAGTCTAGCCTGCTGGCGTTGGCTTATTGCCTTCCCTGCACATTTGCAATCTTTTGCAGAAGAAAGGCAGTTTACCCATTGGTGATGGAGGAAGGAAGAGGGGATATTGTGGGCCTGGCAAAAAGCATGTTCTGCACTCCAATATCCCTAGTGGTTTCCCCTGCTTGTGGCTGGCCATTCCTGTGCTGTCAGGACAGGGCTAAAACTCTTTTCAGCTTAGGACCACACTTAATGTAGAGGCACATTAAGAAAACACTTCAAGGATGTATGTCTTCTCAATTCCAATGGTGGGTGAAGAGGGGCATCATTAGCACCACAGAGTAAGGATACCCTGAAACAGATGCTATGACACCTCCATCCCAGAAAAATGTTTTAGACCAATCAAGGGCACAGGATGTTTTTTCAGAGTATTCAGTACCATGTGGATGGTTACATAAGCTCTGGCTAAGAATCATCTTGCTCTCTGAACATTATTGTCGCCAATAGATCCTCTTGTCTCTAAATAAGTACTGGGAAGCAACAGTGGCATAGGTCCAATGCACCACGGAGCAGGCGGGTCAGTGGAGATGGAGAAGGCTGTATTAGGCTGCAGCAATTGGAGGTTCCTCTGGGGTATGAACTACGACTTCAGAGAAGGACCTGCGCTGTGGGGCATGTTCAGAATTAGGCATCAGTACTTTGGGTATGACACCAAAATTAAATTACAGCCACTTGGCACTGACCCAGGACCAAAGATTAGGCCCTCTAGTGATGACCCTGAAATTAAGGCCACACCTCTGGGTTGCACCTGAAAGTTGTATGTGGGATTGATACATGTTAAAGCTTTTGTATCATTCTTACTCTCTTAATGGACTGTGGGTCAGGCTTTTTCTGGGACTCAGTGCAGGAAGAAAGTTGTTTGAATTGACAAATACAGGAAAAACAAAAGTTCCACTGAATAGAAGAAATACATTTGAATCAAGAATGATGGGGTGGCATTTGTATGTATTCCAAAAATATAAGTAGAACGTGTGAGGCTCAAAAACTCATATCTGTTCTCCATAGGTATTAGTTTCTTTGGAACATGGTTCCAGTGGCATAAGGAGGAAGGAGAGCAAGAGACTGAAAAGAAAATCTGCAAATCTGCATGAAGAATCTCTAACAAAAAATGTACTCAGAAATGGGAACACCCAGAGGTTGTGTTAGACGACAGCAAGCAGAGTCCAACTACTTCCAGAGGTTACAATAAAAGTGACTAGCTAAATGGTGCTGCACCAGGTTGTTTGGATGAGCTGGCTGTAAGTAGAATTAGATATACATGTTTGCCCTTGTTTGTTTTTTTAAATGTCAGGGTACGTTGCTCCCTAAAGAGATTCACACATTGAAGACTGGGGCATTGAAAAATAAAAGTGAGGAATACACATCTGTACATACAATGGGGTCTATTAGGATGCCGGGCGGATCACCACTGCCCGTCTAGCGGTGGCGATACGCCCGCCATTTTCCACCGCCTGCCTACCATTTTTTTCAAGTGTCCCAGTTATATATATATAAATATATATATATATATATATATATATATATATATATATATATATCGCAAACAACACTCCTTCCACTTCTACCAAAGCCTCGGCAGCGAAGAAAGAGAACGAACCACTTCTTTTTTCCAGGCAAGATGTTTATTTAGAACCCAGCAGTAGCCAACAGATGACGCGTTTCGGGCTTAGGCGCCCTTGTTCACATAAAGGCTGTGAATGTTTTTTCGCCATTTTAAGTGATATGCCCTTCCCACCAAAGTCACATGTTCCAAAAGTTAATGAAGAACATAGTAAACAGACTACATGACTTATATATAATCAATGTAATATGCATATTCATTAGTGTCAAAAAATCATATTAACAGAACCCAACCCGTATTAACCATCACATTATAATGGAGATTTATATTGTTATCGGGTTGAGAACGGCACAATCAAACTTTATGAAAATATAATTGCAAAATCAACAAGATTTCATTTTGACACTCCAAAAAATCTCTGGATAAATCCAAATACATGATATAAAAAGTGCGTCGTTATTACACGTCGTCGCTGGAGTGTTCCCAAAAACACCCGGGTTCCTCCGCGGCTCAGGCAGGCCGCCAAACATCCACACACGAAGGAACATGCCAGAGATGGGTCCTTGGGTAATACGTACTTTTTAATCAAGACACAGCAATGCAAGCTCACTGAAGCAAAACGCTAGCACTACAACACCCAGCAACCCACGGAGTTGGCTACGCCCATTGGGGCGGGACTGTGTTTCCTAACAAGTAGCGCTAAGAAATGCAACAGCTGTGTTCAGACTACTCAGAGCCTTTGATAAAGTGTGCTTACACGAAACGCGTCAGGCACTGTAGAAACAATTGGAGTGCTGTGCGGTTGGTTACCTCACTGGACCTGCATTAAACTCACTGTGGCAGAAAACTTTCCTGGTGTGAGGCGACTCCTTTACAGGCAACCTTCGTGTGTGGATGTTTGGCGGCCTGCCTGAGCCGCGGAGGAACCCCGGTGTTTTTGGGAACACTCCAGCGACGACGTGTAATAACGACGCTGCCTATGGAACAGGAAGCCGGTTTAAGCAGACACAACATGCCAGAGATGGGTCCTTCCGTGCTCCACCAACCCACTTGGGTAATACGTACTTTTTAATCAAGACACAGCAATGCAAGCTCACTGAAGCAAAACGCTAGCACTACAACACCCAGCAAGCCACGGAGTTGGCTACGCCCATTGGGGCGGGACTGTGTTTCCTAACAAGTAGCGCTAAGAAATGCAACAGCTGTGTTCAGACTACTCAGAGCCTTTGATAAAGTGTGCTTACACGAAACGCGTCAGGCACTGTAGAAACAATTGGAGTGCTGTGCGGTTGGTTACCTCACTGGACCTGCATTAAACTCACTGTGGCAGAAAACTTTCCTGGTGTGAGGCGACTCCTTTACAGGCAACCTTCGTGTGTGGATGTTTGGCGGCCTGCCTGAGCCGCGGAGGAACCCCAGTGTTTTTGGGAACACTCCAGCGACGACGTGTAATAACGACGCTGCCTATGGAACAGGAAGCCGGTTTAAGCAGACACAACATGCCAGAGATGGGTCCTTCCGTGCTCCACCAACCCACTTGGGTAATACGTACTTTTTAATCAAGACACAGCAATGCAAGCTCACTGAAGCAAAACGCTAGCACTACAACACCCAGCAAGCCACGGAGTTGGCTACGCCCATTGGGGCGGGACTGTGTTTCCTAACAAGTAGCGCTAAGAAATGTAACAGCTGTGTTCAGACTACTCAGAGCCTTTGATAAAGTGTGCTTACACGAAACGCGTCAGGCACTGTAGAAACAATTGGAGTGCTGTGCGGTTGGTTACCTCACTGGACCTGCATTAAACTCACTGTGGCAGAAAACTTTCCTGGTGTGAGGCGACTCCTTTACAGGCAACCTTCGTGTGTGGATGGATATATATATATATATATATATATATATATATTACCTACTGGCTATCGCCAGTAGGTATATATAGTTAGGATTAATTCCCTATGGAATTTTTGAAAATTCTATGTCTAATAACTTTGGCGTTTGTGGACGGAATCGGCTGAAATTTTCAGGAAAATGGCACATTTTGTTTCTGAGCAGCCCCTGAAAATTTGGTGGGGGTTCGTCAAGGGGGGGCTGAGAAAAAAGGGGGGTCCCAAAACGCGTTTTTTACATTGAGTTTTCCATAGGGCGGTTGGACTCACTTTTAGCTCGAACGGCTGAATGGATTTGCACGAAACTTGGCAAAATTGTAGGGACTGTTAGCCCGATGTGCCTTTGCTAGGTCTCAATATATGTGCTCCAGTAGTTTTTGAGAAATTAACGTTCAAATCAAGATATATATCTGTAACAGCGCTCCGGGCAGCGATCCGGTCCGCTTACTTTTCGCGTTTCGGAACTTTGCGCGCAGAAAGCTGATTGGCTCTCCGGTGTCTGTCAACATTCTAAACAGTCCGGAGCGGCCGCCATCTTATCTCTCGGTAGGATCGAGAGAGAAGAGGTGAAAAACGAAGGGGGAATTTATTGAAAGGGTGCAAGGTATACCCCTCTTGACCCCCTAGGATTGTTGTTGGGGTTATTAAAGGGTCCCGTGGGGAAAATAAATAAAAAATTATTTTTCACGGTAGAAGCGTTTCCCGGGCCGCGAACTGGGCCGCAAACTGGTAGCGAAACGGGAATTCGCCATTTTGTGCTTCGTTTTAATTGTTTAGAGATAAAAATTATCGCCGCACATCGGCCACAATGCATGAATATCGTTGAAAAGTCAGCGATATTCATGCATTATCCAGCAAATGCTCTTAGCCGTGTTATCCACCTTCCATTGGATAACATGGCTAAAAACTGCTCTGTGCGTGAGCTTTTTTTTTTTTTTTTTTTTTTTTTGCTGCGTGACGTTTGTTAACGTTCGATTCGATGGAAATGAGGAAGTGTTGACCACCATTTTGTCACTGCGAGTAAATATTTTGTTATAAATGAATCCTTATTGATAAACATTGTCTGCGCCATCTTGCGTTTTGTCCAATGCCACAATTTTGTCGTGCACGGCAGCCATTTTAGATGCCTTGACCAGGGCCACTCTCTGCACGCCGCCGATTCTCAGCATGGCTCCCCACCCTCGCACGCATCTCCCCCACGCAATGGTCACCCCCGCTCTCTCTCTCATGCATGGGCTATATACTTCCCCCCATCTGCGCTGCTCTTCTCTGAGAATCACACCCTGTGCCCGCCCGACACCTCCCTTTCACCCTATTCACTACCGCACCCTCTGACACTCCTCTTCCTCTGTGTCCGATTGTCCAGGCCGGACCCAGGCTATCACCTAGCCCTGCGAATGTAGTTTATGGCCCCAGCTGTAGAGTATCCAGACATGCCAACCCTCCCGATTCAGGCGTGAGACTACTGATTTCAGTGCTAGTCTTTCGCTTCCCGATTCCTGCAAGGAAAAACCCGGGGGCATATTACCAACAACTAGCGGTAATTTTTGTCTCTAACTTGTTTAGAGACAAAAATTATCGCCGCACATCGGCGAATTTTATCGCACATAAACCTTGCTATTAGCAATGTTTATCGCAAATGCGATAAAAAACGGCCGCAATGCATGAATATCGTTGAAAAGTCAGCGATATTCATGCATTATCCAGCAAATGCTCTTAGCCATGTTATCCACTTCCCATTGAACAAGCGCATGGTCTTTTAAAGATTTGTGAAGTACTCGGGGCGGCGGTGTGTGTGTGCCCTCTTTCAGGAGCGGGCGGGGGGGCACTGCCAGCAATTTGCAGGCCAGGCAGTGTTCAACACGTGCATCACCCTTTCTCTGCCTGCTATTGCGCTCCATGCTTCGGAAAGGTAAGAAAAAGAACGTGTATTTGAGTTTGAAATGTCCGATCTTGTAGCAGTACACTTGCAAAGCCCACACATGACAATAACCCGATTCAAGGCCCCATTCACCCGATTTTTAAAAAAAAATATAGTACTCCAAGACAGTTACATTTTAAAACTTTATTAACATTTAAATATAACGAACGCAACAAAAACTGTAAATATATTTAACCATTTTTTGAAATTAACCAGAACTATAACGATAACAACAACAATAATATAACTTTAATGCCTAAATTACGCAAACATTTAGCTAATCTGCTAAAGGGGGGAGTCGCAATTTCTTTACAATAATCAATAATGAAAAATCCACATCAATAGGGTTGCCCGTTTTCTCGATGCAGCACTATAGTGCAATATACACAGCACCTGGGGTGTCAAGAGTGAACAGGTCTTTCTTTGTTCCTTAAGATGTTATCTCCGAGAATGCTGATGCATTGGTGTCTGTACACTTCTTTGTCAATTCTGTCAAGATGATAACTGCTTTATAAACAGACGATATCTTTGTTTAGTCATTAGTGTTAAGTGTGTCTGAAACTACAGTGCCCTTCTGTTTTTTTTTCTTCAGGCTCTACAGAGTTTTGTGTGTTGTTCTTTTGAGCGACAATTATTCCAGAGGTTTCAGGTTCACTTGTTTTGTCCTGCAGTGAGTTAACAGCTTTAGAGAGTTCATGTTTATTTGCTATGTCCTGCTGTTCGTCAACTGCTTCAGAGACGTCAGCCTCATTTGTTATGTTTCAGTAGATCCTGGACCTGCCCGGCCGCGCCCAAAATGGCGCCGGTGTAAATGGGACTCGTAACTGCTTGTTCTGTACTGGTTGCCCAACCTTGATATCACGAGATACATATGCAGTTTTGAAGCACATGGCGGAGGCTTGTCTGCTGTAGTGGGGCGCCCCTTTATCGTTTCAGTCGCCATTCCGCCCGCTTTTGCTACACTGTGCCTTTTCCGCCATTCAGCTGTTTAGCGCCCGCTGTTACGGCTACAGCGTCTCGCTCACCATGTAGTTGAGTTGCTCCCACTCTTGCGGTGCAGCGATAGGCGGCTGCCACAGGACTCTTAAAATGGCGGCCGGCTCTTCGGATTTGGGCCTGGTCCAGTAAAATGGCCCTGGGACACCTTGGAACTCGGACGCTTGTCTGCCAGGGCTTGGGTTCCATTCTCGAAAGCGTCCCCTCAGCCTTGAAGATTGTACAAAAGTCTTGGGGGCCCTCGACTCCCGCAGGCTTCCGGTGGGGAGCGGCTGCCATGATTGCTTGCGGAATGGCCACGACGGAGCTACGAGATGGTGGTGCTCTCATGGTGACGCCAGCTTCAGTCTGAAACATCCAGAAACAAGGTGGGGCTTTCATCGTTTGGGGAAAAAAAATGTTTTAATCCAATGAAAAGTGTTATTTTTATGTCACATGACCTAGTCTTACATAATTAGGAAAAGAAAAGTAAAATGAACCAATGAAAAGTTTTATTAACAAGTCACATGACCTGTTATGCTTACGTTACGCGCTGCGCGGCGCGCTCTGGATCGTTTCCGGGAAGCTGCGCCTTGCGCACCGGAGCACTTCCGGGTGCGCTAACGCGTCGCGTCATATGACGCATTACGCGACAATGCAGGTGCAGAATATAGTCAAAATGTCTCCACCAACCAGCGGTCGGAATACAACCGCTTTCAGCAGTCCAAAAAGTTCGGTCAAATCTTAAGAGCGGGAGCAACTCAACTACATGGTGAGCGAGACGTTGTAGTCGCAAGAGCGAGCGGTAAACAGCTGAATGGCGGAAGAGGCACAGAGTACCAAAAGCGGGCGGAATGGCAACTAAAACGGTAAAGGGGCGCCCTACGACAGCGTGTCTTCAGGTGAAACGGATTGTGGGACAAGGTCCAGAATGAAAGATTCTTCAAAAGGGAAAAAATTCCGCCAGACCCCGGGAGCCGGCCGCCTATGCCGGGGGCGATCTCAGGCCTCACCAGGGCAACACGACTTGGGGAGGGGGCAGGAGCCAAGCGCCCCCTCTCAGTCCGCGCCATCTCACCGCCCCTCGGGGGCCTCCGTCAAGCGGTTTAGGGAGGCACCGTATCACATTGTTTTCCAATGCAGTCAGGTCCACAAATGGACCCCACTTACTTTGAATAGTGAAGCTGCAGCAGGTGCAAATAAGGTTTAAACAGTGTTACAAGAGCTGCTTAGAACTCTGAAGTATGGCACTCAACAACCAGGACTTATGCCATGTATGTAAGGCAGTGATATGGAAGCAAGTCAGGGACAAAAAGCATGAACGAACATTCACGTATGAAAATCTTATTTGGAGAAGGGGTAGAATCCAAACGCCCCCTGCCAGTTCGCGCCACTACACCGTATGTGGAAAATCTGAAGCCATCATTCTACAAACTCTCAACGCTTGTTATCAGTGCATGAGTTTCATGCTCGATCGATTGAGCTAGCCGGATCGGGCAATAAAAAGTATAAAATAGTTATGTAAATAGTTATTTAATAAAATGTTTTACTCTGTTTCTTTGCTGGTGTGTTGTGTATATTTATAATATTTGCATAGGGTTTGCCGTTATTTTGGGCGGTGTGGGTGGCGGAGTCGAGCTGTTTTGCAGCCCTCATGGTGTGGAGCTCAGTTCATTTCACTATTTTCGTATTTCTCATGAAGGGTTATTCCTAATGTTTGTATTTTACCGAGGTCAAAAAGAGATCGAATTAGTGGTCTACTGATTTTGCTCGATTACTTTTATTTTTTTACACGATTTTTCACTATCTGCAAAGACTAAACAGAGTATTGCGACTTTGTGCTTGTTTGTAAATAGAGAATGATCCAAAGAGAACCAATTGTAAAACAGTAAATGCTTGGATAATAATCAATCAAATGGAGAGACAAGCAGGTACGACGGATTACAACAGGGGTAAAGGTCTGAGTTAACTACCGTTCACTATCTGCAAAGAGAGAGTACTACTAAGAGAAAAGAGGGGAGTGGGGGGGGGGCAGCGTTCAAAGCACATCAGCGTGCATAAACACGAAAACGTTTTTACCTATCACGTACTTGACATTTGACAGCTTTTGATATTTGCTATTAAAAAACCATTGAAATTCACAGAAAAAACCATAGGTTATACTCCATATATAGTTAGGAATTTGCATTTAGAAAACCTTGAAAATTCAATGAAAAAACCATTGGTTGTAGGCCATATATAGTTAGGGATTTGCATTTAGAAAACCTTATTTTACTCGCATAAAACCATTGAAATTCCATATATAGTTATAAGCGCTAACTATATATCGCGCACCCGCAATCCACTGCTGATGATGTCACATATTACATCATTCATGACATGGTTAGTGACATCACTGATGACATCACTGATGACATCTCAAATGACATCACTGATGACATCACTGATAGCATCTCATTTGACATGACTGATCACATCACTGATGATATCATTCATGTGATAATACCATGAACCTCTTCAGACTCTAATATAACCTTAGATACAATCAGTGTAAACAGACAGTCACTCATCCATGGAGTTATTCACACACCTAGTCAGTTATGCCAAAAATTAATCACACCTCCATTTTCTCAACTATACAGTTATACACACCTTACTTATTCAAACATATACTAACACATATTTACTTTACTCTCTTATACAATCTCTGATACATGTTCACAATGATCCATACAGCCACTCACACATTCACTAGCTCTTATGCACAGTTATTTATAGATGTCAACTCTCACATGTACTGTGTTTTACATATGTACTTAATTTGACATGTAGCACTGAGATATCCATTCACTCACTAATACACTCATGCACAGTCAACCGCCCATACAGCTGTTTCCACATGCAGTTTTGAATCTATACATATAGTGAATCAACTACTCACACATCTATGTACAGAGTCACACACCTCCCAGCCACCCATACACACACACTCAGTTTCCCATACAAATACTTGGACAACCAATCAATAACCCATACAGTTACTCATATAGCTACTGATCAACATATGCAGCAGTTTGTAGAACAACAGATATAATGATGCACAAATTAAAACAGTTTAGTCACTAACCCATGCACTCAGTGAGACACATTTAATCACTCACTCAATCAGTCAGTCATGCACCTAGTAAATCCTTCATCCAGACACTTATACGTGCACTCATTCTTCAATATGTAAAACATGTTTTAACTTTACAGAAACATACAGTCACTGGATGTTGTCATCAGTGATGTCATCAGTGATGTCATTTGAGATGTCATCAGTGATGTCATCAGTGATGTCACTAACCATGTCATGAATGATGTAATATGTGACATCATCAGCAGTGGATTGCGGGTGCGCGATGTATAGTTAGCGCTTATAACTATGTATGGAATTTCAATGGTTTTATGCGAGTAAAATAAGGTTTTCTAAATGCAAATCCCTAACTATATATGGCCTACAACCAATGGTTTTTTCATTGAATTTTCAAGGTTTTGTAAATGCAAATTCCTAACTATATATGGAGTATAACCTATGGTTTTTTCTGTGAATATATATATATATATATATCAGCTATCAGCTCCAAAGATACCCAAACGTTGAGCAGCACCCAAACACAGGCATAAGGTGGTAAGTCTTTAATCAGGGTATAGTATAAGTGGGCTCCTGTTCACCGCTAACATTGGACAGCCTTTCCCTCCGCCTGACGCGTTTCGAAAAATAATCTTTCTTCCTCAGAGGCTTTGAAAGTCTGGGTGTGTGCTGCCGGTCTCAGTCGATAATTTCTATGAATTACGTCCCCAGATGGGCCGGTCTATCACCGCAAAGAATTATGGTTGCTGAAGTCCCGTATTTACTTTCACAGATGATGGCACTAATTTCTAGTGTCACCTTTTCAAGCCCACAGATGGGCTGTGTGGTGAGCTTGCTACCCCTGCCTCCCTCCTTGCTGCCTTTCTTTGCCCTAGTCTGTGCCATGTGCCATGTCCCCTGTCTCCTGCCGTACGCAGCCTTTCCTGCTGCTACTGCCCCTTCCGCGTGCCCTCTGTGCTTAGCTTGCTGACCCTCCCCATCTCCTCCTTGTCCTATGCTGTCTGTGTCCATATCCCTGCCCCTCCCTCCTGCCCTGCTGTGCAGCCACTGCTCCTTCCACTTACCCCCTGTAGTTAACTTGTTCTCTCTGCATTTGGTACCATTGATGTGCCCTCTACTGTGCATGTCCATGCTCCTGCCCCCTCATTCCAGCCCTGTGTGGTCTGATGTGATGCCACTGCCTCCTCTGTGTGTTAGGCTGTTGCCCCTGTCCCACTTCCCCACGTCCTCCATTGTCCATACCCCTTCACCAAACACCCTGCCATTCATTGTCCATTGAGCTGCCACTGCTCCACCTGCCTGCTTTGCACAGTGTATTGTGATGACATTGGCCCTCCCGCCTGCCCAGCTTGGTCGGCTTCCTGCCCCTTCCCCCTCCCCACTGTTTTCCATCATCCAAGTCTATGACTCTATTCACTCCCTCCTGCCCTCCACGGTCCATTGTCCTGCTGCTCCTTCCTACCCTTCATGGTCCATTGTGCTGCAATTGGCCCACCTTCATGTTCTGTGTGGTCTGTTGTGCCGCCACTGCCCCTCCTGTGTGGTTAGCTTGCTGCCCCTTTCCCCTTGCTCCCTGCCCTCAGTTTTCCAGCCCTACCACCTACCTCTTACCCGCCATGGTTCGTTGTGCTGCCACTAATCCTAGAGCCTGGCATAAGCGGTCAATTGTGCTGCCATTGCCCCTCGTTCCTTCCCTACAAGGTCAGCTTGCAGCCCATGCCTCCCTCCGCTCTACCCTCAGTTGTCCATGTGCATACCACTGCCCCCTCTGTCCTTCTCTCCATGGTTCAAAGTGCTTCCACTGCCCATCCCACCTGCCTGCTTGCTGAACACCTATCCCTGCCCTCTGTTGACCATGTGCATCTCCCTACCCTCCATGGGCCATTGAGCAGCCAATGCCCTCCAGTCTGTCCTGTGTGGTCTATTGTGCTGCCATACCTCCGCCACTTGCCCTGTGTGAGCAGCTTGTTGCTTCTGCCACCTATTTCCAGCCCTCATTACCCAACACTGTGGCCCTCCTAACATCGGGGTTTCATTGGAGCCGGATCCAAAATGGCGGCTGCATAATCGAGTGCCTGAGAGAAGTAGCATGTACCTACGCAATTTACACACCATGCTCCCTGCTATTTCGGCAATAGCACCCTGGGGGCTGATTCTCACAACAGAACTGAACCACACACCATAACTGCCTCCTGAAGGTCTTTGAGGCCCCTTACCCACCCATTGACCACTCACTGACAGTACATACTGAGGGCTGTTTAAAGAATAAAGGATACAGGCACAACAGCAGTTAAAATAGTGTGCCACAGCCAACCACTGAGGGCACCTGTACCGCTGAGGTCCCACACGCTACCCATACAGCCTCTGCACTACCTCCAATGTAACCCTTCAAGTACCATTTGCAATGGTGCGGTAAGTAGGGAGCGCACCAGGCAGTTCCTGGAGGTCTACCCACGGGTCACTAGATCTAATGGATTTACACGCACCAAAACTCTTGCACATCACAAGCACACTCTCAGAACCTCTGCGAGCCCTCGCACCTGCATCACTGGCTGCAAAGGAAAGAGGTAAAGTGCATCAGACCTTTATGAGTGGTCCATTGATTAATCTGCCCTACTGTGGGAAACTACTGTGGAAAATCGTCAACAGTCCCTGAAAGCAGGTTCCCTCCTCTGAACCGTGGGATAGCGGTGGTATAACGGAACCCAAACCATACTAGCCCTTGTTCTTTGGATTGTGGCGTTTCTGTGATTGTATACCTGGAGCAGACATTTGCGCCCCCAGACCTACCAGCAAAAAACGAAGGGGCCCCATGAAGTCGGTCTCCAACTCCAGTGAGACTGTTTGATTTCTGCCGATACACCTTACCGGTCCTCGCAAAATGGCGGCCACCTAGAGGCTTCAGCAGTAACTGTCCGACGTGGGCACCCTTCAGTGCGGGCACTGACACCTTCCCCCCACCCTCTCCTGAACCCTGTGGGGGCCCGACGCCTTCTGCCGTACAAAGCGGTGATTGAGCCCGTTAATTGCTGAGCGCCACAGGTGGGCGGGAAGGCTCACGCTCTCCTCAGCGCAGCAAGAAGTGCCAGCTGCACTGTTCAGGCCATTAACAGCTGTGTAGCAGGTAGTGCCAGCTGCATCGTTTAGGCCTATTACAGCTGCGCAGCAAGCAGTGCCAGCTGCATCGTTTAGGCCTTTTACAGCTGAGCAGCAAGTAGTGCCAGCTGCACCGTTTAGGACACCTTTATCCGTGGGGACATTTCTGATTGAGTTAGGACTCTCGCTGCATGGGCAGCAACCGGGACATTATGGTTTCAGGGCATTTGAGTCCCCCTTTTAGATGGCCAGTTGTCCAGGGAGACTGCGAGGTTTGAACAGAGCCAGGCCCCTTTTTAGGCATATGTGGTGCTAGGAAATGCTTTTCATGTTGTATGATTTACGCACCCTGTTCTGAGCACCTCTAAATGTGGCCCTATGATGAAGAGGCTGTCGTGCATATTTTGATTTTGATAGTCAGATTTTGTTCCACCCTATGCTCTTTGCCCCTAATGTTAGTGATTCTCAGGAGATTAGGGTCCAATAGTGGTCTGTTGAGATTATGGGCGTACAATGCGGTTGGTGCTGAATGTGCTTCTGTTACAGGCTGATGCTAAGTACAGTGATCACCAGTGGTCACTGGGTGTTCGTTTGTGATCTGTTTTACTTTGACTAATTGTGCTTTGTGATGGTTTTGACAGTGATCCAGTTGGTCCTATCATATGTAAACATTTCCCTTGTAAATATTATATTGTGCCAGTTGGCTTCATGTACACCTAGATGAATGGCCCAACAAATACCCACCTCTCTTCCTGAATGACACATTAGTTCAGATTTCCTCACCAACGTCTGGAATATGTGCTCCCTTTTAGTCCTTATACTTCTCATCACCACGGCTTTCCTTGTAACACCCGTCTCATATCCCCCCTTCCCCTCATTTTTCCAACATGGCCACCACTCGAGTTAAGGCTGGAATTAACTGCTACAAAATCTTTTATCCTCCCGGCCAGACTAAAGCTTCAGTAAAATGATTGAAGCATAACACTATTGAACGTTTCCCTGATTCCCCTTTTGTTGACCAATTTTACAATGGTTGTTTTGGGAGGCACAAAAAGGTCACCTCCTCCTCCTCTATCCCTCATGGGAAACAACTAAAGATTTCCCCCTCTGCATATTTCAACGGCTCCCTCACCATCTCAGTCTATAACAACGGTACTGTCTCTCTCTCTTTGACCATCTCTTCCCCTCCCTACTCCCATCCTCTGAGACCGGGTTTTCCCCTGACTCTCCATCTAGCTCCACCCATTACTCCCTTTGTCCTCCCTTGACCTCCCTACACTCTAATAGGCTGCACTCTCGGGAGGCACAGGTCGGCCCTCTTCCCCCCTCCCTTGTGCCCTCTTCTCCCTTTCCTCCCACTTCACAGTATGCCCCCCCCTTCATCACGTCAGCCTTACCACTAGCTAATACACTCCTCCTCCAATCGGCACCGTCCCGGTACTCCAATCTCATCTCCTCCCCCCTATTCCTATCTGCTACACCCTTTTTTAGTCCACCCCTCCTCCAACCTCCTCCCCTAGCTAACTTTCCTAATGCTCCCCTCATTCCTCCCTCCCCCCTCTTCTCTATCCCCTCCTCCCCTCGCTTCTTACCCCTATTTCTTCACAATCCTATTGCATTTCTCTCCTTCCCCCCACCCCGCCAGCAATGCTGTGCTGCCCCCTTTCCCCCCTTGGTAACCCTTTCCATCTTCCTCCATCGGGCCCAGCAGAACCATTTCCTTTCTTCAACTTCCCCTTCTCCCAACCCCCCTCACTCTGCCAGATGCCCGTTCCCTCACAGCCACCTTTCCTAGCCAACAGGACCTCTTCAACAACCTATCCTCTTTTTCTCCCAAACCTCCTACACTCTTATGACACCTCACAATCCTCCCCTCTCCCTCTCCTTCTACCCCACTGCCTTGATCCGCACCCATCTCCCCCTAAATATGTCCTTAATTCCTTTCATTCTTGCAACGCCAACAAAGACAACTCTCCCTTCACCTGTGATACACCAACCCCAACTCTCAACCTCCACCTTTCCCCACCTATGAACCCTATACCCCAACTCTCCTCCTGTCCCCCACCTCTCCCTGCCTTCCAACACCTATTTCACCCCCTCCTTTTGCCATTGAGACACTCAACCTTCCGTGCTCTGCCCTACCCTCTCTTGAAAATAAGCTAGGCTCTCTTATCACCTCCATCTCCCAACTTGTAGCTTACATTTCACTTTTAAGCTCCAAGATTTCCACTTTCCAGTTCACCTCAACGCCTTTGGAAAACTATCACCTTCCCACGAGATGCACCTCGCCCCCTCACCCCATCATAGCCAAGCATAACCTGTCGTCTGCAAACATCGTTCACTCACACAAGCCCTTGAACGCCACCTTTCTTCAACCTGCATCTCCGAGTAACCCAATTATCTACACTATTCCGACCATCATTTCTGTCAGAACTAAGCATCCACTTGAACCCTCCCGTGCACCCCTGTATAGGTACAATATCCCTATCACCCTTCTTAGCCCAAGTGCCCCCGTCACCAAAACAGTCTCGACAGAGCTGCGCTGTCTGCTCCACAACTGCAGATCTGCAATAAAACACAAACTGGAAATCTCTGATTCCATCACCCTTCACAATATTGACATGTTCTTCCTAACAGAGACCTGGTTCAATGATTGCTCTCACTCTATGTTTGATCTCCTATTACCCACAGGCTATTCTATTTTTAGGAATGACAGACCTATCAAAGTTGGGGGAGGTGTTGCAGTCATCTTTAGAAACTCCCTTCAACTTAAGGCTTCTCCCATCAGCGCCTTCCGCACTTTTGAATGTCTATCTCTTGAGCTTCAACTACACCACAGCTCACCCCTCAGATTCCATGTAATTTACCGCCCACCTGGCAGCGGCCCTTCATTTATGGAGGAACTCACTGACTTCATCAGCGACCAACACTCGCAAAGTGACAAACAGACCTTCGTGGGTGACTTCAATCTCCACTAGGGCTCTCTGCAAGACTCTTCCGCGAACTTGCTGGCCACATTCCTCTCTACAAATGATCTTATCCAACACTGCACAGAATCAACACACTATAAGGGCTCAATCCTGGACCTTGTTATTTCTAAATCAGACATGCTTTCTATCGCTAACCCCTATCCACGTAGACTGGTCTGACCACCTCCTCATCCCATTCTCTCTTCACCTAGCACACTCTATAACTCTTGGCCAACCTAAGAGGGCTACCTCCTGGTTCTGTGACACTAAAAATATTGACACTGTTTCCCTCTGTGAATCAGCTTTGCTGTCACTTCCAAGGCTAGACAATGGAGGTAAGCGCCCTTCACCGATAATTTGGCCACACTTCATTTAGCAAGATCCAATTACCATAAGCACATCTTCCTTGGGAAAGCATCACACTTCAGAACCCTCCTTGACTCAGCCAAAAATAGAACCAAAAAACTATTTGATCTCATCAAGAATACTAACTGCTCTCCCCCAACCTCCAAGTTGGAGGATTCTACAAACAAAGCTGCAGATTTCGCTGTATTCTTTGATTAGAAGTGAAATCACTTGTGGATCAGGTTGCTCATCCTACCCCTCCAGAGGAGCGCATATCGCTAGCCATTTGGCAGAACTTCGACCCCATCTCTGAAGATGTCCTCCTCAAGTGCATCCTCGAAACAAAGCCCTCCACCCATTCTCTTGACCCCATCCCTAGTGCCATTGCCATTGACTTCTATACCCATTCTCTTCCCTATTGGACCACTCTGGTCAACCTCTCCCTCTGTCAAGGCTCCCTTCCTGTTCCCTTCAAAACTGGATAGGTCACCCCTCTGCTTAAAAAACTAAATGCTGATGCAAATGACCTCAACAACTTCCGCCCCATCACTAACCTACCCTTTCTTGCGAAGATCACAGAAAGATGTGTTGTGAAACAACTCTCTCGTCATATCAAGGACAATGATCTTCTTGACAATTTTCAGTCCGGCTTCATCCAAAACTGCAACACTGAAACAGCCTGCTGCAAGTGATTGATGACGCGCTGCGGATACTCGATTCGGGGGGGTCTTGTCTTCTAATTCTCCTTGACCTTTCTGCAGCCTTTGAAAATGTCAATCACAACACCCTCCTCAACACTGCATGGAGGGCACTGAGCTTAAATGGTTTGCTTCCTTCCTCTCTGTTAGATCCCAAATTATCAAAATAGCGGACAGTCTTTCATCTCCTTTGGCGGTGGGTCAAGGTGTTCCTCAAGGCTCTATACTTGCACCCACATTGTTCAATCTCTATTTGGAACCACTGGGAAATCTCCTAAGTAAATCCGAGGTCCACTATCATCTCTATGCAGACGACACTCAAATCTACCTCAAGGTTGCCTACACTCATGACCTCTCTGTCCTAAGCTCTACTCTGGACTCCATTCAAAACTAGATGTCAACACATCAACTGATTCTGAATCCCTCCAAAACTGAATTCCTCCTCCTCTCCTCCTCACTTTCTCCTTCCCCGGTTCAATCATGGATGGACCAGATGAATCTACTGAACAATAAAACCATCATTGTCGACAGTGCAAAATCCCTTGGTGTCATACTCGACACAAAACTCAATCTACTCTCCCACATTAATTCAATTGCAATAGACTGGAGGACGACGTAGAGACCTGGTGCAAGCTCCCACTTTCCCTCATGGGACGCATAGCCATCATGAAAATGGTGGTATTACCCAGACTCCTGTTTCTGTTCAGCGCCATCCCGATGGTACTGTCGAAAGCTTTCTTCCAGAAACTGACGCAGCTAATGATCAAGCTAGCATGGGCAGGCAAGCAACCCAGGGCGAAGTGGACGCTCCTTACACTGCTATAAAGCATGGGCGGTCTAGGAGCTCCGGATTTAGAGCTATATTATAGAGCTGCTCAGGCATCCCACCTGCACACTTGGGTACATGGCGACGCACACATTCCACATGTGTGCATGGAACAAGTATTTGCTGATCCTATACCACTTCCGGCCACGATATACAGGCCAACAGATCGCAGAACTGGTATTTTAGACTCTATCCCTGCGACGAACCACGCCTGGCATTCCCTCTTGCAGACACAGGTGGGAGCGCTGCTCTACTCGCCTAAGCCTTTGGACTGGACACTATGGCTGTCACGTATCGGAGAGAAAGGGGTGGTCCAAGCTATGTACAAACTGGGCATACATCTGGCGGGCAATCTATTCCAAGATAGTGAAGTTAAAACTTGGGACCAAGTGGCAACTGGTTGCAGTGATGCCCCCCTGTTGCTCCGATTCCAGTTTCATAGAGCGCGCAGCACTCTTTTAGATTTATTGGGACCAGACTTGGCAGAGCCGCCGGAGGTCCCGGAACTCACATATGTTATTAAAACGGAGACTCCCCGCAAACTACTGACAAATTTGTACAAGATCGCTATGTCCCACAGAGACCAACAGCTCATGAAAGCCAGAGTGGCATGGCAAAAAGATCTACAGGTCACAATTGATGACGATATGTGGCGATACTGCTGTGTGAACACTAGGAAGTTATCCCTGAACGGTAAACATAGACTGGTACATTTTAAGTTTCTCCAAAGAGTGTACTACACTCCGGAGAGACTCCATAGATATGGTCTCCGTCAGTTGGCTGAATGTGAGAGATGCCATGAGCCGGTTGCCGACTTTCTACACTTGGCGTGGTTATGCCCGGGCGTTCAAGATTATTGGGGCAGCGTCTTCACTACGATGAACACGATCCTGGAGCTTGAGCTGACTCCAGATCCTGCGCTGGCACTCCTCGGCTATTCCAGGGGCCTCCCGGTAGCGGTCAGGAGACTCACAGACGTTGGGATGCTTATAGTTAGGCAGGTGGTGGCGCTCTGCTGGATGAGGGGGCCACTACCTACGGCGAAACGCTGGGCGCATGATATGCTTTATTGCTGCACGCAATCCGAAAATTACAGCGAGCTGCTACCCCCTACAAGTTGCCCGAAGAATTTTTGGGGATTGTACCAAACCCACCTAAGAGGCGGAGAAACAGAAATCACAACGGAGGAGGGACCTGATAGGGGGTTGCCTCCCTAAGGCACCTTGTACAGCGCAGGGAGCGCCACGTCAACGAGCCTATAAGGATGAACCTTTGAGGGCGCTATGAAGGTGTTTCGGGCCAGAAGGGGAAGGGAAGGGACTAGAAGGGAGGATGCTTAGATAGTAAGTAGCATAATACTTGACTGACAGGGCCCATTTGATATTTATGGGTCTTGCTGCTCGCTTTTACAATTATTATGGGGAACTCAGCGCATACCCTGCTTTCAGATAGTCGAATGAATGGTCGGGCGCGAGTGTCTGCAGGGACTCAGGTACTGGACAGCTGTGGGGTGGTTTTGTGTGTGTGCATAGGAGGGGTGGAGGGGGGGTTGTTCGTAACTATTTGGGTTTCAAATTACTTATGGAATATATTCTCGTAATTGAATGAACGCTAAGGCAGGTAGGGACTAGATACAATCACAAGAGCGTTCTCGCACTTTTCATGGGACATACAGCTCACTAATTTTTCAAACAGTGTATAAGTTGATTGGCCTGAATGCATATATGTCTATCTTGCCGCCGGACCCCAGGGTTTGTTGGCTAAAGGGATTTGTTATCCTTGAGGATAAGCGACTATTGTTCTTCTCTCGCTGCCGGCCCCAGAGTTGTAGGCACCTGGCTGTGTGAATTTTTTTAAAGTCAATAAAGGTTTTTGAAACTTAAAAAAAAAAATAATAATTCAATTGCAAAGTCTGCTCGATACCAACTGCGCCTTCTTTGGGGGATTTGTTGCTTCTTCCCGGAGCATGACCTTAAAACTCTGGTCCAATAGCTGGTCCTCTCCAGACTGGACTACTGCAATTCTCTTCTTACTGGCCTCCCGAAATCCCACCTGTCCCCCCTTAAGTCTGTTCTCCATTCAGCAGCTCCTTTCATTTATGGGGTCAAAAGAAGCGACCACATCACACCCATGTTATCCACCCTCCTCTGGCTTCCCATCGAGGCAAGATCTATCTACAAGACTGCCTGTATTACCCACAAAGCCTTTCACTCCTCCTCTCCTCGCTACCTGGCGAATAAACTGAAACTCTCTGGAGGATCTAGACCATCACGAAATGCGGAAAATCTACTGCTTGAAACTCCCACTTTCAAGAAGGAAAGATCAATGGTCCAATCCTTTTCAGGCAACGCAGTGAGAATCTGGAACTCACTTCCGCCTCAGCTCCAGATCACCACCTCCTCCCAGGCCTTCAAAACTGACCTAAAAGTTCTCCTCCTTCAAAGACACTTCCAAAGTTAATTCCTGCCCTCTCTATTATCTGAAGGAAGACCTTTTAGTATAGAAAATGTCTATTCTCCATGACTATGGAAGTGCCTTCCCAGTGTGTTCTTGTGGTTTGAGAATCTGCCATTAATTGCAGTATTACCCTTTTACCTGTGTTTGGTACTCTTTTGTAACATGCACATGTCACTTTTCTCTTGTAACACACTGTTTGCTACCTCTTACATTTGGTTTGCTTTCGATACTTGCACAGGTGCCATCATTGCCTACGTAACGTTTGTTCTTGTGTTTGAGTGTCCTCCATTTATTGCAGTATTATACCTCTTCTTGTACTTTGTACGCTTTTGTAACCTGCACACGTCACTTTTTCCTCCTGTAATGCACCGTTTGCTACCTCTTGTATTTTGTTTGCTCAGGATTGTCACTTTTGCCTCATGTAATGTAACGTTTGCTTTTGTAATTTGTTCACTTGTAATGTTCTCATGTATCAGTTCTGTTCCTATTGTGAAGCGCTCTGACACCTTCGGGTAAAGTCTGCGCTATATAAAAACGCATAAATAAATAAATGAATCCCATCTCTCCTGGCCTCCACGATCTGTTGTGCTGCCTCTTTCTCTCCCGCTTGCCAGGTGTTGTCAGTCTTCTGCCACAGTTTCCTCCCCCTGCCCTCTCGGTTTCCAGTCCGTGACCTACTCCTTCCCTCCCCACAGTGGTCTAATGAACAACTAGAGCATTAACATTTTGTATTTATGACAAAAGTGTGGTACACCTAAAGCCAGCTTGGTGGAATCAAGGAAGTAAAACCAAAGGCACTTCCTTTAGAAATTAATAAAATAAGAGGATTCCTTTTCATTGAAAAATTATGGTTAATATATATACATGTATATGCGTTACCTTGGAATTGGTCCATAGGTTGGGCTCGTCCGATTGAAGAATCTTTTCCAGTTGTCGTAGACAGTAACAGAGTTGTTATTGGGTATCTTGACCTGTTCACAACATAAAAGGTTAGTGGTTAGTTAAGATGGGGTTGGCCCTGAAGAGATAACATTGCATAGACTCAAAGAGATCCAAGGAAATCGTTTTTACCCAAGACTTCTTTCTCACCTGTTGGGATGCTTTGAAGATGACACTTTGAACAGGTGGAGTTCCTTGTGCCCTAAATGTTGCATTAGCTACAAATACAGAGAAAAAAAAACAAGACAGAGGGGAGACTTATATCAATAAACATTGCCAAACTTGTATGTACTTTGTTAGACATGAATTGCAACTCCCATCTAAGAAAAAACATTGAATGTTTTTCTTTAAAGAAGGCATGTTTTATATACCTGTAGCAAAACAAGTATTTTTTTATTGTGTGCATGTTCTGTGGCAAGTGGAATAGAGTCCCACATAATACAGCGTATTCATTGCAGTAATTTGTGGAATCTTATCCCAACCAATTGTATTCATTTACAAAAGGGCATCCGAAAAGAAGGAAAGGAATGCAACACATGCATTAAGCAATGATGACCCGAAAAAATAAGGCATCCCTCACAACAGAAACATTGAGTTATTGGCAAAACGAGCCAAGAACATGGAGAAATATAATGAGATACCTCTTTCGCTTATTTGACACACCTATTTACACAATTAATCATTGAGCATATCCATTGTGGACCAATTTGATATGTTCTATTGTAACCCCTCAACATTTTGCCTTTTATGTGCACTTATATTTGGGCTCCACTGTAGACCTAAATACATGCCCAAACCGTAATAGTTTTCTGTTTAAGGATTCAATCCATCCATCATATGTACCATACATTACTAATAATGGTGAGGCCTATGCCAAGCTGAATGCTTTATAAATCAAGGTTTTCATTTGATATAAAGTGTACATTGTAGAATGGCGGGTACTGAGAGGCGCTTGCTTATGTGGAGTACAACTTTTAAAGGAGCAAAATTATACACTTAAGTTCTACAGGTTCATTGATGAAATGAAAAATCTTTTAATTACATTACAGCATTAATAAATTCCTTGACAATGATTGTTACAGCACTCAAAAGGTAGAAGTAATTTCCATTAAAACTCATGAATCTACTATTCATTTTTTATTCTATGCTTATAAAGCATAACGTTAAAAAAACCAAAAATATCTACTTCCATTAAAAGAAGCTTCATTGGGGTGCTGAGGAAATTTTGTTGTTAATTAGTAAATCCGTTTGTGTGATAAGTGAACCTGTTCTGAATTTTCTTCAGTCAAAACCCAGCATTCATCCAAAAGTGCCTTATTGTGACCATCTGAGTTTTACAGTAGTTTTGAAATCTGAAGACTCTCTGACTTCAGTAGTAAACGTATACTCCTCGCAACATTGGTCATTAGACCTTTCTCTATGTTCACACCTCTTAAGCCTCACAGTATACCTATGTGCATTCTACTTTGTACTTGAATGTTACACACTTGTCAGTTGATGGTCTGGTCAGCTGGCGAGGTGTAGTGCTCTGCTGTGTCTTAATAAATCTATCCTGTAACTTAACTAGAAGTATCCTGTGATTCATCTGCAACAACTTCCCAATAAGAGACCTGAAAGTGTATTATGCAAAGTGCCCTGGGGGTGCAATGGGCATATGTGTATTACAGAAAGGTTGGCAGATGCTTGTGAGGCCCTTTCTGTAACACAGATAGCGCTGGCGCACATATAGCGCCAACACTATCCCCAGAGGGTGTTCCCTCATTGGCATGGGGGCCTTGGCCTCATGCAAATGAGGGAAACCCTTTGTCTCTTTGCCCATGCCGTATTATAGACTCCGACACAGAGGCAAGGAAGCTGTTAGGAGGTGCACTGACAGTGTACAGCCTAAAAGGTGGCACACTGTCAGTGCACCTCCTGACAGCTTCTTTGCCTCTGCGACAGAAACAAAGGCTTCAGGGACGTTATAGTTAGCAAATAGAATTTAAAAAACCTTAGAAATTCAATTTAAAAAATAATGTACAGGAACATTATAGTTAGGCTGACATTTCACTCGTACAAAACCAGAGAAATTAAGCCGTTATAGTTACCTGAGTTAACTATAACTTGCGCCCCCGCAATGCACTTCTTATGATCTCGCATATTACATCACTCAGCACATGGTCAGTGACATCACTGATGACATCTCAAATGACATCTCTGATGATATCACTGATGACATCATCCAGTGACTGTGAATGTTTTTAAAATGTTTATGAGTGTTAAATATATATAACAAAGTGTATTGATGAATCAGTGCTGTATGAGTGCCTATATGGATGATTCAGTTGGTGCATGACTGACTTTATAAGTGAGTGAATAGATGTCTCAGTGAATGTATGGGTGAGTGACTAGCTTTTGAGAATGTCTGTATCAGTCTGTCAGATGGTGTCTAAGTGGCTGTAAGTGTTGCTGAGTGGGTAGGTGAGTGGCTGTATGGGTGACTGATTGGGTGTCTGAGTACCTGTATGGGTACATGAGGGTGTGTGACTGTCTGCATGGATGAGTGAGTGGGTGAGTCAGTGGCTGTATGGGTTAGTGAGTGTGTAAGTGAAGGGCTGTATAGGTGCTTGAGTGTGAGCATGGGTGTGTTGGTGAGTGAATGCATATGTCAGTGGTATATGGGTGAATAACTGGATATATGAAAAGAAGAATAGGTAATAGTTGGAGTATATGAGTGACTGTATGTGTGAGTAAGGGATTGTGATAGTGGCTGTTTGGGGAATTGTGTGCTTGCGTTAGAGACCTTATAGATGAGTGAGTATATGTTAGTATCTGTATGAATAATTGACTTTTTATAACACTAAAGGTGAGTAAATGATGTGTGAGAGTGACTCTCTAGGTTAGTGAGCAGGTGTGTGGGTAGTTCTATGAGTGACTGACTGTGTGAGTGACTATATAGGTGTATGAGTGGATATTTCAGTGGCTGTATTAGTGAGTAAGTTGGTGTATGAGTGGCTGTATGGGTGACTGAGTGGATGTGTGTGTAGACCAATGAATCAGGGAGTGAGTGTGTAAGTACTGGTATGGGTGTGTCAATGGTTTCGAGAATGGTAGTGTGGAAGTTGGAGTGTTTGTATGAAAGTTTAAATGGGGGTGTGTGTGGGTGTGTCAGGGATTCTGTGGATGATGTAATCAGTGATGTCATTTGAGATGTCATCAGTGATGTCACTGACCATGTCATGAGTGATGTAATATGTGAGGTCATAAGCAGTGCATTGCGTGGGCACAAATTATAGTTAGCTCAGCTAACTATTACTGCTGAATTTCTCTGCCTTTGTACGAATGAAATGTCAGCCTAACTATAGGGTTGTTGTAACCTTTGGTTTATCCACTGAATTTCTAAGGTTTTTTAAATACTATTTCCTAACTATAACGTCCCTGTAACTTTTGTTTTTTTAGTGAATTTTTAAGGTTTTCAAATCCTAAATCTTAAGGTTTTTAAAATGTATTTTCTATCTAAAATGGCTCTATAAGAGGTATTTTTATAAGCCTGTATTTTCTTCAGTTTTTATTTTTTATTTTTTATATTTGCAACAACGCTGCAATTCCCGCAGAAAACAAAGGCTTACATTTAATGACCACCAACACATCCAAAAATAACATGTACAAAAATCCATTCTGAATATTACCCTACACATATCACTATGCACATGCTTCTTTAAAAACATGTTTAAACTCATGTTTTTGTACTAAATTTCTTTAAAATCCATCTTTCAGACCTATTTTCCATGTTTGCGGTTATTTGGGACATCGTAATGGCGTTGTTAACAACGACAATCGCACATTTTCCATTAAGTGTAAAACACATAAATCTTTTTAAAAAAAATGTTTTTTGATTGTCCTCATACCACCGTAAGCGTCTGCAATCGTAACATTAGACCCCTGTAATCCTAAACACCCATGGTCCATGTACCTGCATACACTACGGGCCGTCAGGCCTGCTTCTTTGTACGAGGCTTGGTGTAATCCTTGGACGATCTTAAACCAACCTTAGTGCCTTTCCCCAGCACACCAAGGGCGCCCAAACGTTACCTTCCGTACGGTCTAGCCTTGCAGTTGCAAGTGCGGCTTTAAGCCACTTCTCATATAGGGGAGCAGCTGGATCTTTCCATATTATGCATAGTTCCCTACGGGCCAACAGGATAACATTTAAAAATAGGCCAATCTGTGCTCTAGGCATGGAATTTCCAAGTGAAGAATTTAAACCAAAAATAACTAGTGCTGGGTATAAGTTGATCTTTTTTCCAAATATACCTGATAGTGCCTGTTCTACGTTCTGCCAGTACCCTATAAGTTGGGGACATTCATAAAACATATGTAGATCGTCTGCTTTAAGCATACCACATTTAGGGTATCTGGGGGTTGGGTTGTCTACAAATTTAGCAACTTTATAAGGGGTGTAATAAATCCTATTCAGAGTAAAAAAGTGTTTTTTCTTTAAGGAGGCAGATTTTACAAATTTATAAAGGTTTGTGATAGAAGGAAGAAAGTATTCTGCAGTACTTTTTTCTAATACTGATGTTCTCCATGCATGTAGGGTGGGGGAAGTTCTATATCTTCTCTATCTAATAGGTACCTATACCATACTCCGACTTCGTTTTTGAAAGGGGTGGGATTTTGCAGTTTGAGCTCTATTTCCCAGTTTCCGCCAATATTGTTATTTTCTGCTGCAAACCATGAGCGTAGTTGTATATATTTAAACCGTGAAATGGAATCCCCGATTCTTGCTTTCAGGACCTCCCATGCATAAATCCCATCTGCAGATATTAGTTCTGACCATTTACCTATACATGCAAGTTCTATTGGCACCGCCAGACCATCCTTCAAGCACTCAGGGAGCCCAGGAGAATCCCAGATTGGGGCAAAGTCTGAGTAGTCTTTTATACCCTATCTAGTTTTCAAATTTTGCCATACATAAAGTGCTGCCCGGATGACCTTCAGTCGGACTTTCTTGAAGAACCTTATTGCTCCAAATTTGTCCAAAAAACCTTCTCCGCCTCCCTCCTGTATTGCCATTGTTTTAAGATCATCCCCCAGTTGTTATTACAAGTACTGGTCAAAAGACTTCGGATGTTTTTAAACTGAAAAGATAGGCAGTAGCAGAAAATATTCGGTAGTGCGAGACCCCCCTTAAGTAGTCTTCTCTTCAGCTTTTTCCAGGACAGTCTGGTGGTTTTGTTGGCCCATACAAAACTACCGATCTTACTATTTTCCTGATAAGCTTAGTGGAGAATTCAAGGGGAATAGCGCTAAAGCGATATGTTAGCTTGGGCAAGATTACCATCTTGACTATATTTACACGCCCATATATTGTAAGTTGGAGGTTTCTCCACCTAAGGAAAAGATGGTCAATTTCCTTTATCACTCTATTTAGGTTAGTCAGGGGTATGTATATTAGGTTTTGCTTTATACTAATTCCCAAATATTTAAATCCTGGCCCTTCACGTCTTTCCCTGCCATCGACTCCCCAGCTCATTATATCGGTCTTAAGAGTATTTACTGCATAGCCGGAGAATCTTCTGAACTCACTTAGGGAGTGCTCAACCTTTGGGAGGACCTCAGTGGGGTTGTTAGTGTATATTAACAGGTTGTCCGCGTATAGAGTAAGCTTAATATTAAGGTCTTGCACCCGAAAGGGAGTTATTTGCGGATCTAGCCTGAGCATTTGCGCCAGTGGCTCTATATAAATGTTAAATAATAAAGGTGAAATTGGGCACCCTTGTCGGGTGCCTCTCCTTATTTCGAATCTAGATGTTAGTTTGCTATTTAGAAGGATATTGGCAGATGCGCCGTCATAGCATTTAATTAATGATCGTATAAAGAGTGGGCCAAATCCCATGACTCTTAGAGTTTCCCAGAGGAAGATCCATCTAACGCGGTCGAACGCCTTGGCGGCGTCGTACGCTGCTACTGCTAGTGGTTCTGACTTTGCAATCGCTAAATCTATACAGCCGATTAATTGTAGAGTCTGTTCCTGTATATATCTGTCCGGAATGAACCCCTTCTGCTCCTCTCCTATTACCTGTGGTATCACCTTGACCAATCTCCCTGCCAAAACGCTTGTAAAGATCTTATAATCTGCGTTAAGCAGGGAGATTGGCCTATAGGAGTCTGCCTTCAGAGGGCTCTTACCGGGTTTTAGTATAAGGACGATAGTTGCTTCCTTCCAGGACGGGGTATTCTCCCCCCAATATATATGTAGTTAAATAACTCAAGAAGTCTAGATGTTATTGCATCATCCAAGATTTTATATACTTCCCCTGGAAGTGCGTCTGTCCCTGCTGCCTTGTTGTTTTTGATTTTAGCAATATGCAATTTTATCTCTTCCTCCGTTATTGGTCTTTCAAGTAACTCTTTGCTGTCAATGGTCAAACTCGGCAGATCTATATTATTAAGCCACTCTTGGGTGCAGTCCACAACCGGGCCTGCATCTTCATTATAGAGTTCCGAAAACAGGTTAACCAGGCAGAGCTCCATATCTTCATGCTTACCAGATATGGTACCAAGTTCGTCTACTTCTAGCTGGTTAATGTTATTTTTAACCCTATCAGATTTTAACTTCCAAGCAAATATTGCGCTAGCTCTCTCCCCATATTCGTAATGCTCCATTTTATGAGCATCCCATTTAGCTTTTACTTTTTCCTCCAGCTTGCCTCGATAGTCTAGGGGAATTCGTTCTAGTTCTTTAAGAATAGAAGGGAGGGCTTCTGGTTGGCAGTTCAACCTAGCATTCTCAAGTCTAGATATCTCAAATTCCATTTTTTGGAATTCTGTCCTATTCTTCTTATTTTTAAAAGATGTGAAGCTGTGGAATTCTCCCCGGATATAGGCCTTAAAAGCCTCCCACACCATGTCGGGGGTTGTTGACCCTACATTATCTGAAAAGAATCTGATTGTGGATTCCTTAATCCTGATGATAAGATCTGGATCTACCAGTATATCTCTACTTAACGTCCAATGGGGAGATGATTTAGCTATACTGCCTACATAAGTAATTGTTATAGGTGCATGGTCTGAGAGGATAGATGGCTGAACAAGGATATCCTTCATATTTTCTATCCCAACTGCGTCTGTTAAAATATAATAAATTCTGGAGGAATGGCCATGTTTTTTGCTAAAATATGTGAACATTAATCCTGTTCCTACTTGGCTTCCCATAAGTCCACCAGGCCCAAGTCATGGATCATATTGATCATTGTTCTCCGAGTGCGCGGTGCAGCTACATATTTACTATGGTTGGATCTATCCCTAACAGGATCTAATAGAACATTAAAATCCCCCCCTAATATTATTGGGGTTGTGACTTCAGTTAGTATAGCCTGGACTTTGAGGAGATAACCGGGATCATCTATATTTGGCCCATAATATGACACCATAGCGATCTCAGTCCCCCCCACCTGAGCCTGCACCAAGATCCACCTACTAGAAACGTCAGTTGTTACTTTTTTTATGACGTTGGAGACTCCCTTCCTAATCAGTACTGCCACCCCCCTCATTATGTGTCATATTTGGGAGCAGATGAAATGCTCTATCCATTTGTATCAACCAAAAATTTCTTTGGTCTCTACATGACTAAGATGGGTTTCCTGGATAAGAAAAATCTGGGCGGTAGATTGCTCAAGATACTTCAAAACTAGACGCTGTCTTCTGCTACACCGTAATCCATTAATGTTCCACGATAGGAACTTTATCCTATCTCCAGCCATTTATATCTGTGGTACTCTACTCCCAATCTGGAGTCAATGCTCCAAGCTAGCTTACTTCTCCTTAGCAGTACTAGGTTTGAGGACAAGATTTTTTTTCTATTTTTTCCCACTGCAACCCCACCCGTGCCACACCCACCCCCACCCTCAACCCCCTGTGACCCCATTAACCCTCCCTGGGGAACTCTCCCTTTCTTCTTGGGCATAAGTCCTTTGGGGGAGCCCCATTTGATGTGTGTTTATATAAACATATAGTGATTTTAGTAATTTTTTAGTGATAGTCAATAAGGTGTCATGAGTTCTTGTTAGGAAAGGAGTACAGTTGGTTCCTGGCGCCGGGAACCAACGAGGTGGTGCTGATGGGGAGCATGACGGCCGGAAGCTAACGGCCGTAGGAGGAGTCCCGTTGTTGTGTGCGCGTGCATCCCTCTAGTGATGTTCTCTCCACAGCAGGCTTGGCGTTGTAG
The DNA here is from genome assembly GCF_964263255.1 of Lissotriton vulgaris. Taxonomy (NCBI): domain Eukaryota; kingdom Metazoa; phylum Chordata; class Amphibia; order Caudata; family Salamandridae; genus Lissotriton; species Lissotriton vulgaris. The sequence goes on along the minus strand of NC_141697.1, from coordinate 783,746,181 downwards.
GCGGTGTTGACGATGTTGGTGCCGGCGGACCGATAGCAGCATCATTTCAGCCCTTTGATTTTTCATGCGGCGCATCTTCTACCCGACCCTTCTACCCGACCCTGCCGGTATTTAAAAGCTTTTGCGATGTGAGCGCTTTAGGAAAAAAAAATGAGCTTTTGTCCCTCTACACCTCTAGAGTATCGAAGGCACTGAATAATCAGTTTCTTTTGCTGGATTGCTGGATTGCTGTTTTGTTTGTATTTCGGAACCGCTGTTGGATCGCTTATAGGTCCTGATGAATCCTGAGCGAATATGCTAAAAAAAGCAGAAACATGTTGACCAATCACATAAGAGGACACAGGTTTCAATTAATAGAACCCTGAGTAGTCCGCTTCTTTCACATATTTTAACCCATTGCTGGTTGGCCTTTATTAAAATTTATACAGGTTACAACTACGCATTTTTTAACATCACACACGGTTTGGAATCACTTATTAGTTTTTTCACTATTTGCACACAACACGAACCAGCTCCGCTGTAACCAGGCGTAGTAGCACGCTGGGGAGACATTCAGTCACCCCAGCGGGAACCCAATGATGAAGCATGTCACCAATTAGTGGTGAGTGAGGGTTCTTTTAAAAGAAAATGTTTTTTCTTTTCACGTGGGTATGGTAAGTTTTTGTTTTTTACCTCATTTTTGCTTTATTATTATTTGTTGCCAGTAGGAACAGCCTGCCCTTGAGTTGAGTTGTTCAGACTGTCAAAAAAATCACATTAGCTGAATCACTCTTTGGTTGTTTGAATTATTTGAAAATAGGGGTACAGGAGTGACTGTTATAACCCTGACTCTCTTGTTGTTTAGATTGCACATTTTTAAAGACATCTATTTACATCCCTCCAGTGGGCTCCAGGATGGAATTACGTATGTGTTCATTATTTCTCCTGCTGAGCCCATACAAAAATTAACTTTACCGCTCCTGCGCGCCCTTCGATTGTTCACAGGGGGTGCGTCGCTTCCACGGCCTGGAACCGCCACGATTAGTATTTCCACCAAATTCGCCCAGAGACGAAACCGTACTCCGCTGCAGGAAAATACAACTTTATTGAGAATTAAACAACTGGCTTTCCATCCCTTTTGTAGTCTTGCGGCCTGACGCATTTTGAAGCCTTTTCCACTTCTTCTTCAGAGGCCATGTCAGGACACAATTTCATGCTGCCACATCTTCCCTCCGCGTGTGCTCTGAAATTATTGGTTTCCGGTGTGCCAGATTTAAATAATTCACCATTCCTCAAGCACGCTGGGACATGTAGTCCATTTGCAATTAATTTATACCCTCCGGTGGGTTAGGGTTCTGGCACATTTTTAAAGACATCTTTTTACAGCCCTCCCGTGGGCTCCAGGATGGAATTGCGTATGTTTTAATTATTTCTCCTGCTGCGCCCATACACAAATTTACTTTACAGCTCCTGCGGGACCTTCGATTGCTCACAGGGGGGGCGTCGCTTCCACGGCCTGGAACCGCCGTAATTAGTATTTCCCCCAAATTCGCCCAGAGACGAAACTGCACTCGGCTGCAGGAAAGTAACAACTTTATTGAGAATTAAACATCCGGCTTTCCATCCCATTTGTAGTCTTGCGGACTGGCGCGTTGTGAGGCCTTTTCCACTTCTTCATCATAGGCCATGTCAGGACCCAATTTCATGCTGCCACATCTTCCCTCCGCGTGTGCTCTGAAAATATTGGCTCCAGGTGTGCCAAATTTAAATAATTCACCAACAAAGGAGAGGGAGGATCTGGACACAAAATACAAATAAAAACATTTTACAAAAAAAAGGAGAGGGAGGATCTGCATCTGAAAGGTAGCTCGCACCAAGTTCCTCATGAGCAATGAAAGATAGAGTACTCTGAGGAACACTTAACAAGCGCCTGAGAAATGTATTTTTAATAATCTACAGCTGATTTATATTCACATACCCACATATGTCACTACCATATAGAACTTTAGGAATACATTTTGCCTAGTATACTTGCAATAACACCTTTAATGGTTTTCTACTTAATCTGGAAGCAACAACAAATACTGCTGCATTCACCCTCATAAACTCACCCTGTTTCGCTTCTAACAAGGTTTTTCAGGTCACTACTTAGTCACACCTCAATCCTCAGTAGGAAACTGCCCTTACCTTGTATAAGGTATGTGCCCACACCTTGTTTAATATTTAGTTGATCGACTTCCCATCCATTACAAATAGGGTGACCAACCGTCCGTAAATTTCACGGACAGTCCGTAATTTCGGCCGTCTGTCCGTTGTCCGTGAAGGATTCTTTAACGGACGCCATTTGTCCGTCATTTTAACCGGGCGCCGGTCTCACCACCCAAAAGCCGGTACAGCTTGCCCCCACCCCCCTTCTTGACTCCGAGGCTGTTCCAAAGCTTAGATACTCAGCAGCACTGTAGAGGCACAGCGGGATGGCAACCCTCACACCTCCAGCCCTTGACGAGCTGTTAAGAGGTGCTTGCTGGTGACTGAGAGGAGGGGCTGCAGGTTCAGGAGCAGGGCATCCATTCACATGCAAACAGCCCTGAATGTGTCTTGTCTCCGCAATTTAGACCTCACACATTCCATTTCTATCCAGGGCCCCAAACATCCTAGACTCGGCCAGATTACACCAAGGCAGCACGTGGTTCTCTTCACAGACCTTATTTACTGTCACTAAATTCCAAACAAACCTCGGTTCTTCAAACATGCAGTCTATAATGTAATAAAAAAAAGAAATGGCACAATCGCACCCACACGGATTAACAAAGTATGGAGGACAATCAGTTCAATCCGTTCTCTTAGAATATCTCCTGTAAGTGCAGTACATCACAGTGGGGGATGGCATTTTGGGTGGAAGGGTAGCTGAATGATGGATGAGGGGAAAGATGGATGAGGGGAAGGATGGATGGATGGAGGGGAAGGATGGATGGATGAGGGGAAGGATACATGGATGGGAAGGATGGATGGATGATGTACAAAATGAAGGATGGATGAGGGGAAAGATGGATGGATGAGGGGATGGATGGATGGAGGGGAAGGATAGATGGATGAGGGGAAGGATAAATGGATGGGAAGGATGGATGGATGAGGGGAAGGATGAATGATGTACAAATGAAGGATGGATGAGGGGAACGATGGATGGATGAGGGGAAGGAAGGAAGGATGGATGGATGAGGGGATGGATGGATGGAGGGGAAGGATAGATGGATGAGGGGAAGGATAAATGGATGGGAAGGATCGATGGATGAGGGGAAGGAAGGATGGATGGATGAGGGGAAGGATGGATGGATGAGGGGAAGGGAAGGATGGATGGATGGGGGGAAGGATGGATGAGGGGAAGGAAAGATGGATGGATGAGGGAATGGATGGAGGGGAAGGATGGATGGATGAGGGGGAAGGATAAATGGATGGGAAGGATGGATGGATGAGAGGAAGGATGGATGATGTACGAAATGAAGGATGGATGAGGGGAAGGATGGATGAGGGGAAAGATGGATGAGGGGAAGGATGGATGGAGGGGAAGGATGGATGAGGGGAAGGATAAATGGATGGGAAGGATGGATGGATGAGAGGAAGGATGGATGATGTACGAAATGAAGGATGGATGAGGGGAAGGATGGATGGATGAGGGGATGGATGGATGGAGGGGAAGGATAGATGGATGAGGGGGAAGGATAAATGGATGGGAAGGATGGATGGATGAGGGGAAGGATGGATGATGTAAGAAATGAAGGATGGATGAGGGGAACGATGGATGGATGAGGGGAAGGAAGGATGGATGGATGAGGGAATGGATGGATGGAGGGGAAGGATAGATGGATGAGGGGAAGGATAAATGGATGGGAAGAATGGATGGATGAGGGGAAGGATGGATGGATGAGGGGAAGGAAGGATGGATGGATGAGGGGAAGGATGGATGGATGAGGGGAAGGAAGGATGGATGGATGAGGGGAAGGATGGATGAGGGGGAAGGAAAGATGGATGGATGAGGGAATGGATGGAGGGGAAGGATGGATGAGGGGAAGGATGGATGAAGGGGTGGGTGGGTGAAAGGATGGAAGGATGATGAGGGGAAGGATGAATGGATGATGAAGGGGAGGATGGATGGATGATGAGGGGAAGGATGGATGGATGATGAGGGGGAGGATGGATGGATGATGAGGGGGTGGGTGAAAGGATGGATGATGAGGGGAAGTATGGATGGATGGATGGATGGATGATGAGGGGGTGGGGGAAAGGATGGATGGATGATGAGCGGAAGGATGGATGGATGGATGATGAGGATATGGATGGATGGATGATGAGGGGGTGGGTGAAAGGTTGGATGAATGATGAGGGGGTGGGTGAAAGGATGGATGAATGATGAGGGGGTGGGGGAAAGGATGGATGAATGATGAGGGGAAGGATGGACGGATGGATGGATGATGAGGGGGTGGGGGAAAGGATGGATGGATGATGAGGATATGAATGGATGGATGATGAGGGGGTGGGTGAAAGGATGGATGGATGGATGATGAGGGGAAGGATGGATGGATGGATGATGAGTGGGTGGGTGAAAGGATGGATGGATGGAGAGTGGGTGGGTGAAAGGATGGATGGATGATGAGTGGGTGGGTGAAAGGATGGATGAGGGATGGATGGATGAGTGGGTGAGTGGTGGGTGAAAGGGTGGATTGGATGATGGGTGTGTGGGAGGGTGGATGAGTGAAATGATTGATGGATTGATAAGTGCAAGGGTGAATGAATGGCCGTATGAGTGAAAGGGTGGGTGTAAGGATGGATGAGAAGAGTGAAATGGAGGGTAGATTGACAAAAGGATGAATAGATGTGTGAAGGAGTGAAAAGATAGATGGATGAGTGATGGGGTCAATTGATGGATTCATGAGTGGATGACTAGATAGATGGGTGGGTGGGTGGGTGGAAGGATGGATGGATGATGAGTGGATGGATGGATGATGAGGGGAAGGATGGATGGATGATGAGTGGATGGATGGATGATGAGGGGAAGGATGGATGGATGATGAGGGGAAGGATGGATGGATAGATGGATGGATGATTGGGTGGGTGAAAGGATGGATGGAGAGTGGGTGGGTGAAAGGATGGATGATTGGGTGGGTGAAAGGATGGATGGATGATGGGTGGGTGAAAGGATGGATGGATGGATGGATGAGTGTGGATGGATGAGTGGGTGGATGGTGGGTGGGTGAAAGGATGGATGGGTGGTGGGTGAAAGAATGGATGAGTGGATGGGTGGGTGGGTGGGTGGTTGGGTGGATGATGGGTGGGTGGGAGGGTGGATGAGTGAAATGATGGATGGATTGATGGATTGATAAGTGCAAGGGTGAATGAATGGACGTATGAGTGAAAGGGTGGGTGTAAGGATGGATGAGAAGAGTGAAATGGAGGGTAGATGGACAAAAGGATGAATAGATGTGTGAAGGAGTGAAATGATAGATGGATGAGTGATAGGGTCAATTGATGGATTCATGAGTGGATGAGTAGATGGATGGATGAGTGGGTGGGTGGATGGTGGGTGGGTGAAAGGATGGATGAGTGGATGGGTGGTGGGTGAAAGGATGGATGAGTGGATGGGTGGGTGGATGGTTGGGTGGATGATGGGTAGGTGGGAGGGTGGTTGAGTGAAATGAAGGATGGATTGATGGATTGATAAGTGCAAAGGGTGAATGAATGGACGTATGAGTGCAAGGGTGGGTGTAAGGATGGATGAGAAGAGTGAAATGGAGGGTAGATGGACAAATTGATGAATAGATGTGTGAAGGAGTGAAATGATAGATGGATGAGTGATAGGATCAATGGATGGATTCATGAGTGGATGAGTAGATGGACGGGTGGGTGGATGGATGGATGGAAGGAAGGATGGCTAAGTGAAAGGGTCGATGGAGAGAGAAAGGAAGGATGGATGGATGACTAAAAGAGTGGATGGGTGGAAGGATTAGTAAGTGAAAGGATGGCTGGATTGGTGAAAGGGTAAATGGCTGGATGGATGATATGGAGAGTGGATGGATAAGTGTAGAGATGGATAGGGTGAAAGGGTGGATGGATGGATAATGGATGGATGAGTGGAAGGATGGAAGAAGGGATGGATGAGTGAAATGATAGATGGAAGGATACATGATGGATAGGTTTGCAAATGGTTGAATATGTTTGGAAATGGCTGGGCTTACTTATATACTATTGCGCAACCTCGGATGTGTCTGTAAAACTTACCTATTGTCTAGAAGTTTTGTCCTGAATTTTGACCTCCTGTCCTGAATTTGTGTCCTGAATTTTGACCCTTTGTCCTGAATTTTTACACTCACCGTCCTGAATTTGCACCAATGCCAGTTGGTCACCCTAATTACAAAGGATCTGTTAAAATGAATAGCTAAATCCAGCTCCTCCATAAAGATCACAGAAGCTTCCAGAAGGATTTGTAAACCCCTTGCGGGCGGTTCTAATCAACAATACAGCATCATCCGCGTAACGCAGTAAGCGTATACCTATTAGGGGGCAATCTGTTCTAGTTGCCACTAACACCTGTTCTAATCTGTTAATATACGAAGTGAATAAAAAAAGGAGCTAGAATGCACCCTCGCTGGACCCCTCTGCCCATTTTGAATGAACGAGTACAACGAGAACCATCTGTAAAGCAGTTACTGCCCAAGTGGTAGCGTGAAAATACCTAAACAAAAACACTATCAGGACCATGTTTAATAGGATTTTCCATAATTTGGCGTGGTAACTCTGTCGAAGGCTGGTGTGAGGTCCCTCAACGCTATGACAATAGACCCAGAAAGCGCCACTATATACTTATTCATAACCATGTACAAGTTCAGACACTAATCAATAGTAGACCTACTGGGCCTAAATCCAGACTGCAATTCTGCTATACAAATCCAAATTAAACTCCACAAATATTAGAAATGGTAAAGTTATAGTTCTCTCTTAATTTTATGATTTATGCACCACTTGCGCACTTATTCCTATGTAATTAGTGCCTAACACACCTTAAACTACACAACCATACCAAATACAAAACATAAACATATCTGCTGAAATTATCATTTGTGCATCACTTTCACATTACTATAAGTCATACTCACAGTAATACCTACACACCACTTTTAAATTAATATCACTTGTGCACCTATATACACAGTCTTGTCACCTCACTCGCCTACACTACATGAACCATTACTCAGTCCTTCTCCATGCACTAGCTATATCCTGGGACGTTACCTAAGTTATAACGTGTGTGAAATCATTGCAGCTCTTAAAACACTTATGATATCAGAAATTATTTTATTTGCCAGAACACAGTACAAGGTACAGTAGCGAGTTATAGTTAAAGTAGTGTGGCGAGAGAGATGACAAGACTGTGTACGGAGGGGCACGAGTGACATTAATTTAAGGGTGGTGCGTAAGTATAAATGTGAGTTATAAGTATGACTTATAGTAGTGTGAAAGTGGTACGTAAATTTTAATTTCAACAGATATATAATCCGACAAAATTTGTCAGGGCTGCTTTGGGTTCCCAGTCTGGCCCTGGCTTCCACCAATTAAACCGGAGAATAGTTAAAAGAACATCTGAGAAATAGTTCCTGGATGCAAGAGCTTGACTCACCAAACACGGATATGAAATAGTTCCTGGATGCAAGAGCTTGACTCTCCCAACACTGATATGAAATAGTTCCTGGATGCAAGAGCTTGACTCACCCAACACTGATATGAAATAGATCTTGGATGCAAGAGCTTGACTCACCCAAAACTGATATGAAATAGTTCCTGGATGTAAGAGCTTGACTCACCAAACACTGATATGAAATAGTTCCTGGATGCAAGAGCTTGACTCACCAAACACGGATATGAAATAGTTCCTGGATGCAATAGCTTGACTCACCCAACACTAATATGAAATAGTTCCTGGATGCAAGAGCTTGACTCACCCAACAGTGATATGAAATAGTTCCTGGATGCAAGAGCTTGACTCACCCAACACTGATATGAAATAGTTCCTGGATGCAAGAGCTTGACTCACCAAACACTGCTATGAAATAGTTCCTGGATGCAAGAGCTTGACTCACCCAACACTGATATGAAATAGTTCCTGGATGCAAGAGCTTGACTCACCAAACACTGCTATGAAATAGTTCCTGGATGCAAGAGCTTGACTCACCCAACACTGATATGAAATAGTTCCTGGATGCAAGAGCTTGACTCACCAAACACTGATATGAAATAGTTCCTGGATGCAAGAGCTTGACTCACCAAACACTGATATGTCGACGTTAATGTAGGCCACGGCTCTTTCTCGCAGCTTGCTGAAATATTCCTGCAGCCGGAGGGGTAGGAGTGGAGACAGAAGAGAGAAATACACATGCAGCATCAGTCCTTACTCTTGCTGTCCTGTTGCACCCTCATAAGATCACAGAAATATCGGAAACGCTAAATTTAAAAAGAAGCAACTATACAAAAAAATGACATTGTTTTAACTGAATGCTAGCCACATTCCTTTTTTTCAGAAGTCACTTGTTTTTAGTTTTGACTTTTATGGTGCTTGTGCCATTTTTGCGAATATTTGTAGTCTAAAAGTACTTTAAGGGGCTATGGGCCAGTCAGCTTCAATCATTGGCTTCTTTTGCTCTGATGCCTTCAGCCACTGACTTGAGATATTGTGAATCACATCTTGGATCAGCCCACAGGAATATTTTATCTCGCAGGCTTCCTACAGCCACTTCTGATGTCACAGTCCACCTCTATTGGAATGCATGAGGACATAGTCATAGTTTATATCTTAAATCAGTCGGACAGCAATCCAGTATCACCAGCACTGACAAAACCACCTGGTAATATGGATGCTACAGAAGATAAACCAATTCTTTTTCTGTAGCATTTATTTTTCAGAAGTTTTTGCATCACTCATTCTGTGTCGGGCGCAGACCAAGATGTGATTAGTAAAAAAATTTTTTTTCCTGGAGCAGCCCATCGACAGAGCATTACTTAGGTGGAAAGCCTCCTCTGAGTTAGTGCATGGGGTGCAGTCAGCAGAGCTTGGAAACACTGCCTCTTTATATTTCCGAGCTAAGGGCCATATGTATCATCAAACTATTTTGCATTTCCTAAATAGCGAATTTTAAGGAATCGCTATTTAGGAAATGCAAAATGGTATGTATGAACAAAATAGCATTTATTTTGCGATTCCTTAAGCTTCCTTAATTGCGAATTCGCATTTTGTGAATTCGCAATTAAGGAATATTTTCCAATGCATTACTATGGGCCAGGAGGCCCATAGGAATGATTTCCAAATAATTCTCAAATTGCGAATTCGCAAATTGCTATTCGCAATTTGAGAATTTTTGCAAGGGTGCAGGGGTGTCTCAAGGACACCCTGCTGCACCCCTGTAAATTACATGTGTGTGCATATGGCGCACATACATGCCCAATGGGCATGTATGTGCATCATATGCCACCCTCACAAATGCACAACTGTGCATATTTACAAGAAATCGCAAATTACCACCAACTACAAGTTGGTAGTAATTTGCGATTCCTTAACCAAAATTCACTTGCCAAAAATGCTACATACATAGCATTTAAGGAATCACAAAATTGCGATTCCCTAAATGCTATGGCAAAATAAGGAATCGCACAAGTTTGCAATTCCTTATTTTGGGAATGTTTCATACATCCCAAAACATGCAAAAAGGCCGTTTGTGATTCGCAAAAGCCGAAATTCTGTGAATTTCGGCCGTTGCGAATCACAAAAGGCTTCATACATATGGCCCTAAGTTATCTGCAGCTCAAGCATATAGCTCAGAGATTTCCTAATAAATGCATGTGGTGCAGACACAGAAATTTCGATAAAAACAAACACAAAGACCACATTGCATCAACGTTCATCACTGAATAGCATCAAGATACGACCCTAGGTTTGACGTTTGTATGCCGTGCGCATGCCCAACCCACGCACCATATACATGTCCCTCTTGGCTCTGCTAATGCTTGTTAGTATTACCTTCTACTGACATTTTACCCAGTAGTAGTTTTGAGTTTTTTAATGCTGAAACTATTATCACAGCCCTGGAAAAAGCCATTATTATTTATTTAAGCAGGCAGCACTCCCAGGGGTGAGGTGAGGCTTGCACTCATGACATGCCAGAGAAGGTTTCTACTGCTTGCCTCTACTCCGGTTATTTGAGGCACAGTGTTTCTGCAGATACTAAATGGGAAGGACAGAATTTAGTAAGTCGTTGTAACATCTACATTACACCAGGTCCTCTCTGAATGAGAACACAACCCAAGACCGGTTTCCGTCTCTTCAATGAAGTCCATCTTCATTTCCTAGACCTCAGCAGAATACTGAACCCTGATCTAAGCATACCAACGTCTTCTAGTGAGTCTTCAAAAAAAAGACTCACTGACATGTTTATTGATGGAAATTATATGCATCCACATAGGAAGGTGTCTGCACAAATGCAAGTAAAAGCGTGAGGGACATTTAATATTCATCAAAGCTTTATTTCGATATATATAATATCATAAAAGCACATTTACAATTAAAACACAGTTCATTAAAAATACATTTAGAATAAATTGCAGATAAAAGCAGATAAAAAACCTTTTACATTACAATAAATAATTAAAAATGTATAAACTATAGCAGCTTTGTGGATATATGGATATGTAAAAAGATAATTTGCTTATGCTTATTTCATTGAATGGCTTTCAGCCTAATCATCCAAGCCCAACTTAAAAATGTGGACACCCCACACACTAGGGTTGTACTAACATCAGCCTTAACCTCATCCTTGCGATGGATATTTTCCTCCGATGCTGGGCCCCCATGCAAACGGGCGTGGTCATGACGGAACGGTTCCGCCATGAGCACAGCTCGACCGATGCTCATGACGGAACCGTTCCGTCATTAGCAGCGAAAGGGTTAAGAATTCTGAGTGCGACCGAGTGGTCCCTGGTTCCAAGCAACAGACACACAGGTTTGAGCCATTTCTGTCTAGGTTTTGTATAGGCTGGACATACAAAAAACACATGAGCAATATTTTCAATAGCACCTTCGCAGGTTGAACAGTCAGCGGGAGTTTGATGCGGTGGCTTCCACTTGCTGGTACGATCGCGAAGCGGAAGAGTGCCCACCCTGAACTGCATAAAAAGTGATCTGTCTCGAGGCTTCATGATAAAATCTAAATAGGGCTCCAGGCGAGGCTTGGGCTTGTGCTGAGGGAATACCTCGGTTAGCCTACCTGGGTTTGGGTCCCTCTGCTCTTGGTCATCAACCCATGCTCAATAGGCCCGCTTAGTTTCAGCCTTAGATAGCAGTGTCCCAGTCTCCTAAGCTGTTAAAAGACCCGTTGCCAGCAGAAGCTTCTTTATATTAACTAGCCAACTAATTTTATGAGCTCCTTGAAGGTTCATGACCTCTTTTAAGCCGTCGGCGTACCTTGAGAGCTCCGGGGTACGCCATAGTCGGGCCCAATATAAAAGAGGGCGAAAAGTGGCTAGGTCCTTGATGGAACGACGACCCAGATCACTCAGAAGTGGCTTGGTTGGGGTGCCCCTGGGGAGCGAAACAAGCTCTCTAAAGACCTTGTTCTCTGCGATAACTAAGACATCCACACATTCGAAGCCCCAGAGCTCCACACCATATAGAGCGCTGCCTACAGCTTTTGCAGCATAGATGTCCAAGGCAGGAGCAACGGGCTTAGAGGTGGAGGCATGATGTTCCCTCGCCAGTACTCCAACTACCCTCTTTTGGTTCAGCGCCATTTTATCAATATGTGGGTGCCATTTAAGTTTATCAGAAATTCTAATCCCCAGGTAGTCAAACTCTTTTACACGTTCCAGAGACACCCAGTCAAGAGACAAGGTAGATCTGGACGATCTACTCGGGTTAAAATAAAGAAGCTTGGTTTTTGAAGTATTTATGGCCAGGCCCCTCAGCTTACAAAACACACAGAAGCGGTCTAACAGCTTCTGCAATCCTGCAGGAGTTTTTGATACTAGAAGCGTATCATCCGCAAAGAGTAATGCAGGGACGTTATCACCCACCAGGACCGGGGCATCAGCATTGATTTCGAGCAGAAAGGAGACTACGCCATTCACAAATAGCGTGAAGAGTGTAGGAGCCAATACACAGCCCTGGCGTACCCCTCTGTTCACAGGGATTTTGTCAGTTTTTTGCTCCTGTGCTCCCCATCTAATATGGGCATAATTTCCTTCATGCATACGAGCCAAGAGGTTCAGAATAGGCGAAGGAATCCCCATCTCTTCCAGGACCAGCCATAGGCGGTCTCGAGGGACCAGGTCAAAGGCGGTCTTTAGATCAATAAATGCCAAATAAAGACCGCCTTTGCCAATAGTAACTACTTTCCAGTGTAATAGCACACGCCTAAATGCCTGATCTATTGTGCTTGTGCAAGCCCTAAAGCCCGCCTGGAAGGGTGGTATAATATTATTTTCATCCGCCCACAAGAGAATCCTCTCCAAGAGAACCCTGCCAACCAATTTCTGCCCACCATCTATGAGACTTATTGGGCGATAGTTGGCAAGGTCCCCCCTTGAGCCCTTTCTTATTCATAAGACATCTACACAGTGATTATGGCTGCCTTGTTTTACCAACAGGCACAGAGTTTGAATGCATAGGTCCGATTCACAAAGAATTTGCTGTAACTTACCTTTGTGGTGCTGCTGGGTTATCCAGAATTCCAGGAGTCATGAGTACTATAAGAGTACGACACACTGACTAATGCACCAATCTTTCAGAATCAGTCCCTATATGTTGCCTTTTTGCGAGGTGACATCAACAATGGTTAGCACACCAAATGGAGACAGGCTGAAGAGTTTAAGTTCCTTATTGTCATCTCAGTGCCACCTTTCCTACGCACCACCCCGAACACAATTTCCAATTCCTGTCAAGCAGCAACAATTAAAAGGCAATTTGTGGAAAGCATGGATGCACAGGACTAAGCTGAAGCTTCAGAAAGGAATCCTGAGTGACAGACAACAATCTCCACTGCCTAAGAGTAAACCCTGAGAAATGCCCGTTTTAGAATGCAAAATCCATCATACTGCAGGTCCTTGATTTCTCAACCATTTGACAAATATGTAAAAAGCAACACAAGGTATTTGCCAGTGCTTAATTTGTAAAAAAGAATAAGTACCGGGCCAAAAGAGTTCAATGTCCGGAGTGCAAAATACCAAGGCTCGATTGTCTTATTTCCTCCTCGTTTCTGTTTAATCCACCACCCTGTCCCTTTAGCTCACTCTTCTCGTAGGCTCCTGCCTCTGCTTTTGGCACAGTTTTTCAGTCTTTCTCTTTCTCCGTGTGTCTTTTCTCTGTTAGGTCCTAGGTCAAAGTCTGATGGGATCAAACAAGTGCTGGCCCTCGAAAATTAGTGGATCGCAAGAACCGGCTCAAATTGAGCTCTAGTTTGCCCAAAGTGTCCCACTTTCCCATTAACAGAAACAAATTCAACGAAGTTTTGTCTTTTGCATAGGACAAAACACTATCATAGTATGTAAAGCTTAGACTTTGTGATTAGCAAGGCAGCAGAGCCAAAATTACCTCAGTGTACTCGGTGGAACCAATCAGGCCAAACTCTTCGGCTCCCCAGCTGCCGAATATAATAGACCTTCGTGGGCGCCATTTTCCTGTGGGGTATGATGACAAAGGTGGAAAGCGAACACTGAAGCAAATCAACATTAACCAATTAACTTATGTCCTTCATGGTTACAACTGCCAGGGTGGAATCACCCGTTCCGGTATCTTAAATTGGACACTTTAGCGGACCTCGAAAGTAACCACTTAAGAATCTCTGTACCCAACAGACTTTTTACCCATTTCTACTTTTGTCTTCTAGAAGAAGAAGAAGGTTTACTTGCAATACAACTTTCTTGTAAGTAAATCCATTTACAAGTGCACAACAAATGTTTATGCATTAGAAAAGTAGTTTAAAACTCATAAGAAAAAGTAACTCATATGTGAAAGTCTGGCATGGATTAAGTAGCCTTGAGAACTGGGCCACAGTATTCTTTAAATAAAATCGCAAAATAATTTTAAAAAACCCACAACATATACAGCTCCTCAAGTGGAGTATCTGGTAATCAACCAGTCACAAAGGGACTATAATACGTATAGAAAAATATAATCCCTTCTATACTCATCTCTAGAAATAATCATGAAATCTATGGAGAATTTGTTTTACTTTTCTAGTTTCATGTTTCCATGGATGTTGACAATTAAATAACCAGGAACTGGGCTTAATACAAAATACTAACAGGAGAATCGTCATTATGGTATGTAGAAGCAACTACAATTTCAAAATGACAAACGAGATGCACAAGTTATACACCTACAGCTACATCACATGGTTACTAGCAGCTCCTCACCTTCCTTCAGCTTTTTCCCCAGCACCCTGGTGATTTCCAGCATGACAGCAGTGCCGCTGCTGGGGTCGATGGCGCCATGGACCCAGCTATCTCTATGATTGCCATACATGACATAGCGGTCTGAAAAAAAAGGATTTCAATCAATCTAGAGAAGCAGGTCTTCAAAAAATTGTCTGCTGGAGTAAACTGATGGCGCACTCAAATAATTCAATAGTCTGTCACCCAAAAACAGAGCTTTGTTTTGTATTGTTCGGGTCATTACAATAATGATATCACATAGCAGTATTTTTTTCTATGCAGAAGTGAATGTATTCCCCTTTTCTAATTCCCCATATTGCAGTAATTGGTCCAAACTGGTGAAAACAAATACAAAAGGAAGAGGTGGCAGCTGTAAATTTATAGTAAGACAAGTTAGCAAGTCAAGCACTTATTTTGAGATCCCCGTGTAACCAACAGATCACCTTAGGACTTAGGTTAACACTACTTCTGAGGTTGATAAAATGAGTCAAATTGAGTTGAACATTTATAAGCCTTCAATTTACTGCATTATCACAGGGCGAAACTGTGATGATAAGTGCTTGAGTTTAAAGGTTTCCGACAACAATAAATAAGTCCTTCTGTTTCGCGAAAGCTATAAAATCTTGACATTGTTTCGTGAAAATTCGTATCCAGCTCCTGAATATACAGGAGAAAGAGAGAAACACACTCACCGGGCTCGACACTCCCGCGGATCATGCCCATCACGTTAGCCGACTTTCGGATCTCTCTGTAGTTGTAGATGTTCACCTGGACATCACTGTAAGAAAGATGGTGATAAAGTATACTATACTATCTGACTATCGAGTGGGAAAGTTATAGTGACATATTAGTGTAGAATTCATTATTTTTCGTCAATTTATATGACTCCTATTCTAAAAGAGCTGAGAAAAAAACATGATCATGGCAGAAATGAGGGAACATGTCAATGGAAGCGATTAAAACAATAGTGGCTAAATTTAAGAAGCTAAGGTCCAGGTAAGTCATATTGTTGAAAAGAAATATATGGAACTAAGATGAGGAATATTCCCATCAATTCATAGGTTCAAACGGATGTATGACGTGACAACGCATACTGTTACCACGCATACCTTTACAACGCGGTATTTACAACGAATACCGTTACAACGCATAGCGCTTAGAGGTGCTGGATAGTGGTAAGTATAATTTTATATTCCAACTCCAGTCCCCGTGGACACTAGGGAAGGTGTTGAATATAAAATTATACTTATTCCCTATCCTAGAGCGCCCCCCAGCGCAATGCGTTGTAATGGTATGCGTGGTAATGCCTGCGTTCTAATGGTAGTGCGTTGTAAAAATTCCGTTGTAAACGTTGTATACCGTTTCAAACAGAGCGCCACCAGTCACCTGGGGACTCTGAGTTAATGTCTAACTAAGGGGTACAAGATTGGGCATCAAGGGCTGGGCACAGAAGAGATTGGCCAACGCAGTACAGTATAGTTGGAATGCCATTGAAGGTAAATACAGCAGAGGAGCTGTGGCTGGGAACAGGCAGAGAAAATAAGGTGGTATGCTGAAAGCAGCGTAATGGAAGAATGCATAGCATAATGTTGG
Organism: Lissotriton vulgaris; assembly: GCF_964263255.1. Taxonomy (NCBI): domain Eukaryota; kingdom Metazoa; phylum Chordata; class Amphibia; order Caudata; family Salamandridae; genus Lissotriton; species Lissotriton vulgaris. Next base: position 783,730,143 of record NC_141697.1, on the reverse strand, counting down.
CGTTGTTTTGTGGAAAAGATTCGGACCAGGTCAACCTTAAGATGAACTGAAGTGACGGCGCCTAACTAAACTACTTCTCTAGAACTAGAACTGAAGCCTTTCATGCACAAGGAAGATAATGCCCTTCGGCAGGTAGGACAACAAGTTTCCAGAGATTTCAAGAACATCACAGCGACTGTACACATTACAGAGGAGTCTTCATCTCAACAGAGTCCATCAACTTCATACTTATCAATAACTCTACAGTGATTTAATGTATTATACAGAGAATTCAACAACATCACAGAGTTAAGTAAATTCACAAACTTCAAAAAGATTACAAAGAGTACTGAAGCTTCACATAAGGTTCAGAAACTGTAGAGACTTGGGCAACATGATAAAAAGTTCATAATTTGAGTGGATGTCAAACCCTCCTTATGTAGCATGTATTGTATGTATGTATGTATTGGCATTTATATAGCGCACTACTTACCCGTAGGGTCCCAAGGCGCTTCGACCGCTGCGAAACCCTTCCTGGCTTCCCTGAGAGATGGTCCCTTAATGGGTATCTCCAGGGTGAGACCAGGCATCCCCGGCGGTCTGGTGGGGCCGTTAGTGAAGATGAGGCAAGCTAATGCCCAGAGTTGCCGAGTGTGATCACTGCTCAGAGTGGGCACCGAGGCGAGAGAATTATCGAGTCCGCTGACCCTGGTCCAGAAACCTGCCACGCCGGGAATCGAACCCTGGTCCCGGGCCGTCCTCTGCTCTCGGGTCTGCCGCCTCTAACCAGTGAGCCACACTACTTCACACTACTTAGCAGTCTTGAGCGGAAAAAAACACATGTGCCTAAAGGATGTACACAGCACACGATTTTGTACACATGTATGTGCCACTTATACCTATCTGCAAGCTCATTTCACAGGCTACAACAGCAGTCAAACAGAATGTCTACATACCTGTTGTTAGGGAAGGCCCCTTGATTCCGGAAGCCTGGTCCTAGGGGATAGTCACAGCCCAAGGATCCCTGCCATGTTTCATCAGCTTTGGGCCCATCCAGCTGGCTAAAGAAGTCAGAAGAGGTATGAGCATAATGTCATATAGGAACACGCTCTGTATTCTATTGACATTCTATGCCTTTCTTTCTGTCTGTCAGCACAATGTGTCCATTTTTTTATACATGAAAATAAAAAATGAGAAGTGAATGAGAGACTTGTGGGCTGATTTAGAGTTTGGCAGACGGTACTCCATCCACCAGGGTGGCTGAGGACATTACCTCCACCACCATGAAGGAGTACCATCCACCAAATTTAGAGATGCCTCCCAGCCCAGCAATCATCTATGTACATTAAAAGGCATCACCATTACAGCAGTTCTTTTCAAGGGACAAATATTTGGTGGAAGGCTGCCGTCAGTTTTGATGCTCATTCGACATAATTTTCCAATTTTTTTTTTCAAACAAACTTCCAAAGTGGAGTTTCTTTCTGAAAAACAAGAAACTAATGATTCCTATACTTTTGTAGTTTTTCTTCCAGATTGTTGACGTCATTATTTTCAAATATACCTCACAGTCACTTTTTACCCAGCACTGGTGGGCTGTAAAAAAAGGACACTACAACATCTAGACTATAAAGGGCGGTGGAATGTTGTTCTTTTGACAGCCCCATCTCCATTGGGCCATCGGAGGAAGCTTTCCGTCAATAGAGCCAACAGGGGCTCTGTTGAGGGAAAAGCTTAAGGTCCCCCTATCTCTAAATGAGGAGGGCAAACCCAGGGTTTTTGGCGAACATGATACTGCTTTATGTTTTGTAATGGAGCACCATGTCTGCCAAACTCTAAATCAGCACCTTAGTGAAAAGTTCAGTGAGAGCATAAAAATGGCTGGAGCAGAGCAAGAATTAAAAATATTGTTTCTTTATGTCGGAATAAATTGGTATTTCATGAAAGTATCTGACATTGAGCGCATAATTCATATGTTTATGGCTATGCTCCTGACTTTTTATCCTAGGATAATAAATACTCCTTATATGCCACTTAATGATTGTAATTTCAGTCCTGTATTTTAGCTTACTAGTTTTTGGAATTTAAAGTGGGATTCTAAACATGTGGAATCTGCGTGTATTAATTTTGTTGAAGTTTATATTACATGATATTGTATATCTGAAATAATGTATAATGTATGATGTTGCAAATAATGTTGCAAAGAATAAAGGACAGGGTGGAAGTTCCGGTAAAATTATTACCGTGAGAGATTGGGCTGTTGGTTGACTGGGGTGTGAGCCCTGGTCAGGCAGCAACGACAATCCTTGCCAGGGTGAGGCACAAGACAACCCTAAATTAACTTGCGCTTAACACTAGTATCTTGGCACAGAGCAGTCAGGATTTACTTAGAGGCAATATGTAAAGTATTTGTGCAACACTTCAAACAATAATAAAGTGAAAACACCACACCAAAAGGATCCCACAACAAGATAGAAAATTAGGATTATTTGTGAATAAATAAATCACAACAACAAAAATCCAATCAGTAAAACTGGAGATATGCATGTTTAATGATTTCAAGTGAAAATAGTGCCCAAAAGCACAAATCACCAACTATGGATAGCGGGTCACACTGTACTGGGACAAAGTCACACGTTCAGGCTGACTGCAATGTAGTGCAGGCCAGCTACAAGGACCCTGAAGGCCAGCTGAACAAAGAACTTAAATACCGGTTTGCAGGGCGTTGCAAGGAACCATGTCAAAGATGCGTTGCGCAGCTGAAGTTATTCGTCAGTTCCGAGATGTGGCAAGTCCTGCATCATCATTTACGATCCCATCGACATGGGCGTACGATGCAAACTCTGGCGTCGAGGATGCATCGCGCAGTTGGGGTGATGCATTGGTTCTGAGGAGCTGCAAGGCTGTGATGTGGAGTCCACCGTTGAGGCTGCGTTGATGAGGGATGCGAGGGCCTGCGCTGAGGATGTATTGCACAGTGGCGATTCCAATGGGGGGAAGGGCTGCGATGCAGGTCTTTGTGGCAGTACCGATCCACACAGCAGCAAGGAGTTGGTTCTGCTCAGGGTTGGACTGTGCATTAGAAAAGAGATCCATCAGTTATGCTGGATCCACAGAGGCTAGCAAAGCTTCTTAGGCCCACTTGCAAAGGTCCAGGTATGGTGTGGCACCACTTGGCAGGGTGGACTCACAGATGACAGAGTCCATATACTGGGGTCAAGGTTGTTGGAGACTTCTGTCCCTGAGGCTCAAGTCAGGAGGCCAGCAAATTAGCCTTTGGAGTTACTCTGGGGTCCTAGGCGCAACAGAGGCAGGTCCAGTCCTTCTCACCCAGGCAAGAGAGCCTTCTTTCTGGCTGAGTAGCCACAGGTAAAGACGTGTACTGAGGAGTTGGTGTCTGGGGTCCAATATATATATATATATATCTGGTGCCCTTCCTCTGAAGATGGGAGAAGCTTCTAGACCCATTCCTTAGAATTGTACCTCCTTTCCCTGCCATGGCTCCAGACTAAATATAGGGTTATGCAGCCCTTTGTGTGAAGGCAGGGCACAGCATATTCAGGTGTAAGTGGGGCTGTGCTCAGTACCTCCCTCTCATCCTGCCAGTGATGGCCCATCCAGACACACCAAAGCTCCCTATTGTGTGTGGCTGTCTAGGAGGAATACAGAAAGCGTACCTGATAACTACACTCAGTCATGTGAAAAAGAGACAGGCTGCAGGCACCACATGGCTTATGCAGTAAAATGGCAATTTTCTAAAAGTGGTATTTTCAACATTGTAATTTAAAATCCGACTTTCCCATAAGTTAGGATTTTTCATTCCCATCGTAAAGACACTAAACATGAATGAGTTACCTGCTCTCATTTGGAAGTCACAGCTTATTAAATGTAATATGGTAACTCCAATGTTATCCTACCGGAGAGGTACGCATTGGAGTAGTGAAAAAGGAATGTAAGTGTGTTCCATTACCAAAAAATGTAAAACTTGAAAGTACATGCCCTACTTTAAAAATACATTGCTCCCAGCCCTCTGGGCTGTCCTGGGCCTACCCTAGGGGTGACTTATATGTATTAAAAAGGAAGGTTTGGATCTGGAAAGTGGCTTATTTTGCCAGGTCATAATGCCAGTTTAAAAACTGCACACACAGGCTGCAATGGCAGACCTGAGACATGTTTAAAGTGCTACATAGGTGGGTGGTGCAAGCAGTGCTGCAGACCCACTAGTAGTATTTAATTTACTGGCCCTGGGCACAGGTAGTGCCTCTTTACTATGGACTTGAAATATGGCAATTGGGTATAAGCAAATTATACCATGTTCTAAGGAGAGAGCACACACACTTTAGCACTGGTAAAGCAAGCAGAGTCCTAAAGCTAGCAAAAACGAGGTCAGCAAAAGAGGAGGTCTGAGAGCACAAAGTTAGGGGGAAAACCAAACCAAGAATGGTCTAACAATGACCTTAAGTTGTTCATTTACACATATTTTTAGGCTTTGGATTGTAGCTAGTTTAACCTCTTGGATGCTCATGACGAGTTGAGCTCGTCATGAGCCACGGCGCTCCGGTGCTCATGACAAGCTCAGCTCGTCATGGCCCGTGGAACGCTTAGGTGCGGGGAGAATTCCCCCGCTCTGCTGAGCGTTCCACGGGAGGCAATACACCTATGAGGAGCTGAGCTAGTCATGAGCACAGGAGCAAAATGTCATGAAAATGGGGCGCTGTGCGCGACCCCCTCCCCCCAGCACAGCGGGGGATTAACCCCCGCAGCGAAGGGGTTAAACACACCAGTTCAATTTACCTTTTACCTAAATCTAGTTTCGCAGTGACTGTATTTTTTGGGGGTTTAAACCCAACCCTTGGCATGAATGTACCCAGACATTCAAGCAGATCATTGCCCCCTGCTGGAATTAGCCTTAATAAACATTGTGATTTAATTAACAGTCTATCTGCGGGGACGAATTGTGATTTTCATTGAGCTGTGAGAATTATGGTTTGGGTTTCAGTTTTATTTCATAACATTAACAGCACTTTAACTCTGTTTTAAAAATATCCATACATACTCACAAGCATCCCAGCCCTTCGACCCCAGTTGTGTAGAATCCCACAGGTCCATTAAACTTTTATTTCTTCTAATGTAAATAAAATGAGTACCACTGCTTTGGGTAATAATAAACATGTTATCTATCAACTGCGCCAACAAACTGACACCTCTGGGCTAGGCACACTGCAAACGCTGCACTGTTTGTACATGTGTTTAGTGTAGGCATATAGACAATCTACAGCCACTGCTTTTTGTGTAACATGTGATTTGTAGACTAGTGCAGACACGCAAATGCACTGCAAGCACTGCACTGTTTGTTAGATGGTTGTTGAGGACAGACATTGTTTTCAATATGTACTTTGTATAGGCACACTTACGTTAACACTTACTCATCTCATCTGTGCAACATGCTTAAAGTAGGTAGAGCAATCTAAAAACACTACCGTATTTGCATTGTTTGCTTCGTATAAGTTGAAACAGTTTGTAAACAAGGCACTATTTTTACAATGTGCTAACTGTAGGCAGTGGCAAACATTGTTTTTGTAATACGAGTGGCTACACATCATAAGGTAAAAACAACAATTGAACTGCCCGAACTGCCAAGCCATGTCTTCCCTGGACCGAAATCAAGCATCTTAGGACCAGTTTCTGGCTATCAGCCATCATCAGCCAGGATAGCTTGATTGGCAGTTCAGGGTGGACTGTTCACATGAGGCACAGGGTCAAGACTGATTTGCATATGGCCATGTCTGAACTGGGGTGGGTTGATGAGCAAAATAACGATGGATTAAACCCCGATCTGTGACTGGGGGTGAATGCTTTGCCAGTGTGCAACATTCCGTCCATCATCCTGTATGTTTTTCTGTTCACCCTATGTGGGAAGGGTATGCTCAGACGTGGGTCCCGTGCTCACTAGGCCACTGGAGTCAAGCTATCCTGGCTGAAGACGGCTGATAGCCAGAAACCGGTCCTAGGATGCTTGATTCCGGTCCAGGAAAGACATGGCTTGGCAGTTCAGGCTGGACGGTTCCCATGAGGCACAGGGTTAAGACTGATTTGCATATGGCCAAGTCTGAACTGGGGTGGGTTGGTGAGCAAAATAAAGATGGATTAAACCCAGATCTGTGACTGGGGGTGAACGTTTTGCCATTGTACAACATTCCATCCATCATCTTGTGTGTTTTGCTGTTCACCCTATGTGGGAAGGGTATGCCCAGACATGGGTCCCGTGCTCACTAGGCCACTGGAGTCAAGCTATCCTGGCTGAAGACGGCTGATAGCCAGAAACTGGTCCTAGGATGCTTGATTCCGGTCCAGGAAAGACATGGCTTGGCAGTTCAGGCTGGACTGTTCCCATGAGGCACAGGGTCAAGACTGATTTGCATATGGCCATTTCTGAACTGGGGTGGGTTGGTGAGCAAAATTACAATGGATTAAACCCAGATCTGTGACTGGGGGTGAATGTTTTGCCATTGTGCAACATTCCGTCCATCATCTTGTGTGTTTTGCTGTTCACACATCATAAGGTGGCACTTTACAAAACAAATAAATAAGTACATGCAGTACGATTTGTATCTTGTGTTTAGTTTATGGACACAGGGGTATAAAGTAAGGGTTTCACAATTTGTATCACAAGCTTAGTGGACAGGCGTGGCATGAGAAAATTAAAGTGAGCAGGGATGCATACTATGAATTCTGTACTAGACAATGACCTGTATGTCTTTAAGACAGGGATGATAAACAGGTGAACAGGATCTGTCCCAGATTTTCAGGATAACTGCATAGGATATATTTACATACAATGAATCTCAATGGAACTTATTTGCAAAGACAGTAGTAATCTTGAAAATCTAGCTTCGACTTACCACTTCGACCACATTTGATAACGCTGCTTTAAGCTCATAAGAGTGCAATAATATCTTTTGGTCACATGAAGTGATATGGTTTTACTCAATTTTTGATCTTTAATCTAATATAAAAGGTACCATTACCTAGAACACTTGCAGAGTTTATGCTTGGACGGACACTGCAACAAAAATTTGACTGATAAATAGAAAGGTTTTCAGGACTGACCAGCACTTAATAAATTGAGCTCTAGATCCCCGTTAAGGTCTTCGAAAATAGCCTAGCATTCAGGAAAATTTATAATTTTAGTTTGAAAATGTCTACCTATGGGGCTAAACTGACAAGTCATAAAAAGTGATCTGACGTCCTAGCTAGTCCTTGTTAATACTCATAGAGCTAAAGAGATCATTGGGGTAGAAAACTGGAAAAAAGTAGCATTGGGCCTAGCTATTCTGGAGGATCTGTTATGTATGGCAGCATGGAAAGCCATAAAGTGTGCGAGGCAAATGGTAATAAGGAAAGATATGACACCTCACACATATTTAGTCACTAAGACTTAATTTTCATCATCAGACTTTGACCCAATGCAAAAGAGGTAAAGAAGGATGGGGGGAAAAAGAAGAGAAATATTGAAAGTTAAGGAAAAAGAAAGACAACAGGGATATGAAACAAGCATTTGCAATGCAATAGGTCTTGCATTAGGAATGTTTGAGCTATTGGTATTGTAAATGACAAATTTGTTATTTATGTGTTGGTTTTGAAAATAGGAAAATTAATAGCTTTGTCGTTTACAATGCCAATAGTTTTAACTTTAATGCAATATGTATTGTTTTAACGTGACTTAGATGTATTGATATTACAAATAACAATGGCTTTAATTTATTTTTAATAATTAATACTTAAATAAAAGTTATTGTAATTTATAATGGCAGTAGCTTGAACTTTGGTAAATAACTTTTGCGAAGATTATGTTCAGTGTATTTTATTGTGACTAAAATCCAAGAACAGAAGTGAAATATTAACATTTTTTTGTGACATTTGTGATAAAGCTTGAAACATTGAGAGAACATATTTGAACCAGTTGTTGTTGAATGGTTGCACAGATTGATGCTGTGTTGGCGCTGAGTGATGTTGTGGTTGCGGCGAGTGATGCTGTGGCTTTTAGTGATGCTGTGGTAGCACATAGTTGTGATGTGGTGCCCCTGAGTGATGCTGTGGTGGTGCTGAGTAATGCTGTGGTGGTGCTGAGTGATGCTGTGGGGATGCAATAGAGTGAGTGCGATAGATAGATAGAGGGAGGGCAATAGACAGATAGATAGATAGAGTGTTGGCAATAGAGTGAGTGCGATGAATAGACAGATAGAGTGAGTTAATAATTTTCTGCTGTGGGCAGCGTGCTCCTCAGAAGCATTCTCCAGGTAAAGGGAGGCTTTGTGTGAGCCGCATTCCAGGCAATTTACAGTGATGGTATGACGAGAGAGGCAGAGAATGTGATGAGAATTGCCGACCCGCAGGCCTCCATTTTTGCTGATGCGCATGAATCTCAGTAATTAGTCTGCACACAAAGTGATAAATGTATCCTCCTTAGCCATAGCCGTTAAACCACTGGCTCTATGTGTTGCATGCATGCGTTAACTTGGCAGTCTATTTTGGCCAGCAGGTGCACTCACAACACAATGAAAATGAACTACTATTACCCAATGTAACTGAACTCAATTCATACACCTTAAAAGCTGGAAGTGTGAGTTGGTCCTGCCAGGATGTGAATTGATGACCTTCATTACATAACTGCAGATGTATTCAGCGAGCATTTAAAATACAGAGAAATCTTGATGTGAATGTGTGTGTGTGTATGTGTGTGTGTGTGAGTGCATGTGTGTGAAAGAATTAGCACTAAATAGCACTTGTGTGAGTTGGTCCTGCCAGGATGTGAACTGATGACCTTTATTACATAACCGAAGATGTCAGCAGCGAGCGTTTACAACACAGAAAAATCTTGCTGTGAATGTGCGTGTGTGTGCGTGCGTGGGTGTGTGCATGTGTGTGAAAGAATTAGCATTAATTAGCATGTGTGTGAGTTGGTCCTGCCAATATGTGAACTGATGACCTTTATTACATAACTGAAGATGTCAGCAGCAAGCGTTTAAACCACAGAAAAATCTTGCTGTGAGTGTGTGTGTGCGTGCGTGCATTTGTTGAAAGAATTAGCACTAAATAGTGTAGTGTAGTTCCTAGTTTCCCACTAGGCCCTGCGCATTGGAATAACATAAACAGTAGTATCGACGTGGAACTGGCTATATTCCAGGCCTCCACTGACTATGCTAAACTTAATTGGGTTGTGTTACCAACTAGCTCAGAGGTCACTGGAAACTTTCTTCTCTGTATAGGAAGTGATCAGCTTCCCTGGCACAGACAAGAAGGGATTCAGTTTTCCAACAACCGTGCAACATGACAACTTTGCTCCTCAGATCAAGAGTCGATCTCTAGGGTCGTGTGAAACAATAGACATAGATTTCACTCAGTCAGTCTGGTGCAGTTTACTTTCACAATATGTAGAGAATAGAGAGACGGGCGTTTATCAATAAAGGTTAACATTTATTGAACAGTCTTTCTTCTCGTACAAGAGAAATGTATTGCCACAATTGCAATAACTGTTATTATAAAAAGTACGTACAGTAAGATAAGAATTGCGAAATAGAACTGTAAAAGCATTGATATGGTTTCTTAGCCATACAATGGTTTAAAAGTAATAAAACATATATACAGTCATATATACATTAGGCTAACATACTCAACTGGTGCTTCTAACTAAGCCTACCCCGGTGTGCCTGACCTAAGCCTAACACGTGAGAAGGGGGAGTAAGTAAGTAGCTTAAGTTAAGTTGGTTTTGCCAAGGTTTGTTTCAAGAATTCTCTTCTAAGGGTTTAGTCAACACCATACCTCTGAATAGAATGATGGAGGATTGGTATCTCCTTCAGGGGTCTCTCTCGATATCCCAGTCACCTGCGAGGGTAAACTGGAAGCGCCGGGACTGGATTTCTCTGCACGAGAAAGGCAGCGGCTTCTCTCAGCGCGTCGGGAGGAAGGAGGGGTGACAGTGTCCGCGGGCAGCTGGGCTGGATGTCTTCGCAGAGGACGGCTGCACGGCTCCTCAAGCGTACTGTACCACAGTTCGCGCTGTAGCGGCGATAATGGTAATCAGTAGCTTCACCACCACAGGATAGCAGGCTGCAGCGACAGAGTGCTAGTTTTTACCAACACTGGTCATGCAGGCAGCTGGCATCAGCAACAGTAGCTCTCGCTCAACAGCAGCTAGCTTCGCATTGCTTAAGGCAACGTTGGTAATATTTATACCTGACAGGTGCCGGGTTTGACGCAAGTTTGCTGGACATAAGACGTCAATAAAAGATGTCACTAGGAAGTGGCAGCTATCAGTTGCTCATTAGAGTTCTATTACTAATCAAAACATAGCAAGCGGGGATTTCCAGGTTTGCTAAGTTTTTATCTTGTTGAAGAACTCGGAGTGTTATCTAGGAATATCAGATAGTGACTGCTGCTCTGTCATTGCACTAATTGGTCGCAAAGGAAGTAGCAGAGAGTCATGCTGGAATGTGGCTCTGTGGCTCTGCTCGTGTGAGGCCAGAGATGACTTTTCAGAAAATCGCACTTGAACGGTTATGCCAATATAGGGAATAAAGGGCTCTATAGCCGAATAGGGGCATAAGGTCACAGTATCGATCAGGAACCTAGATAAGCACATGACACCCACTCCACGAATTCATGTCCATCAAAATTACTAAAACTAAGCAATTAGATGCATGTGTAACATTGTGTAACATAGCCCACCCCAAAATACATAAATGCATTCGAAATAGGCGTACTTGTAATACATGGAATTTAGGTACTGTACGTTTTTTAAAGCATAGTAATCATTCAAAAATTATTGCATGAAATCAATGAACGATTATGCATAAAGAATTACACATGAAGTATCTCTGACAGAAGAAATGCGAGATAAGTCATCACATAAAAATGCATTGTAATAACATGTGTGCTAGAGGCTGGTGTTATGTTGTTATGTCTCTAGATGTGTTTTTAGAAATAGAAGTGTGAAGCTTCTGTTCTCTAAGAATAGTTTTTACGTTAAGCAAAGAATTGTTCGTGCCAAAAAAGAAAAGGGTCAATATTTGAAAAATTGTCCAATTCAAAGAAAAATCATTTTTACCAAAGCTCCTGGCAGTTCTTTGTTGATCAAAACTGAAGGCCGAATCCAGAGTTCATAGGAACGCTGTGTGTCGGAAAGCTTCTCAAAAGTTATTGTTTCTCTATGGGTGAGAACATCGTATCAGACAGGCTCGCAAAGAATTGGTCTACAAAATCAGGTGATAGTTCAACCAAATTAGATAGCGCTGTAACTTGGCAGGTGTGAGAATGATTGCTGTCATCGAAGTCAGGACCAGCAATGCTCACAGCACGTTGTACCTGGATGATGTTGCTTTTGTCACTCGCTCCACTGTTACCACTTGGCTGTAGTACAGGAGTCTCCACGAATGCCGTCATCAGGATTGGTAGCCGCTGGGGACAACACAATGCGTGAGCCGTTATTGGACTTAGCAAAGTATCGACGTCCATTGGTACTGCTGATGGAAGTGAAAGACAGATGTCCAACACGCATTCCTCGCCGCAAAGCATACACCGTAGCACAGGTAAAATGCAATTTTGCCATATCGGTCTGAATGAAAGGAACCAGGTCATGTTTAGATCTCTCAGCCTGGCCAATCCGAGGACGTTAGTTATCCTGTCCCTGTAGCGCATTGCTAGGATTGTCTCTTCCATTCCCATGGGAGCTATGTCTGAGCCGAGGCTTGCCATATCGAAGCAGGAGGGTCAAAAATAGAATCCCTGCGATGAGTCCAAAAAATAGTGGAATACCACCAAAGATGGAGTGCACAAAATTAGGAAAGATTCCCAAAATTGCCTGGAAGGGTGTTAGCAGTCCTGTAAAGACTGTCTTAAATATGCCTGGGATGCTCGTGGCACTAGACATGTTAAGGAGCTCGTGGAGCATTTGTACGAAATGCACGGGGCAATTTGTTGATAAAAGGTCATGGACCTCAGTAGCCGTCCTTGCGACTAGAAGATCATACGTCTCTTTAGATGACGTTATAGGCACTGTTGTCTGTAAAAGCACAGATTTCATTTTGCTTAATGTATCAATTCGTATAGAATAGAGATTCAGACGAGGCCAGAGGGGAGTCACTATGTCTGGAGGCCCGCTCGGGAACAATGCTTGCATACAGCATTTGACCATGGACGTTACTTCTACTAGATAACTTAGTCCGGGCGCGAGGCCACAGCACCTGTGATCCGTTCTTAGAATGTAACTCCCGTTTGCGAGTTGCATAAAGAAGGGCTCTATCTGAGTTGCAGGTGTGACTAGCTGGTGGCATGAAAGGTTGTTTGAATTTCCATCACATGCTCCGTGTAAATTAATACCCTGACACAAAAGTATACCGCTTAGTGAGTGTTTACAGTTGTCACCACTAAGAAATACATTTTTGTCGCTGTCACTATAGCAAGAATGAGTGTATGGTAATTTCCATTCGGATTTTAAGTATCCTTTACCCAATTGTTCATATTGGCCAGCAGGTATGTACTCAAGGCACTTATGAAATCGGAAAGTTGTAATCGGAATTGTGATAATTCCGTGTATTATCCATTCAATGACAGGGCTCTCTGACATTGTCAATGGTAATCGCTCGAGTTTCTCGATGCTCAAGATTGTATAGTCTGCTCCTTTCTGTGCCAAACTGATCTGTTTATCAGTAAGGTTAAAAATGGAAAATAATGACGTTGTGTTTATCAGACGCCAAGGCACATAGCCTGAACGAAGATTTTGCAGCGTCCAGCCTAGTTCTATAATAGAGCGTAATTGAGATTGGCCATGTTGTAACATTAGCAAATCTCTGTCTATCACATCAAAGGCAGAGGATACAATATTGTCCAAAGAATATATTCTGGAAGACAGAGTCATTAACCCATTGTCTACCACAGAAAGTGTTTTTTCCAAATTAATACGATCAATTTCTCGTATTTTTTCAGCAGTTTCAATTTGCTTTACTTTCCAAGCCTCGTTGTAAGCAGCATAGATGCTGGTCGCTATGAAACGCTTTTGACGCTGTTTGCGTGGTCCAAGAATGAAATCGCGCAAATCAGCACCATCTTTTAGTAAAGACAAGTGTTGCTTAATTTCAGCCAGTGTGGATGTAGTTAGCCATTCTAGGCAGAGTTTCCCTACACTGTATGTTGTTATTATTCCTGGATGTTGTCTCTGGGAATATCTTGAGTCTAATCTGGTCATTTTTAAACCCTGTGTTTTATTCAGGAATCTATCTTGACAGCTATTTGTGTCTGTAGGCCAGATTAACCACTTTTTCCAATCAGGATGTGTTCTGTTGAAATGTAAAATGTGTGACACGTCTAACTCATTATCTGCAGTTGCATTCTCAGCTATTGGCTTTGGTATAGACGGTGTTCTAAGGTCTTTGTTCTTAGCTAGGCCAAGACAAGATGTTTGGTGTACTGTGTCATTTAAAAATAACATTTGTTCTGGTATCATGCAGGTTCTAAATAGTGCTTCTATGCCTTGCACCTGCCAATCTTTTGTACCCCAAATTGTTTTCGTTTCAATATTATTTTTCCAATAATCAAAACCAAATGTCATCATTTTGTCATAAAATGCTTCTGAATATATCAATTTAGAATTTGTCAGCATTGTTTTCATGCCTGTTTTTTCTAACAGTTTGAAATAAAACGTTTCTGCATCACTGGTGTTAAAACCTGAAAAGTATTTGAATTTCTCAAAAAATGCTCTAGAACTGCTTTTAGGTGGTGTAGCACAATGTTCCCATTGATTATACATAAAAACATTTCTAGGCTGTGCAGATTTATGCAAGTAATGATCCCCATAGTGGGTGTAACAGAATAACTGCTCATAACTAGATGAACCCTGTAAATAATCATGATCTGTGAATCTAGCTGACATTACTAAATCCGACATCATGTCATTAATACTGTTAAAGTCCCAATCATCAGAGAATGTACTAGGTGTAACAAAGTCACTTAAGGAAACCTTGAGTTGATGAGGATACTTCAGGATTTCGACCGGACCATAGATCTCATAGTCTGTTTTCTCCCATACTACCCCACCAGGTATTGGAATTGCTGTGACATTTACTGTTGACAGTTCTCTTTTCTTCACGTGGGATGATCTGTGTGGTTTCAGGACTAGGTTGATGTTCTGACTTGCTGTGTCCATTCAATTGTAATGAACTTCCCTAAAATTAAAACTAAAATTAGGCAGAGTAGGAGTATGAATACCCCTGTGATAATCCAATGCTCAATCAACGGTGAATCCAGATATAGTTCTTTGATTTGTTGAAGGAGTCCTGTTGTATTTTCTTTAGAATACTTTTTTGTTTCTGGCATCACTTCGGGGTCGTTTAAATCTTCAGAGAAGTTGTCGAAGTTGATGAAATAACCAGAGGCAGTTCTGTCAATTGATGGGATTGTTCTTTCAATCTGTCTCTCGGTAGCACTTTCTGATGCCACATCATTGTAGACTGGTGTTGTTTCTTGACGAACTGTTTCAATCTGTGTTTCAAGAGGCACGAGTTCCATGGCATTATTGCATAGTCCTTCATTGTGCACTGCAGGCTGATCGAATGTGATTAGTCTTTCAGTTTGAACCTCTTGGATTGTTGCAAGTTTGGGTATTCTGTTGTTTCTTGGGAGTCCACTGGGCCTACTGTTGATTATAGGCCACATGCTTGTGGTTTTACCAGATCGATGGACACGATTCTGTTCTCCTTTTTACCAGCAAGGGGCGGTAGCACAACTGATCTTGTTCCGGTGACTGCCAAGACAGGTACTGCTTTTCTGTAAGAAGGCCCAAATTCCTTCTTCACCGCGATCTTTTCTCTGACTAGATCCCCAATCTTTGGAATCCAGACAGGCCTTGCTGGGGCTGTTGCGGGTGGTGCCTCGTCAGTGGTACTTGGCTGTTGCTTTAACTTTATGTTGCTTAATGATTTTCTTGTTTCATTCAGTTCCTGTAAAACAGCCAAACGGTCTTTTACTTCAAAGTGCGTTGTTTCTTCTTGTACCACTGACATCTGACTATCGAGGTCCTGAACGTTCATTCTAATTCCGAACAATAGTTCGTATGGGCTGAAACCTTTCAGAGAATTTCTTGGCATGTTGTTAAGACTAGTCTGGACACTTATTAAATGTTTGACCCACCCAGCGCCTGAACCTAATACCTTCGCTGTTATAGATTGCTTTATGCCCCGGTTTTTTCTTTCTATCACACTATTGTATGACTGACAAGAATACCACAACCCAATTCCCATGCTAGCCATGGCCTCCTTATAGGCTCGAGAGCTGAAAGCAGGACCCTGGTCAGAATGGAACGTGGTAATTGCGTATATGCCGATATGGACTCGCTAATCTTTTTATAACAGTTCTAGGCGTCAGCCGAGTGCTGGTGGCCTAATTTTTTAAGTGCTTTTCGTCTTAAACGTTGTACACTGGGACGCGCTTCTCTTCTTTGATTGCGCAGATAGACCGCCTTATGCTGTCTAGAAGGGATCCTGAAACTACACTGGCCTGTTCATTACTGCGATCTCTGTTGCAGTCTTCACAATTTTGAGCAAAACATTGAATATCTATACTCATTCCTGGCCACCAGTACTCTGATTGCAATTCTTTCAGAGAGGCTTTGATTGTTTGGTGTTTCAGACCCAACCCCATGTGTGCTTCCAGTAAGAGGAAGCCCCTCCTGCTCCTGTTTGGAATTACTCTATCCCCCACTCCAGGGATTCGAGCAAAAGGAACGGAGTTTGCATCGATTATGTATGCATAATTGAGTGGATAGTTTACGGGTAGTGCTGCACAGTCGCCTTTTACGGTCGTTCTTACTGCCAGCATGGTTTCCCCGTCTATGTACTTATCTGTACGCTTTTTTGTGGCTACGGAAGCCGGGTTAGTTGCTTCCGCGGTGGCTGTATTAGCCAATGAATTCCCTGCAACGTGAACGCCATCACGTTGAAGACTCTGTGCGTGAATCACGTGAGTCTTTTGTAGTTCTTTGTGTAAAAGAGCTACTTGTTCCCAAAGCAATTTATGCTTTATTGTGGCACCTGTGTCATCTTTGTAGTCGTTTTCGATCCAAGTCTGCAGCTTATTGTTGTAAGAGTTGACGCAAAAATGAGAATCGCACACGATTAGTGTGGGGAATTCGCGTTCTGCATTTTCGAGCGCCATCTTTAAAGATCTGATTTCAGTTCTTTGAACCGAACAGTACTTTACTGATTCAGTTTTTGTTACTTTCGGTCTGAATTTACCGCACAGCCAACGACCTTTAATAATCGCACATGCTGCATTGTAGGATTTACTCTCTACATTAAAATGCTGTACAAAGCTATCTGTATAGATTATACATGCGTTTTGTGGGAGAGGCAGGATTTCGATTGGCAGAGGATATTCTTCTTCATATTCTAAATCATTCAGTTCTTCGTATTGCGGGGCGAAATAGTATTTCACGTCTTCCGCTCCTAGAGAATCTATGCACTGTATCCATTTTGGATTCAGTGACACTGTAGGCAGGTTTCCTGGGCTGAATAGCGCTTCGAAGGCGGATTCCGCTGTGAGGATGTTAATCCTTTTGCCGTTTGCTAGTTCTCTTTCATTTGCTAATGCGATTTGCACTGCGTTCACAGTTCTTTCTGTGCGACTGAATGTTTTTTCTGCTTGTGTGTACAAGTGAGATTTTATTGAAATTGGTACCTTTTCTCCCTCATTAGAGGTTAGGTACGTGAATCCGCATCTTCCTGGGATGACTCGGATTACCAGATCGATCGTGTTGTCACGTGTATCTAATTTTGTTTTTGCTAACATGTCTGTTTGCAGTGATCTCAAAATTTCTGTGTGTTTTTGAGTCCAATTGATTTGTTTTAAATCAGGTTTTATTAGTTCGTAGAGAGGTTTAACCCTCTCTGCGTAATTTAGAATGTAAGTTCTTCCGAAATTCAGAAAACCTAGTATTGATTGTAAATTCTTCAGCGTTTTTGGAGCTTGGAGTACAGCGCACTTCTCTAAGAAGTTGTCCGCTAGGCTTTTCCCTTCACTTGATAATTCGTACCCTAAAAATAGTACTGTCAGATGGGAAATTCGGGACTTTTTAAAGTTGAATTTGTAACCCTCTGCTGCGAACCCAAGTATAATGGTGTTCACTCTTTTCAAGTGAGTATCCAAGTCATCATCTGTGAGATAAATGTCATCTACGTAAGATAATGCTTCATCATCATAGATTTGTAGTAACTCTGTTACCCTAGCTGAGAATAGTCCTGGGCTGTTCTTGAACCCCTGTGGGAGTCGACAGAATTTTTTCTGTGACCCAAATGCGGAGAAAGCGGTCAAGTATCTGCTTTCTGGTGCAATGTTTTGACAAAAGAAACCATTAGAAATGTCTAATGTCGTTTTATATTTTTTCCTAACTATGTTATTCATTAGGGCTGCACTATGCGAGTTTTGTACTGCAAAAGTTTTGCAACATGTATTAAGGTGTCTGTAGTCCAAAACTAGACGATATGAATTGTCTGGCTTGGAGACAGGAAACAAAGGATTGTTCATTTGAGAGGTGCATGTTTCAATCACCCCCTGGTACTCAAGTTGATCTAAGATCTCCCTGACCTGTTTTTTAGCTTCTTGCTTTATGGGATACTGCCGTTGGGCAGTTGGTTCACTTTTTAGTTGGATTTTGTGAGGTGGTGAATCCTCATCCCATCCTACGTGATTTTTATACAATGCAGGTGCCTGGGCTACTGCCCATTTCCTTGCATATGTATATTTTTTATGAATCGGAATGTGATTCGAGAAGGCAGGCATAATTACCTCTTCGCCACGAGGGCACTCCCTGACAAACTCCGGGGGCCAATCTTTTTCAGCTAACAGAATATCATAGCCTTTTGAGAGCTTATCCCAAAATAGACCCTTAATTTTCCTAGTCTTATCACCCTCTATACGCAATGTTATTTCGTATATTTTATGGGGCTCGCTAAGCCTGGCGTCGGCAGTTTCAACCTGAATGTATTCATTCGTGTCCACTGTCTCCAGATGACTCATCAAGTTCTTGCGCGCTATACTGATCTCTGCTGCACTGTCCAACATTGTCAATGCCCACTCCCCGTTTTTCAACTGTGTCCTCAGTATTCTCGGCATGGTTGATTACTCTAATACTGGCTACCTTCTTTTTCTGAAATTGAGATTTCTTATTTTGAGCAGGTTCCTTGTCTTTGGACTTGGTGTGCTCTCCTGGGTCTGACCGTCCTCTTCTTTCCGAATTCTGTGGAAAAGATCGAGAGGGACGTGTATCAATACTTTGATATCTATCAGGTTTTTTTATATTATCCCTATTTCTAAGGTTATATCTTTTCTCAGAGGGCTCCCTCTGGGGAGACTGGCGTTCTCGAGTCGGAGTTCTTTCCCTCCGTCGAGGAGACCTTCCTCTGGACTGGAAAACTTTTTCCTTGGGAGTGGATTGTTTATTTCCATCCCAGCTCTTTTTAGGAGTATTTAAATTATTTTTAATAAATAATTTTTCAGGATTTTCGAGCAGTTGGGGCTTAACTGGTTTTCCACCCAAGCTGTCTCTACCTAATTCTTCATAGCATTTTTCTATGATTTTTGCAAGCTCAACAGGATCTTTTATATCTGTTTCCCTCAACTTCTGGCGAATCGCCACAGATGCTGCTTCTCCCTTTACGTTGGCTAATAATATAGCCGTGACCTGCTTGAAGTCTTTCAGTAATTTCATACCTAGATTTAAAGCGGGCTCTGGACCGAATTCATTTTGAATCTGTTTTAGCACGTCTGGTATTACCGCCATAGACGGAACACCGTGTGTTTTTGTGTAAATGGAAGCAAAGACTGTACCCCAAGTGTCGCAGTCCTCCACGTGTGGTGCGATTCCCATAGGAAGGCAGATGGTCAAGATTCTGTGTTTCTCTATAGGGGTAGTATCAGGAAATACTGCCTCTATTTGAGTGATTTTCTGGGCTAACCAGAAAGGAATTTGTTCCCGTTTTACGGGTGTTTTACCAAGACATGACTGTATGTTCTGTGGTGTAATTTTATTTGTGTTCCCCTGATGAGGGGTCAGCTGTGGAGTATTAACAGCTGGCTGGACTGTTGCAGTCCGTATTACATATTGGACTAATTGCCTATGTATTTTTATTAATGTGTTTAGCTGTGCTAACAGCTCTTCTTTAGACATTTTTATGATGTCAGGATGTGGTGTGTAGCTGGCTAGAACCGGCCACGTGGCTCCTGGTCTGCCTAGAGGACCGAGCCTAGTTATGTCATTATTGTGTTTTAGGGCGCCATTAAACCAGAGCAGGTGCTCTTGAAATTTAAGTGGAATTTCAACCTCCTCGAAAGGGGCGTACTCATCCGGAGGTTCCTCTATTTTGTAATAGTGAAACTCTTGTGTTATTGCGTTTACCGCTGGAAAGTTTATCCATGAATAGAATACCTCTGTCTGCCGATACTCGTGAGCCTCTATCCCGAAAATTACTGTACCACCTTGAGGTGGCAGTCCGTTTTCTATAAGTTTTAAAGTTATAGATTTTCTTAATTGGACCGGGATGATAATAGCATCCGGGTCTGTTTCGAGGAGACTTGTGTCTTCCTCCATTAGCTGGGATGCAAGTCTAACTGCTTCCCTTTCTTCTTCACTGTCTGTCATTTAAAAAATGCAGGCTTTGCAGAGTAGGTCTCCAAGGAGACAAAGATTAGGTGCACAATATTTTGGAACACTGTATCCTTCAACGTTGAATAAACCAGAGCTTTACATAGGAATCTCTTCCTACTAAGGTCGGGCGGATTTTAACCTTTCACCCACTCCAGACGTCTATTGGAGTATTTACGGGTGAAAGGGGTGTGAAATATGCACGACTGAGTTACTCTACAAGTCTTACGTTAGTTTATCGCCTTACCAAACATTGGGCGCCATGTAGTGTAGTTCCTAGTTTCCCACTAGGCCCTGCGCATTGGAATAACATAAACAGTAGTATCGACGTGGAACTGGCTATATTCCAGGCCTCCACTGACTATGCTAAACTTAATTGGGTTGTGTTACCAACTAGCTCAGAGGTCACTGGAAACTTTCTTCTCTGTATAGGAAGTGATCAGCTTCCCTGGCACAGACAAGAAGGGATTCAGTTTTCCAACAACCGTGCAACATGACAACTTTGCTCCTCAGATCAAGAGTCGATCTCTAGGGTCGTGTGAAACAATAGACATAGATTTCACTCAGTCAGTCTGGTGCAGTTTACTTTCACAATATGTAGAGAATAGAGAGACGGGCGTTTATCAATAAAGGTTAACATTTATTGAACAGTCTTTCTTCTCGTACAAGAGAAATGTATTGCCACAATTGCAATAACTGTTATTATAAAAAGTACGTACAGTAAGATAAGAATTGCGAAATAGAACTGTAAAAGCATTGATATGGTTTCTTAGCCATACAATGGTTTAAAAGTAATAAAACATATATACAGTCATATATACATTAGGCTAACATACTCAACTGGTGCTTCTAACTAAGCCTACCCCGGTGTGCCTGACCTAAGCCTAACACGTGAGAAGGGGGAGTAAGTAAGTAGCTTAAGTTAAGTTGGTTTTGCCAAGGTTTGTTTCAAGAATTCTCTTCTAAGGGTTTAGTCAACACCATACCTCTGAATAGAATGATGGAGGATTGGTATCTCCTTCAGGGGTCTCTCTCGATATCCCAGTCACCTGCGAGGGTAAACTGGAAGCGCCGGGACTGGATTTCTCTGCACGAGAAAGGCAGCGGCTTCTCTCAGCGCGTCGGGAGGAAGGAGGGGTGACAGCGTCCGCGGGCAGCTGGGCTGGATGTCTTCGCAGAGGACGGCTGCACGGCTCCTCAAGCGTACTGTACCACAGTTCGCGCTGTAGCGGCGATAATGGTAATCAGTAGCTTCACCACCACAGGATAGCAGGCTGCAGCGACAGAGTGCTAGTTTTTACCAACACTGGTCATGCAGGCAGCTGGCATCAGCAACAGTAGCTCTCGCTCAACAGCAGCTAGCTTCGCATTGCTTAAGGCAACGTTGGTAATATTTATACCTGACAGGTGCCGGGTTTGACGCAAGTTTGCTGGACATAAGACGTCAATAAAAGATGTCACTAGGAAGTGGCAGCTATCAGTTGCTCATTAGAGTTCTATTACTAATCAAAACATAGCAAGCGGGGATTTCCAGGTTTGCTAAGTTTTTATCTTGTTGAAGAACTCGGAGTGTTATCTAGGAATATCAGATAGTGACTGCTGCTCTGTCATTGCACTAATTGGTCGCAAAGGAAGTAGCAGAGAGTCATGCTGGAATGTGGCTCTGTGGCTCTGCTCGTGTGAGGCCAGAGATGACTTTTCAGAAAATCGCACTTGAACGGTTATGCCAATATAGGGAATAAAGGGCTCTATAGCCGAATAGGGGCATAAGGTCACAGTATCGATCAGGAACCTAGATAAGCACATGACAATAGCACGTGTGTGAGTTGGTCCTGCCAGGATGTGAACTGAAGACCTTTATTACATAACTGAAGATGTCAGCAGCGAGCGTTTAAAACACAGAAAAATCTTGCTGTGAATGTGTGTGTGTGTGTGTGTGTGTGCGTGCGTGTGCGTGTGTGCGTGCGTGCATGTGTCTGAAAGAATTAGCACTAAATAGCTCATGTGTGAGTTGGTCCTGCCAGGATGTGAACTGATGACCTTTATTACATAACTGAAGATGTCAGCAGCTAGCGTTTAAAACACAAAAATCTTGCTGTCAGTGTGTGTGTGTGCGTGCATGTGTGTGAACTGATGACCTTTATTACATAACTGAAGATGTAAGCAGCGAGCATTTAAAACACAGAAAAATCAAGCTGTGAATGTGTGTGTGTGTGTGTGCGTGTGTGTGTGCGTGTGTTGCATGTGTGTGAAAGAATTAGCACTAAATAGCATGTGTGTGAGTTGGTCCTGCCAGGATGTGAACTGATGACCTTTATTACATAACTGAAGATGTCAACAGCGAGCGTTTAAAACACAGAAAAATCTTGCTGTGAATGTATGTGCGTGCGTGCATGTGTGTGAAAGAATTAGCACTAAATAGCACGTGTGTGAGTTGGTCCTGCCAGGATGTGAACTGAAGACCTTTATTACATAAATGAAGATGTCAGCAGCAAGCGTTTAAAACACAGAAAAATCTTGCTGTGAATGTGTGTGTGTGTGTGTGTGTGGGTGTGTATGCGTGCATGTGTGTGAAAGAATTAGCACTAAATAGCACGTGTGTGAGTTGGTCCTGCCAGGATGTGAACTGAAGACCTTTATTACATAAATGAAGATGTCAGCAGCAAGCGTTTAAAACACAGAAAAATCTTGCTGTGAATGTGTGTGTGTGTGTGTGTGTGGGTGTATATGCGTGCATGTGTGTGAAAGAATTAGCACTAAATAGCACGTGTGTGAGTTGGTCGTGCCAGGGTGTGAACTGATGACCTGTATTACATAACTGAAGATGTCAGCAGCGAGCGTTTAAAACACAGAAAAATCTTGCTGTGAATGTGTGTGTGTGCGTGTGTGTGTGTGCGTGTGTGCATGTGAGTGAAAGAATTAGCACTAAATAGTATGTGTGTGAGTTGGTCCTGCCAGGATGTGACCTGATGACCTTTATTACATAACCGAAGATGTCAGCAGCGAGCGTTTAAAACACAGAAAAATCTTGCTGTGAATGTGTGTGTGCGGGCATGCATGTGTGTGAAAGAATTTGCACTAAAACAGTGCTTTATTCTCAAACGATCACTGATCTGTTTAGACAGGCGGCAGAAACCAAAAAAATCGCCGGCAGCAAGCTCAAATCCACGCATCTTTCTATTTCTTGTCAAAACCATTTATACAGCATGTCTTCCCAAGCTCAGAACTGCCCAAATTTGCAAGCTGGGGGCACTTTTTGGCTATCTAACTTACTAATGGGGGCAACGTTTATTTGGTGCCCAGGACTATTTTCTGTACCAATTTGAGCCTGTGTGAGCGAGACGAAGTAAGAAAACAGAGTCCATGACACCGAGTGAGTGTAACAAATTAGTCCTAAACAGTCCTAAATGTGACTGGTATGTGTGAGCGTGTGTGTATTAAAAAGACGAGGGAGCTATAGTGTAAGGATGACAGGGCGGGTGTGTATCACTCTGTATGTCTGGATGCACAAGGGAAAGAGAATGTAGAAAAAGATGAGTCTATCCTAAGTTAGAAACTTACGAGTCTGTCTGTTGCCTCTGTGTGTGTCTGCGTATGTGAGAGAACGAGAGAAATAAATGTGTGCCTCAGACAGCGAGCGACCTGTCGGTGTGTGTGTGCGAAGGGGAGGGGAGGGGGAGAGGGGTGCGCGTGCGCTCGAGAGTGTGAGATAAGTGCAGCGGTGAGACCATCTGAACGAGACGATCCGCGCTAGTATTGCAGTAAGCAACCGCTAACAGTTAATGTATGAGGCACGTCACTGGCCCAGTGAGACGTTTCTGTGAGTGTGTGCTGTAGAAGAGCCACCGCAGAGGTAGTCATTGAGGGGCAAGTTTCGGAGGAGGGTTTATGACAGTTCCCAATAAAGAAATGGACGTGTGAGCCGGATTTATGCGCAAGGCCTCATTTAGAAGCTGGAGTCTGAACTAGTTTAGGAGAGAACCCTCTGCCATGAGTGCAACACTGAAGTGTAAGTGTGTGAAAGAGGGGTGCCTTTGTCCTGAGTGTTACACAAAACTGTGAATTAGTTAAGAGACACATTCTGCATGTCCCCTCCCCAATCTCTCCCTGCCCCCTGTGGCTTCTGCTTCACAAAGAAAGAAAGACAAAAGCAGGAGTGTGGGAGGGGGCAAGGGGCGCGGTTTACTGGGTGCAGTAAAGGGTGAGCGGTAGGAATACGTGAACGAGAAGGGAATCAGATGAACTAGCGGATGGCCCTGGGTAATTCTAAAAAATGAAGTCGCTATAGGACGAAGTGGTAGATGGTGATGTAACAGCACCCTCCTTTACCGAAGAAGGAGTGTTGTTTCTGAGATGCTTGTCGGGTGGGGGTGGGGGCGGGGGAGAAGGGGAGTGAGCGAGTGGGAGGGAAGCACTGGTGAAGCGTCGCGCTTCAAGAGCCTGGTGGGGGGGCGGGGGAGCCAGCAAGTGGGAGGGAGGAAAGGAGCATATGGGGATGGGGTGTAAGTGAGGGGAAGCAGAAGCCTTTGATGGTGGTGTGCGAGGCCAAGCGCGCACCTGGGGAAGCTTCATGGGGGAAGCTTCATGCTCCAGTGCACAACATGCATTGTAGGAAATCTGGCTGGTTTAAGAGATTTTAGTTCAGGTGTAATAGGTTTCGAGTAATTAAAATTACTCGAACTAATAATTAAAATTACTCGACCTAAAAAGAACCGAAAGAGTGAGATAAAGATACAGGAATTGTAGGATGGAGGAAGAAAGAGGCATGAAGTGGAATCTAGACTAAGATAAGTAGTCTTGTTATTCAACATTTTCAGGATTAAGATGACCCAATGCATTTTACTTTTTCAAATTAGGCATTGGAAGATCTCAGTGTGATAACTAATCAACCTACACTTAGTACCAGTAGCACAGCAGAGGATTAGAAGGTGTTTAAGAATATAGGCTGCGATTCAGATTCCAATCATTGCCTCAACTTCTTGGATAGCATAGGTTCGAGTGGACTCTCTGCTTAATACAGAGCCAAGTCTGGCACTAGAGATGGGATGATACATATCTTCTAAATGCCTAAAATATGACCCAACTGCCAGGGAACGGGTGGAAAATGTCCATTCACTGAATATGCTAAAGATTCTTTTACCGACCATACCAGGGCAGTTCTTGGACCTCTTAAACATGCCTGCTGAGCTGTAAAGTACTGGACATGCTCAGTAGTTTGCACTGGCACTTCTTCTTCCTTCAGTACCCATGAACACATTATTCAAATATCTTGACATGGTGTACGACAAAAATATTGCATTCAATACTTCGAACCAACCATTAAATCACAACAAAACTCTAGTAAAGTAGTTGAGGAGTTCGAATTTGTAAAAATATACTTATGTTGATAATGTACTGATAGAAGATGCTTTTTGTAGATCAATATTGTCGACCTCGATATGCTGTCATACCTCCCAGACAAAAAGGATGCCACAAGTAACTAGCAAGAATGGGAGAAAACAGTCCTGCTGCAGTCGTGAATGGCAATTATATGTGGGTAGGATTAGCAACTGCAACCCTTAGCACTGACCTTGGTACTCCTCCTGAAGGGAGAAGCAGATAAAGAAAGCAAACAAGGCAGTCAGAGCCCTGTTTACTTACTGTAAATGGGACTTTCCTTTTTTCCTCCCCTCTCATTTGTAAACAAGAAGCTGTTAAGAGGCTAAACATGGGACAAGCAGCCAGCTCTGTGATGGCATTAAGAGTTAAAGGGTACATGATGAGGAAGGAGATAACAGAAATATTGCCCCCTCCAACCCTTCCCGCTGTCACTCACCATATCAGGGTCCTGGCATCTTCATATCCGATTGGTTGTGTTGGGATGGGTGGGATCCCTTGGATCTCGGACTCGTTGATGCGATATGTATGTTCTGAAATGGAAAGCCATGCAGAACAAGGAATGATAGCAGAACTGTGAAACCAAAAGGGCTCATAGGGAAGGAGGAGCTGGTCTGGTCTGACTGCTCAGCTGGAAGGACCAATGCCACAAAGGGTAAGCAGCCTGAGGGAGTCCACAATATACACACAGCCCGCGGCTACATTCAAGAATGGCAGGATACAAAGGGCAAACTCAGAACTCAATATTTATCCATCCCCTACACACCCCAAAAGGAGAGTATTTTCATACAATCTTTCCTGATGGCTTTCCGTCTTCAGCCGGTGATGTGATTGTCCAATGCTGTCCTTGCTGGAGAAGTATGGCTCACTGGTTAGAGGAGGCAGACCTGGAAGCAGAGGTCAGCCTGGGACCAGGGTTCAATTCCTGGCTCGGCGGGGTCTTGAGTACTAAAATGTCCATGGACTCGACAATTCTCGCTCCGGTGCCTACTCGATTCACGGGTTCACACTCTGTGACTCTGGGCAATAGCTTGCTTAATCTCCACAACGGCCCCTCGCGGCGGGATGCCTGGCTTTCACCTTGCGGATACCCTGCCGGGGTTATCTCACAGGGGAATACCAGGACGGGTTCCCTAAGCAAGCGCTTAGAGACCTGTTGGTGATTTGCGCTATATAAATTCCTGTAATTTACATTTACATGCTTGGTCTGCTTTCCCACTTGTCAGAGCCTTCTCTACTAATGATGCTCCGAAGCAATGCTACTGGATGAAAGATACGGCACGGAGGCTTATTCACCAAAATACCAGGGTTGGCGAAATGACATCACGCGCCCTTCCTTTTACACGCCAGTGACATTACAGATTTGAACTCTCGTTCCACCCCTACTCCCTCGACAGTTGAAAAGCTACCCT
The DNA here is from genome assembly GCF_964263255.1 of Lissotriton vulgaris. Classification (NCBI taxonomy): domain Eukaryota; kingdom Metazoa; phylum Chordata; class Amphibia; order Caudata; family Salamandridae; genus Lissotriton; species Lissotriton vulgaris. The sequence continues at coordinate 783,703,688 of NC_141697.1, read as the reverse complement.
AAGATAAGCACTGGAAACTGCAGCCAGTGAATACGGAGCTTAGGGTTACATGCATTAAGCTTTTTTGAGGTGCGAATCGGCCCGTTTGCCAACGCAAAAATGGCTTTTCTCATGTATCAAACCCAAATTGCGATTCGGTAACCTGTTACCGAATCGCAATTCGGGTTTGCAATTCGGTATTAGGAAGAGGCTTGTTCAGGGCGTCCGTTGATAATAATGCATCATATCGGTATGTATGAATGTTTTGAGACTGAAATGCGGTCGCAAAACATTAGCATTTTACCATTTACTTCAAGTAGGTGGTAACCCCTTCGCAAATGGGAATCCCCTTTGTGAATGTTTGTTAAAGCATTTTTTAAGAGCAGACAGTGGTCCCACGGACCACTGCCTGCTTTCGAAATATGAAAGGAAATCTTTTAATTTTTCTTTTTGTAAAGCATCCCATTTTCCTTGCCGGCCACCATCCCTGTGATTTTTGAAATTCCTAATGGGTCACAAATTACAACCTACCTAATTATTATTCATGAGGTAGGTCATTTGCGAACCACTGGGATTTGCAGAAAGTGTTCAAAACACTTTCATATATGCCATTTTCCGACTTCCTAATTGCGGATTGCAAGGATTCGCAAATAGGGAATTGGAAAAAAGGTTCTTCATACATCTGGCCCTAAGATCCCGTTTTACTTTCTGTTCATTCCACTCCCTTCGTGGTCCCAGGATCTAGGAGTCACAAGGGCAATGCAAGGGGTTATCAAAGGGCAAGCCAAGATAGAAGGTGCTACCCTTGACAACCTAAAATTAACCCCCTTGGGTAGTGTTGGGACCAGAATGAAATTAAGGGAGAAAGATAGCAGTATCACATCCCTCCATTTTCGTACACCGTTTTTTATAAAGGATGGTTCCATTTACCTGGGAACTGACAGGGAAAGGGAATCTGATTCTAAATTCGAGTCATCAGATCAACTCTTGCAGAGGCAGTCACTGACAGGAGTAATTTTGCTCTCAACTTTGACTTTAGTTCATGCCACTATGGACAGGTGGCAACGGGGTTTAACCCCTTCCATTCTGATGACGGCCTCCAGCTGTCATGCACTACGGTGCTCGTGTGCTGATGACGGCTGGGGGCCGTCATGAACCCGCCCACTCGCGATTCTGCCGCACAGGCGCAGAATCGCGGCCGCATGGAAGGGGTTAAGAAAACAAGTGTAGTTTATACTTTCCAAAGAACAGTAACAGCTAAGTACTTTGTGGTGACCTCAATGAATGAATCAGTGACCCTGAAAAGAAAGGCTAGCCAATATTGAACCAAATCATTGACTACAAGGCTGCCATACCTCATATCCCCCTTTAGGTTATCTGATGGCTTAGCCTCAGCATACTTTGCAGACACAGTGAACACCAGCAGCAGTTTCTTCTGGTAGCTCCATTGAAACAATCCCAGCAGATCAACAATCTGAATCTGTTCCTCCCACTAGCACAGATACTAATCTGTTGTTAGAATGCAGAATCAGTTTACTTCAACTTCCATCTTTGAATTCTAAACAATACACTGCCTTCTGCATGCCTCAAAAGATTGGGCTCAAGCCTACTGATCTTTTCCTAGCCTTTGCTCCATCTACCAGTTGACTGCCTCCAATGAGTCCAGGACCTGAGGACATTGATTGCTCCATAGCCATCCGGTGACCATCACCCCACAGATGGAGGTTAGATGCCCTCAACACCACCAAGTTTTGGTGAATTGACCACAAGAGGCAGTGATGCTACCCTCCCAAGGATGCTCCACTGCCCCTGCCCCTAGGTTCCATCCCGAGTGACTGCACCCTCTCCAGCACTGTCTTGGGTGTGATGAAGGTCACCAAAGCCACAACAGGGTTGGCATCCTTCCCCGTCACCTGCTCAGTGATCCACCAACCAGCGGGACTCTACACCTAAGGCTTCTGAACTTTTTTTTGGCACGCTAATTCTGGTCTCTTTCGTGATTTGTGGCACACTAGAAACCTTTTTCTTTAGGTTTTATCCAGATCTAAACCTTTCCATTCAGTAGTGGAGGGCCCTGAAAGTAGGACCATTAGTTCTATGTGGAAGCAGCTATGTGGCTTGAACAACATCAGCTTAAAATTAACAGAGTGAAAGCAGGTTCACCAGTTGAGCAAATTCATGTGAATGGTATGACCCTGGCTAGCAATTGGTGAGATATTAGCATTTTTAGTTTTGAGGTTATTTAATGAATAACGCATGCTACTTTGGCTACCCACTAATCTAGCGGTAGTGTAACTTTTCAGTTCTGACTCGGATATCAGGATATATATATAGTGATCCAAAAGACCAGACTGTAAGGTACTAGGAGGCCCAGGGGCCCTGCAGGAGCTAAATTATTTAATCACAACCAGTATAAACAAGGATGTTCAAACCTTTATTCAGCTGGGTTGTCACTTTGCCTAGCTGCCTATTTTTCTAAACAACAGTAGGTAAGAGTATATATTTCTTGGAGAGCTTCCGGCAGAGTTTCAACAACACATGCACATCCCCTGACTTTGATATCTGTGTCATCTAGACAACATTGCAGAGGCACCTGCATAGACTTCAATGTTAACTTTCCACACTCTATACCAGCCCATACATATCCAACTCTGCTAAGATAACTCTGGCCCATTCAGCGGTCCAACCACAATCAGGATCTGGAAAAAATCATAACACGTAAGCGGCATTTTTAGTATAAATGACCAGAGTGCAAAAAGCTGTGATCTACAACCAAAGGACCCTTTCAGGCATATGGGCAATCATTTCAGACTGGAGAGGGTGGAGAGGAAAGTCGTAAGGAGCAACCATTGCTTTCACAGAGAAGTAATGAAACAACTGAAGTGCTGGCAACAGAAAGTGATGCACAATCTATACCCAGGTGAGCAACATGAATGCCAGTACATTGGATACAGTATAATTAACAATGGTGAGAGTGCAGCATCTATAGATTTAAGAGATATAGTGGAACTTAGAAGGGGGTAACTAGATGGGTTCTTTCTAAGTTGTTGGATTCTAGAGTTTTGCCCTTGCTGCAAAATGTTCATAGCACTGGGTAGGGGTCACACTATCAACAACAATACAGACAGCTCTGCAAACCTTTTGCAGGGTAATATGGGGTCAGCAGATCCCCGAAGTATCCATTGTAGGATCCCCGCTCAACCCCGGATGGGGGCAGGTACCACGAGTTCGGATAGGCCTCATTTTCTGTTGCCTTGCCGTCATTGATGTCTTTGGGGTCCGTGTAGACGAGGACTCCAATTACGCCAAATGCCGCACCATTGATGGCCTGGAAAAGGAGAGGCAAGTGGGAATTGAGCAGAGAGTATTGTGCCAAGTGACCAGCTGGTAGACTCACTCGCAGACGATTCTTCCAGCATTGTGATTACTAAGAGACTTACCTGCAGAGGAATTTGAAATCAAATATATTCTGAGCAAGTCACAACTTCCATGCAAGCCACTTTCTTGCAAGTCACTCTTACCTTGAAAATATACATACACCAGTATGTATGTATTTAAAACAGTATGTATTAACTGGCATTTTCACCTAACTATAACCATTCAGGCATCAATATATATGGAGAACAGACTGCATAGATGAAAATATATTTGGCTAAAACAGACTATACATGGCATAAAACTAAACTGCCTAATGCAGAGAGTAAACTAGTACAAATAGCAGCGCAGTGCACAGCCATCTTATTTTGCCAAAAACACGAAAATCATGTTTCAAATAAATATATATATATATATATATATATATATATATATATATATATATATATATATATATATATATATATATATTACCTACTGGCGTGTCGCCAGTAGGTATATATAGTTAGGATTATTTGTCTATGGAACCTTTGAAAATTCTATGTCTAATAACTTTGGCGTTTGTGGACGGAATCGGCTGAAATTTTCAGGAAAATGGCACATTTTGTTTCTGAGCAGCCCCTGAAAATTCGGGGGGGTTTCCTCAAGGGGGGGGCCGAGAAAAAAGGGGGGTCCCAAAACGCGTTTTCCCCATGTTCATTTCCATAGGGCGGTTGGCCTCACTTTTAGCTCGAACGGCTGAATGGATTTGCACGAAACTTGGCAAAATTGTAGGGACTGTTAGCCCGATGTGCCTTTGCTAGGTCTCAATATATGTGCTCCAGTGGTTTTTGAGAAATTAACGTTCAAAACAAGATATATATCTATAACAGCGCTCCGGGCTGCGCTCCGGTCCGCTTACTTTTCGCGAAACGGAACTTTGCGATGCGAAGCTGATTGGCTCTCCGGTGTCTGTCAACATTCTAAACAGTCCGGAGCGGCCGCCATCTTATCTCTCGGTAGGATCGAGAGAGAAGAAGAGGTGAAAAACGAAGGGGGAATTTAATGAAAGGGGGCAAGGTATACCCCTCTTGACCCCCTAGGAATGATGTTGGGGTTATTAAAGGGTCCTGTGGGGAAAATAAAAAAAAAAATATTTTTCACGGTAGAAGCGCTTCCCGGGCCGCGAACTGGGCCGCAAACTGGTAGCGAAACGGGAATTCGCCATTTTGTGTTTCGTTTTAATTAAATTACTAGGTATAAGGGGGTGCGGGAGACGTATCCTGATCCCTTATGTTTTCTGAGGGTGGCTGAGGAGGCTCATATATGTTGATACATGTCTTCCAGCGGCTGTGCGTGAGCTTTTTTTTTTTTTTTGCTGCGTGACGTCTGTTAACGTTCGATTCGATGGAAATCAGGAAGTGTTGACCGCCAATTTGTCAGTGCGATAAAATATTTTGTTATAAATGAATCCTTATTGATAAACATTGTCTGCGCCATCTTGCCTTTTTGTCCAATGCCACAATTTTGTCGTGCACGGCAGCCATTTTAGATGCCTTGACCAGACCCACTCTCTGCACGCCGTCGATTCTCAGCACGGCTCCCCACCCTCGCAAGCATCTCCCCCACGCACTGGTCACCCCCGCTCTCTCTCTCATGCATGGGCCATATACTTCCCCCCATCTGCGCTGCTCTTCCCTGAGAATCACACCCTGTGCCCGCCCGACACCTCCCTTTCACCCTATTCACTACCGCACCCTCTGACACTCCTCTTCCTCTGTGTCCGATTGTCCAGGCCGGACCCAGGCTATCACCTAGCCCTGCGGATGTAGTTTATGGCCCCAGCTGTAGAGAATCCAGACATACCAATCCTCCCGATTCAGGCGTGAGACTACTGATTTCAGTGCTAGTCTCCCGCCTCCCGATTCCTGCAAGCAAAAACCCGGGGGCATATTACCAACAACTAGCGATAATTTTTGTCTCTAACTTGTTTAGAGACAAAAATTATCGCCACACATCGGCGATTTTTATCGCAGATAAATCTTGCTATTAGCAAGGTTTATCGCAAATGCGATAAAAAACGGCCGCAATGCATGAATATCGCTGAAAAGTCAGCGATATTCATGCATTATCCAGCAAATGCTCTTAGCCATGTTATCCACCTCCCATTGGATAACATGGCTAAAAACTGCTCAGGGCAGGTGTTAGCTTTTGGAGATATTCGTGCTTAGCGCGAATATCTCCAAAAGTTGGTAATAGGAGATAGCGATGTTAGGGACTGTTTCCAGTCGCTAACATCTTGGCACGCCCACTTTGCATGTCATTAGTGATAAATATCACTGACATGCAAAGCGGGGCCCAAGATGGTCGCTATCTCCTTTTAGCTGTCACTAACTGGTGTTAGCGACAGCTTGGTAATAGGGAGATAATTTTATCTCCGCTTTCTTGGCTTTTAAAGCCAAAAAAGCGAAAATAAACCCCCTTGATAATATGCCCCACGATTCCTCGGGGTTTTCAGCTGACAGGGCTTGGTATTGTGTTACGTGCTAATTCTTCCAGGAAACGTCAGAGGGTCGATGCAGGGGTTCTAGAAGGGGTGATAAACCATTTAAGCCTCATGAACAAGCGCATGGTCTTTTAAAGATCTGTGAAGTACTCGGAGCGGCGGTGTGTGTGTGCCCTCTTTCAGGAGCGGGCGGGGGGGGGGGGGGGGGCACTGCCAGCAACTTGCCAGGCCAGGCAGTGTTCAACACTTGCATCACCCTTTCTCTGCCTGCTATTGCGCTCCATGCTTCGGAAAGGTAAGAAAAAGAACGTGCATTTGAGTTTGAAATGTCCGATCCTGTAGCAGTACACTTGCAAAGCCCACACATGACAATAAACCGATTCAAGGCCCCATTCACCCGATTTTTTAAAAAAATATAGTACTCCAAGAAAGTAGGATTATAAAACTTTATTAACTTTTAAATATAACGAACGCAACAAAAACTGTAAATATATTTAAACATTTTTTGACAAAAAAAAACAACAATGGTCAGAAGCTGTCTTTTGTGCGAATAGTCCCAAGGCAGCACAACGTGCTGAGTTGTGGACGGCACCCAGGTGAAGAACCATCCCTTCTTTAAACCCCATGGTGACCAACTATAGTTTCAATGAGTGCTATGTCCCAGGTTTTACATAAAGTAGTGTTTACCTAGAGTGGTGCTGTGTAGGACACTCTGAATGGAAATTAACCCCTTAAGTGCTGCCTCGGTGCATTGGCCGACGGCAGCACTACCTCCCCAGTGCTGCGCACGACCATTGAACGTCCATTCAGCACTAGTTCTAATGGACAGCGCAGCACTGGGGAGAGATGTGTAATAGCAGCTATGAGGTTAACCAGAACTATAACGATAACAACAACAACAACAATAATATAACTTTTATGCCCAAATTACGCAAACATTTAGCTAATCTGCTAAAGGGGGGAGTCGCCATTTCTTTTGATAATTTATTCACCCATCCGTAGCCTCGCTAATCTCCATTACAATGTGTTTCTTGCTGAAATTAACCAGAACTATAACCATAACAACAACAACAACAATAATATAACTTTAATGTCCAAATTACGCAAAGATTTAGCTAATCTGCTAAAGGGGGGAGTCGCCATTTCTTTTGATAATTTATTCATCCATCCGTAGCCTCTCTAATCTCCATTACAATGTGTTTCTTGCTGTCGCTAGCTGATGAAAAAACTAAAGTGATAACTTCCTCATCCTTATTTTGTCTTTCTTTGTTCCTTAAGATGTTATCTGTGTCAACCTCTTCCGAGAATGCTGATGCGTTAGGGATTTCCTTGTGTTTCTTAATAGCATTGGTGTCTGCACACTTCTTTGTCAATTCTGTGAACATGATAACTGCTTCATAAACAGACGATATCTTTGTTAAGTCATTAGTGTTAAGTGTGTCTGAAACTACAGTGCCCTTCTGTTTTTCTTTCTTCAGGCTCTACAGAGTTTTGTGTGTTGTTCTTTTGAGCGACAATTATTCCAGAGGTTTCAGGTTCACTTGTTTTGTCCTGCAGTGAGTTAACAGCTTTAGAGACTTCATGTTTATTTGCTATGTCCTGCTGTGCGTCAACTGCTTCAGAGACGTCAGCCTCATTTGTTATGTTTGACTAGATCCTGGACCTGCCCGGCCACGCCCAAAATGGCGCCGGTGTAAATGGGACTCGTAACTGCTTGTTGTGTACTGGTTGCCCAACCTTGATATCACGAGATACGTATGCAGTTTTGAAGCACATGGCGGAGGCTCGTCTGCTGTAGTGGGGCGCCCCTTTATCGTTTCAGTTGCCATTCCGCCCGCTTTTGCTACACTGTGCCTTTTCCGCCATTCAGCTGTTTACCGCCCGCTCTTACGGCTACAGCGTCTCGCTCACCATGTAGTTGAGTTGCTCCCACTCTTGCGGTGCAGCGATAGGCGGCTGCCACAGGACTCTTAAAATGGCGGCCGGCTCTTCGGATTTGGGCCTGGTCCAGTAAAATGGCCCTGGGACACCTTGGAACTCGGACGCTTGTCTGCCAGGGCTTGGGTCCCATTCTCGAAAGCGTCCCCTCAGCCTTGAAGATTCTACAAAAGTCTTGGGGGCCCTCGACTCCCGCAGGCTTCCGGTGGGGAGCGGCTGCCATGATTGCTTGCGGAATGGCTACGACGGAGCTACGAGATGGTGGTGCTCTCATGGTGACGCCAGCTTCAGTCTGAAACATCCAGAAACAAGGTGGGGCTTTCATCGTTTGGGAAAAAAAATGTTTTAATCCAATGAAAAGTGTTATTTTTAGGTCACATGACCTAGTCTTACATCATTAGGAAAACAAAAGTAAAATGAACCAATGAAAAGTTTTATTAACAAGTCACATGACCTGTTATGCTTACGTTACGCGCTGCGCGGCGCGCTCTGGATCGTTTCCGGGAAGCTGCGCCTTGCGCACCGGAGCACTTCCGGGTGCGCTAACGCGGCGCGTCATATGACGCATTACGCGACAACGCAGGTCCAGAATATAGTCAAAATGTCTCCACCAACCAGCGGTCGGAATACAACCGCTTTCAGCAGTCCAAAAAGTTCTGTTAAATCGCAAGAGCGGGAGCAACTCAACTACATGGTGAGCGAGACGCTGTAGTCGCAAGAGCGGGCGGTAAACAGCTGAATGGCGGAAGAGGCACAGAGTAGCAAAAGCGGGCGGAATGGCAACTAAAACGGTAAAGGGGCGCCCCACTACAGCGTGTCTTCAGGTCAAACGGATTGTGGGACAAGGTCCAGAATGGAAGAGTCATCAAAAGGCAAAAAATTCCGCCGGACCCCGGGAGCCGGCCGCCTATGTCGGGGGCGATCTCAGGCCACACCAGGGCAACACGACTTGGGGAGGGAGCAGGAGCCAAGCGCCCCCTCCCAGTCCGCGCCATCTCACCGCCCCTCGGGGGCCTCCGTCAAGCGGTTTAGGGAGTCACCGTATCACATTGTTTTCCAATGAAGTCAGGTCCACAAACGGACCCCACTTACTTTGATTAGTGAAGCTGCAGCAGGTGCAAATAAGGTTTAGACAGTGTTACAAGCGCTGCTTAGAACTCTGAAGTATGGCACTCAACATCCAGGACTTATGCCATTTGTATAAGGCAGTGACATCGAAGCAACTCAGGGACCAAAAGCATGAACGAACCCTCACGTATAAAAAATCTTATTTGGGGAAGGGGCAGGATCCAAACGCCCCCTCCCAGTCCGCGCCACCACACCGTATGTAGAAAATCTGAAGCCATCGTTCAACAAACTCTCAACCAGCCTTGGATGGAAAAATCTTAAAGAATGTACAAACTGAAAACCAGTTTTTGTCTGCATAGCATCAGCAGCAACGCTTGCTATCAGTGCATGAGTTTCATGCTCGATCGATTGAGCTAGCCGGATCGGGCAACAAAAAGTATAAAATAGTTATGTAAATAGTTATTTAATAAAATGTTTTACCCTGTTACTTTGCTGGTGTGTTGTATATATTTATAATATTTGCATAGGGTTTGTTGTTCTTTTGGGCGGGGTGGGTGGCGGAGTCGAGCTGTCTTGCAGCCATCATGGTGTGGAGCTCAGTTCATCTCACTATTTTCGTATTTCTCATGAAGGGTTGTTCCTAATGTTTGTATTTTAGCGAGGTCAAAAAGAGATCCAATTAGTGGTCTACTGATTTTGCTCGATTACTTTTATTTTTTTACACGATTTTTCACTATCTGCAAAGACTAAACAGAGTATTGCGACTTTGTGCTTGTTTGTAAATAGAGAATGATCCAAAGAGAACCAATTCTAAAACAGTAAATGCTTGGATAACAATCAATCAAATGGAGAGACAAGCAGGTACAACGGATTACAACGGGGGTAAAGGTCTGCGTTAACTACCCTTCACTATCTGCAAAGAGAGAGTACTACTAAGAGAAAAGAGGGGAGGGGGGGGGCAGCGTTCAAAGCACATCAGCGTGCATAAACACGAAAACGTTTTTACCTATCACGTACTTGACATTTGACAGCTTTTGATATTTGCTATTAAAAAACCATTGAAATTCACAGAAAAAACCATAGGTTATAGTCCATATATAGTTAGGAATTTGCATTTACAAAACCTTGAAAATTCACTGAAAAAACCATTGGTTATAGACCATATATAGTTAGGAATTTGCATCTACAAAACCTTATTTTACTCGCATAAAACCATTGAAATTCCATATATAGTTAGATGCGCTAACTATATATCGCGCACCCGCAATCCACTGCTGATGATGTCACATATTACATCATTCATGACATGGTTAGTGACATCACTGATGACATCACTGATGACATCTCAAATGACATCACTGATAAAATCACTGATAACATCTCATTTGACATTACTGATCACATCACTGATGATATCATTCATGTGATAATACCATGAACCTCTTCAGACTCTAATATAACCTTAGATACAATCAGTGTAAACAGACAGTCACAGACTGTCACTCGTCCATGGAGTTACTCACACACCTAGTCAGTCATGCAAACAATCAATCACACTTCCATTTCCTCAACTATACAGTTATACACACCTTACTTATTCAAACATATACTAACACATATTTACTCTGTTATACAATCCCTGATACAAGTTCACAATGATCCATACAGCCACTCACACATTCACTGGCTCTTATGCACAGTTATTTATATATGTCAACTCTCACATGTACTGTGTTTTACATATGTACTTACTTTGACATGTAGCACTGAGATATCCATTCACTCACTAATACACTAATGCACACAGTCATCCGCCCATACAGCTGTTTCCACATGCAGTTTTGAACCCATACATATAGTGAATCAACTACTCACACATCTATGTACAGAGTCACACACCTCCCAGCTACCCATACACACACACTCAGTGTCCCATACAAATACTTGGACAACCAATCAATAACCCATACAGTTATTCATATAGCTACTGATCAACACATGCAGCAGTTTGTAGAACAACAGATATAATGATGCACAAATTAAGATAGTTTAGTCACTAACCCATGCACTCATTAAGACACATTTAATCATTCTCTCATACAGTCAGTCATGCACCTACTAAATCCTTCTTCCAGACACTTATACATCCACTCATTCTTCAATATGTAAGACACATTTTAACTTTACAGAAACATACAGTCACTGGATGTTGTCATCAGTGATGTCATTTGAGATGTCATCAGTGATGTCATCAGTGATGTCACTAACCATGTCATGAATGATGTAATATGTGACATCATCAGCAGTGGATTGCGGGTGCGCGATATATAGTTAGTGCATCTAACTATATATGGAATTTCAATGGTTTTATGCGAGTAAAATAAGGTTTTGTAAATGCAAATTCCTAACTATATATGGTCTATAACCAATGGTTTTTTCAGTGAATATATATATATATATATATATATACATATATATATATATATATATATATATATATATATATATATATATATATATATATATATATATATATATATATATATATAATTGTGTATGTTCTCTGCCCGGAGGATGAGTATGTCGAGATGATAATTCCAGATGCTTAAAAAGGCAACCAAAAGGTGGCGCCAAAGCTCCCAAAATCGTGTGGCCCACACAATCCTCAATTATAATGAACCATAATTAAAAAAAAGTGTGAAGAAATGAATGAATTCATACACATGTGAGGATCCCACATTTCTGCAATGCTAGAAGGAACACTATTTCCGAATAATAGACCCACAGCCCACAAAGCAGACAATCATGTTGCTCTCAAATGCCGTAACAATCAGGAACTAGTTTACAGAATTCTAGGGCTCGGTAGCAGATCCCTGAGGCTTAAATGCACAAACTAAGTGCTCTTTAGACCCTCCAAGTAAACGCTGCTACTGTAGCAAGAACTACATGGCCCAGAATCCCCCCATTTGGCTTTGCCAAATGGCATTGAAATAAATGCAAAAACGTCCCACATGTAGATGTCATCGACATTACAACAAACAAACAAACAAGTACAGTAATGAGTCATTAGAGGGGCCGCAAGTTCAAAAAATGGCATTGTGGAAAAAAATCTCCAATGTCCACACTTCCAGATAGCACGTAAAATCACACTGTCTTGAGCACACATATGTTATGCATATGTTATATAAATGTTATAGTTAGGTGAAAATGCCAGTTAATACATACTGTTTTAAACTATTAAAACTACTGAAACTCACAATGTTGTCATCAATCATGTCATGTCAGGCCACACTACCAAAATATAAAAAGTGGGACTATATGACTTGGAAGAAGTCAGCACATCAACATATATATTTCATTGTATATGTGATTCAGTTATAAAGTATGATGTTTAGTAGAAGGGATTGTCATGAAAAATGTAAAAAAGTTTTATTAAAAAAATAACAATGAACATGTCTTTGAGTCTTTTTTTAACAGTTCTCAATCTAGAAATTGTAGCGGCACCCACGCTTTACTTTTAAGGTTAAAAGTAAAGCGCAGGTGCTACGATCATAGCAAAAGCAAAGAAAAAGTCAAACTGGCTCACAGCGATGCGCTTAATGAGCATGACGAGGAAAGCCATATGGCGCCTCTGCTCGTAAGCACGAGCACATGCACGCAAGATGTAGGCCGGCCACGGTAGCATTTTTTGAAGCCCTTACTAAAAGTCTCGCCAGACCAGCGCATGCGCTGGGTCAGTCGAGACCTAAAAAGCAAGTAAAAAGCAAATAATGCAGAGTGACAATAAAGCCAACCAATGGCAAGCGAAGGGTGGGCTCTAAGCCTCCTGTAAGCTGACAACTGGTGTTTTTCAAACTAGATAATTTGCAGTGTCTGGTAGGCAAGATCCAGAAACAAGTTGGTGATTGAGAATAGTAAATATATATTTAACTTGACACTGCGGTGGCGGTTGAAGTAGTGTAGAGTAAAAAATAGGTTATCATTATTTTTGTTCATTATAATTTTCTTAGCTTTCAATGCAGTTATGTCACTCTAAAAGCACTATTCTGGAGGACACTGTCACTCTCAAAGCGCTATTCTGGAGGATACTGTAACTGGGACGGAAGAAGACTCTTAAACCCTCCTCCAGTTCCTGTGTGTTTGATCTTTAATGCTGCTTCATTGCAAAATCACAGATGCTGATGATCTCAAGCCCTTCAATTGTGTCTCCTCTTCAATTCCCTCTTCACTTTTCTTCCCTTCAACTCCATCACCGTTCTCATTAGTGCTCCCTCTGACATCCGTACTACTGTTGCCATCTTTTCCTCACAATTTCTTTCTCTTCTCCTCCAAGTATTTTTGCCCCTCCTTTTCCACCCTTGTGATTTTAGAAGTGAGCAGATTACCCTCGGCCTTACCTTTGCGCTCCGGCCTGCCCCTCCGTAGCGGACAATGGCAATGGTGCCTGCCAAATTGATGCCTTTGTTAACAAGTTCTTGGTAGTCACTGGTCTTCCCTTGGTTTGCGTACACAAGCTTTCCCTGAAGGAAACAAAACATAGACCATTTCCAACCAAAGTCAAGGGCACGTCACAGAATGAACTGCCCCATTTTAAGCAATGGAGAAGGAAATACCTCGAACATGATTCATTTATAATTTACAGCTGGGCGAAGGCATGGTTAGCTTTCTGCGATAAGGCGCTCTTAGACACACTTTAATGGAGCCTTTCCACATCAATGAACTCAGAGACTTCAATGTAATAGCACTCCTTCCAACATCACTGTGTTCAGACGCTTCTACCCACAAACCCCAATCCAGAAACTTCAGTCGAGGACCACTCTTTCTTATATCACTAATTCCAGACACTGCTACCGATTCAATTGAGTGGCACTCCTTCCTACATCAATGTATTCATACACTGCTATGATGCGCCACTCCTTCCTATATCAATATATTCATACACTGCAACGATGCGCCACTCCTTCCTACATCAATGTATTCATACACTGCAACGATGCGCCACTCATTCCTAAATAAATGTATTCATACACTGCAATGATGCACCACTCCTTCCTACATCAATGTATTCATACACTGCAACGATGAGCCACTCCTTCCTACATCAATGTATTCATACACTGCAACGATGTGCCACTCCTTTCTGCATCAATATATGTATACACTGCAACTATGCACCACTCTTTCCTTCATCAATGTATTCATACACTGCAACAATGTGCCACTCCTTCCTACATCAATGTATTCCTACACTGCAACGATGAGCCACTCCTTCCTACATCAATGTATTCATACACTGCAACGATGCACCACACCTTCCTACATCAATGTATTCATACACTGCAACGATGTGCCACTCCTTCCTACATCAATGTATTCATACACTGCAACGATGCACCACTCCTTCCTACATCAATGTATTCATACACTGCAACGATGAGCCACTCCTTCCTACATCAATGTATTCATACACTGCAACTAGGCGCCACTCTTTCCTGCATCAATGTATTCATACACTGCAACAATGCGCCACTCCTTCCTACATCAATGTATTCATACACTGCAACAATGCGCCACTCCTTCCTACATCAATGTATTCATACACTGCCCTGATGCACCACTCCTTCCTACATAAATGTAGCCCTGCACTTCAATGGAGTACCACTCCTTCCTACATCAATGTATTGATACACTGCAATGATGAGCCACTCCTTCCTACATCAATGTATTCATACACTGCAACGATGCGCCACTCCTTCCCACATCAATGTATTCAAACACTGCAACAATGAGCCACTCTTTCCTACATCAATGTATTCATACACTACAACGATGCGCAACTCCTTCCTACATCAATGTTTTCATACACTGCCCTGATGCGCCACTCCTTCCTACATCAATGTATTCATACACTGCAATGATGCACCACTCCTTCCTACATCAATGTATCCCTGCACTTCAATGGAGTACCACTCCTTCCTACATCAATGTATTCATACACTGCAATGATGAGCCACTCCTTCCTACATCAATGTATTCATACACTGCAATGATGCACCACCCCTTCCTAACACAATGTATTCATACACTGCAATGATGCACCACTCTTCCTACATCAATGTATTCATACACTGCAACAATGCGCTACTCCTTCCTGCATCAATGTATTCATATACTGCAACGATGCGCCACTCTTTCCTGTATCAATGTATTCATACACTGCAACAATGTGCCACTCCCTCCTACATCAATGTATTCATACACTGCCCTGATGCGCCACTCCTTCCTACATCAATGTATTCATACACTGCAATGATGCACCACTCCTTCCTACATCAATGTATCCCTGCACTTCCATGGAGTACCACTCCTTCCTACATCAATGTATTCATACACTGCAATGATGAGCCACTCCTCCCTACATCAATGTATTCATACACTGCAACAATGCGCCACTCCTTCCTACATCAATGTATTCATACACTGCAATGATGAGCCACTCCTTCCTACATCAATGTATTCATACACTGCAACAATGAGCCACACCTTACTACATCAATCTATTCATACACTGCAACCATGCGCCACTCCTTCTTACATCAATGTATTCATACACTGCAACAATGCGCCACTCCTTCTTACATCAATGTATTCATAAACTGCAACTATGAGCCACTCCTTCCTACATCAATGTATTCATACACTGCAACGATGCACCACCCCTTCTTACATAAATGTATTCATACCCTGCAACGATGCACCACACCTTCCTACATCAATGTATTCATACACTGCAATGATGCACCACACCTTCCTACATCAATGTATTCATACACTACAATGATGCACCACCCCTTCCTACATCAATGTATTCATACACAGCAATGATGCACCACACCTTCCTACATCAATGTATTCATACACTGCAATGATGCACCACCCCTTCTTACCTCAGTGTGTTCCTACATGTCAACAGAGTGCCAATCCTTCTTACATCAGTGTATTCATACACTTTAATGGAGCATATCTCACGTGACCTTGCCCGAAGTGAAGCAGAAGACACTGCATTAAAAGTAACCAGTCACATCTCTCTTACCCCAGGACAACGATCTCCAAACACTTAATGAAGAAGAGGGACATTCAATATTACAGGACTACCATCAATATTCTCAGGTTCCTGGTACCACCCATAAAGTCAAGCTACAACTTAGGAACGATATGTCACCACTTCAAGAACAGACAGTTATTTACAGAAATAGAACAAAACCACTTAGACCCAAGACAAACAGATCTTTCGCATGACAATGAAATTGTCAGTACATGTACAAAACACCACGATCAGAAGAGAACTTGTGTGCATACTTTGTGCTCCTCCTGTAATCTGTTCAGATCAAAGATCACAAATTGCTTAATCTTTAAAAGGGAAACCCAGGGGCGAAAGTTTTTCTTAGGTGTCCACCGCTGGAGGTCCGAACGCCTGGTTGCTGAACAACTAGGCTGCTTATTGTTGATTCCACCTCATACCTCTTTCTTCCACCTGTTTGTCTTTTTAACTCACTCTAACTAACTCTTGCAGGTTCGTCTTCACCACCGCCTTCTCCCTTTCTTAATTTTAGGTCTCGGCTAGCATAGGCTGCGCTTGCGCAGTCACGCTGGCATGATTTGGTGTTTTCTAGTAGTGGGGCTTCTCCATTGGCTGGCTTCCTAAACGGCGGCCAGCCATTGGAGAAGAGGTTTGTCTGTCAATTTAAGCCCCGTCTTTTTCGGATTGGGGGTGTGTTTTTTCGTTTCTTTCTCTCCGTGATGTCATCATTCAATCAACAAAAACACGACCCCAGTCTGAAAAGGACAGGGCTTACAGACTCCTGCTGCTGGACGCGCGGGAATTTGTGGCTGCTTTTACACTCTGGTGTGTTGATAAACACGCTCAGCTGTTTTGTAATTAATTTACCCACGTGAAGGCTGTGTGCGTATCCATGAGATTTTATAACTTAACCGTAATATACGTACTATTTTAGTTGATCCATACATTCAAAGTACTCTACCATTACCTACCATAAAATGTATCCACATTCATATCATTTTGTGTCTGTCTTTCAGCCTATCCTAAGTATCCTTGAGTGAATGAACTTCAAACGGCAATCACACCAGGAAGCACCTGTGCGGAAAATGCAGCACAATAGACTAATCATTTTGCACTAAGCTGTGCTACCGTAGTCTGTCGTCTGTGTTCTTCGCAACTACGTCACAGCTGACTTCCTGCGGAGAGGTGCGCTGTGCCACTCGTGATCTTTCTTCGCGCCACGTTGTGAACTTGCGTGAAGGACAGTCTTTCCCCCGCCCTCCTTCTGACTCGATGGTTGTGGGAGATTTGTCTGTGCTGGCTCGTGCTGTACAGCCGTGCTCGAGGGTGTGTCACGTGACCCCGCACCCCCCCTTCCGACGGCCGCCACGCTCTGCCTGCCTGTTCTGTCTGTGTTCTTGCGGCCTAGCGAACAAGAGTTCCAGCGCGAGCCCCAGGCCGCCCGATCCACGACTAGGTGGGCCCTTGAGCCGTCAGGGATGGGTGAGTGGGGCGACCGGAGGCTCAGGGCCCTGGGGTGAGACGGGTTGCGGGAGGGAAAGGTAGGCCCCAGGGAGCGGGTGGGGGGCTCCCGGGGCCGCCGAGAGATGGTGGGGAGGGGTCGACGATGCCGCCTGTGCCCCTAGCGGGGCCTGTGGGGAGGGGTAGCGGGCGGCTAAGGCTGCTGCCATTGAAACACTGTTCTTTTGTATCCTCTGTGCAGCGGCTGTTTGCAGCCTCGTCCTCCCGAGGCCTGGGGTTGGCGGCGAGGCCCCCTCCCTGCAGAGAGAGGGATCCCCTGTGTAGATAATGCTTGCGGCCGGAAGCATGGCGGGATTGCTGACGTTCAGGATGTTTAAAGTGATTATTTTTTATTTACTTACCCTTTTTTCTGAATGCAATATACTGTATTGTCTGTGAAATAGTTAACCTGTCTCCCCCAAGTGAGAGCAAGAGCTGTTTGCTTGATTTGACGATGGAGCAAGAGCCCCCATTATGCTTCTTGCATCACTGATGTCCTATCATAACTCTTTTAATCTTGAAACGTCTCCTGTTGCTCACGATCAAGACTTGCTACCAGATGGCTACCTTCAAAGAGGGCGAACGAAACTCCAGATGTGTCCCGTACGAAAACTTCCACACTAATAAAGTTAAATACCCCAATTTTACACATCAGCACTCAAACATTCCCGCGCTAGTGGAAATTATTAGTAGGCTAGGAAGTCAGCTTTACATTCTCTTCCAACATCCCGACTACATCCAGTGGTGATTGCTGATTACTGCAGCTACCACTTTGAGTCTTGGATTTTAACCCACCCTGCTCTGGACCCATCACCTGTTCCCTTAATCTCTTCTAATGATGATGTATCTTAATATGCCCCGAGTAGCTTGTTATGGTAAGCTGTTCCCTCTTTCGACCGTCCCATTTGTGATCATTGCTCCCCCCAGGCTTCCCATTAATTTGAACTTGTAATGTTTTGACAGAAATTAGAACATCCTCACTTGTGACTGCCCTCACTCCCTTTAGCCTGTGTACAGAGGAAGTATTAGTGGACCATTTTTATGACGATGACCTTTAACACTTGACAACTTTCAGTCATGATTAAGCTTAGCGACCTCTCCCGTCTAACTCTTTACACAGGTAGTTCCTACTCCCTCTTTCTTACAAAGAAGTCTTGAAACCTGATGGTTTGAAGCATCACAGTCCATTATAATGGGTGGCATTTCTTCCCCAGGCCTCTTCTGAAGTTCAAGTTTCCTAAACATCGACTCCCATCACTGCATTCCTCATTTGTATCTACTATTTGCCACTTTATGCGGCTTCCTCTTATAACATAGGTCAGGGCCTCCCCCAGCAACATACACAATTTCTTTCAGTGTTATTGGTTCTTAGCCTCAACTAACCTTTTCAGATGATGGATAATGGCCTGATACATCTTCCATCAGTGGACCTCCGCCCCAATAATTCTCTTCAAGTGATATGAAGAGTGTACCTCTCAATACTTTTTCTAGTTGGCTTGTCTTTACCCAAACCAACTATGTTCCTTGAAATTACATTGCCCTCATTTTTTAGGGTAGTCTTAGCGTCCATTATCTCTTTCAGTGATGGGGACATTTTATACATCCATTACCGCTTTCAATAATGGTCTAGACTGCCTCTGTGGCATTTTAATTTGGTTGTGCCATTAGAACAATGAATCTCTTAAGTGATGGGACATATTTCCAGCTGAACCTTTCTTTGATATCCCACAAGGCGTCTTACAAACGTTATTAACATTAACCCCACTATTTCTATGTGTGAAACTTCCCAGATCTCTTCAATTGAGGATGGACCATACTGTCATCTTCCATACACTTTTAGTTATCTAATCTCTCCTACTGATTTTCATGCTCCTATTCTCTTCCTAAACTGGACCTTGGTACACTTCTGCCTTTCAGAGACCTTCATTGATACAGCGAAGCCCGGGCCTAACACCACCTGAAATTAGCCCTGAACCTCACAGTGCTGATGGACATGTGCCCTATTCTCTCCTATTTATAACTGATGCAACCCCCTCTTCCGTAAGGTTTTACTCCACTATGGCTATTGGGTGTGTAAGACTTTGGGTGCAGAACGTTTCCAATGACTATTAGTCCTTTTTATTTTTTTTATTTTTTGATGCAATAATAGATCTTAGACACCCCCTTCCCAACTATACATGTCCCACGAATCACTACCAGTGATGAACTTTAGCCATCATCTGCCTTCGAAATCAATTCCATGATGGAATTTAAGCCAGAAGAAATTGCTTCATGGCCTTCAGTCCATCAAACGTCTATAGCACCCAGATCCACCCCCTCCTGATTTTTCACATAACACCAGGAATTTTGCCTGCAATATTTTTTACTGCTACTGTTGGTGGCAAACTGCAAACTTATTTCTGTGATCGTGATGAATTCAACTCCCGGCTACCTCCAAAGACTGGCCCATGCACGATACCGTCCCCCAATATTTTGCTAGACTGTATGCCCTTCCTTCCTCTGATCCTTTGCACAAATAAGGCACTGTGTGACTTTAAAGTGTTTACTTGGATGGAGAGTAGCCACCTAAGACCTTTGATTGAAGGCTTTTAGTCCCCAGACCACTTCCATTTGTGGACTAAAATCTTTCTCTTCCTTCCCATTCCTTATTTCTTTATATCACAAGGGGTGTTGGTTGTGTTTATATCTTGTGGGATACCTATGGTTTTTCTTCAGCTGGCAATCTACTCCAAAAATGAATTCACCTGCTAATCATTTTCAAGTAATAAACCTTACTAGACAATGGCTCATGGGCTTACTTATTTCACTACCCCAGATCTCGTGAGGCGATGGGACCAAGTACTTCTGATTCTTCCCCATCTTATAGTTGAGTTAAACCCTACCCCCTTAAATCCATGACAACAAAGATCCAATCCTGGACGTCTTTAAATTGCTATTTATTCAGTTTATTGAGTTAATACACCTTAGGATTCAACGTTTCCCCAATACATTCCCAATAAATGTGGGCTATTAGTCTTAACACATCCATCCAAACTTTACCCAGTTTAAGATTGACAACTATCTTGATGCTGTTGATTCAAAGGACTTGGCCTACACACCTATACTTTATTCAGGACAGACAGGCAATCTGAGCCTTTTCCCTATGATATTACATCAAATATCACCCATTCCTGCACACCGCCAGGACCTTCTGGTGATAATGCTGGTCCTGCTAAAGAAACTCTTAACACTTTGTATTTTATAACTATCTAACCCACTTGGAATTAGTATTTTGGGTTACAATTTTCAATTTTTCTCTTGCCTCTGTTCCCTGATTGTGCTAGTTTTTTCTTGCCTCTGTTCTCTGGTTTTGCTTGCTTTTCTTGCCTCTGCCCCCTGGTTGTGCTCGCTTTTCAAGCCTCTGTTCCCTGGCCATGCTCGCTTTTCTTGCCTCTGTTCCCTGGTTGTGCTCGCTTTTCTTGCCTCTGGCCCCTGATTATGCTTGTTTTTCTTGCCTCTGTTCCCTGGTTGTGCTCTAAAATCGATTGCAAAAAATGGAGCATGGGTGGATACATAAAATAAACATGGTTGGGTAAAACTTACACGGGTATGGCCTATCACAAATATGTAGTATAATCTATTCGAGTAGTTCCGCATGTGAAAGAATATAATCATGTAAAACTGTTGACTGGTCTTAGCTGGAGACAGTTCTGACAATACAAGTGCATGTACGTCAATGTGAGATATAAAACAAATAAGAAAACTAGGTATAGAAGATCAGCACTTCAATTACTTTAGAGCTAGCGTGTGTGTGGCTCTGTGTGTGTGTGGCTCTGTGTGTGTGTGGCTCTGTTTTTGTGTGTGTGGCTCTGTGTGTGTGTGTGGCTCTGTGTGTGTGTGTGTGGCTCTGTGTGTGTGGCTGTGTGTGTGTGTGTGGCTCTGTGTGTGGGGTTTTGTGTGTGTGTGTGTGGCTGTGTGTGTGGGTGCAAATGCAATAGGTCTCGCATTTGCAAGAGATTAAGCTATTACTCTCTACTACTCTCTAATGCTTACTTATTGCCATTGTAAATGACAATACCATATATTTATTGGTTTAAACAAAAAACAATAAATGAAAAAAAGGACATTTGCAATGCCAATAGCTTTAACTTTAACAAAGACGAGACCATTGCATTGTAAATGCTTGTTTCATCATCTTTCTGCACACCCTTTGTCCGTTTTCTAGCTTTCTCTCTCTTCCCCTGGTCAACATCTGATGAAAAATAAACCCTGGTTCCTAGATATGAGTGCAGACATTCACCACCTGCAACCACTCGCACAAGTTAAGCACTGAGACCATTAACTGCAGTGTGTTGAATTCATTGCTTTGTGTCCAGGAACACTCAGTGGATCCTTCAACACTCTTGGAAATCTGTGACGTGTGACTCTTTAACCTGTATAATGTTTTTATAACAATATAAAACCTGGGTACTATTTTTGACAACTGGCTCATGCGTTATTTGAGTCACTGAGTATAAGAGACCACCAGGAATTTGTTGAAAACCCATGTTGCTGAACGTCAAACAGAGGTGCACGTCACCAGTTCAGTATAATTATGGAGACTTTGTTTCTTCTTTTTCTACCTGCAAGATTTTAATAAAGATTCAATAACACGGTAACGACCTTTCTGATCTATACCGCCTCCTCAGCCTTACCACATAAACAAACACAATACTATACGCCTTTGCTCTTCTGCTATTATTCTTCCCCCACGTGCTTAGTCTCGGTTTCATCCCTTCCCCATTACTCACACTAGATTCCCATACCTTCGCCCTTCCTGGCCATTTCATGCTTTCAATCCCCCCCCATAATGTGCCAATAGTATTTGTACCCCTCAAAGTACCAACAGTGAATGAATGACCTGTAGAAATATGGGTGTGTTCTGGTAGACCCACAAGGCATCCTGAAATCTATATTATCTTGAAATGAAATGAAAATACGTTTTGTAAAGCAAGAATAGTTGCCCGGAGGCGTCCAAGCGCTGAAGTTTGCAAGATGGTCTAAGCAGCAGACCAATTGCCACAGAAAGAGAGAGGGGTTTATTTATTGAACAGGTGAGTTTTCAGATGCTTCCTGAAGGAGGTCAGATCTGGATTAGACCTCAATCTTCTGACACAGGCACCACACATTTCTTAAGATTTCACTTAAAACGCTCAAACTGACTGCTGGCTTGAGAGTATCCAGAGCAGCTTGTAATGATTAATTCCAGACCCTCAGTTTGTACAGTATGGGCATAGTGGACCCTTCCCTAGAAAATGCCATCTGAAAAGAAATATTAACATTGTTGGTATCAGGCCAAAACATATCTCACACCATCTAGGGTGGCAGTCCACTAACAAAACTGCCTATCTTTGATGACCAACACAACCAGACTGCCCATTTATCTATCCCGTTAGTGATTTCCCTGGTGGGTTGGAGCCACCGAAGTATGTTGTTTTTTAAGGTCCAGGGCCGTTCTTAGTGCTTGTGACGTTTTTTCCTGCTACCCAAGTTTCCCTGCAGAAAGCACAGAGGGGGGGAAGAGGTAGAGTAGGAGAAAAATGAATGGGAAGAGAGAAGGGAGGAAGAAAGCAGGCCTGGTTTGATCATTTGCCACACCCCACTGATCAAGTAAGAAAACAAACAAAGTAAATGGCCCAAAAAACATAAATGGCAATCTTGTCAATGAAGTTAACTCCCTGGAAGGAGCAGACAAACAACTCCATGAAGAAGACCTCATACTGCTTATCTTAAAACCCCACAGCATTTCATCATAAAGGTCCCCTGCCAACATTCCCAGCTGCCTGACACCTCTCACAGAACCAAAACACAAACTAATCTCAAGCTGCCCATTCCATTAATATTATTCTCATATGTTTCAATGTGGTGATCATCATTTCCCACACTAACATGCCTCCAATGTTTTTCCTGAGAGACCGCCACTCTCTACATCTCTGTCCTCAACTCTCACTTAGGTGTGCCTTGCGGATTCCTGTGGCGATACTCTTTGAAGGTATGGTCTGTTTCTTACCAGCCCTGATCTTTGAACCTCATCTGATGGTTTTATTGATCACGTCAAGGTGTATATCAACACTAATGACACTCTGTAGACCAAAGAGAACACTGATTGATAAATGCAATGCTATTTAGAAGCGCACATCTAGATAAGATTAGATAAGAGCAGGCATTCACCTAGTGGACATCAGTCAGCAGCTATGGGAGAGGCAAACTGGGTGCATAATTCATGCAGAAAAGCTGAATCCATCAGCTCATGCACAGCATAGTCTCTCTGCTGAATAGTTAAAGACGGTTTGAGATGTTCAGCACAGATATCCGCAAAAGTAAAGGCTTGTCTTTTTCAGCTATGCTAAGAGGCATCCTTCATCTATTTTCTTTTTCACATCAAATCAAGATCCTGCACTCTTTCATTTCTGCTCGGATGGACTACTGTAACTCTGTCTACCTAGGACTTCCTGGTTACTTGATCCACAAACCTCAGCGTATCCTGAATTTCACAGCAAGATTCGTACCTGGCATGAAATGCAGAGAACCCATTTTGTCTGCTCTGATCACTCTTCTTCGGTTTCTGGTAAAAAAACGGATTAAGTGATGCATAACAGTAAAAATAATGGGGTAACCCGGTGTCCCTCAGAACCTGGGTATACGTATTAGGTAAAACAATTGGTTCTGGCGGGGATTCTCAATTGCTTAGAGTGCTCAAGGAGTAGAGACTTATTTACAACACATGTATCAATAAATTAAATAACACACACCACAATTTGAATTTCAATATTGTATTCAAAATTAGATATCAAAATGTTTAAGGCTGTCACGCTTTACAAATTCAATTATAGTGAGGACTACGTGACTGTGGTGAAAATAGTGACATATAGTGATTGATGATATTGACAGTACACTATGTACAAAACAAATAGACATGTGACACTAAGCTTGGGAAAAAGGGGGATTTTGTTTAGCATCAGCCCACAGGAGGGTCGCCATCTGCAGCCCCATTAACTTGTTGCCATTGTGAGAGGAACCTGTGGCATCTCCCTTGGTAACCCTCATCCACGCCTTCACCTAAGATTTCTATAGCATAATGAGGAGATGGGGCGGTAATGGGAGCTATCAAATTCTTCTCAAGATGTAAATTGCCTTGGACTGCCAGCATTTGCTGATCCAAAGTACTATAACAAAATAACTGAATTGTGAGGGAGAAGGCAATGAGAAATTCAACCTAAATATGTGAAGAGGCTTCTAGGCGGTGTTTTATCTTCTACTCAACTAACTTGGTGAGCTGAGACAAAATATAGTACAAAAAGACTTTTTCATGTCTCATCAGTGGTAACAAGAAAACTAAAATCCAACGGTTTCTTACTTAGGGCCCAGTGGTATTTATGCATGCCCTTAGCAGCACACCATTCCTATTTATTCGGCAAAAAAAACAGATGTCGAACAACACAAACCTACACAGGGTAACAACTTCTCCTGTCTTAGCGTGGGGTATGTATGCTCAGAGGCAATGGTCTGACGGGGGTTATTGAGATCTTCACAACCACAGATGCAAAGACCCAGGAGAGGTCTCAACAAGGAAAGAAGGGTAGGTATGCATAGACTACATAATTGTTTTTTAATATGACTCTAAATCATTAACTTGACACTACATCACTCCCCTGACGGATCTTCATTCCTTGACAGGTGGCCCAGATTCAGACCCTCCAAAAACTGTCTGAAACTCGAAATTCTAGCATTGGGCACCCGTGAGGTGGCACAGGCCAGATCTCTCTCTCACAGCTCTTACGTGGCACTTGCAATGTTTCATGGCATGTACCCTTCACCACAGGGACTGGCGACAATGGTGGAAGAAACCTTTTCAGAGCTGAATTAATGATTTTAAACTACAAAATGTAAAGTCTTCTCAGTTGAGTAGTACCACGAGTACAAATTCTTATCAGTGTGGAATCTTTGGTGACCGATCTCTGCTGCTAGGCACACAAGAGCAGGAGTTGTGGCAAGTTTCCCTCTAGGGGTCAGCATTTTCAGTCACACTTTTTCAGGCGTTGGGAATGGTATGCATGAATAGCAACCTGCCTATTTTAATTTGACAGAACACACTCAGTAAATAATAAAGTGATTGTGATAGGAGTGTGTATGTCAATTTTAATCACATTTGGTCACAACTTGTAATGTGATCTGTTCGCTTCACTGCACCAAAGTTGTTTAGTTTTGTTTGGACACTTTTCCTTTTTCTTTTGAACAAATTGACCACCGATGATGATAAACATGGGCACAACTGGTGAGTACCTACCAGTGACCCCATTGGTGGTGCTCACGTGAGGGGTCATTTTGTTCTTTTCAAAAAAATGTATGTTGTTCACAAACATTTTTGTGGTTTTCACTATGTCTTCCTGGTTACTCAGGAAAACAATGTGGTGCGTAATGTACACAGAGTCTATTTGTAAAGACTTTGGTGTTTAGCTGTTGGTGGACTGTCAGTTGAAAAAATGTGGCGGAAAACGTGTTGCAGCTACCTCATAAACAAGCATTTTCAATGCAACGGTTTCGCCTTTGAAAAAGTTAGAGCTATTGGCATTGTAAATGACAACATTTTTATTTATGTGTTGGTTTTGAAAATAGATAAATAAATGTCACTGTCATTTACAATGCCAATAGCTTAATCTCTCACAAATGGAACACACAAACACACAGACCCACACTGAGTCCCACACACATACATACCTACAGAGCCACACGCAGAGCCACACACACACACAGAGCCACACACACATACACAGAGCCACATACAAGTCAAGTCAAGTCAAAAAATTTATATAGCGCGCTACATACCCAGAGGGTCTCAAGGCGCTTGAAGAGGGGTGGGGAATTACTTGTCAAATATCCACGTTTTAAGATGCTTTCTGAATGCTAGGTGGTTCTGAGTAAGGCGAAGGTAAGTGGGAAGTGAGTTCCAGGTTTTGGCTGCCAGGTAGGAGAAGGATCTACCTCCCATGGTGGTTTTGTTGATGCGAGGTACCGTGGCAAGGGCTTGGTTGGATGATCGTAGCTGGCGGGAGGGGGTGTAGAAGGACAGTCGTGTGTTGAGGCATTCGGGTCCGATTTCGTAGAGTGCTTTGTGTACGTGGGTTAGGAGCCGGAAAGTGATCCTCTTATTGACAGGGAGCCAGTGGAGGTTTTTCAGGTGACCAGAGATATGTTCTTTACGCGGGATGTCTAATATGAGCCTGGCTGAAGCGTTCTGGATTCGTTGGAGTTTTTTCTGGAGTTTAGCGGTAGTACCGGCGTAGAGGGTGTTTCCGTAGTCCAGTCGGCTCGTGACCAGAGCGTGAGTGACCGTTTTCCTAGTTTCGGTGGGGATCCAACGAAATGTTTTTTTGAGCATGCGAAGAATGTTGAAGCAGGATGAAGAGACGGCGTTGACTTGTCTGTTCATCGAAAGTGAGGAATCCAGGATGACGCCCAGGTTCCGTGCGTGGTCCGTCGGGATGGGTGCTTTTCCAAGGGCTTCTGGCCACCAAGAGTCGTCCCAGGCAGAGGGGGAGGTACCTAAGATAAGGACTTCTGTTTTGTGTGAGTTCAGTTTCAGACGGCTGTCTTTCATCCATTCGGCTACTTCTTTCATTCCTTCGTGTAGGTTAATTTTGGCGGTGCTAGGGTCATTGGTGAGTGATAGGATCAGTTGAGTGTCATCCGCGTAGGAGATGATGTTGAGGTTGTGTTGGCATGCGATGGCCGCGAGGGGGCTCATGTATACGTTGAAAAGGGTGGGACTGAGTGAGGACCCTTGGGGTACGCCGCAGATGACTTCAGTGGCCTCTGAGATGAATGGTGGGAGGCGGACTCTCTGGGTTCTTCCGGTGAGGAACGAGGTGATCCATTCCAGTGCTTTTCCTTGTATTCCGATGTTTTTGAGGCGCTGTAGAAGGGTGCTATGGCAGACACACACACAGCTACAGACACACACACACACACTTCATCCACCCACTAAGTCCATATAAATTACCATAGATAAAAATTGTTGCAACTGTATAAGATGATAGTGAACGTATTTGGATCCAATTTGGCATGAACACAGAAACACTTTAACTCAATGCCCATCCAGGACTACATACTTTGAGAAGAATCTCATAGTAATATATGAAGCAGGGATGCAACCTCATATTCACTTAAAGTGCTTCGGCAGTAAGACAAAGAATCTAGTCTCAGGTTTAAAAAAAAAATACTTTGTTCTGTACTTGTAGAGCTCAGCTAAAGGATGCACAGATGCCAGATAGAATATGTTATTATATCAAGCTTGCTATGATGCATCTGCCCCCTGTTCTGTGTTCTTGGCTGCCATGGGTGCAAGACTGGACAATACAGTTGGTTTGACCCCAAATTACTGCAAACTTGTAAAAACAGCCTTGAAGTAAAGCCACACAAAAAGCTACTGACCAAAGTGAAAAGAGATCCACCAAGCCAAAATAAATGTTCTTTCTATGCTGGTTTCCAAAGGAAAAGTATTTAAGTGTTTGTCAATTTCATGGGGTTCCTGTTAAGACTAGCTAAGCACAATACTGTCTTTATTACTTGCTATCAGCATTAATTAGGTTGAGCCTGGGCGGCACAGGCGCTGCTCTGTGAGGCGTGCTGTATTAGAGTATGTACATGAAGCTCCACCAACTCTCCGCCCATATTTTTCATTGGCTTGTGACACTGTCTTTTATAAAGGCTGGCTTCTGCATCGTTAATAGGCTTGTTAGTCCCTCCCTAGTACCGCCTTGCCTTTATTTGTAACCTCCAATGAGGACTGGCCCTTTTACTTCTGTTGTTACACGGTATGTCTTATTTAGTGTGTAAGCACTATTATCTTTAATGAGTTTCTCTTACTGCAGACACAAAATGCTTTCCTGCAACATTCAGCACACCATGCACGCTTTCACTATCCTAGTAACCCAGGACAATGGTGGCAGCTTCTTGGAAGTGAAATAGGTCTGTCATTTACAAGAGTTTGAGCTATTGGCATTGTAAATGACAATGCCTTTTATTTATGTATCATCAAAACAGATAAATAAAAGGTGTTGTCATTTACAAAGCCAACAGCTTAAACTCTCGCAAATGCGAGACCTATTGCATTTCAAATGCCTGTTTATACTTTTATTTTAGTTCGAGCCTCAGAATTACAATTTAAAACGGAAAAAAACCAATCTTCCTAATAATTCCTACATTGTCCCAAGCGAAATTTGTGCATACTCTGTGCTGACCTACTTGAAACTGCACAGTGCTGCAGCACACTACCTGCAAGCAAGAGTCTGGGACTGCGCAGAGTGCACCCCTCCTGCTAAATGAGATGGGGGGGAAGTGAAAGGGCAGAGAAAGGGACAAAGAATAAAGAGAAGGGAGACCGAGGGA
The DNA here is from genome assembly GCF_964263255.1 of Lissotriton vulgaris. Classification (NCBI taxonomy): domain Eukaryota; kingdom Metazoa; phylum Chordata; class Amphibia; order Caudata; family Salamandridae; genus Lissotriton; species Lissotriton vulgaris. The sequence continues at coordinate 783,674,856 of NC_141697.1, read as the reverse complement.
TGGGGCCAGATTAGAGAGGAAAATCACAATTAAAGGAGCAGGACAAATGGAGAAGGAGAAAGGGAGAGGGAGAACGCGAAAGAGGTAGAGGGATAGAAAAAGGGAGGGAGGGCGAGGGATAGAAAAAGGGAGGGAGTGTGAAAGAACGAGAAACAAAAAGGGGGGAGAGAAAAATGGGAGAGAGGCAAAATGGTGAGATAGAAAATGATAAAGGGAGTGAGGGAGAGTCGCGTGTCAGGGGAGGACAAGTGATGTTTTCAGCGTCTCCTCTCCCAACATAGGCTGGCTCCGGGATGATGCGGGCAGCTCTGCTAAGAGAAGACTCAACGGCCAAAAGTCTGGTCCGCTCAGCTGAGAACCCAAGCTGAAGCAGTCCTGTTACATTTTTGCTGGATAGGCACCGCACACGTGCAGGCTCCGAGGGCTGCTCTGATTCGCTACATCTACATGGAAGACAAGAGCTCTTAGTGCTGCGATCAGCCTTAGCAAAAAAGCGTAGGCTACGCCTTTTTAGCCATCCCTTCCACCATTGCAAAAAAAACCTCTGTGAATCAAATCTAGAATTACTATGTAGTTAAGATGGCTAAAAAAGCCGTAGCCTACCCTCTGAATCTATAGGGGTGATAAGTTGTACTGCATCATGAACAATAGGGGTAAACGGAATGAAAACAGAGGAAAATGGGCGTTTCTCTTTGATCACCCGCAAATTAGTTTAGCAGACCTGTCAAAGGTTCGAACACAAACTAAAGGAGGATACGATCATGAGCCCTATATCAGTCTCAGGACTTCACTATGCTCTGCGTTCACTACATAATTACAAGAAATTACCACGTCTCAAACATAGTACTGATTTCCACAGATTCAGAGAAAACCAATTAAAATGCGGCAATGCTTTTGAAAACACTATGCAAATTCGTCTAATTGACAGTAATGAGAAATGTGTATGGACATTTATTTATTCAGACGAACATTCAGCAACAAAAGACAGTGCCCCAATTTCTGATTACCGGAAGTCTGCTCCCACTGATGTTAACTGCAGCAACACTGTTTAGTCCCTTCTGCTAGGGAGACTAGGAAGGACTGACGCTCACCACATACTGTGAGGACTGCCACTGGGTGAGTGAAGTAGCAATGGACAGCACTGACGGCCAGTGGGAATGGCTTACCCGGTCTGTGGTGCACAGCACAGGTTCTCGCTGAGAGGTGGTGCTCTTTTTAATGGTGGCCACACTGAAGACGGGTCAGGTTAGACGTCAGCAAGTGATGTGAAACCCGAACTGAAGTGCATGCAGATAGGTACCAACTATACTTGCAGCATAGCCATGCAATGGCTGCTCACGTGGCTCTTACTGAGGGAACAAATTAAAGCTTCCTCACGAGATACAGTTTTAGATGCAGTTAACATATTGAACTGCATCCACTACCAACAAGTAGCCCAGCTCGAGAGTCTGGAAAAACAAAGCTTCATATCAGCACAGCTTGTGTTTTGGGTTAGAATCAGAAGACATATTTCTGAAAACTCGGCTTGTTGCAAGACAGAAACCATGTCCGTGTAATTTCCTCCTTAGCTGCCAGAAACGTGAGCAACATGAAAAACACAAAAAATAGCACCCAGAATATAATTTTTCCATAATCACACCAATGTTCCAGACAATGAAGGAAACAGGCCACATCCATATAACAAGTCAGGTCCCGGGCCGGCCAGGGGATGACGTCACGGTGGTGTCCCGGGCCGGCAGCCAATCGCAGCGCGGCCCGGGACAAAGGGGCGGGGCTTAAAAAAAGCACCAGAAACGCCCCCGAATCGCGTTTTCGTGAGAAAGCGCGATTGACAGCCTCTGCCTCCCAATGGCTAGCCTCCATTTATGGAGCTAGCCAATTGGAAACAGAGGCTGTCCTAACCTCACTACTAAAATCAAAAGATTTCGACTGGGAGGGGCTTCGCCCCTCGCCAAAAGTCGAAACCTAAAAAGGAGAAAGAGGAGTCGATGTAAAGTAGAAAACTACAGTATTTTGCATTCGTTTTTAGGTAGTAATTGAAAAGTAGACACCTCAGAGACCAGGTCTTGGTGTATGGATGAATTTTGAGTGTAGGGCGACCTGGGTTTCTTTTCCCTCTGTGCTCCTTATTGAATATACACCTTTTCAGGGGCCTGTCAGAAGGAGAAGCACCCCCACGGAAAATGTAGATGGCTAATGACAAATTAAGTCTATTGGATTCGGTTGCTGGCATGAAGGTATTTAGACATCTATTGCACCTCTATGGAGAAAACTCCAACTGATTCCAGTTACAACTCGGAAATTTTATGGTGTCTAATGGTGTTGATTTTTCACTTTTGGTACTTTTATTTAAGCGGTAGAGTCCAATGTCTAAAAACCCATATGCCACAGCTGAATCCAGCTGAAAATGCTTTTAACAGGTCAATCGGGCAAGTGGTGAGACTAGGGCAAGTTTGCCAAGAAACCATTTCTGGTGTTACATAATTGATTTTTTTGGGGTCCAGCTCAATGGCACTATAACTTTACCTTGGGGTTGCCTGGAGGAGAGTAGGCCGCGTAAGGCTGCACCACATCCGGATCTTGTTGGTCTTCGGTGTCTCCCTTCTCCGTGCGTCGGGAGGTGAAAGCGATAGATCCGTTGGACAAAACTGAAAAGGAAAGCATTACTCATGAGAACATAGGTGGGATATAACACTGCAGCTCATGGTTGAGCCTTCTTTTCATTTTAACCTCCATTTTGCAGTTGATCAATTTCTTGCTTTTGATTCCTGTTCGGCAAATCTTTCCTCATGGATTGGTGATTTTAGGCTGGAAGAGAATGTATCTGGTTCCTAGTAACTGAGGGCCCGACCCAATAATCAGTGGCCACAGACAAGCCTGAAATAAACTGCACAACTCTAATCCTCCAACCAGCAACTACCATGTTATAAGTGCCCCTTAAGTATCAACAGGGTACTGCTTTGATTATATTTATAAAACCAAACAATATCCCAGAGAAAGACCAAACTTAAGACTGCAGGAATCAGGCAGAGGGCATCTTGGACGGAGTGAAGGTTGGAAGAGCACTGACTTGCCGGATTACCTTTCTAACTAGGTGTGAAATGAAGTCATTTGACATGTAATGAGAGCTGTAAAATATGGGATAATAAGGGGTGCATGACAGGGTGCAAGCTACAGTTAGTTCACTAAACTGTAACTAGCGATTTTCAGGAGTTTTTTGTTTTTTAACCTTTAGTTCTAATTTAATTTAACACCTACTATAACTTAACTTTAATCTTTTTTTTCCCAGTGATTTTCAAGATGTTTTAATGCAAGATCTTATTATCATATCTAACTATAACATTACCATAGATATTATATATATATATATATATATATATATATATATATATATATATATATATATATATATATATATATATATATATATATATATATATATTGCGGCTTGAGGTACGTAGGCAGCACAATTTTAGAGGTACACAAAAGAATCCTCCAACATTTGAGAGCAGTAAAGAATGGAGACAGATCCTATCCTGTCGCACAACATTTTGAAAGGTTCCATAATAAGAATGTGCGAGGGCTAACATATTATGTGATAGATGCAGTAGAGAAGAACCCAAGGGGAGGGAATAGGGAAAAGAAACTGAGGAGACTTGAGTCATGATAACTTGTAGAATTGAATTCGAAACAGCCAGAAGGTTTGAACATGGAAGAAGATCTGTACACGCATCTGTAAGAATAAGTTCTTTCAGAAATTGCAGTTTAATTACGGAAACAAGATATGAATTGTTTTTAATCACACACTGTGGGGACTGGTGGTTGTAGGTTTTTTATCGCTAGAAATGTAATTGACAAATGCCCACTTGGGCTTGATTGAAGGAATGCTAGTCAGTGATGCCCCTGGGGCGTTACTCTGAGCAAAGGCAATGTAAAAAACGCAATAAGCAAATATTGTTTTGGATATGTGAGTATTGCATTTATATATACTATATATGTATTATAAAGTAATGTCATGTTAAACATTATGTTATAACTGGCAGAGGTGTTCTAAATGTCAACTCAATGCAGTGTTGAAGATAAAAACTACCAGTCTTTTTTCACATGCACTAATTTTGTAGTTTTGTTAATCACATGTGAAATGCAGTTAAATTACTGCAAATTTCAAATCTCCTTGTCAGTGAACAAGGGTGCAATGCACTCGAAATGCATTTGACAAGTGGCTAAGAATACATTTCTTTGAAACCGCACAAGGCTTCGTTTTCCTTCTGAAATAAGTAGGAGGTTGGAAAGAAAATATATGTAGATATACATATCCATTTGAAGCTGCTCGAAAAGTGAAGACGCCACACATGACGTAAGAATTCACCTCTTTATTCTTTAGCAGGCAGCAGCCCTGACGAAGATGACCTCCTAGCCCGTACTCTATCATCATCGCCAAACGTGTTTCAGGAGAATTTCCCTTGATCACTGGCTTTGGCTTATGGTGGAAAACAGCTTTCCAAATCGTTTGGCAATCGCGTTTTTGTTGGCATAGTCCCGCCCCTATGGGTGTGTGCATCAGTGCATCTTGGTAACACTAGTTTCAGGTAAGTAAAATCCATAGTGGAAAAAGCTATACCTTTTCCTTCACATGTTTAAAAATCCATTGGGTCGCTGTTATGGGCACATTTGATGTGCTGCTCAGCTTGTGCCTGCCAAGGGGGCTACGTCGTTCCTGGTGTGCCCCTAATGATGAGAACGCATGGACCGCTTCAGTCTGCAGTGAAGCGTTTTCGTGGCCAGAGCCAGCCACTACATAACCATTTGAAGCTGCTCGAAAAGTGAAGATACCACACACGTCGTAAGAATTCACCTCTTTATTCTTTAGCAGGCAGCAGCACAGGCACAGATGACCGCTCAGCGCGTACTCTGTCATCATCGCCATATGCGTTTTAGGAGTATTTTCCTTGATCACTGGCTTTGGCTTATGGTGGAAAACAGCTTTTCAAGTTGTTCTCGTCATCAGACGCAAACCAGGAACAACGTAGCCCCCTTGGCAGACATAAGCTGAGCAGCACATCAAATTTGCCCATAACAGCGACCCAACGGATTTTTAAACCTGTAGAGGGAAAGGTACACAACCAGAGAAGAAGGCCACTGTAGCAGGCTGGCTTAGTATATGGTTTCACACTTATTTAAGTGAGGCACCTTGCACTAATCCAAGCAAACCTTATGGTGGCTTTAGTGGTCTTTGATAACCATAGAAAGCTCTCAAAGAGGTAGCTGTGGAGAGCACCCTTCAGGCTTATCTTGAAGGAGTTTTAAGCAGCTTGTTTTACCAGTTCTAATCATGTAGTGTAGGTTAAATGGAAAAGAACCACTCAGTGCATATATAAAAATATGTCTATTTATTACACAACACTCACTAACACATTGGTATATCTCCTACCTGGAGATATAATCACAAATACACAATAATAAATCAATTGCAAATTTGTAAATGAGCACAAAACACAGTGGTCTCCAGGGGGAGACCAACCATATACTAAGAAAGCGGAATGCGAACTGTGACGGAAGTCGGGACTTGGACCTGGAGACTCGGAGGAGCTAAGAACACAAGAAACCACCCAAGGTAAATACCCAGGAACCCCACTCAGGCTGTGTGCAGAGTGGAAGTAGAGCTGCATGTCCAATATAAATCAATGGTGAAGTAGAGGTTGCAGTTTTTAAGAAGAAGGACCCTTCACAGTGGACCCTAAAGAAACCCAGTGGAAGACAGAAGGTTGGAGATTAACCCCACCTAAGGATATCCCAGGACCAGGATAGCTACACCAGGGAAGCTGGGTGCATAGGTGCAAAGTAACGTCGGTAACCGCTGTAGACCTCAATGAGGGACTTCAGAAAATATGCAGCTGGAGAAAACTATTCAAGAGTCTAGTGGATTTCAAGTGTGTATTCTTGAGTGAATAACCTGTAAACAGAGAGAACAGAGTCTATGCCACTTGGAGGTAGCCAGGAGTTACGGAAGAGCATGCCCACCGATGTTGGATGGTTCAGAAGTATTGACGGTGACCTTGTTGTTGTAGCTGTGAGGCCCAGGCGATGCTGAGGAAGACCAGTAGCTATGCACGAGTAGTCCCATGTCGGAAGTGAAGAACCCGGAGGTCGGTGTCAAGCAACCAGGGGAGTCCACTGAATCAGAAGACCCTGAAGGGGACCCACAGGCCAAAGGCACGGGAGTCACAAGAACACATTGAGCAGCTCACCAAGAAGAAAGGCCCACAGTGCAGAGGATGGGGTGAGGATGCTGTATTGGCAAAAAGACCTGCTGGAGGCTGGAGCTTCTTGTAGCTTTAGGATTTCTGGAGTGCAGAACCAACAAGCCTTGGGAATGGCAAGTCAATGCAGTGCACAGGGGTTTGGGCCCAGTGGTCCTGAAATCGGATACTGGCCTCAAAGTTGCAGAGAGGACGGGTCAGGCCTCAAGGGAGTTGCAGAACCACCACCTGTGTTGCTGAGCCTTTCGAAGTCCATGGGATGTCAGTAGCAGTAGATCAGTCAGCTTTGTTGTGGTGCCTGCAGATGCAAGGGAGTGACTCCTTCACTCCAGGGGAGATCTTATTGGTTATCCTTGATGCCCACAGGTCTTTTGAAGATCCTGGAAGAAGCTCAGACACACACCATGAAGAAGACTTGCAGAACAGCGAGACCAGGAGTAGCAGGAGTCTTCATTGATGAAGTCTTTGTCTTACTTTTATTTTTTTAGCCATGCATTTTCAAATACAATACAACATAACAAAATGCCATGTATTTCAATATCAGCATCTCATCACAAATAATTAATCTATCACATCATACAGGTTTACATTACAGATGGTGAGCGATTCACATCAAGGGAGGGACAACCCATCTCATATGGTCTAGTCTTTCTGCTGGTTCCATAGATATGTAGAGAGAGGTTCCCAGATATCGTTGGATGCTGAGGCATGAGGGGGCTCCTCAGCATAATATTACAATTGGTCCGTCAGGGCACCAGGTCAAGTATACAGCGTTTGTGTTTAGGGCTTCCTTTCCCTCCCCAGTGCATCAACACCCTTCTTTTGGCCAATAGCAGGGCAATCGGCATCAGTTTGCGGCAAATAGGTTGGATGCCTTTGGTCAAACAAAGGAGGCATACCGCCGGGTAACATTCCACCACCTCTCCCAACATTTTAGCTACTTTGTTCATAACCTGTATCCAGTAGTGGTGCACCTTCGAGCAGCTCCACGCCAGGTGCATAAAGTCAGCATCTAGTGCTCTACATCTAGCACAATTCGCATTCTTTCCGAGGCCATATCTGTTTAGTCAGAGTAGGGAATAATACATTTGGTGTAGGAATTTGAAATGTATAATCCTCAGGTTGCAGTTTTGTGTAAGTTTGCTGGTAAGTGTGCAGCATGTGTGCCAGTCTGCTGTTGTGATTGATGCAGGGAGTATTTCAATCCATTTAGTGTATGAGGTATCTTGTGTTGGAAGGGCATCTGTCTGGAATGTGTTATATAATCGTGTGACTATGTGCTTATGAGTGTCAGTCGAGAGAAGCAGCTGGAGCGCTCCTAGGGCATGTGGTTCTGCAGGGAACTGTGGATACAAATGGCAGAGCGCAGCTCTAAGCCTGCAGTATAGGAAGGTGAGTATGGGGGATTTATCTCACTCACAATGTAATCAGTCAGATTTATGAGCTTCCCTCCTTGGTATGCATCTCCCAGCGTGTATATCCCTGCAGCGCCTAGGATAGCCAGTGAGCCCGTTTCTGACTGAACTGAGATCCTCGGATGATGTGCAAGTGGTAAAGCTGGTGCCTAGATTGGTTCTACCTGTGCTCTTTGTTTCGAGGGCTTTCCAGACTTGCGTAGTACAGTGAATAGTGTTTATTTTGTCTATAATAACCCCCTTGCATTCATATGGAATCATAGCTCCAAGCGATACAGGATTTGCAGTATCAGCATTGACTGCAGTGTGTGGCAGATATTTTGGGGCTTGCAGCCAATAGTGCGCAAAGGGAGCCTCTGGGCATAGATAATAGTTTTAGGTCTGGTGCTATAAACCCTCTCCATGTGTAAGGTAGTGTTAAAGCACAAGTTACTTACTTGTGTAACAATATATCTGTAAGAGACATTAGTTAGTGATAGATTCCTTACCTTAGAATATCCGGAGGCGTCAGACTGGATCCGCAAAGTTTTCGTCAGCAGTACCCCTGCGCGTCGGTAGGCGCCGTCATACGGCTCTGCGACGTCGCTGGCGTCGTAGTCACCGAGGAGACGTAGCTGGAGCTACTTAGACCTGCCCACGTGTGCTGACATCAGTTCTGTACATGACTTTCCGCGCCAGGAACGCAGAGCCATGCAAGATACTGACCACTGGTGCATTGAAACAAGGGCCCTGAAAGAGATGACCTCAGCCCTAGAAATCAGTCCGCAGAACAGGGAGGATGGATGGGGCGGTAAGGAATCTACTCCAGCAATACCAACCCCGGTGGTGGGCTTTGGATAAAGATCACACCAGAAAGTGACATAAAACAGAGCGGTCAAAGAAGCCATCTCTCCGGACTTGAGTGTCAAGGCAATAATGCTTAGTAAAAGTGTGCAGCGAGGCCTACTTGGCTGCCTGACAGATGTCCTGCACGGGAACCCCACGTCCCAATGTAGCAGTAGCTGCAGTCACCCTGGTAGATCGGGCGTGCAATCCCACTGGAGGTTCCTTTTTAGCCAGAGAATAACAGGCTTTGATACACAAGACGATCCAGCGGGAGATAGTCCTCTTGTGTACAGCCCGGCCTTTTTTACGCCTACGTAGCCAACAAAGAGCTCGTCATCCACCCGGAACAATTGTGTGCGATTCAAGTAAAACAAAAGCGTATGTTTTGGGTCCAGATGGTGGATCCTCTCTTACTCTCTGGAAGGGTGCAGAGGTAGAAAGAAGGTGGGCAAGGTGATAGTTTGCCCGATGTGGAAGGCAGTGACCACCTTTGGCAAGAAAGAAGGGCGAGTGCGAAGCACAACCTTGTCCGGATGAACCGTCAGAAAGGGACGCTTAGGCTTACAGGAATGAGCCTGGAGCTCACTCACGCGCCTAGTGGAGGTGATGGCAACGAGGAAAGCAGTCTTCAAAGTCAACAAATGAACAGGACAGTTGTGAAGTGGCTCAAAAGGGTGTGCACATCAAAAAAGTAAGAACCAGATTCAAGTCCCACAGCGGCATCACAAAAGGAATAGGAGGGAAAAGGTGAGTAATATCTTTGAGAAATATATTAACAACAGGGGACTTGAAAAGAGAGGGCTGATCAGGGAGTCTGAGAAAGGCTGAAATTGCAGAAAGGTAGCCCTTAATAGTGCCCAGATCAGAGCCCTGCCAGACCAGAGGAAGAAGGAACAAAATGACCTCTGAAAGAGGGACAGAAAGGGGATCCAAAGCCTTTGCTGTGCACCATGCCACAAATTTGTTCCAGCTGCAGGCATATACCGATTTAGTGGATGGATGCCTGGCTGCCAGAATGACATTACAGACTTCAGGAGGCAAGTCAAATGGAATCAACTGATGCCGCTCAATCTCCATGCATGTAGGTGGAGCCTGAACAGGTTCGGTGTAGGACCGTCCCCTGCTGCTGCGACAGAAGATCCTCCTGAAGAGGCAGTCGGATCGGGGGATCCATGTTCATACTGAGTAGCTCGGGATACCAAACTCTTCAAGCCCAGTCCGGGGCCACAAGAATGACTTGGGCCCGGTTGAGCCTGATATTCTTCAGCACTCTGGGTAAAAGTAGTATAGGCGGAAAGGCATACAATAGACCGCAGCTCCACTCACGACAAAAAGCGTCGCTGAGCGAGTGCCGCTTTGAAAATTCCAACGCGCAGAACAGCTGACATTGCGCGTTTGCTTCGGTGGCGAATACATCTAACCAAGGCTCTCCACACTTTTGAACAAGACCTTGCGCCACCTTCGAGTGAAGACGCCCTTCGTGATCCATCAGGCATCGCGGCTGAGTCAGTCCGCACTGGCGTTCAAAGAACCTGCCAGGTGTTGAACCATCAACAAAATCCCTTGATGTTCCAGCCATGTCAAGAGGCATAGAGCCTCCTGACATAGGGTCCATGACCCCACCCCGCCTTGTTTGTTGCAATACCACATGGCGGTAGTGTTGTCTGTGAACACCTACACCACCTTCTCCTTGACAGAGGGAAGGAATGCCTTCAGTGCAAGAAGGATCGCCCACAGCTCCAGAAGGTTGATATGGAGCCAGGACTCCGGCGGCGACCAGAGGCCTCTGATCTCCTCCTCTCCCATGTGCCGCCCCATCCCAGGAGGGACGCATCCGTCACCACTGTGTGCTCCAGTTGGGGAAGGGAGAGGGATCTGCCGCTGACTTAATGATGATTTGTGAGCCACCACTGCAATTGTTGCGCAGTGCCCTTCGAGATATGGACGTAGTCGGACAAGTTCCCCTGATGCTGCGCCCACTGGAACTTCAGGTCCCACTGCAGAGCCCGCATATGCCATCTGGAATGGTTGGTGAGCAGGATGCAGCAGGCCATGAGGCCCAGGAGCCTCAAGGTCGTCCTGACCGAAATCAGGAGGTTAAACCCAAAACTGCGCCATGTCCAGAACCGCTCCGATGAAGAGGAGTTTCTAAAAGGAATCAGGTGCAACTTTGGCACGTTGATGGAGAACCCCAGCAAATGCAGGAGGTCGACCGTAGTCTGGAGGTGGGAGACGACTGTTTGGGGCGAGCCTGCCATCAACAACCAGTCGTCGAGATAGGGGAAGACTGAAACCCCTGATCTGCGCAGATGAGCCGTGACCACCTCCATCACTTTCTTGAACACAAGAGGGGCGCTTTTAACGCCAAAGGGGAGCACGATGAAATGAAAATGCTCCTGCCCTACCATAAATCGCAGGTAACGCTGGTGGGCCGGCAGGACAGGGATATGAAAATAAGCATCCTGCAGGTCCAGCGCTACCATCCAAGCTTGCGGGTCGAGGGCAGACAAGTGTGAGTATCTTGAACTTCTCCTTTCAGAGGAAGCAATTGAAGTTCCGAAGGTCTAAGATAGGACGCAGGCCTTTGTCCTTCTTGGGAACCAAGAAGTAGTGGGAGTAACAATCACAACCTACTTCCGGCGTCGGAACCCACTCGATGGCCCCATTGGCCAAGAGGGCCTCAACCTCCTGCTGGAGAAGTGCCAAGTGATCCCCTGACATGCAGTTAACTACGGTGGCATAGCTGGGGGTGTAGCCTAGAAGGGGAGGGAGTGACCCTTTCGGACAAGCTGCAGAACTCACCTGTCCGATGTGATGGTGCACCAGTGGTGGAGGTGATGGCGAATCCTACCACCCAATGGCATCTGGTGGGTCTGAAATACCGGAGTAGGAAGGTTTGGAGGCAGTGGCAGCAGGGGGGGTGGTGGACTGACCCGCACGCTGGCCCCGGGACCCGCCTCTGCTTGTCCCACGTCCACGGATATGCTAAGACTGTTGCTGCGCAAGCTTGTGGCTCTGAAACGAAAGTGCTTGGGCGCCCCTTCCTTGGCCACGAAAGGAGCGAAAAACAGAAGCGGAAGGAGTGAGTGTGACGGAAAGGCCTAAAGACTTGGCCGTAGCCCTTGAGTCCTTAAAACGTTCCAACGCGCAATCTGCCTTATAGCCAAACAGGCGAGTGCCATCAGAGGGCATGTCCATTAACGTGTTCTGGACATCCCCAGAAAAGTCAGTCGTCCTCAGCCAGGTGTGGCGGCTTAGCGCCACAGTCCTTGAAATCGCCCTCCTCAGCGAGTCAGCAGTGTCAAGACCACAACGGATGGTGAACTTGGCTGTGTCTCTCCACTCAGCAATAGCTTGGGAGATTATTGTCTGAGCCTCCACCGGACACTGAGGCAGCACTTGCGCAACCATATCCCACACAGAATGGGAATAAAGGTCCAGAAGACATGCGGTGTTCACAGACCGCAGTCCTGATCTGGCAGAAAAAAAATCTTCTTCCCAAACTGCTCCAGTTTCTTGGATTCCATGTTCGGAGGTGCGTAAGGGAACACGCTCCGGGACGCAGTTGCTTGGACAACCAAGCTCTTGGGGGTAGGGTGTTGAGAGAGGAAAACGGAGTCGCCCGGGGCCGGGCGATGGTGTCAGGCCACGTTCTTGTCCACAGGTGTCCCTGTGTTAGTTAGGCCTGGACCAGGTGCCCAAAAGAACGTCCAAGAGTGCATCATTAAAGGGCAGCAGCGGCTCCGTAGAAGACAACTCTGGCAGAATGTAAATGTAAATGTAAATGTGTTTCGATTTATATAGCGCAACACTTTAACCCAGGGGTCTCAAGGCGCTTGCTTAGGGAACCCGTCCTGGTATTCCCCTGTGAGATACCCCGGCCGGGTATCCACAAGGTGAAAGCCAGGCATCCCGCCGCGAGGGGCCGTAGTGGAGATTAAGCAAGCTATTGCCCAGAGTCGCAGAGTGTGACCCCGTGAGTCGAGTAGGCACCGGAGCGAGAATTATCGACTCCGTGGATTTTTGAGCCCGAGAGCCGCCGAGGTGGGGAAACGAACCCTGGTCCACGGCCGATCTCAGCTTCCGGGTCTGCCGCCTCTAACCACTGAGCCACGCTTCTCCACAAGCTTCTCCAGAAGCACCTCTGTCAGGAGGTTAGTCCTGACGGCCACAGTAGGGAGCTTGAGGTGGGGAGACTCGGCTGCCCTACGCAACACCATCGAGTATGAACCACCCTCCTCCGTATCCACGGTAGACAGAGACAGTGCGTCAGGTTCCGGAGCATAATCCTGGTCACCTGCATCCCCGTGATCCTCATCCCAGTCTGCGTCTAACTCACATTGAGCTCTGAGAGGGTCCTCAGACCTCTCCCAGTCATCCCCATCTTCCATAGTCTGCGGAACAGGTGGAACATACGGAAGTGGGTGGACAAAGGGAAAGAAATTCCCAAATGGCGTAGGAATCGGTGTAGGTCGACACCCTTCCGGCACCGGCTCCATGTTCTGGAGGAAGCCGGGGACGGCATCGGCCGGGTCTGCGGCCGACGCTAGCGGCGGCGGTGCTGCCAATGTCAGTGGAGGTCGCACAGGGCCAACCAACATGGATGGGGATCCATGCCTGGATCCATGGGGATCTCTCGGCATCGAGACCGGAGTCGTCGATGACGTCGGGCCGCCGACGTTGAAGACCGAGGACCCCCAACTGGCCCGAAGGCGCACTGGCGGGGCCGGAGGGTCCGAGGACACGTGCCATGGCTGACAGGAACTCCTGCAGCTGGGCTGGAGTCGCTGATTGACCCAAAAAGGGCAGGTAGGCCATCGGCAACTGCGGAGGCTCCACCTGAGACGCAGGGGCTGCACCACCTGCACCCTCAGCCAGGTTGCGCGACCGGCTAGGGTAAGGTAAAGAGCGACGGTGCTTCTTCGACTTATTGTTCTTCGCCTTACCTGACTCCGAGTGTAAAGACTTCGAATGGTGTTGATGGCTCCGTGGCCAGTCCCTCGAGCTCCCACGGGACCGGGACCTGGAACGGCGAGGAGCCAACTCCCGGGCCTCAAGCCATTTTCGGGACCGCTCCTGCAACGTTTTCGGGCCATGGCCCGGCAGTGGGGACACGACTCTGAGTTGTGGTCATGTCCCAGGCAGTAGAGAAACTCACTGTGCGGGTCCATCACCGACATCATGTGGGGACAGGCTGCACAAGACTTAAAACCGGGCATCCCTATGAACCTGGAGTTTAAGTACTCAAAAAACAGACCTGTGCGCACGCTCCACAATTTGCACAGGTGAAAAATGCTCAGCTCCCAACATTTCCTTGAGCATAGATTCCACATAATGTTCCAGTTTGCCCATGTTCATGGACCTGGAACTCCTGTGATGCGTAAGTTATTCCTCCTTGAGTGGGCCTCCAGGTCCTCATTTTTAGCTTGGATGATTGATAGAATTTTCTCCATGCCTAAACATTTTTCACCCACAGTTGGCAGTCCATCTTCCGCCGTAGAGATTCGCTGTTCCATCTCTTGGATACAGGCACCCTGCTTGTCTAGTTTACTTGCCATGTGGTCCATTCTCAAGTTCAGGGCATCTATTTTGCCATCTATGGACTGCAGACTCTTCTGCATTGCCAGTAGTGTTTTTTCCAAAGTGGAGCCATTCCCTTCCGCCATGTCCTGTGGTGGGTCTGACTGCATGTGGGTTTGAGTTTTAGTGAAGGGTCGCGTTTCGAAGAAAAGAGTCTCTGCCCTGTTGTGTTCCTCCTCAGGTCTAGTTTTCTAGTGGCCACTGCGCAATGCTCACTGCCAAACAGTCCCCCCCCCCCGGTATTGCCGTGTCAAATATGGTGAATACGGAAGGTAGGCTCAGGTCGCCAGCCTCGCGTCCCCACCCGCGTTGTACTTCAGCCATGCAGCCCACACCCACTTTCTTGGACTTCAAAGAGGGTCGACGTTTCACCGCAGCCGCGTTATCCTCGAGACCTGCTCAGGGCAGCTATTTGGATTTGGCGCCATAAGCCATTTGCATGCTTCCAGGCCTATTGCGTGACTCCAGCCCGCCTCCAATATCTATTCATGTGGTGCAAAGTCTCAGAGGCAGGGCCCCCTCCAGAGTTCGCCCCAGCCGCTGGGGTAGTCCGACCCACCACCCGCTCCGTCAAGCGCCGTCACCGGGGCGCAGCGCTCTGCTACAGTTCGCGGCCACCTTCGCAGCCTGATGAACGGCTCCACAGCACACATCTCTTGCGCTGTTCAATGCTCCATGCAATCCTTACTTTTGAGCCTCTGGCCAGTAGGCTTCGCAGCAGTGCCTCAGCAACCATTCCGGGGCTCCATGGGCGAGTCACGGGACTTTGTCATATTTAGGCCACAACCGCCATGTTGTTTAGATCTGGGCCGCATCTAAGTTGATTCTTCACTTCCTGTGCTCCGATTTCGCCACTGTGGCTCGTCGCAGTCTTCTCGCGTGTCTGTTTTATAACTGTTGTGTTTCTGAGTTATCGATTGCAGTTGTAATGCAGGATATTTGTTGGATTTATTGCCCCGGCCAGCGGAGCCACACTAGCCACACTAGAGCACGGGCATCTTGCTTTGGGCTCACCAGCGTCCCCCCCTTCCTTGATGCAGTTGTGGTTCCAGGCGAAGTCCAAGTGTCCAGATGGTCTAAGAGTGATGTGGTTTCAGTCTTGAGTCTTGTCCCACGACGAATCTGAAGAGCCACTGACAGGTAAGCCCTTAAGTACTCTAAGGGAAAGGTTGGAACAACTCAAGGGTCCCTCCCAGAAGAGGGACTGGACAGAAGGGAGAATACTTCCATGTCCTTTGTCTAGTTTGGCACCAGAGTGGGCGCCAAGGGCTCTCTGAACTGGTTCAAAATGGAGTAGGAGAAGGGCTAGTTGCCACACCCCCTCTCTGTCGTGAGTAACGACGCACTCTGCTAATGCTCCCATCAGCTCAGACCTTAACAGCATGGAGTCGAACAATACTAGGTAAATCGTACGCGGTATTGACTCGCAAAGCTGGTAACTATAGCATTTCTTACACTCTAAGCCCCAGCCTTGCAGTAGTGTAAGACTACAGGTATTTTCCGAATCACCTGGTCCTGATTAAATGCAGAGAGACCCGCTAGGGGCTAACAATGAAGCATGACATCATTCGGGGTGTGTGAGGGCACTTCCTCCAAAAGGAGGCTATTTATCAGACCTGAACACTCACTCTCTCTAAGGAACTGCACACCAATTTTGCATATCAAACTGGAGTATGCAAGGAGGGCACCAAATGTGCCCTTCAAAGCAGCCTGGTGGTGCAGGCAAGCACCCCCAGCCCAGTACACTAAGTCCTGTTCGGGAGGTGGCAACACCTCCCTGCAACAGGAAACCTATTGTTCTACCTTCCGCTGCTCGAGCTTTGCTCAGCAGCAGTAGGGCAGAATCGTGTCTGTGGTTGGCAGCAGCTTGCTGGAAGATCCTGAACGGCTGGTACCTGTAGTACTGGGGGTACCCCAAAGAAGTCCCCCATTACATGGAATCATACTTCCAATACTGGAATCGGTTTTGGGGTATGATTCCAACATGTTTAATACCAAATATGACAGGTTCTGTGGAGTTAATATATAGTTAGACATCTCGTTATGACTGATGTCCACTATATATGTATTAAAATGGCTGACCACACTTACAAAGCCTGGAGAATCGACTCCGTGGTTTGTAGGTGTGTCCTACTCATGCAGGGTCATCCTCACACTTATAAGTAAGTACCATGCCTTCAGGACTGAAAGACCTTCCATATGGGTGACTTATAGGTTTTAAGTGTATTGACCTCAGATATAAGGAAACGTATATCTGTTGTGAGGGTTGCAAGCACCAACTCACACAGACTGCAATGACAGGACTGTAGTCACAGGTTAAGTTGTCTCTCATAGGTGGGACAATAGATGCTACAGCTCATGGGAGACGCCTGGTGTACCTATGCCCTGGGTACCTTAGTACCCTATACTAGGGACTTACAAGTGCACACCAGTAGCCAATTGTAGATGTACAGAAGTACTTACCATGGTCAAATACAGGGAGAAAGCACAGTGACTGGGGTCCTGATTAGCAGGATCCCAGTCAGACTAGTCAAAAACATACTGACACCAAGCAAAAAGTGGGGGTAACCATGAACGCCGATCCTACTTTCCCACAGCCACCTCCTCCATTCAGTTGCTCAACCCTGACAGGGGTTTCTTTCTCCCCTAGGTGCTTCTCAGCATTTAACTCATTAGTTGTACCAGATCCCTGAAACCATCCAGGAAGCAACTCTACATTTCCCCCCATAGAGTGTACAGTTCTAGACTAAGGTTGGATCCATGCGTCTTTCACTCCTCCAGCCCTAAACATTATCCTACTCAGTTTTATTCCATGGCATTTCATTTTTATCAGAAGCTAAAAAGTGAAAGTAGTCAATATATTTTCAATTATTGTAAGTGTTCTTGGCATCAGTTTTGTGATTGAGGTTATCAATATTTTGGTTACTTTAAATTGACATAATGGCAGATTAGTTTACTTAGGGGAGGTGGTGTGACGTTTGGTTTTACTGACAGTATAAACCCAACTATATTACACAACATGCGGGCCAACATCAACCACTGTCCTGATTGGATTTTGCATACCCTAATGTCTTGACCAGCACAGGCCCTGTGTTTCAATTATGATCTGATCATGGCTCTATGCACACATAGTTCTGTCACTGCACTTTGACGCCAATACAAAGTAGTGCAATGTGCACACAGATATGCCAGTGCACTCCAACCATGCGGTGCGCATATCTTATGCACACACACAGTTCAACCAACGTACTTCAAACCTGACCTGTGCATATTGAGTCTTTGCACATCAAACTCTGCCAGTGTACCTCAACCGTGACCTACACATACACTGTGCATATACAACTCCCCACTGCACACCAACCCTGACATTCACATACCTTTTGGCAAATAGATGTTTGCCATTGCAAATTAACCCTGAGCAGCACTTATTCCGTAAATGCACAGCTCTGCCATGTACCTCGACCCTGAGCTGTATAATGCTTGTGAAAGCACAGCTCTGGCAGTGTATCTCAAACCTGAACTGCACATAACGATGAGCAAACACAGCTCTGTCAGTTTTTTCAGCCCAGACCTGTAGTTGCTATGTACGCACACACAGCTATGTCTTTGTATCCCAAGCATAATTTGAGCAAGCCCCTGTGCGCTCACAGCTCTGCCAGTGCATCCCAGTCCCGATATGCATGTATAATGTGCAAACAGCTCTGCTGATGCCCCTCAACCTTTATCTGCAGATACCCTGCACACAGAAAGCTCTATAGATGTACATCAATCAAGGCATGAACACACAACCAGCCCCACCAATGGAGCACACTCCTGACCTGTCTGCACCTTGTGCACACTAAACTCTGAAATGCATCTAATTTATGAGCTGTACATATCACGTGCACTGCCAGTGCACCTCAGCCTTGACCTGCAGGTACACTGTAATACACAGCTCTGGAAATGACCCAATCCCAAATGGAGATAATAAATGATCATACAGCTCTACCAGTGCACCTCAATACACACAAGGGACGAGAACACAGGTTTCTCAAAGCTTTTCACTGTGGACCTTAACTTGTTGTGTGCACACGTGGCTCTGCCCTTCTATGGCCAGGACCCTCTGGGGACCTAAGAATTACCTGGAGCCTCAAGGGAAATGAGGTTCAGACTGAGACTGAGACTATGAAGGTAAGAAGGAGCATCTGGAAACTAATGGTGGGCAGGAATACCCAGAAAATGCAGGTTAGAGCTCCTACTGACCGAGAGTGATCAGGAGCCCTAACCCCTTCACTGCGGCGGCAATTCCGCCGCAGTGCTAGGGGGTGGGGGGGTCGCAAACACGCAGACACGAACTGCATGACAGGACCCATCCCGTTGGTGGCTTGAGACCACACTCTTTAACACCACGTAATAAGGTTGCCTGCCCCCTTTTATGTCCTGATGAAGACCCCACAGCAAGGGCCCAACTAATCCCTGCATTATTCAGAGGGTCGAAACGTCGACAACCGCCCATTTGATTATCAACTTCACGCCACCAATTGTTTCATTCACTGTTCTATGTGAAGTATGATTCTTTAACTCAATTGTCATGAACCATTGGTCCACCATACTGTATATGATTCATAAATACAGTGTCTTTGATTCATTGATTTTACTGTCACTTATTCCTTTCCATTACCTTATCCTCGCCTGATCACCTACCACCACCTCCCCCCTTATCTTTTCCTGGGGCACTGTACAACCAATTGTATTTATTGATTTGTTCTTGTGTATATTCAATACACCCAGTCCCATTGTGAATAAAACAATGTGGACTCATTCAATGTGTCTTTAACTAATTGTTTGGATTTTTCATATCACCTCACACTCACACTGGGACCCCTCCCTCTTAGTATTCAATTCCCAGCAGCAACGCTCGGGCAGGGGGTGGGCTTTTTTCACCTCCAGCTGGGCAGAAGTTAAGGGAACATCAGGACTCCTTTTGTTTGAATATCCTGACTGGAGGTGCCTGGAATCTCACACATAAATGCAAATGCCACGGAGGGTATACAAAGGCACACAGCTTGCTATTTCTTCACAGGTACTTAAGAGAGGCATGTTTTGCCTTTGTTCAGTCCCTGTATCATCATCAATAAAACTTTATTCGGCCACATTATGGCCATAAAAGTACATTTACACAAGAGTAACCTAGAAATACAGTACGAATACATAGTGATAAATACAATTGTTTTAAAACAGTTACTTAGCTCTTATATATGTTTAGTGTATCATGATAAATCCTTATAGAATCAGCAAATACCTTGATGACAATTAATATTATACAAAATCAATACTAGGTTAAAAAGGATCATCATACAAGTTTAGAAGCATTTCTACCTTCAGGACTGAAAACCCAACCCATTTCTATGGCTAATGAAAGTTTTTCCCTCTGTGTAAAGCCCCTGCTAAACAAAATTCATGACCCCTTAACATATCAGGGGTAATGACAGCATTTGCAGATATATCAGGGGGGTCTTACTTGTGAAAAATAGCAATTTTGTAAAAGAGGTAAGATATATTTAGACCGTAAATCACTATAAAAACTGCAAAAGAACATAAAGTGCAACAAGTCTTGGTCCCAAAAATCATCACAGGAACAAGGCTTTAGGGTCCCTGGCTTAGAAAAACCCTTGGGACCCGAAAGACACCAATGAGTACAATTAAACCTAAATCTGATTAAAATAAAGAGATGATGCAAATTATTAACAATAAAACAAAAGCGTTGATCTAAAACCCCAGGGCTTATTATCATATAATGTCTAATCGTGGGTTTAATAAGTTCACTATTTTCCCTATACCCGCCTTCTCCTGGTTAAAAATTGACTTTTGATGTCTTTCACCTCTCCAAGGTGCAGCTGTTTAGGGTGAGTAAAAAGCTCAGGGCGCCCTAAATACGTGGGCTGTTGTGAAACCTAACCTAACCAGGGAATGTCTGCACCCCTGTCTAGCTTTATGCAATCTTCTAAAATAATTTGATTTAGGCAGGGTGTGGGTCTAGACCATATTTTTTGCCACTATATTATGGGGGCCCCTGCTATGCAATATGAGATGTAACCCTGCTTTAATTCTTTGTGCACCATAAAGGCAGGGGTACTTGGAGGAACAGCTAGAAATATCCTTAGATATTTTTATCGGGCCCTGGCAAATCCTTAACCTCCTTGTAACACCAGACCTCACTACCATACATTGCCATTGGGATGCATTTCTCATTGTAAACCTTCAATAATGGTAAGAAGGGTTTGCTCTTTAGTCTCCTGGCAAAATCCAGTGTTGCTCCTGCTGCTCTTGCTAGGGTACTTTTCTTGAGTGTTTGCTGGGCCACCCAAGACGCCTTTTCATCAAATAGAACACCCAAGTATGGAAAGGTTGCAACATTAGTCAAATCCCCAACTTTACATATAAGTGATCGCTTCTTGCGCTTTATATTACAAGACGACATTATATGGGATTTTGAAAAATTAATAGGTCGAGTGCGACCATAAAAATCAATAAAAGTATTTACAAGACATTTTAGCCCTATTGGTGTTGTGGCAAGTAAAACTGCATTGTCAGCATATAAGAGGGCAGGGATGGATTTAGGGCCTATTCTAGGAGTATCCTTGCAGGTGTTGGATAGCACAGCCCCCAAATTATTGATATAGGGTGTGAAGAAAACCAGAGCCAAAATACATCCCTGCCTCACTCCCCCCTTAACCTTCCATGATTTTGTTAGAGGGCCATTTTCATTATATCTAGCAAAGGCAGTTAAATTAAGGTGAGACCAATGCAGGAAGGTCACCA
The DNA here is from genome assembly GCF_964263255.1 of Lissotriton vulgaris. Taxonomy (NCBI): domain Eukaryota; kingdom Metazoa; phylum Chordata; class Amphibia; order Caudata; family Salamandridae; genus Lissotriton; species Lissotriton vulgaris. The sequence continues at coordinate 783,653,975 of NC_141697.1, read as the reverse complement.
GGTCAGCATCCATGCCTACTTCTAACCATAAATGCCATAGTTTGGACCGGTTTACTCTATCAAAAACAGACGTTAGGTCCATGAATGCCATAAACATACAACCATTTTTGGCAAGAGTGTATTTGCTGATCATCATAAGTAAATTCATGCACTTTTCCACTGTTCCCATGCCTTTTCTAAAACCAAATTGCACGTCCGACAACACATTGCTCACTTCTAACCAATTGCTTAGGCAGTCTAAAATTACCTTTCCCATTATTTTGGCTGCTGAGTCTAATAGCGAGATCGTACGGTAGCATGCAGGATCGTCCCTGGCACCCTTTTTGTAAATGGGAAAAATCACTGCTGTGAATCAAGAGTGAGGTGGGCCAACCTTTGTATTGGCATTAAAAACCCTTGTTAAGATATATTTGCCCTTGTCCAGGGACCGACTTATAATGATCCGAAGGTACCCCATCGGACCCCGGGGCTTTCTGGGCTGAGGTGGCCACAATCGTTTTCTGGACTTCGTCTACCCTAAAACATAGTGAGAGCAACTCAGTGCTCGATTCCCAGGGTGTGTCAGTTTGTACTGAAACCCCTTCAGTGTAAATCTTCTCAAAATGGCTGACCCATCTGTCGGCGGGAATAACACACTCGATTCTCGACAGATTACTATTCTTAAAAAGGGGGGCTATTTACAATCTTCCAGAATTTTGAGCTATTTGCCAGGACACTGACCTGATTTAGATTCTCCCATGACTGTTTCCGTATGTTATCTTTCCTTAATTTTAAAGCCAAATTATACGCTTTCCTACAAGCTTCAATCAATTTGTGATCCCTCGGTTTATTTTTTAATGCAACTATGATCACTTTATGGGTTTTAGGGTAATCTGCATTAAACCATTTTCCCCCCTTGATGGCTCCTGATCTCCCTTGCCCAGTGAGATTTTTTACAATCTACTTTGACAGCTTATCGAATGCTTCTATTACCACATCGAGCTCAGTGTGAGTATCACGGCACTTGTTATTGTCTTCTTTGCCCTTCGAATACAACTGGTTTAAAAAATCCTCTGGGATGATCTTCCCCCACTTAACTTTACGAGCCTGATCTGTTGGTTAAAATTCCCTATTTGCGAGGCTCTTTGGCTCAAGCCCCCGAAATACCATCAGTCCCTTAGATTCAACAATAATTGGGTTATGGTCACTATAACTAGTCCAACATGAGCTCACTTTAATTATATTTAGAAGCAAAGGGGCGGATACCACAATATAATCTATAGTTGTACAGCACCCCTCCCTGAAAAGGAAGGTACTGACTCTGATTCATTTATGTGTTGTAAACAATGTAAATTATTGGTCGCAAATAGGCTTTCTAGAAAAATACCTTGGGCCGAATGTTCAAAGTGAACCAAGGGAGCCAAACTATCCAGTGCCCCCCTGCCCAGTATACAGTTAGAAGAGCAACAATGTACATTAAAGTCCCCCATTATAATAAATTCACAATGGGTACGACTATCCTGTGCAATGTGCTCTAAAATGTTTTCTAGTGCAGCTATATGCTCACTATCGTCATTCCCACAGAAAGAGTTATAGAAATTAATGTCCACCACATTGGGGCTCTTGGGGAAAGTTACTTCAACTGCTAACAGATGAGGGGATGGGCTAAACTAGCTCCTAATAGTACAAGACGGTGTACGTGATATTTAAATCAGCAGAAGTCCCTTTGCTCAACCTGTAACTGATGGAGATGCAGCCTTAAAAAAAGACGCGAAGCCATCCAAAACAAAAGAACCTGACGTATCCCAGGTTTCATGCAGTGAGACAATATGGCCGGATTTTATTATTTCTAACCACGGCTCAGCCCTGCAATATTCCAGGACATGAATTTACAGATAGAGGAACCTATCTCAGCGGTAACAAAATGTGGCCGAGTGTCATTTGCCACTCTAGATGACAGAGGCACCCTGTGTTAGCCATGACATCACTTGGAGCTGATAATCAATACTCTCTAGTTCCCTCAGTGGGGCAAATCTATTTGCGAGGGAAATGGTCGTATTCATATTTGGGTAGGTTTTTGGGCCTTGTAACAAGTTTCCCTGGGTCAGACTAGAAGCATTACCCCGGATTCTTTGGTATTGGTCCCCGGCGGGATAGAAAAAGGAGAGCGGGATGCCCTGAATTCCTGTATTTAAACCTTGCCTGAGCTGACTACAGATCATAGCTCTTGTGTGCGACGGGTGTGTCAAATTAACCACGATACAATCACTCCCCCTATCTTTTTTTATGGCTTGCCCCACCCAGCCCTCTGGCCATGATGACATAAGAGGCTATAAGACCCCCATTTACCAGTGATCTGCCCAACCATTGGGTCACTGTGAAGGGGCGGACCTTACCTCCCGGGCGCAGCGGTCCCGTAGGAACGCCCATACGGGCGACAACACTAACCCACAGCCAAAACCGGCTACACCTCTCTCTCTTTCCCTGCAGGCGCCGACAGCAACACCGGAGCTCAGCCGACCGGAAGCGACCTGGATTGACCCCGGAAGTGCAACGGCCACTAAAGGACCGGAAGTGAACCCGCCTGACCCCGGAAGTCTTTCCTCAGGAGCCCGAGCGGATGGTAGAAAAGCCGGCGACACAGAGGTGGAGAGGTTCCCAGCGGTGGACTCGTGGCAGGAGTTGGCGAGACGCGAAGGACCGGCAGCGAAGACTGTAGGAGAGAGGACGAGGCGAGAGAGGGAAGAAGAGGAAGACGTTTGGTGCGAGGATTGGTGGCATCCTCAGGAGGTGGCTGGAAAGCGGCCGTAACTCGGATGAGAGTTACGGCGGGGCACGTGAGTAAACTGTTACCATTCTCCGTGTTTCCCCCACCCTGTGTAATTAGTATAAATACGTGTAAATCTTGTATAGAAGTCACGTGCACCCCACTGTATATAATAATCACCCCTACAATGTATAATACCTTCCACCCAACCCCCCCCCACTATTGGCACTCTGTCCCTACACCCTGTCTTTTCTTTCCCCTCTTCCCCTACCCTTCCGCCGTCCCTCACGGTCTATTTCCATCCTTGCACTCCCGGTGCCGGTGTCAGACTACTAAGTTCCGTGACCATTGGAACTAACTGCCCCGTGTCTCTTTCCTTTATCTCCGAGGGACACCCCAACGCCCGCAACCAGGAAGGAGAACCCCAGCCCAGCTGTAGAAGACCTACCTGGGTTCTCCTCATCGGACCCCCTCGCGAGGAACCCCAACCCGAACACCGAGGACTGTATCTGATCACAGTGCCCAAGGGCTTGACTTTTGTGTATATAAATAAAACCCTTGCTAATCATAGCACACTACATCCGGCCTCCACACCTGTTATTCCGGCCCGCCCACCCCCACACTCCACAAGTGGTGTCAGAAGTGGGATCGCCAGGAAGCATGGAGGCCGCCGTCAAACAGCTGGCAGAAGGCCAAGAACTTCTCGGCAAGCTGATGGAGAGGTTCCTCAAGACCGCAGAAGATGACAGAGGACAGTTGCACGACGTCCTGAAGGGGCAGGGCACGTCCCAGGACCAAGCTCTGGAAAAGTTAACGACCGTCATGGGGCAGCAAAGACCCATGACATCACTGCCCTCGGTAGTCCTACAAAAGTATGTGGCTGGCGAAGACCCAGATTTTTTCTTCACCAATTTTGAACGCCTCGCTCAGGCCGCTGCTTGGCCCGCTGATCGATGGGGTCATTACCTTGGTCCTCTTCTGACAGGAGAATTGCAAGCAGCCTATCAGCAAGCGAACATACAGGGACAGACCCCTTATGCGGATATCAAAAAGTGCATTTTGGAGCGTCTGGGGATAGATGATGAAACCTACAGGGTCAGGCTCCGACAGGCCAAGGAGGGGCCCCAAGAAAATCCCCGGGCTTTGTCATTCCGCATACAAGACTTGGCCGACCGATGGCTAAAACCTGCAACCTCCAGCAAGGCAGAAATAATGGCCAAAATATACCTTGAACAATACCTGGCTTCTCTGCTTCCCGCCACGCAGAAGTGGGTCCGCCAACATGCCCGGTTGACTCTCGACAGTGCTGTCGAAATAGCCAGTGCCTACAATCGAGCCCAGGAATCCCAGCGGGTGAAGGAAGAACACCCTGTCCACATGCCTCGTGGCAGCCATCCCCGACCAGCGAGACCCCCTCCGGTGGTCCGAAAACCAGAACTAGCCCCATTGATGCCCTATCCGGTCATGCCGAGACCACCGCACCCAGGTCCTCAATGTTATCATTGTGGTGGCTTCGGACACATAGCCCGCATATGCCCCCAGAAGGAGGAACCCATGGAGATCGGGTTGACCAGGAACTATGTGTGTCTCACCACCGAAACAACCCCTCCGCCCTTCCGTTGCCCTGTACAGATCGACGGACACAGCATGATGGCGCTTGCTGATACTGGGTGTCGCCATAGTGTTCTACGTCCCCAAGAATTACCTCACGCAGTGGGGCCCGTGACCGGGTCGGTGGCCATCAAATGTGTCCACGGAGACACAAAATGTTACCCAACAGCACAAGTGCGTGTGCAACACCCTACCGACAAAGGAAGCTTACTGACAGTCGGTTTGGTGCCCAACCTACCTGAACAGGCAATTCTGGGGAGCGACTATAGCGGTCTTCCCCATCTCCTTCAAGACACCACAGACTCCTTAAAGAAATGGTGGGCGGAGGCTCCGTTCTCCCGTGATACCCCAGCTCCAGTGGAGATGCCCAAACCCTTGAAAACCAAGGCCCAAAGGAAAAAGGAAAAGAGGGGGTTCGCCCTGGCATACCCCGCACAGGTGGACATTCATCCGTGGGAAACCGATCGGGAATTCCGTGCCGCACAACAAGAGGATCCAGTGCTGCAGGATGCCTGGGGTCGCGCACTTCCCGATGAAGACCTCTACACGTAGGTCCCTACTTCTTCATACGAAACGGACTCTTGTATCGGAAAGGAGGAGCCCAGGCTAATACTCAGTTGGTTATCCCAGGGCTGTTTCGAGAGAAGGTATTATTTCTGGCTCACAGCCATCTGTTAGGTGGACATTTCAGTGATGAAAAGACTGGAGAGGCGATTTTGGAGAAGTTCTACTGGCCAGGAGTGTATGCTCAGATCAAACGCTACTGTCTGGAATGCCCGGTGTGCCAAAAAACCAGCCGGTACCGACCACCGAGAGCGCCCCTACAGCCCCTCCCTCTGATTGATGTCCCCTTCACTAGGGTGGGGATGGACATTATAGGTCCCCTGTTACCCTCCAAGAGCGGCTGTAGGTATGCCTTAGTGATAGTGGATTACGCCACGCGATTCCCGGAAGCTGTGCCTCTCCGTCAACCAACTACCCAGAACATAGCCAAATCGCTCATTTCCATTTTTTCCAGGGTGGGGTTTCCCCGGGAAATCTTGACCGATCAAGGCACACCCTTTGTCTCCTCCCTTATGCGCCAAGTCTGTTCCAATCTGGGGATTAAACAAATAAGAACTTCCGCCTACCACCCCCAGACGGACGGCTTGGTGGAACGCTATAATGCCACGCTAAAGACCACTTTGAAAAAACTTTTGGGTCTCGAGAGCAAAAGGTGGGAGGAGATGCTGCCTTTGGCCCTCTTTGCCATCCGGTGCAAAGCACAAAGCAGCACGGGTTATTCGCCCTACGAACTGCTATATGGTCGGGCCCCCCGGACTCTTTTGGACATGGTTCGGGAGGCCTGGGAAGCTGAGCCCGATCGGACCCGTCCTCTCCCCGAATACGTCAACAATCTAAAAACGCATTTAGGAGAGATCAGAGAGATCGTGAGACAGAATCTGCTGGCTGCCCAAACAACTCAAAAGAAACAATACGACAAGGGAACCAAAGCCCGGTCTTTTGTTCCCGGGGACGTAGTACTGTTGCTCCTTCCCTCCTCGGACCACAAGTTGCTCGGACAATGGCAGGGTCCATTCACTGTGATAAGACAGGTGACTCCGGTCACATATGAAATCCAAACAGACGTCACCAGGGGGTCCGCCCAGATATACCATATCAATCTCCTAAAGAAGTGGGAGGGCCCTCGTCCCGTCTTGTCTGGTGTTAGCCCCCTCCCATTTGAGTGCTGCTTTGATGCCGAGCTATCAGAGGGCAAGAAACAGGACCTGTGTCAGACCTTGTCATCAGTACGAACAGTGTTTTCCTCCCTGCCGGGACACACTACAGTTGTGGAACATGCCATCCGTACGGAACCCGGGAAAATAGTCAGACAGCGACCATATCGTGTCCCGGAAGCCCGAAGAGCTGTCATAAACGAGGAAACCAAACAAATGTTAAAAATGGGCATCATTGAACCCTCCTGCAGTAACTGGAACTCGCCCATCGTCTTAGTACCAAAACCCGATGGCTCCACCAGATTTTGTATAGATTTCAGGGAGGTGAACAAAATCTCGGCCTTCGACTCATACCCTCTTCCTCGTGTAGACGAGATGGTCGAACGCATCGGCAGAGCTAAATATATCAGTACCCTTGACCTCTGCAAGGGATACTGGCAGATCCCCTTGAGAGCAGAGGACAAACACAAGACCACCTTTTCCACCCCTGAAGGCCTGTTCCAATTTAAAGTTATGCCCTTCGGCCTTCATGGGGCCCCGCGACATTCCAAAGGGCCATGAATCAGATCCTACAACCCCACTCCCACTACTCGGGCGCAAACCTAGATGACATAGTCATCTATAGTGACACCTGGGAACAGCATCTGTCTCATGTACGGTCGATTGTCACCTCCCTAGGCGCCTCCGGCTTCACTATTAACCCCTCCAAGACTACATTAGCGGCCCAGAGCGTGAAGTGTTTAGGGTACCTGCTGGGGGAGGGGCATATCCGGCCCCAAGATAGTAAGGTCAGAACCATCCAAGCCATTCCTTTTCCCCAAACACGTAAAGAACTCCGTGCTGTCCAGGGTATGTTGGGATACTACAGGAGATTTATACCCAACTTCTCCCATACTGCCGCCCCCCTGACGGACCTCCTGAAGAAAACCACGAAAACAGACGAGATCCTCAAACGCCCAACCCCCTTGTTGTTACATGCCTTTCGTCTCCTCAAACATTCCCTAACCTCAGAGCCAGTACTGATGAGTCCAGACTATACCCAGCCCTTTATATTGCAGACCGACGCGTCTGATCAGGGTTTGGGGGCGGTGCTGTCCCAAAAAGATGCAGAGGGAGCTGAAAAACCGGTCCTGTATCTAAGTAGGAAATTGTTTCCCCGAGAAACCAATTATTCAGTGGTTGAAAAAGAGGCGCTCGCCATTAAATGGGCGATAGAATGCCTCCGGTATTACCTGGAGGGGCGAGAATTCATTCTATACACGGATCACGCCCCTCTAGAATGGATGGCACGTAACCGTGGGAACAATGATCGAGTACTCAGATGGTTTCTCTCTCTCCAACCCTTTCGCTTTCGAACATTACATCGAAAAGGGCTGGAACAGGGTAATGCGGACTACCTCTCCCGGTATCCAACTTCCCCAACCCCTATAAGAATCAATCCTAGGGAAAGGGGATGTGAAGGGGCGGACCTTACCTCCCGGGCGCAGCGGTCCGGTAGGAACGCCCATACGGGCGACAACACTAACCCACAGCCAAAACCGGCTACACCTCTCTCTCTTTCCCTGCAGGCGCCGACAGCAACACCGGAGCTCAGCCGACCGGAAGCGACCTGGATTGACCCCGGAAGTGCAACGGCCACTAAAGGACCGGAAGTGAACCCGCCTGACCCCGGAAGTCTTTCCTCAGGAGCCCGAGCGGATGGTAGAAAAGCCGGCGACACAGAGGTGGAGAGGTTCCCAGCGGTGGACTCATGGCAGGAGTTGGCGAGACGCGAAGGACCGGCAGCGAAGACTGTAGGAGAGAGGACGAGGCGAGAGAGGGAAGAAGAGGAAGACGTTTGGTGCGAGGATTGGTGGCATCCTCAAGAGGTGGCTGGAAAGCGGCCGTAACTCGGATGAGAGTTACGGCGGGGCACGTGAGTAAACTGTTACCATTCTCCGTGTTTCCCCCACCCTGTGTAATTAGTATAAATACGTGTAAATCTTGTATAGAAGTCACGTGCACCCCACTGTATATAATAATCACCCCTACACTGTATAATACCTTCCACCCAACCCCCCCCCACTATTGGCACTCTGTCCCTATACCCTGTCTTTTCTTTCCCCTCTTCCCCTACCCTTCCGCCCTCCCTCACGGTCTATTTCCATCCTTGCACTCCCGGTGCCGGTGTCAGACTACTGAGTTCCGTGACCATTGGAACTAACTGCCCCGTGTCTCTTTCCTTTATCTCCGAGGGACACCCCAACGCCCGCAACCAGGAAGGAGAACCCCAGCCCAGCTGTAGAAGACCTACCTGGGTTCTCCTCATCGGACCCCCTCGCGAGGAACCCCAACCCGAACACCGAGGACTGTATCTGATCACCGTGCCCAAGGGCTTGACTTTTGTGTATATAAATAAAACCCTTGCTAATCATAGCACACTACATCCGGCCTCCACGCCTGTTATTCCGGCCCGCCCACCCCCACACTCCACAGTCACCTTGTGTACCAAGTCTGTTGTTGTCTCCTTAGAGCCCTGCTTAACTGGTGGCACACCCGCCAAAACTGTCACTAAAGGAGTTGACTCCGGGGCTAGATTTAAAACATCAGTTCTCTCTTCCAACTGTAGAGGGAGGGTAGAGGGTTTTAAACCCCGTAAATATGTCCCCTGGTTTGTCCAGGTGTCTGTTACGTCGGACATTAATGGTCTTTACGCGGCTATATCTAGGCAATCTCCCTCCTCCCTGTTAATTTTTCAGGATCTCAGACTCCCTTGTTGGCCTGTACTACCAAAGGCTGCTTGTTATGCCCTGGTTCTGACTGTAAATTCCCCCTATGTGCTAATTGCAGGCCACTACTAACTAACAGACCATTGCTGGTTGAGGGAACTACAGGCCCTAATCCATCCCGCTGAGTATGTCCCAGACATTCCTTCATCCCACAAGCTCTGTCCTCTGGCTACTAGCTATCAGGCAGGAGTGAAGCTCATTAGACTGAGATAGCAAGGCTTCCATCTTTTCCAACCGTGAGATAATAGGGGCTAGATGTAACTTTAGCATGTCTTCCATTGTTTTGGAAAAGTTTAATCAGAGTCTGGCTCAGGGCCACATTGTCTAGATTCAGGATAACTGGTCCTGTCTGCTTTTTTGTAGCCTGCATGGCTCCCCCCCACCCCTTTTCTTTTCAACTGGGGGTTCCAGCATAAAGGTACCATCTACATGGTTGCCCCCCGGTCCCTCGGACAAATTGGGAGCTACTGTCAGAATAGGCGCAATCTTGCTTTGGCCATCTGTTTGCAAGGTACCACTAAGGGATGCTGGGCTCTGAGGATGATTAAATAGGATCTATGACAGAATTTCGACAGACAGAATTTCGACCTACACAAATATCGACGTAATTATATCGATTGCAAGAATATCGACGCCCTATGTACAACATGGTAAGTACCAAAATATCGAAAAAATAATATCGATGTTATAAATATCGTTGTCAAATATATCGTTTTTTTTTGGATTTCAAATAACATGAAAAATACTGTAAATAATACTTATAAATTACTTAAACATATTTAAATATATTTAATAATGGTAAAAAAATAATAATACATATTTAATAAAAAAAAATATTAACAAATCATATATAATATATACTTACTTAACAATAATTACTATTCCCACTCCAGAGGGTGCAACAGTAGAGAAAGTGTTGGATAGCGTAGGGGTAAAAATTACTATTCCCACTCCAGAGGGTGCAACAGTAGGGAAAGTGTTGGATAGCGTAGGGGTTAAAATTACTATTCCCACTCCAGTGGGTGCAACAGTAGGGAAAACTGACCCTGAACCCAAAAAATATCCCTTTACTCAAGAACTGAAAACTGACCCTGAACCCTAAAAATACCCCTTTACCCAAAAACCTAAAACTGACCCTGAACCCTAAAAATACCCCTTTACCCAAAAACTGAAAACTGACCCTGAACTAAAAAAAACACCTTTACCCAAGAACTGAAAACTGACCCTGAACCCTAAAAATACCCCTTTACCCAAAAACTGAAAACTGACCCTGAACCCTAAAAATACCCCTTTACCCAAAAACTGAAAACTGACCCTGAACCCTAAAAATACCCCTTTACCCAAAAACTGAAAACTGACCCTGAACCCAAAAAATATCCCTTTACCCAAAAACTGAAAACTGACCCTGAACCCTAAAAATACCCCTTTACCCAAAAACCTAAAACTGACCCTGAACCCTAAAAATACCCCTTTACCCAAAAACTGAAAACTGACCCTGAACTAAAAAAAACACCTTTACCCAAGAACTGAAAACTGACCCTGAACCCTAAAAATACCCCTTTACCCAAAAACTGAAAACTGACCCTGAACCCAAAAAATATCCCTTTACCCAAGAACTGAAAACTGACCCTGAACCCTAAAAATACCCCCTTACCCAAAAACCTAAAACTGACCCTGAACCCTAAAAATACCCTTTTACCCAAAAACTGAAAACTGACCCTGAACTAAAAAAAAACACCTTTACCCAAGAACTGAAAACTGACCCTGAACCCTAAAAATACCCCTTTACCCAAAAACTGAAAACTGACCTTGAACCCTAAAAATACCCCTTTACCCAAAAACTGAAAACTGACCCTGAACCCTAAAAATACCCCTTTACCCAAAAACTGAAAACTGACCCTGAACCCTAAAAATACCCCTTTACCCAAAAACTGAAAACATATAATTTAGTTAAAAATATACATAAATTATCAGTTAATTATTCAATTAATCAATTAAAATAATTCATTGCCAATTAATATTTAATTGCAAAATAAATGAATCATTAAAAAATAATTATTTAATTACAAATACATTTCTTCCCACCCTATTCCCCTAAAAACCCACAACCCGCTCTGGAAGTAAAACATATAATTTAGTTAAAAATATACATAAATTATCAATTAATTATTCAATTAATCAATTAAAATAATTCATTGCCAATTAATATTTAATTGCAAAATAAATTAATCATTAACAAATAATTATTTAATTACAAATAAATTACTTCCCACCCTATTCCCCTATAAACCCACAACCCGCTCCAGTAGTAAAACATATAATTTACTTAAAAATATACATAAATTATCAATTAATTAATCAATTAATCAATTAAAATAATTCATTGCCAATTAATATTTAATTGCAAAATAAATTAATCATTAAAAAATAATTATTTATTTACTAATAAATTACTTCCCACCCTATTCCCCTAAAAACCCACAACCCGCTCTGGTAGTAAAACATATAATTTACTTTTATATTTTTTTTATTTATAAAAACATATTAAACACATATTATAACAATTAATTTAAATACTTAACTAAAATTTCTAACACATATTAGTAAATCGAAATTACTTACATCGATATATATGCTATCGATATAAGTAATGTTGATATTACTTACATCGATATATATGCTATCGATATAAGTGTGGAAATTAAAGATTCGATATTTTGACTGTGTACCGATTAAAAAATTCCAATGATAGTCTCCTTTCCATCAAGACAATTTCATTCGACAAGTCATTTGTCACCCTGGCCAGAAATGAGTCAAGAGTTGTTACAGCAGCCCATCCACCTGACCCAGGCAGAGTTTGCTTTCTCTTACCCATAGTCTTTCACCAGTCGTTCGATGAAGAGCTCCTCAAGACGGCGTACAAAGGGGTCCCCTTCAACAGTAAATTCTCGAGGCACAAAGGTTAGAGGGGTGGCCCAGCCCAGCCTCTTCCTGGCTCTGACGGGCACCAACGGGCCCGCCCTTTGCCCAGGCGTGCCACTTGCGTCCCACGCTGCGGGAGAGAGCAGCCGATGAAAAGGCATAGAGAGGGTGATGTCACCTCCTGTGCCGCCGCAAGGCCTGAAGGGGACCCAGATGCCAAGGGCCTCGGAAGCCCTTAAATGCCCCCTGGGTGCCTGCTTCCTGAAACAGGAGTTGCAGGAGATGTTGGGGCTCAGAAAGCCCGTTTTGTCAGCTGGTGATTCATTAATTTTTAACAGAAAATATGGGTTGCCTCCGAGAAAACAAATTCCTTTTTTTCCACAGAAGTGAGAGGAAGCCACAATGCTAGCTCCCAACTTCCCCCTTGACCAAGGCAACCCAACAGTAGTCAAAGACAACCAAGATCGATGGGGAAGAGGGGAAGGGATGAGAATAACAAATTGTCCAATGGAGACTGTGCTGTGGTGTGAGTGTCTGTCCAGGCCATGTAATGTTCTTCCTTTAGAGCGCCGATTCTTTAGTATCCTTTTTGTCTCTTTTCTGTTGCAGGAATTTCCACATCTCAAGAAGCAGATGCGGCCAGGAGAGTATCCGACAAGGCAGATAAACAAGAGGGAACCGCAAAGGAAATTCAACGAAGGAGAAGCTGAGAACGCTGCATCGATGAGGAGTAACCTGGAAACAAAAGTACGAGAACTGGCGGCAGGAAGCTGCAGGCATGATACAACTAGAAAACCAAGTCCCTGTATATAAGAGTTGCATGCACTGTAAGAATGTCAGGTGTGTTGGATTGTCCCAGTATTTACACAAATAATAATTTCAATAGCACTATTTTATTTCTTTTATAGCGCTATGAAACCCAAGGCAGGGTGTCAGAGCTCTTTACGTAACATACACATTATGCATTGTCAATAAATCATGTACCTGTGTAAATCAATGTACAAGATGATTTACATGAGACAGTGAGGATTACAAGGTGTAGGAGTCACTAGTCCTTCATAGTTCACTGTGCTATATTACAAGGATTACAATTTATGAACTGCAGGTAACAAAAGGATCTCTGTGTTAAAAGCAGTAACCCACTTTACTATCTACATAAAATAAAAATCTGTCATCTGTGTGATAGATGATGTGCTTTGCAGGAGACACATTTACCTTCTCTACTACTTTGATTCAAATCTGGGACTTCACAAAACACAGATCTCTCCAGCAAGTGCATTAACCAACAGAGTTATATCACTATTATTACTATTCCCTGAGATTTACTGGGCACCTTCACAGCAGATGCCTTAACCCAATCAAATATTTTAAAATGTAGACTTTGCAACCAATTAAGAATAACAGATCTACTACTATGCTTCTCCTTGTTGTCAATTTATTTGTGGCAGGGTTTAAAAAAATAAATGTATTAGTTGAGGCCCAGATTTTGCGTCAGGATTGCGCCACTTTTTTGGCACAACCCTCAATGCCAAATCTCATTTGTTGAATCTCATAATGCGCTTAAATGTACTCATGATATACCCGATAAACATTTGTGAGGTCTTGATATCAGATGTCACTTCTTGTGATGTCCCTTCCAGTGTGGTCACTTCCTGTGATCTTGCATGAAATGTCACGCGTTGTGACAACACGCGCTGTGATGGCACATGTCATGATTTCACTTGCATATGGCCTAACCTGGTTAGTCTCCCACTTCTTTTTTTAGGACTTATGCCCTGCCGAAGGGTGACCAGTGGGTTGAATGACCTGAGGATAAAAGGAATATCTGTAGAGCATGGGGAGACCAGAAGATGAGCTGCAGTGGCGTAATGCTGTTTGCAATCTTGCCTCAAAATGAACCTGCTCATTCTAAGAAAGCATTTTTTCGAAAAAGGTCGCAATCTCCGAATGTGAGCCACTTTTTTGGGTGCTTGGACCTATTTCTAATTTCAGTCTGACCCTGGGGGACAAGGTGGTCTGAGAATACGCAAAGGGGTCCACTGCGGAAAGGACTCGGAGTGTCTGAAGGACAGGATCCACTGACTAGAGGTCTGCAACGGGTCTTGTGAAACATCCCTAAAACAGTGGCAGGCCCAGTGAGGGTTATTCTCGGGCACAGCAGCAACAATGAATATAATCAGGGCCAGTGGAATCATGGAGCAGTGGAGGGCCCAAATATATGGCATGTTTGGCTAAATTATGTGGCATAATCCCTGTGACCCTGACTATATTGAAGAAGAACATTCCAACAGGACCAATAACTACCTGATTCAGCATCGCTGTTGAAATATTGCACTCATGGCCCGCAGACAACAAAAAAAAAGTATGCTGTGCTTTTATGAGGAGGTTATATAGCAGAGAAGAGGAAAGAGCTATTCAGAGGGAACTCACAATGATTAACCACTGCATTAAGAAACACGAATGACATGGTAATAGACTTTGGACCCGCATTTTAATGTTCAAGGCCACTAGGTGACTCATTACCAGTTGACTAGTAATGAGGATTTGGGCAGTAACGAGATTTAACAACCGAATCGGGATTGTCAGTGGTGTGGCAACCTTGCAAATACAATGCTTCTCCCCCTACATATTTAACCAGGAAAAACTTGGCGAAAAGAGAGAGCTTGGGAAAAAATGCCAAAATGGGATAGAAACCTGCAGGAATCAATCTAGAGTGTACAGTTTCTGGGGGCAGTGCTCATTAATTTAGTTAAAAACTCTTCCTGATCGGGATATGCCGGCGATAAAAGGCCTTCAGCTGAGTTGCAAGTGGGAGCAACAGACTTTGGCTAATACCAAGGCAGGGGGCCTTTAACATCCTGGATCACAAGGCCAGGCAATGGTGTGATTAAGGTATTCCACCCACAAGAGGGAAGAAGGTTCTCAAATGAGCAGGGAAAATAGAAAGGAGAGAGTTGGAGTGTTGGAGCAGAGAGGGCCTTTAATGGCCGGTATAGCCCTCTACAGCGGGCTGTAAGGCTATATTATTTGACCTCTGGCACTATAATATCATCAGTGGAGCTCTTAACATTCCGATGTTGTCAATTGTCTGTAGTCAAGGGCTACACCAGTTATGAAAGGTTCTCTTTCCAAGTTTAAAGTGCAATTCACAAGCAAGAGCCCATAACAACAATTACACAGGAATATCAGAACTGGATGGTTTCTTTGTTTTTTAGAGTTTTATATAGCGCAAACTAGACCCAAGAAATCGGGTATCAGAGCTCTTTACATAGCACCTGCTTCGTTACAGAAGGACACATTCATTTTTGTTAGGCACAGGGAGATAAACCCCCAGATTCATCATGCTCCTCTTTTGCGAGTCCTTAAAAGCGATTATTAAGGAATCGCTATTAAAGACTCGCAAAACGGGATGCATGTAGAAACCCAAAATTTATAGCGATTTCTACTGCTTCCTTATTTGCGATTCGCTGACTGCTAATCGCAAATAAGGAATGACTCCCCATTCTTGGCCCATAGGAATGAATGGGGAGTCATTCCTTATTTGCGATTGGCAATTAGCGAATCACAAATGAGGATGCGATTTCAAGGGTGCCAGGGTGTCCAAAGGACACCCTGTTGCACCCCTAAAATAATTATTTACACTGGTGTTGCGCACACACATGTCCAAAGGACATGTGTGTGTGTAACATCCAATTTACAAAAATGCACCAAAGTGCATTTTTCTAAGTTTTCGCTATTTACCACGAAGTCAGACTTCGCGGTAAATAGCGGCCAAAAATTGCGAATTCGCAATTCTAAAATGGTTCATGAATTGCATTTAAGGAATCTCAAATAGAGATTCCTTAAATGCAATTCCTCACAATTTAGCGATTTCAAATTTTGCGATTTTTGCATTTGGGATGATGAATCCCAAATGCAAAAAAAAGCGCTCGCAAAGAGACAGATTCGTAGAATCTGTCCCTTTGCGAGCCGATTTTTGCTTCATGAATCTGGCTGTAAGTGATTTGCGCAGAATCACAGGATGTTGAGTGTCGTTGCCGGGACTCGACCCCGGTTCCCCAGCTTCGAGGTCGCCCGCTCTAGCCATCAGGCTACATCCTCTCCCCAATATTTGGGGAGCAGAAACTCTTTTTGGACTCCTGCCCCTCCAATATTTTCAAGGCGAGCCCACATTCTAATGTTCTAATGTTCTAAGGATCTTTCAACGTGTCTTCTAAGCCAGGGTTCACATTTAGATTGATGATCGAGTTCAATATGATTCCTTCAAATCTTTATGCTGTTAAGTGGCCCCATTTCACATGGGACACCTTCAGTCAGTCTTGGAGTTTCATCCAACAGCGTGTCGCGTTTTGGGCCTTGCAGGTCCACAATTAACACTGCAAGAATTGCCTCAAACCTTCACCCATGCAATTTGTTGTACAAGTGCATAAGACAGGGCAATTCAGCAGCTATCAAATATTTGCAAATCATGCTTTTTTACATAATTGTTCATGCCGGACAAGATACTGACTGACTTAAATATCAAAGATTATGCTGGACACAATATTGACGTCTTTGTCAAATTTGGATGCACTATCAAAAGAGTATACCCCCTTCTCCTCATCTATTTACCCTGCTCAGTAATGTTCTCAAGTGGAGCCACATTCAAGAGGTGAGTGTTTAAGGCAGTATGAAGAAACATCGCTAATCTGTTGTTCATATGAAAGTGTCAGTAAGGTACTAACTAAGTATGTGAAGGAGTCTTTGGTTCAATGGGTTAATCTCTAATGCTTTCCTGTTTCGGGTAGAATCTGGAGTACTTGTACCTTTTGATCTTTAAATTGTTTGGCGTGTTGGTACATTCAGAGTACACAATAATGTCACCTTTGCAGATCAGCCGTGAAGTGGCTGTATTGCAAAGGAACAGCCTTCTACTTGTTTTCTCATGGGACAGCTGGAGATTGTGCTGCGACGCAGACATCTGTGAACCGTGCGTAGCTGCTTGAACCCAGCTTTAGCGGCAGAAAACTGCCCCGAAAGCGGCGATTATGGGCTTGCTAATATGTGTTGTAGAATTCCAATAGAAGCCCAGGTTAGATGTCTAACCTGGGCTTCTATTGGAATTCTACAACGCATATTAGCAAGCCCATTAACCCCGTTTAGCGGCACTTTCCTGCCGCTAAAACAGCGATAATTCTAACGAGGTTCTTGCTAATATGCCCCCATATTTTCTTAAATGCGGATGTACTTCTTTTTTTTCAAAGTCGTCAGTTTGTGGGGTGGAAGGCGGGAGCGTTTGTCAAATTTGGCTTTTTATTGAACTTGGTATGTGTTGTAAGCTGCAGTACAAAACAAGCTATGGCAAAGCCAATAGGTTTCGCCTATGTGAAACCTGTTGGCTTTAGCATTGTGTTTTACATGTTGCACTTGCTGTGCAACATGGCTTAAAGTGAAAAAAGCAATATGATGTGGCCCATGCTGGCTGTGTTATAGCGCTTTTTTTTACTTCAAGCCACGTTGCGCAGCAGCTAAACTGCTGAGTAACATGTAAAAAAACATTGACACAGCCAGTACAGTTTGCACAGGCGAAACCTATTGGCTTTGCCAATGCTTGTTGCGAAGTTGTATTTACGGGCTGCGCAACCCATTTCTCTCTTTTATTTTTTATTGTAATTGAGGGTGATGGTTTGATGATGACTTTTTCGATATGTTTGTTGTTAATATATTGTGGACATTATTAAAAATAGCAATTGTTGAAGTCACTGTACTGACAATATAGATTTCACTAATGTTGTCTGAAAACATTACGAGCAGACACCCAAACATGACATTGTATAAGCTTGCATTCACTGCCCACACATTGTTAAGCTTCGCCTGTCGTGTTCTGGCCGTGCTGTCAAGGCCGATCCCCCTCGACAATAACGTAACCCTACTTTTACATTCTGCAGCCTGCTGCCTGGATAGCTGGCACACTGTTATTTATTTATTCATTTCTAAAGCGCCTGGTTACGCCAACCGGCGTGTCCCCGCGCTAATTGGACTAGTTACTAGAAGCTCGGTGCAAGCACCTCCCAGAACTCACATGGGGGAGGTGAGCCTGTCTTTATTTGCATCACAGTACAGAGGAGAAGAGCATGGTTTTCAGTTTTTTCCTAAATGTGGTTTCACATTGTTCCACTCTTAGAGTTTCAGGGAGCTTATTCCACAACTTGCGGCCTGGGATGTAATGTACTATTAAAGGGTGCAGGTATTGTGGTTATTTTTTCGCAAGAATTTTATGGCAGTAACACAGTGCCTTAAATTGTACTCTTTTTTCTACTGGCAGACAGTGTAAGTCCTTCAAAGCTTTTTTTGCAGATGCTCTTTTAGGGAGCTTCAGTACCAGCCGAGCTGCCGCATTTTGTACTACCTGTAGCTTGGTTAGCCCCTTTTTTGGCGCTCCCAGGTATAGTACATTCCCATAATCTAATTGGGAGGTTACCAGGGCATGTACTATGGTTTTCCTAGTGCTGGGTGGCAGTAGGTCCAGTATCTTCCTCAACGTTTTTAGGGTACCGAAGCATTTATCCACTACCTTCCGTATCTGGGCATCAAAAGATAGTTTAGTGTCTAGCCAGACACCCACATTTTTAACCTCTGATTTTGGAGTGGGTACGGGACCCAGTACTTCTAGCCACCACGCAGAGGACCATATGTTAGGGGTTTTACCCACTATCATCACCTCTGTTTTAGTTCCATTCAACTTCAGGCAATGATTGGACATCCATTTTGCCACATTCTCCAAGCATCTCGAGAAGTTGAGCGCTTTCTGATTGTTGTTTCCGGAGAGTGTTACAATCAGCTGGGTATCATCAGCATATGATACAATGTTTACCTGATGCTTTTCCACCAGTTCTGCTAGAGGTCCCACATAAAGGTTGAAGAGCGTGGGGCTCAAGATTGACCCCTGTTGGACTCCCTGGGATAGTGCCACACTTTTTGATGTTTGCGATTGTTGCAATTCTTGGAAACTTCGCGATGATAAAAAGGAAGTCAGCCATCGTAAAGCAAGGCCTTTTTCACCGCACTCTTCTAGTCTGTGTAAAAGCAGCTTGTGTGAGACGGTATCGAAAGCCGCACATAGGTCCAGTAGGATTATTGCAGCTGTCTGCCCTTCATCCACCCATTGTCTCATTGTGTCTGTAGCCAATAGCAAAGCTGACTCTGTGGAGTGGGCAGCTCTAAAACCAGATTGAGATTGGTGTAGTAAGCCATTTTCCTGTATATGTGCTGCTAACTGTTTGTTAACTAGTTTCTCCGCAATTTTTGCGACATACGGCAGCAGCGATATAGGTCTCAAGTTCTCTAGGACTGCTAGGCCAATAGATGGTTTCTTTTTCAGTGGACGTACTATTGCTTGTTTCCATTTGTTAGGGACTTCACCATTCTGAAAGGAGGTGGTGATTAGTTCGGAGATGTATGGTATGATAAGATCTGCTCCCATCAATACTTTATCTGAGCTAGCCGGATCTAATGGAGATCCTGATTTAATTTCTTTAGAAATTACTTTAAGTTCATTAAGTTCAGCCATTTTAAATTCCTTGAGTCTTTCTCCTGAAAACTCTTTAATGGGTCCTGCATTATTCCCCTGTCGTGCTTCATTTGGGAAACTGCTGTATATTTTGGCTACCTTTCCTTCAAAGTATTCAGCAATTTTATTGCAGTTTTCCACTGAGGAAATTACCTCCTTCTTTTCATAGATTTTCAGAGATTTTAGTATAGAAAACATTTCTTTTGAGGAGCTACTCGCGCTTTCTATCTTTGCTGTGTAGAATTTGCACCTCGTTTCCCTAATAAGTGCATGATACTTTTTTAGCTCTTTTTTGTAACAGACCTTGGCCATGTTGCAAAAATGTTCACGCCACTTTCGCTCTAGCTTCTTGCACTCTTTTTTTGCTTTAGTAAGGGTCTCATTAAACCATGGTGCAGATGGCTTCTGTCTCTTTGGATTCTTGGTACTCCATGGTGCTATCTCATTGATAGCATCTGTTATCCATTCCTCTAACTGAGCATTGGCCATGGTTATATCCCTAAAACAGGTTTCTTTTCCCCAGTGCTTTTGAAAATGTGCTAAGGTTAAAACTTGACCATTTTCTATGTGTCGTTTTCAGGGCCGGACTGGGAACCAGAACCGGCCCTGGCAAAGTGCTCGGCCGGCCCCCCTCCCCACCTCCGGGAGGAGAGAGGAGGTGGGAGAGCTGCGACTGCGCTCTGTGACAGGGCCGGTTTTCGGCCGTTTTTGTTACAGGGCCGTTTTTGCAGCATAACGGCCCTGTAACAAAAAAACGGCCCCAGGGGCCCAAAGCCGGCCCCCAACCATGCGGCCCACCGGGGAATTGCCCGGTGCCCTCAACGGCCAGTCCGGGCCTGGTCGTTTTAATACTAGATCCCTCTGTCCTTACTCCAGGCACAGCTATTGAGAAAGGGATTAGATAGTGGTCTGTCCAAGGGATCGGCCGGGGTGTCTCTACTTCTAGATCCTCTTGGTTGGTAAATATGGGATCAAGGGTGTGGCCCCCATGGTGAGTTGCGCTCTTCACCCATTGTCTTAAGATCATTACATAAAGATTGAACTTCTTTGTTTTCTTTCTTATCAAAGTGTAAATTTAGATCGCCAAGTATAAAAAACTTCTCATAGCGTAAGGCTGGTTGTATTGTTCGTTCCCCTAGGCTTTCTATAAACTGTGTAGCTGGACCTGGTGGGAGGTATATTAAAAAGCACGCTATTGTGACATCATCAGCAGCAGCAAGTTTGAATAGAAGTGATTCACAGTCCTTTACCTTTGCTTCTGTTATACTGCACTTCAGAAAGGCTTTATGAATTATAGCGATTCACCCTCCTCTAAGTTCTCTGTCTTGCCTTTGAATCTCATAACCCTTCGGGAGTGTATCTATGATGTCCGGGTCTGAACTGTCATTTAACCAGGTTTCTGTAAGGAATAGTATGTCTGGATTTCCTTCTTTTAAGATGTCATGGATTTCATATTTATGTTTTGACATAGTCCGGCAGTTTAGTAACATTAATGATAATTTTCTGACCGGCTTGTGAGGATGATTCTTGTAAGTGGCGTTGAAGTTACAGTGTTGGCATTTTAAAAACTTACCATCAACATTTATATTATTTTTACAGTTATGTAAGATAGGCTTACTCAGTTTCATTAGGTCTTCCCTTGATTATGCTTTCCTCCTCTGAACTTCCAGACTTTCATGATACCTAGGCCCTGGGCCCCGTCTGACGCGTCCGCTGCGCGTCTTGTGTATCATCCGGTTTTATCGAGGAGGCAGGGGCCGCTCA
Organism: Lissotriton vulgaris; assembly: GCF_964263255.1. Taxonomy (NCBI): domain Eukaryota; kingdom Metazoa; phylum Chordata; class Amphibia; order Caudata; family Salamandridae; genus Lissotriton; species Lissotriton vulgaris. The sequence goes on along the minus strand of NC_141697.1, from coordinate 783,632,897 downwards.
AACGCCCACCTCCCTCGAAACCGGAAGTAGCCCAGTTCCCTCCACAACAAACGGGATTCTCCCGCGGTGGACCAGGGAAAGGCAGTAAGTGTCAGGGTTCATTCTCACAGTTTAAAAACTAAAAACTGAAAATGTGCTTCTGTCTATGCAGTGCTAGTTAAAACAAATACGATCTTTCTTACTTTAAAAAAAAAAGAGAAATGTATCTCTCGGCACATTTAGCAGTGTCCGTGCTGCCAACCGATCTCTAGCGCGTCTGCTCTTGCTTAGAAGGTGCTGCAGTGTTCTCAGGGTTGTTGCAAAATACATGCAGTGCCCTTGCTTGCTAATGTTTGAAACCTCCATTGATAGCCTACCAAGTGGTTCCTCTGCATAGCTGATTTTCTCTGTTTCTAGATACTTGTTAAATAGGTAGTCCCTTGTTGCTCCGTCGCCATCGGAGACAGTGGAAATTACATTTGTATAAATCAGGTGCAACATGTGTTCCTACACTGACAATAGAGGCGGCCCGGAAAAATCACATTTTCGACAAGCAATACCCCAAATCAGTGTTTGCTTCGAGTAAATGCCAACTGTAAAAGTATTGTTCTACAATATTATCAAGATTTTGACCTGTCAAAACACCAGCACATATTTCAGAGTAGTCCTGACCATTTCTGACTTGAAACAGCCATAGTTGGGGGAAGGTTCCCTACTGTATTCTTTTGGCACTCTATCACAAAGATAAAATTGTATTCAGATTTCTCCTCTGAAATGCTTGCAGGTGAAAGAGTCATGTATCGGACCGGTTAGTAATGCTGCGGTATCACTTCGACATCTTGCTTTAGGCTGCAAATTATTTTGAAAACTCAGAAAGAGTCCACCATCAAGAAGCAGAGGATTTCTTTTTTATCTACATGTTGCTGACAAATCCAATCATAAGTGTTATCGTGCTTTAAAAAAAAACTTTTTTTAGTGTGAGGAACCAAAGCAAAGTGTAGCTCATTTTCACTGCTGATGGCACGAAGAAAGCAAAAAGTGTACTCTCAGGATCCTGTAGTGGACTCAATCAATCAATCAATCAGGGTTTGTAAAGAACGGCTAATCACCCATGATGGTCTAAAGGCACTGGGGAGCGGGGGTGGGGAACGGATCAGTGCTGAGTTCATCCAAAGAGGTTCTTCCTGAATTGCATAAGCGAGGGTGAATTCCTGGGGTGGATGGGCAGGGTGTCCCATGTCTTGGAGGCGAGGTAGGAAAAGGACATTCATCCAGTTCCTCCATGTCTTCTTGAGCCGTATAAAGGTGTGTCTGGACTCTTGCAGCGTGGGGGTGAACCAGCTTGCTTTCTTGAAATGTTGTTTGCCAGTGGCTTTCTTGAGGGGGTAAGGGTGTCCGCGCAATTTGCGATCCATTGGTGGAGGTTGCGTACTGTTGACGTCTGAGGATGTTGGTTGTGATGTGTTGTTGAAGAAGGTGGTGAGTTGATCTTCTGTGACTCTGTTCCATCTTCTGCGGGGTAAACGGTGGGCGTACTGGTGTGCGGTAGGTTTGTTGAAAGAGAAGTGGATGCAGTGGTGGTCGGTCCAGAAGAGTTTGGTGGTGTGGCTGTAGAAGATGCTGTTTCCTGCGGTGAAGATAGGATCGAGTGTGTGTCCTGCTGTGTGCATGGGAAAGGTGACTAGATGTTTAAGTCCTACGTTGACGATGTTCTGAAGGAGGGAGGATTTGTTAGGATTGTTTTGGTTGTCCAGGTGGAAGTTGAGGTCTCCAAGTAGGATGTAGTTGGTGGAAGCGAGGGCCTGGGGTAAGATTACGTGGGTGAAAGAGGCACAGGGACAGAGTGGTCTGTAGACAAGGATGCCACGGAGGTTAGTTTTATGGATTGGTCTGGATCTGGAAGTGGTGGTGTTCTATGTGGGTCATTGGTATGTCTGAGTGGGTGGTCAGGAGGAGGGAGCCTTTTTTGGATGATTGTGATGCCTCCTCCTGGCCTGTTGGGACAGTCCTTGCGGATTATCTTATAGCCATCGAGGATGGCGATGGTGATGTCTGGCGTTAGCGACAGTGAAGGCAGGAGAGCAGGCCGTGGGTGTTGGTTGGCGTCGAGAGCTGGCAGTTGGTGCGGTCGGGTCCCAGACAGGCGGAGGCGGGCTTGCCTTTGTAGTGCCTTCGGCACTTCAGTGGTGCCCTGTGAGGCCACGCGGTGGGCACTATTAAGTAGTGTGAGGGGGAAGGGCTGGTCAGCTGGGAGGTGGGTAAAATGGTGCGCTGGAGGGGTAGAAAGGCAGCAGAGGTCAGCAATGACAGGAAAACGAGAAAGTGCTGGAGGGCAAGAAAAAGAGGCGACAAGAGTAAAGAGGCAAAAGAAAAAAAACAGAGAAAACGGCAAAAAGTGCTTGAGGAAAGAAAAAGAGAGAGCAAAGGAAAGACAGAAGCAGCAGAGGGCAAAAGAGCAGAATGCTCTCCCACTGGACCACCAGGGATGAGGCAAAGGGAGGAGCACTCAGGGGGTAGCTCCTTAATAGTGGAGCTCTGCAGGGGAGAGCAGTGACACTAACCAAGACACTTGCAACTAGAAGAAGTACTAGGGTCCACAGCAAAACAAAGACTCGAAGCCCAGGAGGAATATAGAGGAGTGGAGGAGGCAATGACCAGTAGGAAACAAGGAAACAAGAGTGGGGGGCGCTAGAGGGCGCACGAGCTGAATGGCCGCACTCTAGTGAGGCTGCGGCAGCCTGGCACTATTATCCTTCTTTATCCTGCTTACCCTGCTCCCACCCGTCCGAAACTCTCCACGATGAGACAGTGAGTGTTGCCTGACACTCGGTGAAAGTTTGGCAGCTCCACCTTCAACAGGGACGAAGTTAGTGCCGTTTGAGAATCCGGCCCCGGAAGCACCCTGCCGCTGTGGATCCCTGAGGCGGCTCGGAGAATTACGAGACACCGAGGCATACCACGAGGCGAGCGGGCCTGAAGAGCGGAGGCGGGCGGCTTTCCTCGTCTCGCCGGCGGTGGCGGGTGGAGGCTCCTCTCATTGCCCCCCCCCCCCCCCGCGGGACCCGCTTGACAACGGAGCTGTGCACCGGTGAGAGTCCCTGGACGAAACTGACTTTTGTGGTTGTGGGCGATGGCTAGCGCCGATAGCAGCGCTTCTTAACTTTGAAGGGCTTCGGATTCGTCACTGCAGCTGGTGCGTTGTTTGGGCGACATAGAGGTGCAATTATTACCTCCACGCACTGTGTGTCTCACCCTAGACTGTAAAATACCATCGGATGAGCGCCACAGCCACGAGCTCCCCTGCTTGCATGACAATAAGGTGGCATTGAGATCGTGTGGACTCTCCCGCTCCTCGAGCTCCTACAGTGGGCCTGGAGACACTGCCGGCTGCCCTGAGCTATATCGCTATACACGGCGAAATCGGTACCAGCATTCAAAGCCCTGTTAAATACGCCAGCCCAGGCGCCGAGATTTCCTTCCCTATGAGATTCCAATCTAGACGCCACCAAGACTTTCTTCATCGGCTAATAGTGTAGAGGGGGCAGTGCAACTGCTGAGCAGCGCCACACTGAAGAAGGGGTGCCTTTTTCACTTCGAGCTGCGCCAAGTGAGACCACCATTTATCTTAGGCAGAGCGCTGTTATTTCCTTGGCGCAATGCGGAAACCAGACAACAGGCAGCCCAAGCTGCAGTTTGAGCCCGCAATGCAAAAAAAAGTGACGAGGAATACGGTGGACAGCGGGCAACCTTGGAGCCCATCTACAGAGGTATCCACCTCAGCCCCTACGGTGCCGGACATTGCCACGATGCTACAGGAGATGCGCCAGGGCTTTGCCACTGTTGTCGACAAGGTTGATAGACTCTCAGCCAGAATAGACGGCATAGTCCAGAAAATGGATATCCACGAGGAGCGTATTACAGAAGTGGAGCGACGAATATCCGAGAATGATGACACCACGGCGGCGCACACCTCGAGACTCTCGAGAATGGACAATGTGCTGCGTGTAATTGCCGCCAAAAATGAGGAGTTGGAAGCGAGGAGTCGAAGAAATAATATTCGCATCACGGGCATACCAGAGACTACCAACACGGGGAAGATGGAGCTCTATATTGAGAAGATACTTATAGCGGCAGTGGGGGCGGAAGCCTTCTCGAACCAATTCATAGTGGAACGTGCTCATCACTCCCTTGGACCTAGGCCCCAGCCAGGAGCTACGCCAAGGCCCATCATTGCGCGCCTGCTCAACTATAGAGATCGTGATGCGGCACGAGCAAACCAGAACCTCACGCACGATGGAGTGACATTTTCTATTTATCCTGACTTTACCCGCGTGGTGCAAGAACAAAGGCGGAAATTTCTTGCAGTTAAGAGGAAACTTAGGGATCTACACATCGACTATGCCCTTTTGTACCCAGCCAAATTGCGAGTGACCCATCAGGGCACAGAACATTTTTTGTCAACCCACAGCAAGTCGAGGATTATATTAAAACTTTGCCTAAACAAGAAAGACAACCTGCGGAAGCTGAGGGCCAACATGACTCGAGTTCTGATTAGGAAAACGACTGCCCTTTGTTGCTGGGATTAAGCACGCTGCTGGGACATGCTACTTGTCTCACTACATGGTTCGGTGTTACTACTAAAGGTGGAGACTGCGACAGATTCGAGGGGTACCAAGGACGGGTATAGGACTGCAGGCGGTAACGTATGCCAGGCACCCACCCCCTGCTCCCTTTCCCCTCCGGATAGAGACATCAGGGGCGCACTTGCACGGAGCGGGAGGAATGGGGGTGGACGGGCGTGCACCTCAAATGACCCCTAATGGGTATACCCCAAGGAACTTGGTTCCATTTCTGTTGATGTTCGGGTGTTTTGATTACCATCTGGGTGGGGGGAGGGCTTGGGATGCTGGCAAGTTGGGGATGCTTCAGTGGGTGGGGGGAGGCGGGCGAGATGCTTTGCATGGGAGGAATGCAGACAGCAGGGCATGGATCTTTCTGGAGGAGCCATATAGATTTCACGAGTGGGGATGGGAGTTGATTGCTGCTGCTATTTCTGCGCACACCATGTGCTTGCTGGGAGTTCTTGGGGATGGGTACACAGTTGAGAGAACTGTTTGGTTTATGTTCATTGCATGTGCAACAGGTATCGAAGAGCTGCTTCTATGTTTAGATATGGGAATTTTCTGATTGCGTCGGGGATGTGAGTGGGCCTATTGTGAGATATGTGGGCTCTGCATTACAGCGAAACACTACTGAGGGCGGAGACACTGCCCGTGTGCTAGGTCCTCCACTCTCCCTGGGGAGTGCTGGGCACGCACGATTTGGGCAGGGCCTGCTACTTGATGGTGGTGGATGCGCCATACCGGCTGCCTCTACTTCTGGTTCATATATCCACTTGCACGCATGGGGGACACAAACTTGAATATAATCACATGGAACGTGAGAGGGCTGGGTGACCCTAGGAAGAGAAGGCAAATACTGAGCTATCTTGATCGACATAAAATTCATATTGCTTTCCTCCAGGAAACACATTTCAAGCCGCATGGAATACACTCATTTGGGAAAAGATGGGCCTCATATACAGTGTTCTCCTCATATTCATCATATGCACAGGGTACGGCTATTTTGATAAAAAGAAACACACCTTTCCATTTAGCGGGCTCTAAGACAGACCCACAAGGGAGATTTTGCTTAATGTGGGGCTGATTGGGTCTTATGGCTGTGACACTGGCCTGCTGCTACGGGCCTAACGTGGATGACCCACAGTACTTTACTGATCTGTGGGCGGCAATTGTGGGAACTGGACCACAGCACCTCATCTGGGGGGGGTGATTTCAATACCACCCTAAATCCTGACTTGGACAGGTCACACCCCGCTCCCTATCACTATACCAATGGGAGGGAGGTTCTCCGTGCAACGATTGATGGTAATAATCTCTTAGACGCATGGAGATCTATGCATGGGACGAAGGGGGAAGGTACACACTTCACTGCTCAGGCGAGGTCATGGGCCAGACTGGATTATATACTCTTGACGCCACAACTTTACACATCACTGGTGCACTCAGCACATCTCCCCAGAACATATTCAGATTACTCGCCTGTAATCATCACATTGCGGGGAACTGAATTAGGCCCCCCTGTTACGGCATGGCGTATGCAACCCACGATGATACTGGATGCTGAATTCCAATAAGAGCTTCGAGATGAATGCCTAGAATTTTTTAAACGTAATAAAGACTCAGTCAATGATGTCGAAACTATATGGGATGCTTTTAAAGTCACGCTCAGAGGACTTTTCATTTCGAAGGGCTCGGGGGTACTTTATTGAATAGATTGAGGACTTTGGAATCAGACCTTAGAAATGCGGAGGACGCACTCAGAGTTAGCCCTGGAAGTGATACACTAGCTGTAATACGAGATAAGCTGTCGGAATATACTGATGAAGCTGCACGGGAGGTGAAGTTCAGGAACAAACACTGGGTGGCCAGAAGGTATGGGAGGGAGAGAGACCCGGGGAAGCCTTGGCCGCAACGATTAAACGTATGCGTTCGCCTACTGTCATACTCGAATTGGAGACTGCAGAAGGGATACTACTCTGGGACACCACTCACATATTAAATGAATTTGTAGGACACTATAGTACATTGTATTCCTCGACCAGAACAGGGGAACTGACGCTAGATGAATACCTGTCAGATGTATCATTGGGGTGGCTGAGCGATTCACAGAGAGCCTTTCTGAGTGCCCCGTTCGAACTAGATGAGGTGAGGGAGACTATCATGCACATGAAGTCTGGTAAGGCCACGGGGTTAGACGGCATTCCTATTGAATTTTACAAGAAATTTATAGAGTTTATGGCACCGGTGCTGCGCGAAGTGTATGAGGATGCTCTGGAGGTTGGCCACCTCCCTGCCTCCATGAGAATCGCTCTCATCACGTCCCTTCTCAAGCCAGGGAAGCCTACTAATCATTGCGATTCGTATAGGCCCCTGTCACTGCTGAACTGCAACGTGAAGATTCTCGCCAAGTTAATAGCTGCGCGCATTAGCCTTCTATTACCTGACTTGATACTCCCAGATCAGGCTGGATTTGTCCCAGGCAGGGCGACGTCGCATAACCTCCGCACCTTTTTTTCAGTCTATAATTCAGTTCATGAGGACTTGCCAATGGCGGCCATTTTTTTAGACGCCACCAAGGCGTTTGATTCATTGGAGTGGGATTATGTCTTCCGGGTACTCGAACGCATGGGCTTTCCACTTATCTTCATTTCCTGGATTAGATTATTGTATACGAGCCCGGTGGCCAAGGTCCTCATTAACTGCAAATTGTCCTCGGAATTCCCAGTATCCAGAGGGACTAGGCAGGACTGCCCCCTTTCCCCACTCCTGTTTGCCATAGCCACAGAACCCCTTGCAGCTAAACTGTGTCAACATCATCGAGATAGTGCGTTGCGGTGTTTTCAAAGGCAGATACTGATCTCAATGTATGCCGACGATATTACGCTCTATGTTCGTCACCCTTGTGAGAACCTGAACCCCATCCTTAGGGAATTCATACGGTTTGGAGTCCTCTCAGGTGTCCAGATAAACTGGACCAAATCATGTATTTTCCCACTTACCGCCTCGACGCATAAATTTGCATTGGAGTACCCACTTGCCTGGTGTGAGGGAGATTTTAAATACCTGGGAATACACATAGAAAAAGACAGGGAGGCGTTAATTCGGGCTAATTATGGCACGGTAATGGATAAAATCAGTGATAATATCTCCAGATGGATAACCCTTCCCCTGTCCATGGCTGGAAGAGCTTCCCTAATTAAGATGGTGATACTCCCTCAACTCCTATATCTCTTCCTGAACATACCGTTCCACCCCGGAGCCTTTTTTTTCCGGCTGCTGCGCACGGAACTGCTTAAACTAGTGTGGGGCGGGAAATCACCGAGACTCAAATGGGAGGTCCTTATCAGACCTTATTCGCAGGGCGGCTTTGGAATTCCAGATTTTGAACTTTATTACCGTGCGGCCCAGGCCCACTTTGCTTACTTCTGGATACGACAACCTAGATACATGCCCCAATTGGCAGCTGAACACTGGCTAGCGCACCCAACTCCGATTGAAGGTGCATTGTACTCCCCGGTAGAAGGTAGAGATAAAACCCCCAAAACAGTCTTGAGCACCGTAACTGCGTGGCGACATATAGGCTCGAGACTCGACCTGCAACTGCTATACGCCCCATTGTTACCTTTGGCTTATCACCCGCAGTTGCCGCTTTTACAAGAAGCAGGCTTTCAGAAACTATTACAGAAAATACATGTTCGAACATGGGGGGATCTGTACCATGATGGCAACTTTCGGTCCAGAGAGCAGCTCTACGAAGGGATACAGCCGACACCACTAGATGTGTTTTACTATATCAGGCTCTGGCACGGTTTGCAGGCGGTTACCCTTGACTTCCCACACGAGCCTCCTGTACTTGTCCCACTACAGAACCTTCTTTTGCATGATAATCCCAACAAACTGGTATCTACACTATACAAATCGATCCGTGCCAATATGGACTATAAAGATTTACCTGCTAGGGAGAAGTGGGATCAGGAGTTGACCATGACACTTACTGATAGACAGTGGGATTTCTGTCTGCAGCAGACGGAACACATATCATCTAGCAGTAGATATAGGATTATTCACTACAAATTCATGCACAGATTGTATCACACGCCGGCACGACTGCACAGATTCCAGTTACGAGCCACTGACAATTGTGACAGGTGTGGGGCCCCGGGGGCGGATTTCTTGCACCTTGCATGGGGGTGTGATCAGGTACACCGCTATTGGGGTCAAGTATTTCAGGCCATATCTAAAATGATACACACGTTGGTGGACCCATCCCCGATCTTAGCACTACTGGGTTATGTGGAACCGCTTCAGGCAGCCCACCGCAAGTATGTGGCACTGGCTATGCTATTGGCCAAGCGAAGAGTAGCATGGAGATGGGGGAGGGGTAGGGCCCCCAAATTCAAGGATTGGGTACAGGACATGGTGTACTGTCAGGAACAATTGCATACCTACTCTGAACTGTTACCTGTCTCCTCTAGACCTACTGACATATGGGCTCCACTACAATGCTATTTGCTGGAGGTGTCCGCGGAAGGGGCCTATGATTGATGGTTTGGGAGTTGTGCTGATGGTATACTATTGAGAACTCGCATGGTCACTGGCAAAGGGGGGGACTTGGTATATGGATGTGCTCTCAGTTGTGGCCATTACTATCCCCCCTTCCTCGCTTTGTGGACCGCTCATGCCACCAATGTAGGGCCTTCATCCTCGAGTGGCGCTGTATGGTTGACTGTCATATGCTTTATTCATGGTGGACCAGATCATTACCTTGCAGGAAGCGATGGACTGTTCCAGCTCTATTATGCTTTTTTGAGATGTAATGTGTGTAGTGTCCCGTGCCTTGATGTAGGCTCACCGCTATACTGACGCACAAAACCCTCCCGCATATAGATCAGATACTGCACATGTTGAGGTTTAACAAAAAAATGTAAAAAGTGAGACAAATTGATTGTTCATATTGAATATGCATACTGTCCTTATGCTCGGATTACACCTACGAAACAGTATACGTAAAGTTTTTTCTATGCATCGTACTATCCTGATAATGTATACCAATAGCGGCCGGCCTCAGGGTTGTAGGCATGACGCTGTGTACACTTGACAGTACTTAATAAACGTCTTGCACCAAAAAAAAAAAAGGAAACAAGAGTGACATGGAAGCCAGTCAATGGTAAGTAAAGTGATGTGAAAGCCTCAGGGAAGCCAGGCAATGGTAAGTAACAGTAAGTAATGGGCAGGTTCTAAGCCCCGTTTAAGATTTCGTTTTTCAATTAAGAGATTTTCCAAGCACAGTGCAAGTGCTCTGCAGGCCAAACCAGAAAAAAGACACTCAGAGAGGACAGCTCCTGAACCTCTGTGGTTTGGGCTCGCATTCCTGCTGATTGACTTGTGTTAATTGCTTTTGAGGCACTGTAGGAGAGGTCCCCCTCGCTGCCTTGAGTAGAAAATGTGGATATTATGTTGTTTACTATATTCAATACACTTTTCACAATATTCACTCTTTCAGATTGCAGTTCTGTGATGTATTTATAAAGAGAAAATGACAGCCATGTCTGAGTAGAATGTTGGGAGTGAGATCTGGATATGAGGGAGAAATGGCCCTTGAATGTTGATAATATGTTAAATGCTTTGAGAGATAATGAGTTAATATTTTGATCTTGTTCTGAAGTGTGATGGAAACATGGATTGTAATAAGAACATAACAAAGAGGAGCAGGCAGGAGAACTAGTTTGGGATACTTCCTTTTCAAGTACCACCCAATGCAGATCTGTAGACATAGCCTTTGTGTGCGGTGATGCTCCATCATAGCAGGGTAGTCTCTGACCTGGAGCTCCCGCAACAGAGGCACAAAGATGTGGAAACTAACTGCATCTGGCTAGTGCTTAATTTGTAAAACAATAAGTGCCGGGGCTCTCGTAATAAGGCCACTGCAGCTTGCACCACACATTGCCCCTGCCAGCACTGCTAATGATAGTAACAACACAACTACTAACCATCACACTCCACCAACGGTGTCGCAGGCTGGTTTATGTGTTTTATTTATTTCTTTTCTTTCTGTGCATATACACCTGCTTCAATGCGCTGGCAGCTCAGAATGATGTGCTGTCCACCATACATAGTTTCTGAAAGCCGTACAACATCCTAACCAAGAATCATCATGGTTATATGAACAGGAACATAAAACTAGGCGTTCTGGAAGGCTCTTTTGTTGAGCAGCTATGAGAAATAGTTACTACTAAATGTATGTGACCTTTAGTCCCACTGCTAATTTGTTTGATAAATATTGTCCTCTCTGATAAGACTTGTTGAATCAAAAGTAATCTACAATTTTTGAGGCACCTTTTGAAGATGAATTGCACCCTTTGTACAAGTGTACTGTACGGCGTTGGCTGCCAGGCGGGCAGTGCATCATGATCATCATCAAATCTTGTGGAGCTGGAGCTACCACCACAGTGATGACCGTCATGGCACCACACTCCCCAAAAAAAGCAGCATTAGTTTGGCAATAGGCATGGCATATTGGCATGTCTACGCGCACCTACTACTTGCTTACTGTCCGTTACTGCCTGCCTTTATTTACTGATGATTAGGCCTGGGCCTGTTGCTGCTACTGCCTGCCCTCAACCACCTCGTCGAGCTGACTTGAATGACTCGAGGGGTGGGGGTGTGCTGGGGCGTGGCAATCTTGAGAAAATCTGCGCACGCTGCAGCCCAAGCCCTACCCCAGCAGAACCAAAATCCAGCCCAATCAGTGTGCCGGCAACACTGAACTAAGGGCCGACATCAACACAGCATATGCACAGTTCTACATTTGAATCTCCTCTTGGCTCAGGCTCACAGCTAGATGAAAAAGAGAATCGTACCAAGAGCCTCCTCTGCTTATCGCTAAGAATTATAAGACGTGGTTGTTGAGGGGCCGGCGGAACCGTGCCCTGCAGCTGCTCACCTGTCCCCGCCTCCCTACTTTCCTCTTACAGGTAGATATGGTTGCAAAAGAGCAATGCCAAACAGGATTTCATGCTTGCACAACTGTGATACAGTTTTTGAGAGACGTCAGCCTCGGGTGTAACAAGAGGGCGAGGGGGAAATTTACATATCTGAAATACAGAACTTAGGGCTAGAGAGGCCTACTTTGAAGCTAAGGAACCGGGTTCGTGTCTCGGTGGCAGGCTCAAACATTGTGTAATTCAGGGCAATTTACTTATTTTTGCTGTGTCTAATAATACATGTTTCCATCTACAATGCAACTGGTGCTAATGTAAAGCGCTCTGATACCTTCGGGTCGAGTTTGCGCTACATAAAACTGCAACAACAAACAACAGGGGGCCCATTATTTTGCTTTACGCCACAGGCACAGGTCAGCCTTCAGTTCACCCGGCACAGCCTCTCTTAAATGGTTACTGGCGTCACTGTGCTTGAAAACACTGGAGCCAAACAGTTCATCCCTCTGAGTGAAAACCTGCAACACATCTTTTAAGAGTTACTTTCAACTGGCAGGCATTCCGATGAATACATTGTGGGCCATTCTACACTCTAGCACAAGGAAGATACTTAGTTTGAATACATATACTGTCTGGCTACAAAAGCAAGTAGAATTCAGTGCAGTACCTCAGTTACAGGAGCATTGTATCTTTGGAATTGCCTGTCTCCTGCCAACTGAAAAACCAAGAAGGAATGACATCATCTACTTGGCTTGCACCTGCAACAGCTGGCTTCAGGCCGCTTCACCAGTCAGCTGTGTGTTATCTATTCACAAAGCAGCTGCAACCCTCCCCTGGGGCTCACTTGGGAGACAGAAGAACACTCACTGACTCAGCGCAGACGCTAAGTCCAGTAGTGAGGTAAATATACCAATCTCATCAAGGCAATATGTGACGTGCAGTAGATTAGTGTAGACCCGGCCGTGCTAAGCACCGGCACAAATTAAGCACTGCATCTGGCCATGAATAGCCACAAAGACAGTGATCAGGAAAGAGACAAAAGGGTGCTTTTCCCTAAAAGACACTTTTCACTCTGAACAACAGACCGCAGCCCCCTTCACCCGCACCATCTACCAAGGGGCAGACCTACAGGAAGGACTGAAATCAAATTTCTATGGGAGCCTTGTCTCCTTTGTCCTCACTTCCCTGTCTAGATCTCCTCCATCCTGCATCCTGATACACTTCCACGATCTGGGAAAACAACTTTACCTCCAACTTGTTCACAGGAACAGGCCTGAGATGTTCAAAATGGAACCCACAGGCCTTCATCACTCTGCTTCGCTTATACATACAAAGCATATACTAAAATAGCCACTAACAGAACAGCACAATATACACTTGGATGGGATTAGGTAACAAAACAAGGTATAAATCTGATTGATTGCGTATTGGCGAGACACTGTCAGCCAAAGCCAAATAACTCAGTTTTAGTGAATGAATGGAAAAAACTTTTATTTACAGGTTAGTGAGGTGAAGATCTTTAAATGAGACCTTTTGGAGTTTTTTGCGCCAACTCCCCTTGTTCAGCGTACAAATCCTGTACCAAGGTTGGAATTCTTCAGACTAAGTTTAAAGGGTTGTCCAAGGCTTGAGTCACAACAGACTAGGGCTTTTTTGTTTAAATGATGTGTACATTCGGAATCACATGTTTAAGCCGTTTGGCCTGGATTTGGAGCACTATGTATAATGTTGTTTCTTTCTACTACTTACATTCTCAGATTGTTTGCTAACTCTGAAAGCTTTCTCCGACTATACTCCTAAAAACCTGCATAAAAAATTGATCTTGATTTACTTCCGCTTGATTCCTCTCCTTTCTTTCTTCAGTGACCATCCTCTAACCTTTCATCCCATACATTGTGGAAGAGGTGTGGAGCAGCGGCCAGGGCGATTGACTCCGGAACCCGGGGGCTCCTAGTTCGATCCCTGGTGCTGGCAGCAGAAAAGCCTAGCACCATATGACTCTAGGCAATAGCTTGCTTAATCTTCCCGACGGCCCCCAGCGCCTTGACACCTCTGGGTAATTGTTTGTGCTTTACAAATGCTGGAAATTTACATTTACATACCTTCTACTTCTGAGTATAGCCTCCGCTCATTCTTATGCCTGCCTGCCTCAGTCCTTGTTGTTGTAATTCTGCAATTGGCTGATTTCGCATTTCATGGATCACAACCTCCAAAATCACTTCCATCTCTACTCAATAGACTAGATGAATTTCATACAGTTCCAGACTCTAAAATAAATATTGGCTAAATCTGAAACTCTTCCTATAAATGAACAACTGGGATTAAATAAATGACTCAAATCATACTCCCCATTTAAATAAAGCATGGGAACTATTAAATACCTAGGGGTCTGTCTGTCATGAACTGTAGCCGGCACATACATTCCTCTGCTGGGCCAGATTAAAAAGAAAGCACAACGCTGGCATAACTTTTCCCTTTCTTGGCTGGGTAGAATCACCCTCACGAAAATGACAAATCGACCCAGAATCCTATTTCTCTTTTAAATACTACACCTCAACTCCAGCTGATCCACAACCAATGTAAAGGAGGAGGTAAGAAGAAATTGATCTCCCTAAGGTCCACATAATGATCAAACAGACAGTGGGCTTGGATATCTCAAATATAACACACTCCTACCAAGTGGCCCTCCTTAGAGAGCTATCACAAACAATGGTGTTTTATGAGTGAGTGATGTTTACTTTATTCGATAAAAAATGTCATCATAAAAGTGTACAATTTATACAGTACATTAAAAAGAAAAAAGAAAAGAGCAGGGGCCCACCAATCTTATATAAACATACATCATCCCATACTACTCGATTTTGTTTAAAATTACTAAGATATAAATGTCCAGCACATTAAAAAAGATAAAAATGCAAGGACCCACCAATCATATGTAAACATACAACATCATATACTACTCAATTCATACAATTACAAAAATATACTATAAACCGTTATCATAAGAACCATTAAAAGACACATCCTGCCATGCGGCCAACTGGCGGTTAGGTAGGGTGGGGGGTGGACTTGGACCTCCTTGTACGTGTCTGCCATGCACTACCCAAATATTTAGCTACCCCACACATCATCCAGACACCCACCCTGGAAATGATGACCCGGCCAACCACCTTCTGGATCACGTCAATCAGACTGATCGGTCTGTAATTGGCAGGGTCATCTCTTGGGCCCTTTTTGTACACTGTTACCACCTCTGCTCCCTTCCATGAATCTGGCACAGGATAACCCTTAGAGATCAAATTCATTATTAGGGCAATTAGTTTGCCCCAGGCATCAGGGTCATTCAAAAGAAGGTCCCCATGTATTCCGTCCGGGCCAGCTGCCTTCCTAGGGGTCAGATGTCTAATGGCCACTCTTACTTCGGAGGGCAGAAATGGTTCTTCGGGCTCTGCCAGGGTTTGGGTCCTGAAATCTGAATCTGCGAGAGGTGAATCTAATACTTCTCTCCCGTCATACAACGCAGAGAAGTGGGAATGCCATTGTTGTTCCGTTATGTGGTTTGCGATAGATGGTACACTTTGCTGCCTAGCCTTGTTAATCAGATCCCAGAACAACATGGCATTCTTCATGTTGGCAGCGGATTTAAGATCCTGCCAATGTTGTTCCTCCCACTCACGTTTAGCCAGCACTATCGCCCTTGCATAATACTTCCTAGCCGCTCTAACTAGTGGGGGATTCTTTTTAAGCAAGGCGACAGTTAACTCCTTCCGTTTCGCCTTGCACTGGTCTGAATACCATGGATTACTGGAGGTGACCGGTTTAATGTTCCCTCTACCCGTTTTGCCCTGGACTAGGAAGTATTGTCCTACCTCCTCTATCGTATTCTTGTAAGCCAAGGCAAAAGGCGGCCCCTGGTCACAGCCATTTCTCAGATTGAGGTCTTCCAACTCTGCTGTCAGTTCTACTACATGCTCCCTAATCCTCTCAAGATTCCCTTCCTGTAGTTGAACTTTATCCCATTTCAACCTACGGTTACCATTGCAAGGGACAACCTCGCTAGTTACCTACAAGGGGGCTTTGTTCCCACTTCCCTTTAATTTGCCCCACATTATCTTCATACATAGGGGGTTATGGTCGCTGTCCTGGGAAGGTATGACCTCCATATCTATTAGGTTGCACCACAGTGTGGCATCCAGTAGGATGTAATCAATTCTCAACGGGCCGTTAAGACTATTAAAGGTCATTGCTCCACCACGGTCAGAGATTGTCCTACCATTTAATGCTCTTAGATTAAATTCCATGGTCAGAGCATTGATCTGTATTGCCCTAGCTGACCATTTTCTAATTGGAGCTAGTGAGAGGGCTGGGATAGACCATCTAGAGTCCTCCTCCTCTATACCCAGGGGATCATCCCTAGATAGGGGTTCGAATGTACAATTGAAATCCCCTCCCACTACAATTTTAGAAGTTGTGGGACATTTGGCTAATATCTGTTCTAGGATCGCAAATGTATCTGAGGTTGTGTCCCCCGGAGTCCCTCTAGAATAGATATTAAGAAGGTCTATCCTACTCCCCTTGCTGTGTCCTGAGAAGGAGCTATGTAAGATATCCCTGGTCATTGTTTCGTGGCTGGTAATGTCCCAGTTCAATCCAATTTTTACCCAGATGTGGAGTCCACCCGCCGGTCTACCCTTGCCAAAGCTTCATGCGGGCATGAAGAAGGTTGCATAACCGGATTTGTGCACTGGGAGCAGGCTCCAGGTTTCTTGGAACATGCATACATCAAACTTCTCGATGAACACATTCCATTCTGGTAAAAGCAACTTTTTTTGCAACCCAGCCACGTTCCAAGATAACAAATGAATAACCCTGTGGCCTATGACAGACAAGTCCGAGATGATTCCATTATTCCCGCCCTGCTCGCAGGAATCAGGCTCACTAGTATCTTCTAAGGAACTAACTAATTCCAGGGGTAAATTGATATCACCGATACCCCTCGGGATCTTTGTTTGTGGGGTAGCAGCAGCCCCGCAGCTATCATAGAAATGGGGAGCTATAGGGTCCACTTTCCCAGTCGCACAATTGGTCGCAGCTATAGGGATCGTGTTCCCCCTGATTAAGAGACTTGGTGGTAGTTCAAGTCAATCCACCATCTCCAGGCAGCTAAACCTATTCATAATCGGAAACCCCCCCAATTGTCCCTAAAAACTGGCTCTGTGGGAGGGTACTCCCCCCAAGGCCCCTGATTCCAACCCCAATCACGATGCCCTACTCTATGCCAGTTGCTGTTAACTCTAGGGTCCCGAATGGGCCCACTCATTGGGGGGTAGAAAAAGGACAGTTGTCTAGTGGCTATACCCTCAAATCTATCTTGTGTGTCCCATGCACAAACTTGAGCAGCAGTGTGTGGGTCCGCAAAATTAATTATCACACAATCTCCCTTGACAGATTTCCTCTGATTCCCCAGCCATGCCACCCTCCTCACTGTCAAGATCTTGCTTCTGCGATGTGGGGGCAAGGGCCGGTTTTGGTTAAGCCAGTGTCGGACCTTATTATGTAGCGACCAGTTGGTTTCCTCATGGGGGCCTCCAATTCTGGGACCCCCGTCATGACCACCACGAACGGTGTGGCCTCCGGGGGGAGGTTCACCACTGTTCCTCTGGCCGCTACTCCACCATTTTTGTTTCCCATTGGTGGCGTGTTGTGTACCCTGGGTGGATTGGTCCCTTCACCGGGAAGATCGAGGACTGGGTTGGATATACCTTCCTTTTCCACTCTCTTTTCAACAACTGGGGCTGGATTAGGCTTGGTGTTAGCCGCTACTAAAAGCGGTTTTTTAGGAGCTTGTACAATAACTTTTTTACTGCTTGATGTGTTGCTCCCAACTTTCTGGGCCCCTGGGATTTTTTGGTGGATAGACTTGGAACAGAGATCAGCTAGTTGCTTTTCCATGTGGGATAACCTATTCTCTATAGGAGAGAGATAACATTTAAAGAGCTCTTCTAATTGCAACAAAATTTGGGTGTCAACCGCTTCCCTACTAGCAGTTCTCCCAACCGGGCTAGTTGGACCTTCTAGATTCCCTGCAGTCCCAGACTTTGTTATAACATCACTGACCTGGGGGTCCTGGTTTATGTTTGGTTTAGGGGTGACAACCCTGGTAGTCTTTTTCAAATGTCGTCCCCTTCGCCTCACGTTTTTGGTTTCTATTTTTTAGGGATGGCGCCCTCCCTCCTGCCCCTCAGTGTAGTAGCGCTTGTGTCTTCCTAAGTGGGGCTGATGACTAAATTCGGGGTATTTTCCAGATCTGTACTTAATTGCGAGGCACATGATAGACGAGAAGCTGAGAGATCTACCGTGTTAGGCAAACTACATCTATCAGCATGTACCTCTGCCTGGACATCTATAAGACCCAACGCCTCCGAATGATCAGGGGTTTTGGCCGCTGCAAATGTACCCATAGTAGATCTTTTCTTTGCAAAGGCGAGGTCTTGGGACACCCAACACTCCATTAGTGTGATCCCTTGGTCTATGAGGGTATTAGCCCTTATGATAAAGTTGTCCAAGGTGCCTGTAGATAGGGGCCCTCCTGCAGCAGTTTTGCTTCTGCTCCCTCGGGTAGACATTATCAGGCGTAGAGATCACCAGTCTTAGCAGTATGAACCTGTATAGAAATGTATGTAATGATTACAATGTCTGCATACTGCAACTCACCAACCCAGGCTGGAAGTAAACGTTAGAGGGCTGACCCAGCCCGGCCTCCACCGGTCTCTAACGGGCTTCAACGGGCCCGCCCTTGGCCCGGGCTTACTCCTGGGCACTCCTGCGCGCCCCCGCAACGCAGGGGATGACGCGCAAATGTATGCGCCTCCAGACGCGTTTTCTTGCGTTTCGCGGCTTCCGGACGCTAAGGCACTTGGGTATGGTAGTTCCTTACACCCGCACTCTCCCCCCCCCAACGGCGGCCGCGCTCTGTTGGAAATGAGCTGCGGCGATAGGGGTAGAACGGGTGCTGCGAGGTGTCACAGCGGTCCCCTCTAAAAGAGTATTTAGGCCACAGCAATGTCCCCAGTCGGATTCCTCCAGTGATGATTGGAAACGGGCCAGTCAGCAAAAGAAATTTGATATTCCCCGCTCCGCCGGGGATGACGTGCAAATTTATGTGCCTCCAGATGCGTTGTCTTGCGTTTCACGGCTTCCGGCCGCTAAGGCACTTGGGTATGGTAGTTCCTTACACCCACACTCTCCCCCCCACGGCGGCCGCGCTCTGTTGGAAATGAGCTGCGGCGGCAGGGGGAGAACGGGTGCTGCGAGGTGTCACAGCGGTCCCCTCTAAAAGAGTATTTAGGCCACAGCAATGTCCCCAGTCGGATTCCTCCAGTGACGATTGGAAACGGGCCAGTCAGCAAAAGAAATTTGATATTCCACAAGGTAAATGACTGACTAAGTCCAATTTATACAGTAGACCGAGTATTTCCCAAAATTATTGAGGATGTGTAGGGCTCTGTTCAGTGAAGTTCTGGGCGACACCATATATAATAAAATATGATCAGCGTATAGGGAAACGCCAGTCCTCCCAATCCTCAAATCATCTAAGACGACTTAAAATTGGATCCTTCCATATCCATGTCGCCAATGGTGCCAACATTAAGACTCAGAGCAATGGGAGCAATGGGAAAAGGGGGCATCCTGGTCTAGTCTCCCTCTCAAGGGTAAACACTGGGGACTTTTGGTTATTTACTACTACTTGGGCCATTGGGTCTCTGTATAGAAGTTGGATCCAGCTCAGAAATCAGGGGTCAAATCGGAATTTCTTGAGAACTGAGAACATATAAGGCCATTCGATCGTGTTGAACGTCATGGCGGCGTCAAGGGACACAACCACTGTGTCTTCTTGTAAAGTGTCTGACCGTCCTATCTCTCCGTGTAGTTGACGCAGATTAAGAGAGGTGTTCCTTGCTCGCATGAAGCCGGGATAGTCTGGATGCATAATTTGTGTTATTACTTGTAGCAGGAGAGTAGCCAACAGTTTTGTTAAGATCTTGGCTTCTGCATTAAGCAATGAGATTGGTCAATACGAAGGACATTCATTCTTGGGTTTCCCACTTGTGGATGACCACAATGGTGGCCAATCTCTGATCTATTGGAAGAGCCCCTTTCTCCCAACTCCGAAGAAACAGTTTTGTAAGATATGGTGCTAGTTTACTCAGGACTAGCTTATACAATTCAATTGACAAACCGTTGGGGTCCATTGCCTATCCTGCCTGAGGGTCTCCTATTGCTCTTTCCACCTCTGAGCTTGCTGGTTTACTATCCAGGTTCACCTGGTTTTCTGCAGAGAGAGCGGGTAGGGGCATATCAGACAATAGGGAGTCTGTTTCCACCTCCGGGGAGGTCGTGTGGGATTTATAAATCTGCTTGAGGTAATTTCCAAATTCATCTGCAATCTCTTGCGGGTCAGTAAGTTGCTTACCGAACTCGCCTATCAATTCCACCACTAGTCTGTTAGCTTGTTTTCAGCGATCCAACCAGGCCAGCAGTTTCTCTGTTTTTTAGGTTAGCTTCTTTGTGGTTCGGCGGAGAGTCTCTAGAATGTACTGTTCAGAGTCAGTAGAGATTGCAATGTGATTATTCTATGCTGCTATCTTCCAGAAGGTTGTCGCCTGATAAAATCACTGTGCCTTGTCTGATCAGATCTGGTCTGGTCTTTCTCTTTGGTCGGATTGGTTCTTTTTTCTCACCGTGCGACACCCTTCGAGGCAGTCCCATGTTTCCTCTGGATTGCTGAAGAACCATACCTTCCCTTCTGCCTCGACTCCTAGTTTGCTGTGAAAAATCATTATGTACTTGATTTCCTTCTCCCGCAGGGCCCTTTTCACTTTGAGGAAGCTGTGTCTCCGACTTTGGACTTTAAGTGCAAAATTGGGAAAGAAGTTTATTTTGCTGTTCGCAAACTCAACAGGCGGCACCATACGAGCCGTTTGCAATATTATGTCTCTGTAACAGTAGTTAAATACCCAGGATAATATGGGTCTAGGGGGTGCTACTGGTTTTGGTCCCCCCCAGCACCCTGTGCACCCTTTCAATCGTGAAAAATGTTGACAGATTTTTTGGTTGCTGGTGTTGTAGGTGTTTCACAACCAGCTCCTCGACGCACAAATCTGTTGTCTGTCCCTCCGCTCGTTCTGGCCTGCCTAGGATTCGAACATTGTTCCTTTGTGCCCTGCCTTCGTAATCGTTCTGCTGGCTTTCCATCCTGTTGTTGCGGACTTGGAGGTCTTTTATTTGTTTTTTGTCTTTGGCTAGGAAATTGGCTGATGTCTTTACCTCTTTGATTCTAGTGTTCATGTTCCGAATGTCTGCGCTGATCAGAGAGACCTCCGCGGAAATTGAGTCACTTCTGTTTTCCAGCGACGTTCATACAGTAGTAATACTGTCATTATATCCTGTAGGGTCAGGTCTGACTGCCCGTCTGGCGCTTGCGTTTTCCCGGGTATTTCATCAGTCTCTTTCTCCTGTGCGCCCGACCCTTTTTGCCAAGCGAATTTCTCCAGCTTTGCTTGCAACATTGGTTTACCACTTGTCCCACTGGCCAATATTGGTCTTGTAGGCACAGGGTTGGCTTGGGTGTTTAGTCTTGGTTGGCTACTCTCTGCCGCCTGCCCGGGGCTTTGGGCCCTCGCCAGCCTGTCGGGTTTCGCCAGTCAATGCTTGTAGATGTTCTGTAATGACCCCAATGCCCCTTCGTCTTGCTGTGGCCTCGCTCTATGTTTGATCTAGAGTGTTATCTAGACTTTCGCTGGGCCTATAACTGGGAGTATCGGGTCTGTTCCAGCAGTGCCCTTTCCCTATCACCGGGTGCTGGGGCTCTGCGGTTTCTCATGGGCAGTTCTGCTCATTGTTTTGACTAGTTTCTGTGGCTCCTCTCGGGCTCCCAGGGCCTCAGGAAGTGTTCCTGACTACTGCCTAGGCCTGCTTTACTGATTTCTGTGCTACTAGTGAGGCCTATTGGGCAGCCTCGCCTTTCGTTCGGGGCTAATAGACTCCGTTCAAAGACTGTGGCGTCTTCCCACAGTGTTCTACAGCCTCCTAACTAGGCCACCACCAGCTGTAGTCGCACGGCCTATGATCGCAGGGGGCATTCAGTGTCTTTTGTTGGCGGCAGGTGGTGCCTAAGGTCTATGCTCCCCCCACCACGATCCTTACTTTATCGCTGCTGCTTTCCTCAGCCCCACCACCGCTCTGCACTTGTTGTGACTAGGCCTTCTAAGGTGTTGACTTGGGGCTGGCCTATGCTCCCGCTCGCCCGACATTCCCGACTTCGGGCTTGGAGTCTGCTGTGGGACCTCAGGCGGCTCTACTGGTATTCTATTTTCTATACGTCCGCCGCTTCATCCAGACACCCGCAGCCCAGCAGGGGCCCCTCTTCCAATTCGTCCTCGTCAACGCTGGACCTACGCGCTGGTAACTCAGGGCAGATCCAGTTCCCGATCATTTGGCTTATCCAATTTTTGTTTTCTGACTTTGCTGACTTTGCTGGGTGGAGATTGGATGCGCTGCAGGCACTCTCCTCACTCCGTTTCCGTTGCTTCTCACCGTCGGCCAAAGGATTCACGAGCGCCCCACCTCCTCTCCGCAATCCTCGCTGCTGGGCCGTCTCATCATTAACTTGGGCAGGTCTTGCCTTGCGATCACTCTATTGAGATAATTCCCAGATTCACTAACATTTCAAAGGAAAAGATCTCTGGAAATACTTACCACAATGCTACTTGCAGCTAAGTAAAAATTCTTGCTAAATAGGGAACCAAAACTATACCACGTTTGCAAGAATGACATCAGCGACTATAGTATATAATAGCTATGAAACGAATATGTACCCTCTTTTTTTTAAAAGTTACTCCTTTGGGAAGGACTGGGCACTTCTACTGGCTTTCTTTGACAGTGACTGTAGAGAGCAGGTATGTTCTAGATCCCTTAGGGCTGTACCAATTCGATCTTCTGAATAATCAATGTCAACAACGGTGCTACAGAGGCGAGAGAAGGACTTCTTCAACAACTTACAGTGTAAACCTGAATATAACATGCAACACGTTGAAACTAAGTCACGTAGGGAGGGAGGGGTGTGTTGGGTTCATTTGTCTCCTTGTTTTCTTGTTATTTATGTTTTTGATTTGTCTCACTCAAGCAGCGAGATATTTTATTTGTAAATACTGTACTCGCTACCCACAATATTTGATGTAGTCCCGTTCAAAGGATAAAGTGTGGTTTAACTGGTTTTGTAGTGCGAGGTGGCCACAGTTGTCAGGTGGTATGTCCATTGTGGAGTTGCTTTCCACATTGAAAATTTCATATAAAAACGATTGAAACCTAACAATGGTGGTTTTGGTGTTACTATAAAATGTGTTAGCTCCTGATTACAAGCAAATACATCATCCGGGCTGGTTGTATATGTAGATGATGGAAAGCAAACTATAGAGTAACCACAAAAAGGCACAGGTTTGCAACAAATGGCTTTAAGGTGGTTTTCTTGCTAAGTGTGGGGACTCAATCAGCAAAGCGTTGTTTAGCTTGGGGTTCAATTTTTAACAAAAGCTCCACGTTATTTATCAAGATGAACACAAGTCACAGTCAAAAATCTTTGTTCCGGCCACTAGGGCCATTAAAGCACATAAAAAGAATAATACAATATATACAATTTCTGGCAACATGCTTTAAGATATCTAAAAGATAAATAGCACAATTTGATTTACTGATCTAACAAAGATCACAAAATGCGAAAATACATCTCTTCAAGGGATCCCCAAACGTAGTCATTATTTATATGTATATTCCAACAAACTACTACTTCTTTTCCCTCTTTTGCGAAGCAATAAAATGCATGTGTGGAATCAAGTGATCAGTTCTAGCCATATTATTATTTCAATCAGATAAAAATATCTTAAAATAACTTAAGAAAGAAGACACATACATAATGCACATAAGTAAGAAAAGGTGGCCAAGGACAATATTGTTTTCCCACTCTTGCGGGAAAATAAAGGGCCTGTGTATTGTCAGGAAATCAATTTTAGCCAGAAGATTGATTCGTTCATGCAAGGTGTCTTGAAGAGACACAAACATAGTACACTTAGTTAACAAGAAGGTGGCCAAATGCGATCTTATGTGGGCAACGCATGTTACACTAGATAATAAGCGAGTGACCAAATGCAAAAGAACAACAGCAGTGTCAGATAAAACATGAGGTTGACATTAAAATAGTCCTATAAAAGCTAATTATGTTCAAAAAAAGGATAGGAATCACGGCAACAGGTTACAGGGTTAAAGAAGAAACGTGCCTGTTCTAAGAAATCTTTAGTAGCTAGTAGTAGGCATTAAATAGCCTATAACCTTGTTAACTCCTTTTTTGTAATAGTGCTGCGAATATACCACATAAAGTACAGAATATGTGAGATGGAAACCACAATGGGCATTTGGGTGTCATACTTTAGTAATCTAAGAGTCTCAGAGCAATGTCTGAGGCCCATGTCCCTGCACAGCTGGACCAGCCAGCGGGATCTTGGCCTCGTATAGGCAGGGCAAAGGAAGAGTACGTGCACTTCGGTCTCCTCCACGTTCAGACATACCGGGCAGTCCCGACTGCGGTTACCCAACCACTTAGTGGTGAACGATCGAAGCGGAAATGTCCTGTGTCTGAACTGGATGTATAACTTCTTTGCGAGGAGTGGTTGGATGTCATCCAATGCTGGTTCTAGCCGATATTCTAATTTTGTTTCCATAAACCTTTGCGTTAGGAGCCCTGGGAGAATACCTCCATAACTGGGTCAGTTTTAACTCTCTGTAATTCTCAATAAGTACCATTCGGGGAGTCACAATACTAGAATCTTCAGCTGAACTCCACAGATTTGCCCTTCCTTATGTGCACCAGCCAAGGCAATTTTCCCGCACTGTGCATGCTCATGACCTCCCTTAGCTCGTCCCTATAAGGGGCAAGCTCTGGGGTGCTCCACAGATGTCACCAGAATAGAAGTGGTCTTAAAGCTGTTTCATCTGCTATGGGTCTAATCGCAAGATCCAACCTAGGGGGGGTTAGAGGGAAGCTAACAGGAAGTTGTAAAAGCTGCCTGGTGAAGGAATGCTCTGTTGACGATAGAAGGGTGCTGGAGAAGTGACCCCATATTTCTGCCCTGTACAGAGTGGCTCCCCTAGCCTGGACCTTATAAAGTTCAACCGCAGGGCCTATTACTTTGTGGGAACATTTGTTGTTTTAAAATACCCCCCAAGCCTGAGACAATTTTAGATTACCTTTTTTTATTTGGGCGCCCCAGTCCATTTTCTCGGTTAAAGTAATCCCGAGATATTAAAAAATCAACACCCTCTCTAGGGCCTTTCCGGCTAAACAGGGGTTTGGGCGAGTGCAGTTTTTTGCATTGAACACCATGTATTTGGTTTTCTGTAGATTAATATCCAAATCCCTGTTTTTACAGAAGGCACTGAATGCATCAATGGCCCTTTGCCTGCCCATGGGAGACTTTGAAAGTAGGAGGGTGTCATCTGCGAACATCGGAGCAGGTATCTTGCGGTTCGCTAGCCTGGGGGCATCAATATATTTTCCTGCCATCAAGAACTCTATTAAACCATTTGTAAAGAGTTGGAGCCTGGACACAGCCTTGGCGTATGCCTTTTTCAACCAAGATGGGGGCTGAGAGCTCTCCATTTTTGCCATACCATATTTGAGAGTAGTTGCCTTGATGGAGACGTTTCATCTCATGGCTAAGGTGGTCTAGAGCCCCTATTTCCATTAATACCCCACACAATTTATCCCTCGGAACTAAATCAAAAGCAGTTTTAAGGTCCACAAAAATAAGGCTGCCACCCTCTATAATCACAGTTTTCCAGTACAGGAGCTATAATCTAAAATGTGATCAATGGTGGAGATCTTGGCCCTAAACCCAGCTTGTAGGGGTGTGAGTACATTGTGTTCTTCTATCCAAACCTGTAATCGGCCTAGGAGTGCATGTGCGTAGATTTTCTGGCTTACGTCAATTAGGCTAATGGGGCGGTAATTTGCATGGCTCAATGGGGAGCCCTTTTTATAGATTGGAATGACTTCTGCCACAGCCCAGCTTGAGGGAATCACCATACCCTGAAGGATGGCGTTAAACAGAGTCCACAAGTAAGGGGCCCAAACGCAAGATTCAGAGCGAAAAAGGTTGCCGGGGATCTTATACAACCCTGGTGCCTTTGCTGGAAGGATCTTGCCCAGAGCTTCCGTAATCTTGGGGTGGTTCTAGGTGGAAAGGGGCCACTACCACCAGCCCAGCTTTCTTTTCAGTAATTTCATATAGGGATTTATAGTGGGCTCTCCAAACTTACTCCCCTATGTTTGCTGATATCGCTAGTTTGCCCTCAGTCGTTCCGGTGCTAATCAGGTCCCAGAATGCCCGCATATCGTGGTTTTCCAGTGCGATTCTCGAATGAATCCATTTTTCACACTCCCAATTGCTTCTAGCTTTAGCTATGGCTATTTTCAGTCAGTCAGTCAAAAAGCTTTATTATCGGTTAAAAATCATAAAAGCAGACAATACATAAAATAGAAGAATATAATTTGTCAGCAGTAGGCAACATAGAAAAATGAGTCAATCAACAGAACAGCTAAAACACTATATAAAACATTAAAAAAAGTTAAAACTGGTGGATAAATATAGGGCAGGCCATAAATTGATTAAGTTACAGTTCTCAATAAATTCATGGGGGAATAAAATCAATTAGGGCTAGTTGAGTTTTAATTTTAGCTCCTCTAGTACACCACATCGACTGCAGATATCTGGAGGTCGCAAACACAGTCAGAGCAGAAGTGTCGTATTTCAAAAGCCTATACACCTCTCTGAAATCCCTGAAACCCTTGGACTTACATAACTGTAGGATCCATTTGGCTCTAGCCTTGGAGTACAAAGGGCAGAAGAGCAGAACGTGCAGATCTGTCTCTTCAGCCTGTTCGCACCCCGGGCATAAACGTGGTACAAGTTGAGCCATAGACCCACTTGTTCGTTGCAGCCCTCACAGGGAGAGAACCATGCCTAAATTGGACGTACAGTTTCTTTGCCAGTGGGGGCTGGATGTTGTCCAAAAATTTCTCAAAGTAGTACTTATCCTTGACTTCAAAAAAGCTTCGTGTCAGCCTACCCATAGATGGTTTCACTACCAACTGATCCAGTCGGAACTGGTTAAGCACTTTGGCCAGTGTTCTCCTGGGGGTCGAGGAGGCGGAAGGTTCCGGGGTGAGCCACAGATCCCTCCTCTCCAGGGCCTGACATAGCCATTTCACATGCTTAAGCCAAGGGATTTTCCCCTCACCCCTCAGAGTCAGTAGGTAGCTAAGTTCCTCCTGGTAGCTAGAGAGATCAGGTGTTGCCCAAAGCCTCCTCCAATACTGGAGAGGGCGATTGGGGATAACTTCGTGTAGGGGGACCAAACCCAGGTCGAGGCATAAAGGGTTCAGGGGTGTACTCTGTTGGAGTTTCATTAGGCGCCTGATGAAGCTATTCTCCGTAATAGAGAGCATCGAGGCACTAGCAAGGCCCCAAAGCTCTACTCCGTGAAGTGCCCCCCCTCTTGCCTGTGCCTTATAAATTTCCAGTGGCGGGCCCAGGATTTTGGACTAGCACTCGCTATGAACCTTAAGGATACCTCCAGTAGCTTGTGCCAATTTCATGTTGACCTTAGCTATATGGGTCCCCCATTCCATCTTATCATTCAGAGTTACCCCAAAGTACTCGAAAGTAGAGACTCTCTCGAGCGCTATGCCATCCAAGTGGGGGAGGGGGCAATTGGGCAATTTAGAATTGAAGACCATAAATTTTGTTTTAGAGAGGTTAAGCTCCAGCTTTCTGAGTCTACAGAAGGAGCAAAAAGCCTCCAATGTCCGCTGAATGCCCGATGGGGATTTAGATAATAAAAGGGTATCATCGGCAAACATTAGGGCTGGAATTTTGCGGGATGCCAAACGAGGGGAGTCTAGGTCCCTGGCGCCCAAAAGGTGTTTGATCCAGCCATTTAGGAACAGGGAGAAGAGCGTGGGGGCCAACACACACCCCTGCCTCACGCCCCTTTCCACCGGGAAAGCGGCCGAAAGCTCACCTACCTTCCCGAACCGTACTCTTGCAAACGTACCCTGGTGTAACCGTTTGAAAAGTTGGCATAGGTAAGCGGGGGCGCCCATTTCCAGTAAAACCACCCATAGCTTCTCCCTCTGGACCAGGTCAAAAGCAGATCGAAGATCTACAAAGATCAAGTACAAAGTATCAGCCCCCATGGTGACAGTCTTCCAGTAGACCATCTGGAGTCTAAATAGTTGGTCAATGGTGGAAACTTTAGCACGAAAGCTCGCTTGCAGGGGAGTCAGGATTAGTTGTTCATCCATCCAACTCTTCAACCTCGATAGTAAGATGCGGGCCATTAATTTCTGCAAGACGTCAATAATACTGATGGGGCTGTAATTGATCGGGTCAGAGGGGAAGCCTTTTTGTGGATGGGTATGATCTCCGCCCCAACCAAGTTCGAGGAAATTCCATGCCACAGATAATGGCGTTGAAGTAGAGGCAGAGATAGGGCACCCAAACCTTTTGCTCGCTCAAAAACAGGTCTCCCGGTATGCGGTCTAAACCCGGGGCCTTGCCTGTCGCCAGACTTTTGAGGGCCACCTGGGTTTCCTGCAGATTTACTGGGTAGTAATCCGGGTCTAGAATAACCTGAGGATATGGTGTTGATGTAACTGGTTCTATTGGGAGCGGGTTATTTGAGTGCGCAAAGAGAGGCTTGAAGTGTGATAGCCATACCTCTTCGCTCAGATTAGGTGTTATAGCACACACCCCCTCAGACGAGCCAGATCTCACCAGGTTCCAGAACGCCCTGTAATCACGTGTGTTGATGGCCTCTTTTATATTTTCCCATCTTCGGGACTCCCATTCGAGCTTAGACTCTGCAATAATGCTTTTATAGAAGAGTCTAGCCCCTCTTATGCTCTCTACTGAGCCGGTTTTTACCTCACTAACAAGTGCACGTTTAGCCTCCCTACATTGTTTGTTGAACCACTGCTCCTGAATTTTAGGGCAAATCAGCTACAGTGGTAAATAACTTGGTATGGATGATCTCCAGCGCCTGGAAGTTCAAAGAATCATTGTTTGCTGGAAGCTTAAAAGCCTCAGCAAAAGAGGAGACAACTTGTTGGTAGATCTCCGCTACTTTATCTGGTGCCATCACGAACTTGGCCCACCTAATGCGTCTACCGCCTGCCCTCGCAGTGAGATTAGAATTAATATGTAAATTGGGCTCCCTCACTCCTGACTTACTACCAAGAACAGTAGTTAATTCCAGAGACAGGAAATTATGGTCGCTGTCCACCCTCTCTATAACTGTAAAGGACTTGATTTTGGACCAAGATTTAACATTCACCATGATATAGTCAATGGTTGAAGATTTCCCGGGTCAGTTATAGGTAAATTTCCCCGGCACATCGGGAGAGAATCTGCCGTTACAGGCTCTAAGGGAGTGGGAGACTAAACGCTTGTTAATCTGCAATGCCAGTGGAGTCAGACGCTTGGCTGGGTATAAGGAACACTCCTGTATAAGCCAGGTAGCGTCCTCCTCCAGAGTTACAGACGGTATGCCCACCTGGGGTTCGAAGTGGCAATTAAAGTCACCTCCCAATATCCTGTGTGTGGGGGCAGAATATACTGAGAGGAGTTCGTCAAGTGCCTCAATCATTGAAGACCCCCTTAAAAGGGAACTAGGTCGCTGATAAATGTTAAAGACCACCACTTTCGTGCCATCTAAAAATTTAAGGACAATACCCAGAATATCCGGGGAGAAAGTATCTATCACCGTCACGGAGCACCCCAAGTGGGCGGCCACCCATATGCACAAGCCCCCCGAAGGTCTACCCCTGGGTCCCTGTAAGGCTGGAGTGTGGAAAGTTGCAAAGCCCACCCTAGAGGGAGTGGTAGTCATCCAAGTCTCTTGGAACAAACACACATCGTGGGAATCCACCAACTCCCCCCATTCCAGGTCCGCTAACTTGGCACCAATCCCTGCCACATTCCAGGACCCTATGAATGACGTACGGGGGTGTTGCCCTGTACGATCAGCTAAAGATAAAGATAAAGATAAACTGCTGGCACAGGGAGTACCTTCGCTAAGTGCCATCCTGGTGTCTACCCCTTGTTGGCAAGACGTTGGCTGTATCAGTGAATGCGTCAACGGAGAATCCTTTTGTGAGGTCCCACCGAGGCTCGTGATTACCACCCCTGCACGCATCACAACCTCAGTTTCCACCCAACTCCTCACTGGAGTAAGATCTATAACAAAGTGCGCGGAAGGAAGTGATAGTCAGTCTACATTGTTCAGGGCATTAAACCTGTTCTCCACCGGAATGCAATATTCCAACCTCTCTCCCATATTATGCGGGGAGAAAAATCCATGTGCACTGGAGAACTTTGCCTGTGGATAAAAATGCCTCAAGGGGAGGGGAATAATTGAGCCCTGTTGTCCGGCGCTACCCCATGCTAAAATGTGATTGACCACACCCGGGTCCCTGAAGTTAATGATCACACAGTCTCCATCCCCATCTTTAGGTTTGTTCCCGATCCAACTTACTCTTCTAACAAAAAGGGTTTCCTCCTGTCCCGAGTTCATTAGTGGTCTGTATTTGTTCACCCAAAAAGTAGTTTTATTCTTTAGCTCGTAGAACGTTTATCCTCGTTCTCCAGAGAGCGATGGGACTCCCGATAAGACCACCACGTATGGGGAAGCTTCGGGGGAAAGCTGGATACAAGGTAAAGGTTGTTGGGTAACTTTAGGTGAAAGTGAAGGGGTAGAGTTATGGCGCGTCACCCCCCGATTTAGCAGCTGATTACTAGGCCCTGCTAAAGATGGTGGTGGAATACGAGGGCCGGGGTTCTCACTAGTCAGGAAGCTGCTTGAGGGGATATCGATGGTGGGGCAAGGAAGGGTAGGGGCAGTGCTACAGTTGGTCGTTGACGCCTGTCCCCGTCCTTGTGCCCGATTATCTATGCGTGAAACTGGAGCTTGACTATGGCTATTTTATAAGTTGCCACGTTTCCTTAATTTGTGATCTATTATCTGCCTTAATGGCAACTAGAAGCTCTAATTTATCTGTTCTACAGTGTTCGTTGTACCATAGATTATGTGGATTACTGTTCAACCTAGTCTTTCTACTAGTAACAAAAAAGGAAGCCAGAGTGAATAGCATGTCATGATGATTATTAGAAACTATGATCTGGGAGGTTGAGATACCAGCCGTTTCAGAGTGCAAATGTGCTACAGTGAGTAGGGGGGTAGTTTTATGGTACAAAGAGGCAAGCTTAGTCTCTGATTGTGAGAGTTCCCCCCCAACGTATTCTCCTGCCTCCATTGGCCTGAGTAAGTCTATGGATGGGTTGTAAGGTTGCAGCTAGAGAGCTTCTATCATATGGGGAGATATATCTAATTCAAGTGCGTTATGGTCACTCTCGTGACGGGGAGTGATCCTAAAATCTAGGACCTTATGCCACGATTTAATGTCCACTAGGGTGTAATCTATGATTGATACATGCCCTGGTCTATTATATGTGTGCTTCCCCGGGCTGTCCGATGTTAGACGCCTTTTGCATGCCCTTAATGAATGGCTTAATGTAAGTGCATGCATCTGTAAAGCCAACAGGGTCTAGGCCCATATGGGCTGAGTGCTGGACTCTGAAATGGCCCAAACTAAGTCCTCCTCGCTTGAGATACTATTGGGGAGACCATTCAGGGGTTTGAGTTGGCAATTGAAATCCCCTGCTAAGATTATCCAATAATTATCCGGTATTGGTAAAAAGGAAAGTGGACAGTATATCAAGAGTGTTGGAGGGTTGGCCATAACAGACCGGCCATGAATAGACATTAATCAGAGCGATTTTGATTTTTTGAGGTGAAAGTTAAAAAAATACAGAGAATGTCACGAGATGGTGTTTCTATGTGTTTGACCTCACAGCCAAGGTACACACCAACCCAGATAGTTAGACCCCCAGCTCAAATACTATAGGATGCATATCACGCTCTGTGTGTTACCACCCTAGCCCACGTTTCCTGGAACATGCATAGCCTGTGTTGGTCAACACACACCCCACAATCTGGTATATCCAGTTTTGAGGTGAGTCCTGCTATGTTCCAGAATAATAGTTGCAAACCAGCTTTGTCCGTCTTGTTTGCTACGTGGGTAGAGGGTGGTAGACTGGGACTTAAGTGCGCCTGTTGTAGGTTATTAGCCCCCATTTTGCCCTGCGCCCCTTGGTCATAGCCAGAGTTGCTAATACTTGTTACTGCCAAGGGATGCTTTGCGATGGGGGGTGTGGTGGAATTGTTTGTCTTCAAGTTGTATTGGGGTCGATCAGGAATTGGATGGCCCGTGCATGTTGGTTCCAGAGTTGTACTTATTAGGCCGCTCGCTTTCTCCCCACATCCCTTCTCTAGTTCTCCCATGTCCTTCATAGGTCCTCCCTGGTGTAAGAAGGCATCCAGATGCAATTTTTTTACTTTATTCTCTACTTGGCAGCTAGGTCTTTGGTGTAGAGGCCCAGTGAGAGTTAGTCAATCAATTGAGTCTAGAGGGCTAAATCTGTTTACAACAGGAATGTTGTACACGGGTGGTCGATTAGGATCCCAGTTCTGGCTGAGGAATGGCCTGTCCTCAATCCTCGCACCCCTGTCATTAGCAGTCCTTCTTGTAATGTGAGGGTTTAACCCTGGGGGATAAAAATATCCCAGAGGGAGGGAGGCTGTACCCCCATTCTCCCTCTGGTAGCCACTCTTAAAGAGATTGCACAGTCCGAGGGTCTCTAAAATGTATCCCTATGCAGTACCCGGGGACATCTTTTGGTCTCCAGCCCCCCCAACTTACCCTGTGAGTGAAATCAATTTCATTTGCGTCTTTATATGAGAATTGCCTATGCTTAACCAGCCAGAAAATACATTTGTTTTTAGGTTCATAGTGAGACTCCCTACATCTCTTTCTCACTTTTGGTACTCCTGCTAGTTAGTACAACAACATATGGGATTGAGGCCGGGGGAGATTAATACGTGGAGAGGCAATCTCTTCTACTGGGGTTTTTTCAGAGGTTGCTAGCTGTTCCCTATTCCCAGAGGTAGAACATGGTTGCCAGAGGGCTGATCCTATTGCCACAGCCGGGTGCGGCTTGGAAGTGCTCTCTAAGGAGTTCCCTTGGGGGGTCGCCTGCGGGTGGTTTATTATAGCAGGATTCTGGCAAGATGTTTTATTCCCTGGGGGATCTAGTACATTCAAATTTGTTGGGTTGAACCTGCTAGGGCCAATCTCTTGGTTTGGGGCTGGGGTTGCTTGGTTGGTGGTGAGGGTTGCTATTTGCAGGACTAAAGATTTAGTTACCTCCACCTCCTTGTGGATTAGCTCTACCTTGCCCATCCAATTATCAGCCAAAAATGACAGTTTATCAACCCAGTCCATTAGTGTCTTAAGGTCCTCCTTTATAATGGTCCTGAACTGAGATTGGAGGTCCATCACCAGGTTTTTCACCCAGGGTGGTTGTTCGTGGTTAACCTGCAATATATCCTCTGTTCCTTCTGCCCCAGTGTTACTATTCATTGCACTGTTTACTTTTTGTTTTTTCCGCTTTGGAACGAAGTAGTCCATTTTCTTCAGGAGATGCTCACCAGAGGTGTCTCAGTGTTGGATGCTGCACAGGCCTTTGCTCGTGTCCTTGGTAGTTCAGGTGCTGAATCCAATGTTAGCGGTATAGGCAGGGACAGCTACCATGTTCCTGAGAGGTAGAACAGGAGGCTATGACTGGGGTTAATGAAAGATGCTTTTCTGTCTGCTCTATTTCCGTGGCTACAACTCTTAGCTCTTTGCAGCATTTTATCTATTGAGGTGGGTTGTAATGGCAATACAGGTTGGGGAGCTGCAGCTGTCCTTGGTTTGCCCATGATTGTGAATGACAGTAATTCAGAGAATACTGGAAAATAAGTGCTGATTAACTCTGTAGTAAATCCCAGATGGCTAGAGTTTGCAGCTTACCACCGCTGTTGATTAGATATTTGGTTTGTGAATGTTGCTGTCAAGAAGGAAATTGATCACACGTGCAAAGTTCCGATTGGTTTATGTTTTAACAGTAGTACACTGCACAGGTGGATGGCACTAACGTTGAGTGGACGATCCACTGTAGAAAATGTCCTAGGGACTCATCGGGCTCTGACGGGCGCAGATGGGTTTCACCCACGCGCGCCCCGCGCTGCGGGAGGCCGGTGTGGATCTTATCTCGCCTCAGGGCGTGGGACGCAGCGTCTGGGGCAGGTGTCTGTTCAGGGTTGCTGAAGGATGTAGTTGTACCTTAGCCGTTCCCCTCACGGCTGGTTATGGCAGCGTTGACCGTTCCCCTCACGGCTGGATAGTAGCAGTGTTGGCCTTTCCCCTCACGGCTGCGGTGTTGCACTGTTCCCGGTGTCCCGTCCTGTGGGAGGCCGGTGTGAATCTTATTGCGCTTCTGGACGCGGGACGCAGCGTCAGGGGCCAGCGTCTCTTCAGGGCTGCTGGGGGATGTAGTTTTACCTTAGCCGTTCCCTTCATGGCTGGTTATGGCATCGTTGGCCGTTCCCATCACAGCTGGATAGTAGCAGTGTTGCCCGTTCCCCTCACGGCTGCGGTGTTGCACTGTTCCCGGCGTCACACAAGTGTAGGATGAATAGGGGTCTGGGATTTGCCAGGACGGTACCCGTTTTTTACCAGCTGTCCGGGCAGATTTCGAGAAATTTAGCTCATATCCCGGGTTTTGGAGAGGGTTGACTAAAAATGATGGGAGGTTTTTTTATGTTTTACAAATCAGGGATAGTTAGCAGTTGTTCCAAGGAAGCAATTTAATTCAAAGGCAAGCTACTGGGTTTAAAAATTGCATCTTATGTATGTTCTTACTGCCTGTTTTATAATTCTCTGCTGAGGAGCGCTGTCATTCTGTGCGCTCGCTTGATGTAAAATTATAGTCTTTCTTCTATTTTTGTGAAATGTCCCGGATTTTTGCTTTAAAATTCTGGTCACCCTACACAAGTGTCACTGGTGTGCAGGCCTGATTGTCCAGCATGGGGTTCTGGCAGAGGCTCTTAAGGGCACGAATAGCACTTTAGTTATGGGTCCTGCAGTGAGGAACTCTTTTTAGCACTGTACCAAGTACAAATAATATTCAGTTATCAACCTCAATCACCTTTAATGTTACTTTTGATCTCCATCCAACAGTTATTATTTTTGATGCGCAAATTTTGTTTTAAATGCCCCATTTGCCACTATAGTTTCCAAAACATATTTGAGGAGAGGGGTAACAACTGCACAGTACAGTTTGCTGTAAATTTTACTAGTGGTGCTAAGGATTCCCAGTTATCAGGGTCGGACTGGCTTATAGGGCAATCTGGCATTGTTCGAAGGGCTGGTCTGATAGGTCAGTTCATAGGGCAGTTTTATGGCTGTTTGTGGGCCTGTTTATTGTCTGATTAGCTGATCTTACTTGTTGCTTTCACTCATATCACCACAAAGATTGACTGCAGAAATCACAAATGCATGCAGTCTCACATGTCTACAAAACACCTATAGATGGTGTCTTCACAAGTTTAAAACGGCCCCTATTTGCAAATGAGGACCATCCATTCTTTTAGCTTTATTCGATTTTGTTTAAAATCATAAAAGCATACATTTAAAAAAAAACACTCATGACAGGAGTTACATACAAAAGCACAAAATGGCATAAAGATAAAACATTTGTCCATGTTACGTGACTAAATTCCTTGTGTCATAGTAGCATTCGTAATTATCCATACCCATGGCCAAAGTACATTGTTACCGGGTGGTTGAAGGCGGAAAAGCCATGGCCACACAGTGCACGGATGTTACTGCGCTTCGTGTGAGCTGGCT
Organism: Lissotriton vulgaris; assembly: GCF_964263255.1. Taxonomy (NCBI): domain Eukaryota; kingdom Metazoa; phylum Chordata; class Amphibia; order Caudata; family Salamandridae; genus Lissotriton; species Lissotriton vulgaris. The sequence goes on along the minus strand of NC_141697.1, from coordinate 783,597,396 downwards.
CTGCCCTTGATTTTAGTCGAGCGGTAAGTACCCTGCTTGGGTAAAAGTCGCGTAAGTCCCAGATGGATATAGGGCCAACACCTTCACGGGGGTACAAAGATCGCAGGTAGGAAACGACTGAACTGCTTCTAAATTTTATAAGAACAAGGTCACCGTCAATGTCTTTTTGTGAGGGGCCTAGCCAGCCCACTCTTCTAACAGATATGATGGTCCCATCAAAACCCATGGGCAGGGGCCTGTTTTTTGTTAACCAGTATATGACTTTGTTGAGTAAGTCTTGTTCCCGCTCAGTTTTTCCATGTTTGATTACTGGAACTCCTGCTAGAACACATACAAAGGGTGCAGCCTCCGGGGGTAACTGAATGTGACTTGTGTTATTATTAGGTTCTACTCTTGTAACAGTATGTTGTAAAGGACCCGGTTTGTGGTTAACTTTAGGTGCATTGGGGAGTGGAAGGATAGGGACTAAAGGTTGAGATTGGTTGTTACTGTTAGTGCCAGGTGGGTTGGGACAGATTGACATTACAGGATTTTCAGTACGAGTTAGGTTGGCCTTAATGCATTTCTCTATTCCCAACAACCTATCCTCTAGGGTGGAAATTTTAGCAATTACTGGCGAAATGAGTGAGCCAACCATTTGTTCAATCTGGGCCAGAAAGTTCGCATTGAAGGAGGTAATCCATTTGTCTATTTTATCTTCCAATTTTAGAAGGGTGTTAGTCGCAGTCAATGGAGAGCTAAAACACAGTTTTGGTTGTTTTAATGTATTCCCTATGGGCTTGGTCCCATCCCACTTCCTTTTACTAGATGAGGGTTGAGGAAAAACAGTGATTGGTATATTGGCATTTTTGGATTGGGGAAGTTGTACCAGAGGACTGGCGATTGGGGTTGACATACTGGGACGTTTAGCGTGGCAAGGGGAAGATCTTTTGATTTCGTTTCTGGCTTCCACAGTGGCATAGCTTGTTTTACAGAGGGAATTTAGCTCATCCAGCAGCGAGATATGTTGCGCCGTAACATTCGTAGGGTCGGCCGGTTGATTAATGGATATGTTAGAATTGGCAGATTCATTCATGATGGCAGTGGACGGAGAAGGCCTTCCTAGAGTTTGTGACCCTGAGTACAAGCCTCTCTGGCTGATTGATTTCTTGGTCGCCCCCTTATGAGTCATCATGGGGTGTGCAAATATTAGGCTATAGTAAAGGCTCAAGACAATCAAAGGGTTTTAGAGAATTTTCAGCTAAGGTCCTGTTTATAATCCCTTGCCAATAATGTCAGGAAGATCAGAAAGTTGGTACCTTATCAGTGTGATGAAATCAGGGGGAGTGGCCCCGTCCCGTCCTCTGCGTGCCTCTGAGGGCCACAGAGGGCCCGCCCTTTGCCCGGGCTTCACCCGCGCACGGTCCCACGACGCGGGGGCTCTAGATTCTTTTATGCGCCTCCGGGCGCAGGATTAGCGGCAGCGGCCGCAAAGGATCCCTGGTGGTGTAGTTCTTCTCCCTCCTCCCGGCGGCCGCTAGATGGTGTGCTACGGCGGCGGGAGGGAGAACAGGGCAGCCAACAAGAGTCGCGACAATCAGGGCAGCCAGCGGGGGTCCCAACAGCAGTTTGGGTGAGGGAGCAAGCCCCCCAGTGAATGTCACAAGCCCCCGCTCCACCGAGGCTCTAGATTCTTTTATGCGCCTCCGGGCTCAGGATTAGCGGCAGCGGCCGCAAAGGATCCCGGGTGGTGTAGTTCTTCTCCCTCCTCCCGGCGGCCGCTAGATGGTGTGCTATGGCGGCGGGAGGGAGAACAGGGCAGCCAACAAGAGTCGCGGCAATCAGGGCAGCCAGCGGGGGTCCCAACAGCAGTTTGGGTGAGGTGAGCAAGCCCCCCAGTGAATGTCCAAAGCCCCCCCACTTTTTTTTAGCTATTTGGCTCCTTTATGTAGGCCACTTTTATTATGGTACCTGACCCTATTTTCTGTCACAGATCGACCCTGATAATTAATCCATGGGGGGAAATTACAAACCCCTTGTGATGTTGCTTTTAATTAAAATCTTACTTTATGTATGGTTATTCCCTCAATTCTTTTGGGGAGAACCTCATAACATCGTGTTTAAATCACATCCGGTTTTCACTAATGTCAATGAACAAATATGATTCAAAATGCACGATTTGCAAAAAAATTTACTAATAATTTATTGGAGGAAAATGAAAATTCTACCCTCCCTCCACCTTTACCCACTATCACCCCAACACACAATCTCTATATTGTTATTTAAATTATAGTTAAAACCTATATAAAAACCTGATTACGTGAACAGAGAAAATTGGTCAGAATGAGGAAAAATTCGGCTGAGTTCGTGTGTACAAATTACGACACAGCAGCTCAGTCCTCATTCCAACTATCAAATCCTTACGGAGAAGCAAGACTGACCCCAGCAAATATATCACCCTGCGGTATTGGTAATTACTGTGTGCAGTGATACCTTCCCAAATAAAGGGACACTCATTAATAAGAGTTTGGCAATTTGACAAACCTGCATTGAGATTTTGATTAACGCTATATCAGGGCGTTGGGCAACCCTCCTTTCTAGGATGCTTAGGCACCAAAGCTCCTAAAAATCTATTTGAGGCGGAAGTACTCAGTCATGGTGGGCAAGCAGCTCACTCTACAAGGCTGCACAAAACCAGAGGTACAACACTTGCCATTTGTACTTACCTACGGTAGCACTATTTGGCGTGCTAGCGTTGGGGAAAGAGAGGAAAGCATGATACCACTCAGTCTTGCCTTCATCCAGTCCAGTGTCCTTGTCGTTCCATCGGCTCAAAATCAGATTCACCAGGTCATCGTCTCCTTTTGTCGTGGCCATGTGCGGCTTTATAGTCAATTGTCTGAGGGGGGGCAAATGAAGACATTATTATCTATGAGACCCATAATCAATGTTGATATACTTCATTATCAACCCTAAACCCCTATTTTAAGACAGTCGAAGTAACAAAGTTTTTGTTCATTCAAGACAGATTGTACCTCTAACGAAGTATCACCCTTTTTGCATCTTTTTTTTTCTAATATTGAATAGGTCAACATAATTTTAAAATCATGTTTTCATGTTTTATTCTACAGCTTCATAATAAATCTATTCCTGGGAATCTACAGTCCATGCTTGTTTACATTTGAATATTACCTAAGGGTACCCATCTCTTTTTAACTCATTCTTATTTTTCATTTCAGCAGAACTCCTTAACAATTCCATGCTTGAGCCCCTATAACTAAATATAGTCATCTTCACCTTTGCATTTATTGTACCCTCAGTGGAGTTCCATTTGTTACTCAATCACTTCACCGACTACATCTTCCTGGCTCGAGTTCCCTACAGCTCCCAGTCATACTGACTGTCCTTGACACCCCAGTTATTTCATTGGTGCCTCACTTCAACTCTTTCATGTAGTTCCGACAATTAAGAGACCTGCTGAGCTCAGTTTTATGTTTCTCATATATCAACAGGTAGGGTGAACTCACAGGCCAGGTGAATGAGACAGGCAGGGTTATATAATACCAGCTCAGTTACTCACGCCCTAGACGCACAAATGTTAGGCGTTGCCACTAAGGCTGGTCATTAATATCCCTTTATTGAGTCTGGCTAGAGAAGCCCAAGGAGGTGATGGGCTAATTAGGCACTGGCGAAACAGCATTTTCTACCAGGCAAAACATGTGTTAATTTTTGCAAAAATACAGTTAGACAGTCTTGTGAACATTGTACGCAATGTATGCCCTTGCGGATTAAAGCCGCTTGAGATGCATACTCAATGTAAACTTTCACAGATTCGTGAGACGCATCCGAAGTTGTTTGTGCAGGGTAGAACTTATTTGTCAGGTCCTTTTGGGGTCGGCTAACAATAAGAACACTACTGTATGCGCCACAAGTGATGTGAGGGGCTGTGCAGTTTGAATGTCCTTTTTGTGATATTGATGCTGGAAGGGAGTACCATGTGGTCGAGTCTTGGAGTTTTTCCTCTGGGTCCTGGAACCAGGTGATGGCTAGAAGAAATGTAGCCCAGTGTGTTGCAAAAGGAGCAAAACACTGAGAGATACTGTCATCTGTGAAAAGAATGCCATGGTCTTCTTGGAGGACCCTGCCGGCCCCTCTGTATCTCTGTAGTGAGAAGATCATGGCACTGGATGCCAGTGATGGTTAGTTAGATGTGCCATGCCTCCTTCATGAAGCCCCTCAGGATGATCTATTCGTTTAACTCACTCAGAAGATCATTTGGTATCTACCCTCCAGAATCCTTCACTTCTCCAGTGCAAACCTACTCTCTATCCTGCAAGTGCAGTGCAGAATCTTAGACAGAAGACTCCTCTACATCTAGGTAGGCTGGCTGTGAAATTCTCTGCCAGCAGAGTGGTGTAACTAATCAAACCATAGGAAATTCAGGAAATTGCTTAAAAGTTACCTTTTTGTTAATTCGGTATGCCCAACTAAGAGGATTACAGGTAGGTGATCAGCACCAAGATAAGGTTCTCATTCACTCATCATTCTAAAACTCCCTTCTGTTCCCCTCTGCTCTGAACGCAGGCATCTGAAGTTTATACGAGAATGAAAGACCGGTTCCACTCTGCCTATTATCCTAAACACTGAGTGCTCTCCGACTTTCAGCACATCTCCCCATGCTCCATTAGGCCTAGGTAGCAGCCATGCAGGGGTAACATGCTTCTACAAAAACAGTTTATATATTTTTTTATTAAATACCAATAACAGTTCAGTTCAGTTCAACTTTATTCGGATACAGCAGTACCCATAAAAGCACACAAGACAAATACATCACATAATAAATACAAAAGATTAAAAATACAATATACAAATTCAAAAGTGACTTGTGCAAAACTGTCCGTCATCTCAGTGTATATAATTATTAAAAGGAGAGACACTTCTCAGTTTATATTAAACAATGTCAGGGGTCCATCATAGTTCTCCGTGCCCTTGTTGCGGCTTTTAGGAAAGTGCTAGTGCGGAAAATAAGATCAACATCCCCCAAATCTAACATTGAGCGGTATGCAGCCTCCAGGCTAATTGGTCTTCTTTTGTTAAGAAAGGGGCATAAAAACTGTTTAAAATATTTGGTATAGAGTTTACAGAAAAATATATAGTGCATAATAGTTTGCTCACTTCTCCCATCACAAGAGCACAAGTTAAAATTCAAATTTGGGCTTTGACCTAGTGGGAAGCAAAGTGCAAATCGAATTGTGCCAGCTCTTAAATGAAACAGTAAACTCATCTCCCAACGGCTCATTGGTAAGGTCAAATATCTATGAAGCGGGTGACTATACCATTCAATGGCCATGTAGTTGCGCACAGTTATTTTCCTGGCCTCCTTCACCTCCCACTCATCCTTATACAGGGAGTACAGGGTGTTTTGCAATTCCTTTTTTGCGACTGAGGCTGCCAATGTGGTGTCCCAGAAAATACTTTCCATGTTTATGCTGCGCAAACTACTCAGCACACCGCTTAGCCAGCCAAGGGATATCTAAGCCCTTATCACAGTGTAAACAATCCTTAATAATCCGCTGTGTCAAGGTGGCAGCTTCGTTTTTCCATACTGCAATCCACATTAACACTCGACGTGCCCGAATAAAATCAGTTATAAAATTAATGTTAAGCTCTTTGTGACAAATGTATTGAGGGGTAGAAATTGGGGAGTGCAATCATTTCCTGCAAAACCTATTTTCTTCCTGCTGGATTCCTGAGCAGTTGGCCGTTCCCCAGATCTCGGCACCACATGTGGCCTCCGGGGTGCACTGAAGTTTATAAATTTTCTGTACAGCTAATATTGCACCAGTGGTCTTCGGTCGGGGTAAGCTTAAGATCGAATTGGTGGCCTTTGAGAACTTGCTCCTGGTGTGAGCTAAATGCTCACTCCAGGAGCTGTTCGCAGCAAAGGCTAATCCCAAATAAACAAAGGATCTTACTGAGGTTATTTTATGACCGTCTATTATAATCGGGCGTATAAGATGCTTCCCCGGACCGCTGCTCATTAGAAATGATTTCTTAAAATTTACCCGCAGTTCTACATTTTTCATATACCTGTTAAAATTTTGGACAAGAAGACACAGTGAGTTTGGGGTACGGCCAATAAGAACCGCGTCGTCTGCGTAAAGCAGCACGGGGATCGGTTCTTTATTGATATATGGGACATCATGAGTGGCCAATCCCAGAGAGGCGTTTAGGCCATTGATATATACGATAAAAAGCAGGGGGGGCTACACGCAACCTTGTCTGACCCCCCTACCAATATCAATGGGCCCAGAGACCTCTCCGCCCACCCCGATTCTTACTTGGGCCTTAAGGTCTCTGTTGAAAAATGCCAGAAAATTCACCAGGCTTTCATCCAGGCCTCCTTCTAAGAGGATGGCCCACAGCCTTGACCTATTCACTGGGTCAAAGGCTGTGGACAAATCCATAAAAGCCATATATACCGGGGATTTTTTGGCAATAGCATATTTATCAATAATTAGATTTAGGTTAAGGCATTGTTCCTTAGTTCCTACCTTACCCCTAAAACCCAGCTGTCAAGGGTCCAAGATGTTGCTTGTTTCAATCCAATCCACAATTTTGGAAGAGGACTCTACCTAAAATTTTGAGGGTATTGGGAGATAGGTCGGTAGTTGCATGGAAGAGATCTATCTCCCTTCTTAAAGATCGGGACTTTTATACTTCTGGTCAAAGTCTCAGGTATCTTTGCCAACGATAAGTTGTTAAAAATATTCTGAAGCAGTGGGGCCCAAAAGGCCGGATTCCATTTAATCAGATCTATAGCCAGCCCGTCCGGGCCAGGCGCTTTGTTTCCTAATCTTTGATTAATTGCTTCTACAACTTCTGAGATGTTAATATCTATTGGGGTTGGATTACCTGGAATGCGAGTTAAATCGCATGGGGATGGGGCAGAATAAATAGCTGAAAAATGGTCCACCCATGCGTCGCTAGTTATGTTACAGCTAATTGGCGTCAATGAATGGCCCATAGAGCGGACTTCCCTGACCGCCGCCCAAAAGATGGTTCCATTTTTTAAATTTGCTGCATCAGACAATTTGTCCCAAGGTTCCCTGAAAACTTCATTCTTCCTACATTTAATAGCCTCCTTATATTCATCTCTTGCCCGCTTTACTCCCATAGGGCACCTAGGGGTGGTAGTTAATGCCCTGCGTAGGTTCTTATTCGCTTGGGAAAATCATGATTGAACCATCTGGGGGTGAGCACTACCTTCTGGGGAGGTTTGGAAAGGATGGTTTTAACCGTTTGGCAAATGTTTCAAAATCCTCAATAACCTGTGCAGGTGGGGATTCCAATGAAAGGCAGGAATTGATAAGTGGCAAATAACAATAACAATAAAGCCCAAGAGATAGCGGCTGCAATGAAAACCGGTGGATATGTTCTAGGGCTAGGCCATCGAACTATTAAATTATATGGTTGCTGTGCTTTCAACGTAATTATGGATTTACTGCACTAACCCCATAATCCACCTTCTGTGGCCTAAATTGCAGATTTAAACAAAAATAAAAAAATAGTTTCCAGCTCAAATGCATAGAAGGCTACTTTTTTTAAAGTGTCATATGTGGTGCAGCACAGTGGCAGGCTCTGAGAAAATGTTAACAGGTCACCTGTTAGTTGCCGATTGCTGTATTTAGGTGTTAAATTGGTTCTAATGATTTGAAACGTGCCAGTCAAACATGAATGTGTGTTACAGGACAATAGTGAAATAATACTGACACATTCTGATGTGTCACATTAGCTGTATAATTTGCCTTTTCTTGCGGCATTATTCAGTATAGTGCAGTAATTCATTAGAACCATGAAGCAGACTTAACTTTCCACACTCCTTCCTCAAAATTGGCTTCATTCGGGGACCGCACAGGAAATGCAGGAACAAACTGAATGAACTCTCCGGAGCCTTCTCAACATCTCTGGTTTCTACTGAGAAACCAGGAGCACCTTGAGTAGTGAAAGTAAACTAAACACCGCCGCTGAAGAATAGCATGGGGGAAGGGTGGTGTCCTCTAGAAAATAGCCCACTTTCCAAAAGAGCCCCAATGTTGCCCTAAGGCCCCATTACCGATTTCTTCGAGTTGCTTCAAAGTCTGACGGGGCTCATAAGGTTTCCTGGGATTCACAGTAAAAATGCAGACCTGCTAATATTCCACTAGGGACTCTGGCGTTCAAAGCAGCATAACTCACACGTTTTGGGGGGATTATGTGGGAAGATGAAGGAAGAACAGTGGGGACTCAGATCTCGAATTACAAATTCCACCAGTAATTCTGCATTCCTCAGTGGAATTTCTGGGTTCCATTTGTAACACCCCTGTAAATCTGCAACCTAGAGTTCTCTGTGCCCCTCTATCATTAGATCTTGAGGGGGTGGGGGCTGAATTACCACCCACAACACCTGCCATTGAAATTAGGGAACCTCATGCTCAATTTCAACTGGTGGCTGCAGGCGAAGGGCACCCGCACTCATTTTTGAGGACCGAACTCAGTTTTCATGATCAGACTTTGACCCGGAGCATCAGAGAAAAAAGACAGAAAAGGAGGAAGAGAAAGACAGATGAACAGTAACAAAGTGAGACAGCTGAGGTAATAAAGAATCTGCAAGAATGTGATAAAGAGGCCATGGTGTAGACTGATTTTAGAAAGAGAGATGGGGTGGAATCACACTGGGCAGCCTAAGCATCCAGCAGTGCTGACGGCGAGCTCCTAAGTAAAACTTTGGGTCACTGCACGTCAGTGGTGCTGTAACAACTTTCAGAGTGGGGATGCTGCCATTAATGTTATATCACCAAAGTCATTGAGATTGTGAATGATCCAAGCATCAAACAAAACAAGTGTAGCATATGTGCCACGCCCATTCGGTAAGAGAAAGGTAAGGGTGTGGTATGTAGCCACTAGCCAGAGGTGCATTTTGAGCGCTAGTGAGGTAACGCACTGACATTTACAGACAGCACATTTTCCGTTGAAATGGCCACTCAATTTGCATAGACATGCAGTTTTACTGGTAAAAATATGGAGTGCAGAAACAAACGTGTGTAAATCATGTTTCAGTGACTAATTATCACTTGCGCATCACCAAGTAAAGTGTCTTGATTTCTTTTGCTCCTATTAAAATCTTTGTTTGCATCACACTTCAGAATTGCAAAAACGTGCTTTATTTGTGCTTTCCTTCTAGCTGATATAATTTGAAATATGTGTACCTTAAATTGAAATGTTGTGTGTTAGAAAAAAACTGACATGCCAGCCTTTCCTTTGCTGTACCCCAGCAGTATTGTCACCCAGATAACTTTTACAAACTCCTCTCACTTTTCAGTCAGAGAAATAAAAGTACCCTCCAGTTTCCAAATAAGCAGCAATTACCTAGAAGACATAGCCTGATATTTGACCTTTGACCTTAAACCCGCAGCAAAGGTGACGGGATACACACAAAATGTATCCCGATAAAGAACAGCACGTCGCTCATGTCATTTAGAAGACTGCTGAAAACATGATTATTCGCCAACTGAAATGTCAGGACTACTAGGACCGGCCAAATTTCAGCACTCCTGCTAATCCCAGCGCCAAGACGCCCTTGGCCATACATGCGCTTTACAAGCCTATAAATCAAAAAAATCAAAATGTAAAGGCGCCTTTACAAATCATTCACCTTCTGGACTCCAGCATGATTGTTTCTGGGGTGCTGCAGCATCTCCAGCACCCCTGCTTCCAGACCCTATGCTGCACTGTGTATTTATTTAACAGATGAGGGAGCGGGCACAGCTCCCGAGCTAGGCAGACACAACTAGACCTTACTTCAGGTGCTCTCCGATCGCCTTGTTGTCGATTTCTTCCATCACCTGCCGGAGCAGGGTCTCGTCGAGGTCCCTCGAGGGGTCCTGCAGCCGGCTCGGCTGGGGTGTGGCTGGCTTGGGAATGGCGAAGTGGCCCAGCAGCAGGCCGATGGTCAGGACCCCCGCTGCGGCCAGGGCGCCCCCGAGGATGATGTACCAGCGCATCCTGCCAGCAGAGTGAGTGAGTTCAGGCCAAGGTCGGGATCAGTCTTTTATAAAGCCATAAGGCGACGGCAGGCTGGCAATAAAGCCATAGACAGTATCAATCCGATCGCTCGCTCAATTACCTGTGTGCAGTTACTCATTAGCAGAGATGGCAATCCTCGTTTGGAAACTCGAGGAGCCGAGTGCCGCCCTTTGCTCGGAGATGAAATTCCATGTCCTGGCACATCCTCCAGGTAAAAAAAAAAAACTGAAACTGGGCTTCGACTCTACAGATCCCAGGACCCCCGAGCTCATACTCCTGAACACTCTCTGCCAAAGGAAGGCTGGGAATTGCCAGATCTAGGCCCACCTTTTCTGTAAAAATCCCAAAATAATGCCAACAGGAGGAGCCTGTGATCTACCGCGACTTACAGTATCCAAAATGCTCAACGTGGGCCTGTATTTCCAGGTGTTTGGCGCAATGCGATGCTGAGGGTCACCAATAATAGTGTCCATCAACTTTATGCGCATTTCCTAAACGACCATTGTGTCGGTTGGTGTGAAACCCCTATAGTGCATACAAATATTTACGTGTCTGGGCGGCAACATAGCGGACACCCCTAAGGTCAACTTCAGTCAAACAGAGTAGTGAATGCAACCGCCAAATGAAAACTGGGGCATATAATGGACTCAAGGAAATGGCAGGATATATCCATTGGTTATATATGTTCTTTTTTGCAAAATGTACGCATTAGACCACTGACACTTGGTTGTTGTCAATGTAAAAGACAATTACACTGAAAGGTGTGTCTTGAGCAAAAAGCTCCCGCAAGACTCCTCTTGCCTTTGTATGTAGAGCAACACCAAATAATAGCACTGCGCAAACACATATGTATCAACACATTTCCCCATAGACACAGAATGGGCAAAACCCTTTGATACATCTGGCCCTAGGAGCGTTTGCATGGCTGTTGACATTATCGAGAAGCAACACATTCAACATTATATATATGTTTTTTTTGTGCTTAGGATGCACCACGTCACAACGGTGCAAATGTTCCCGCCCCATCACACTTTGTGATTCTTAGTACATCTGTCAGGTTGTTTGGAAGAGACGACTTGACACATAACCATGGGTCTTCTATTTTAATCCTTAGTAAAAGGTTGCGATTTTTTTAGCTAGGAAGCTGGCTTTGGAACTTAGAGACCTCAGTTCTAATCCGGTTTAGGCACATGACCAAAATATTGGGTGAACGTGAATCGCATTAGCAGCATTTACTCATATTAGCACCATTTAATCACATTAGCACCATTTAATCAACGGTGCTGTGAAGGGCTGGACTGGGAACCCAAAACAGTCATGAAAAATGTTCTATTAGCAAACAATAACCACATTTCCATTCATTTCTAGATCTAGACAACTCCCGAGTCAAGCTCTGTGAATGCTGGCTCCAGCAAGCTAAGAGTGTTGAAGGAGTTTTCTGAATACTGCGTCACACATATGGCCTGGGAGAAAGGAGCCTTTGTTCAACTTGTTCATTCAAAGACGGTGACATTGAAGGCCCCAAGGAACTTTCTAAGCATAAATGAAATGACCCCTTATTACTTAAACCCTGGTCGCAATGCAAAGAGCTTGCTTTCCTGATTCCTGATCGCTTGGTCCCATCTTGAGGACATTTACTAATACAAAGATTATACCTGCAACCTGCTTCTTGGAGCATGTTTAGTAACCCTGGGCAAAGCACTATGCTACGCTCACGTAGTTTGCAAAGTTTCCGCTACTTTGCACTACGCAAATTGCACAAAGCACAGTGCAAACATGCGTAGCGCAGCGGTCATTTTTTGCTTGCTCGCGGTCCTCAACGTCAAGTTGGCGACCACGAGCAAGCAAAATGACATCCCGGTGAGACTTTTTCCTCGTTCGTGCTCAGCAACCTCAAGTTGCCGATCGTGAGCGTGGAAAATAAACCTCCAGGCGAGACTCTCAACGCGGAGAGGTCAGGTTTCTCATTGCGAGTGGTCCCGTATGCTCGCGACCGCTCGCGATGAGAAACTACCAGTCCGCGTTGAGAAAGCTGCCGCTTGAGTAGAAATCTACTCGCGCAGCAGAAAACGACTGCTTGCACTGTGCAAGATGCAGTTTGCACTGCTTGCACATTGCGGACAAGCATCCAGCACTGTGCAATCAGTGGGAACAGCATTTTGCACAGTGCACTACGCGTAGCTACGCGTAGCTCGCGTAGTGCGAAGTGCACTTCGCGTAGCTACGCGTAGTGCTGCTTCACGAACTACGGCCAGGCTTTTGTTTAGGCTGAACGCTCTGCAGAGCCTGCCACGTAGTAATTCCATACACTCTTTTTTTTTTGTTTTTTTTTAAAAAACCTTTACTGACATTTCAACCAAAGACAAGTATGGGCCTACAACTCCCGGGGCCGGCCGCTAAGCAGTTAGAGTAACAGAAAGCAATTTTTAATCACATGCAGCACCTCGGGAGCAGATTCTCCATGCTAGTATACTCTTGGCCACTGAACAGCACAATTAGGAAAACAGGATATAAAAGGTTTTCATTTTATAATATAGGATGGAAGGATCAGGTGCCAAACAATTTCCCTGCAGCGAAAAATGGCAGGCAGAATAGTAAACGTGTCAACAATAAACAGCAATCGATCAAGTCAATGGCGCTGAAACAGGAGGTTCAGGATGTGGAGGAATATCACGGTCAATTCGCGCCTGCAGTCCCCTGCCCTAAGACCCAGAAAACACCACGAAAATGGAGGCACAGATGAAAAAGCAGTGATTGACACCGAAGGAAACCCACTGCACTGACCCAAGAAAAGAAAAAGACAAAGAAGGATAAGAGAAGAAAAAAGAGGCCATAGAAACAAATTAAAAACGAAAAATCCCCTCCCCCAACCCCCCACCCTGCACCCCTGCAGATGACTACGGCCCCCCCCCAGCAGTGTGCCTGTCGCCCGAGAACCAAACCCGAATTATAGAAGAAACAGAGAAAAAGGAGAAAGAAAGGAAATCCCACCTAACGGGGAAATGGAGGAGGGCAGTAGTCTATGAGCTCCCGGTCTCTCCCCCTGCCCTAACCAAGGGGGGCCCCCCTAGGCCAACACGAATCAAGTTGTCCTCTATACAAAAATACCCCGGGGGAACACCCACCCTCCGCCCCGGAATCCGTCTGTTAATGAGGCAGTCCCGTTACCAATAGATCCATCGTAAACAATTCAACCCGCAATCTCAGCCTTGGCCCCGTCTAACAAAGTTGCCGAGTCCTTCGGATAAGAAAAGCCCCATCCCCGGAAAGACAAAGTTCACGCATAAGCAGCCGGAGCTTGAGTCGGCAGATGGGAGATGATTAGCAGATCCCAACGCACACTGCTTGCACCAACGATGTCCCTCCCCGTCTCCGAAGCCAAGCATCGATCCATCCGCCATGTTGGGAGACCGACCGGGGAGGGGGTGCAACTCGTTCCGGTACAGATCAAAATGTGAGCCAACAGTGTCCAGGATGGGGGAAGCAGTGAAATGCTCCAATAACTGTAGGACCGATGTTTCCGAGAACGTAGAAGAGTCACCAATCTCAGCACACGCGATGAGTAGCATTTCTTCGGGGGCAGGCACAGCTTCCAGCACCGGGTCCAAACGCGCCTGTAGGGCTTCCACCAGGGAGCAAGTCGGCTGCCGGGTCTCAGAGAGCAAGTCAGGGCTTGCTCCCGGTCCTATGATCCCATCTGTTGCCGTCAGCCAATGATTGGCCTGGGCCCTCACCATCGCGTGAAGCGCCGCAAGTTCCGCCATTACCATCCGCAAGGAAGGGCCACATTGAGTCTGTTCCGCCAGGTTCCATACGGCCGCAGGCATAACGATCCCCATGGAGAGGCACCCTCTCTGGGGCAGGTTACGCCGGGGCAGAAACAAGCCGTGAGGGACGGGTCAGCAGCGCGGCGGGACCTCTGCCCCGGGACACCAGCGGTGCTATTGCTGGGCCTCCCGGCTGGGCCCCCCGCGATGCAGCACCGCGCGCCACCCGTTGCCTCACCTCAAGTACAGCTCCAGGCAGCGGATGGTTGCAAAGTAGTCCAGAGAAATTTTAAAAAGTTCCAGGGACCGGACCCAACCACCCTCAGCAGTCCGTTGTTGTTCACTTTGGACCCGGGTAGACCAGCAATCGAGGCCCCGGCTTCCAGTCTGGGTTAGGCCTCAAAACATTTTCGATGTTACTTCACCCCAGAGCATCAGAAAAATTCTGTGAGCACACCATCGGGGTGCCGACTAGTTCACCCACACGAATCCGGGGCAGGAGATCAGGATGTTCGACAGGATTGGTGAGCGTAGGACGGGGGTCAGCGGAGCCGGGAGACTATGCAGCCATCTTGGTTGGTGTCGTAGCTCCTCCATTCCATACTCTTAACTTTGACAAGAGAAGTCTTGTTGGCAAGGATTTTTGTGGGTGAGTCTGTTGGATATTTCAACTGACATCTGCCGGAAAGAGAAGAGCATTTGCTCACTTTGTTTATCTAAGATCTATCACCTCAGGGCCCTGTAAACTTTTTTTAGATAAACATCAAATTGCCGCTCACTATTTCAAGGTTGGTCGCAATTTCTCAAAATATTTTTCCTGATTTTATCAAAAGGGAGAACAGCAGGTTTCTCGGTCCCATTCTGATGAACCTTACCATTGCAGTCATATTACCATTAACCTGTTTTTATTAGCATATTAAGGCCAATAAATGCAGGTTGAGTCATGCCCACAAGTAATGTTACATGTTCTTAACCTTTTGTAGGGATGTGTTAACTTCGTGGCAGTGGTGTTAGTTGATGTAATTTGAAGGACTTTGCAGTTTATTTCTGCCATGGGACTGTGGAGCATATTGCTCATTTGTAGACTTGAATTGTAGCATTTATAAAGTACTTTATGTACCAGCCATTTGTTCAGAATAATTCCCACAAAAAAAATAGAAGTAGGTAGAAATACATTAAAAACAAACACCATTTAAAGTGCAAGAATCCCTCAAAATTAATAACAGGAGCAAAATGCCAACCTTCTGGCGAACATCACAGTCTTGAGGCTAAGGTGAGTGGCTCCTCCCAAATGCTCTGCTTCACCGCATAACCAGGTTAAAATGAGCTATGCGAAGGAGAGCGGTCAAGGCCAGGCCTTCTGGGAAAACTTTAACTGGCACTGCGAGATGGACCTTTTTTATTGCACACTGGGTTGGTTTTGTGTTTTTGTAAGGGGCCAGTTTTGGGGCTGAGTGAGTACACCTCTCTGGACCCCTTTGTGCCTGTTATCAGGGTGCTCCAGGGCTCCAGTGAACAGCCTTGGGAGCAAGGCCACTGGACATTCCTGCCAGAGGCCTAGCATCAGTTACAAGAAGTAGGAGAATTTGCACATTCAGTCCCCAAGGAGGAAACCAGTGGCATATAGGTGTGTATTTAATAATTGGAAAAAGCTCCTCAGGCAAAATGGTATTGGCACTCCATAGGGGAGATCATGCCCAAATTCTTTTATTCAGGCGAATGGAAACATTGGTAACACGTTTCTGCAGAACGCCTTGCTCACACTGGGAAGCGTTTGCAACAAAGTCACTTCTTAATAAATACAAGTCACAGAAATAATAAAATGACAAATTGTAACATCAAAAAGAAATGGTTGTACACATCAAAACATTACAACCCGAGTGGATTTGAACCCTGTGAAGAATACACGGTGGCAACATATCTAACACTGTGCTATCAAATTTCAATTAGAGCACAAGGCGATCTAAACAAATAGATTAAACTACAGATTATCGACACCAACAATTTTGAGGCATACTGATGTCAAGGGACGAAATATTGAAAGGTAAGTGCATATAGGAAAGTATAGATTTATTACTCCTAACTCCACACCTACGTGCAGTGAAGATTTATGAACCACGCAGGTACATACATATGGATTTAGGTATTCAAATTATAGCTTTATTTACCCGTCTGTATTTTGTTTTTGATATTCTGTCACATCGATTTTGCTAATTTAATGTTCGGAGGGACCCTAAACTAATACCATCAGCCTGTGTAGGAATGTCTAACAACTTGAATTCCCAGTGGGAAGGAATGCAGCAATCACAGAGAAATATCATTATTCTGTAAAGAAAAAAACATTGTAAATCAATACAATAAGTAACCACTAAAGCATTTGTGCAGTAACAATATTTCTGTGGCGGTGCATGGTATCAAAAAGGCATACTCCATGAAGTGCAATGGACTTTAAGTGGGCGATTAGCACCCTTTGTCTAGCTCCGAACCTCAGGTTACTACAAAATGATACATTCTCATGCAGAACCAAAAAGGATAGAAACCACCTAATTTACACCGAGAAGTTGCCTCAGTGAGGTCATTTGTATAAGAAATATTATCAGACAAGACATGAGGCAAAAAGATAGATTTTTTATTTTTAAATGGGTAATACATAAATAAATAATGTCTGTGGTTTTAAACCCTGTGATGGTATCTGGAGAATTTTGTAACAGCGAGTTAGTATTAGGCGGCCAATCGTGAAAGGAAAAAATAACATTATTGCATGGAATATGCAAAGAAAAAACACCACAACATATCATAAAACCCCAGTGAGCAAAAACATCAGTCACAGTGAATCATCCTCATTCAATGGAATTGTATACCAATGACCAATATGTGAATACTTCAGTGGTTAGAGAGTGGTTATGCTGCCAGAGTTGTTCAAGTTAAGCAAAAAGTCATGCTACATGTAGTGAAATTATCTATCTATCTATCTATCTATCTATCTATCTATCTATCTATCTATCTATCTATCTATCTATCTATCTATCTATCTATCTATCTATCTATCTATCATTTTTATTTTTGCCAATAACTTTGGTGCCGTTTGACGAACCTTCATGAAAGTTTCAAAAAGAATACGCCGCTCACTTCAGCTGCTATCTTGAAAGTTTTGGGATGATCAGTGAAGCGGGGGCCAAGAACCAGAGGGTGCATAAAAGCACGTTTTCACCATGTTAATTCCCATATGACCTTTAGACACAGCTATAGCCCGAACTGCTGAACGAAATTAAGCCAAATTTGGCAGGAAGGTAGATGTTGGTTCAAGGAAGTGCCTTTTTGTGATTTGGTGTAAATCCGTTTTGTAGTTTGCCAGAAATGTAAAGACATTTCCAGTTGTATATATAGGGACATGGTGGATCCCGATCTCGTAATCAGATCTGATTGACTGCCAACACTTCAAATGTGGCGGTGTTGGCAGCCATCTTGTGACTCTGTTGAACCGAGTCACAACAAAAAACATTAATAAAAAGAAAAGGGAGCAGGGTAGAGACCCCCTGACCCCCTTCCCCGATGGCCAAAAGAGCATTTAAAAAAAAATCTGCGGGAGTCGCACTGGATCGGCGATTCCTGCCTGGAAAAAAGCGCAGACTTCTGTGCTTCTTTTAATATAGAGTCCGTGTGCGCCAGATCCCGGGAGCAAGTTCCTATAGTAATGTGGGGGTTGTCCATGTGGCTCCCCCACGCCCCAGCTGCCTCCACCTCCCCTGGGCATTGATATTCCAACTGATGTGGGGGGCCTGCACAGCCCCAGAGACCACCACTTCCCCGGGGCCATGTAGTTAAGTGAATGCGGGGGAGGCCCTAATGGCCTCCCCCACATCCCTGAAGACCACCACCTACCCAGGGCTAAATGACACGAATGCGGTGGGGCGACGCGCCTCCCCCCAGTTGTTGTGCAGTTCCTATATATCCCATACAGAAACTGCACGTTTGGATAACATAAACTGTGGGATTGGTGGCAGACTGGTTCCGTGCACCCCCACCGGATATGTTAGCCTGTCTGTATCAGCTAGCTCACAGTGCCAATATAATCTCCTCTTATCGGGGAGAGAATAGTTTTTGGCAACCTCGGAACCTGACAACCCTGATACCTCAGAATCGTGGAAAAAAATATACTATCTTTCGCGTAGTCACTCGTGCTCACTTAGTTGGTCTCTAAGATACCCAGAATAAACATACTTGGCGTTTGTCAATAAGAATTATTGAACAGTAGTTATACTAGTATAAAATAGATGAGCTGTAACAACCATTAGACAGTAGCAGAGATATATGATTAGCAGTACTAAAGTAAAGGGATGGCACAGTTCTACCATTTTGCAGTAATCATGAATATATACAAGTACATAAAATACATGATAAAAAGTGAGTACTCCTACGATGCCTCCCTAACTATATGTACCTAAATGTACCTAGCATCTGTGTAGGTGTTATGCCAAGAAACCCTCTAGGATCTAGTCAACCCCATTACCTGAGAATGAGCGAATATGGGACCCGGTCCTGGTCTCGAGTTGGACACCCCAAGAGGGATGTTAGACCACTGCGAGTTGGAGTACCTGCATGCAGGAACCTCAGCGTCTCTGGTCAGTGTGTCAGCCGGGAAGTCATCGTCTCCTCTGTCTTTCTAAGGAAGACATGATGTATATATACAACCATAGGTCTCCCCAGGGGTCTACCTTGCTGTTTTTCTGTGTCGGCCTAAGGGATTACGTCGGACCTGAACTTTATATAGCGATATTATACAGGAAATGGTAGTCCTGCTGTGCTTCGAATAAACCTCATGCATAATGTATGAGATTCGAACTATGAAAAAACCTGCGTTCTGAATGCAGTGCTGTTTCTAGGTAAAAGGTCAGTGCCTAAGAACCATTATGTATGTAATGTAAGAAAGAATATAGGTGAAAGGTTGCAATGTTACCTGCGCCTATGTAAGGTACCTATATGGAGAAAAAAAACACTCCTATTTCGACTGGACGACTTATGTAACTTATTACCGTGCTACTAGCCTAGTTAGATATAGGTATGCTCAAACTTCATAAAACATTTATTTTGCTAAAAGTGTTTAAAAATTTCTAAAACATTTTTAAAGAAAGCGCACAAATGTTAAAAGAGGGGGGCGTGGCCAAGCCACAGACCAAGATGGCCGTGCAGCTTTGAAGCTCCGTCAGGCAGTCCCAGCTAACAGCGTTTGTCTCCTGTAATAATGACTGCTATGGCACCTTAGTTTACTCCACCGTGCCCTCCTTCGACTGTGAAACTGCAATGCTGCTTTAATTTCCCGTAGCTGCAAGCAAACCACAGAAATCGGCTCCGGTGCACTTGGGGGAGAAGCCTGTGCCGTCGTCCCTACGCAGCTTGAAACTGCAATTGGGCCTCTCCGGCCAGAGCCATGGTCGTCGGTGTCCCGAAAGATAGCTGCGGAGCTACTGCTAATTATTCCTTTGCGGTGAGTGCAGCATTTCATGGGCCTTCCCCCTCCCTCCCAGACCCGATATTGTTGTTGCAGCTTGCTCCCCCTTCCCGGTGTGCTTGGGGTGCACGAGCTGCCAACAACGCTCCCGGAGGCCCCGACGAGACAGGGTCCTCGGGAGTGCCTGGGAGACAGCCACCGGCTGTGCTTTTGGGTCTGTTGGGAGCGGGACGTGGCTTTCATCGGAGGGACACTCCCATTCAGCAGGCACACCACCTCCACTGGCCACCTCCAACGGGGAGCTCCGCAGCCCACCACAGATCCCGCTGAGAAATTGCTGGGTCACTGCTACCTGATTCTTCTACTCGCAATAGTGCAACGATCGCACAGGCAAAGCTGCGCGGCCCCGGGGCGGCGTATCGGCACGCTGCGAACATAGACCTTGGGGCAGAAATCCGCTCGCTCTTCAAGAAACAGCTCACTTTGGATCGTCTGATTCTCTGGTGACTCCTGCCACCTTAGCAGAAGAACCTCAGCGAGCATTGTGTTTCTGGTGTAAAGACAGCCAAGCTACTATCTTCAGCCACGCTAGGCCCACACACACAAATTGGCCACAAAGGCCAGCCTCAAAAGGTAGCTTTATCAAACAGGGCAGAGCGGTGCTGTAACTACGGCTGTATCACTCAGGGCGGATAAAGCGACTGGCCCCTGGCTATTATACACGGCTATATAATAACAATAGATCTTCCCTACCACTCACCCCCCACTGAGTGCTTGGCAAAACGGACCCATTGCCGCAAACTTAGCGCAATTCCGCTGCGCTACCCAATTGTACCAGGCAATCCATAGTTGCAAGCTGCGAATCTCCTTAGCTGCACAAATGCAAGACGGCATGAGCAAAAAAGACCTTAAACAGAGAGTTTTAAAATTTAGCAAAACAGCGGAGAGGGCACAGAACTCCATTAACACCACAGCAGAGGGGGGCCAGGAGGCGACCACCACGGCTGACTCTGCCACCACCCAAGCCTCCTTGTTGTCAGAGTTAAGAACTGGCTTAAAGTCACTGGATAGTAGGTTTGATACATTAGACAAAAGTCTTGATTCATTGGGGGCAAAACTTGACATAAATGACCAATGGCTGGACACAGTGGAAGGCCGAGTTTCTGATCTTGAAGACGGTGCAGCCCAGTCTACTAAATGCTTGGAACGCATGGACAAAATAAAAAAAGATGTATCAATAAAGAACAAAGATTTAGAAGCGCGCAGCCGGCGCAACAATCTTCACATTCTTAGAATCTTGGAATCGACCAACACAGGAGGGATAGATCTTTTTGTGGAAGCAATGCTCATTGATGTTTTTAAGAAAAAGGTCTCCACTGCCGGGTTTGTTGTTGAGCGCTCTCATTGTTCACTGGGCCCTCCTCTAAACCATGGTTGCCTGCCGAGGACCATCATTGCGCGCATAATGAACTTTTGGGATAGGGACACTGTCTATGCCTGGCCAGGGAGCGAGGAGAACTTACCTGGCAGGGCTTCACAAGAGCACTCTATCTTGACTTTACAGTAATGGTTCAAGAGGCGCAACGCAAATACTCAGGCGTTAAATCTACTCCTCGAAACCTGGACCTCCGATATGGCATGCTATATCCGGCACGTTTACGAGTAG
The DNA here is from genome assembly GCF_964263255.1 of Lissotriton vulgaris. Classification (NCBI taxonomy): domain Eukaryota; kingdom Metazoa; phylum Chordata; class Amphibia; order Caudata; family Salamandridae; genus Lissotriton; species Lissotriton vulgaris. Next base: position 783,576,470 of record NC_141697.1, on the reverse strand, counting down.
ACATCAACGGATGACCCCGCATTTTTGACACTCCTACCGAAGTCCAGGAATTTTTCAGATCCTACAAAAACTCTAGCAGTCAGCAAAAAGACGCTGGTGTTGGCTCTTCCCCTCCTCACGGCGGCTCTGTTGCCAGTGTGGAACTATTCTCCCATGACTAACCCATACTAAAAGCTTTGAATAGCAGTTTGATATGTTGAAAGCAGCCTTACAATAGTTGAGCCAGAATTAGTATCATATTTCTTAAAATTTTTGCAGAACTGGGCACTGTCGGAGTATTGCCTACCCCCCACGTGCGTAGCACATTTGTAAAATCACAGATTGTTATGTATCGTCCTGTGCATTTGCATTTCCAACCGGGATGTTTACAGGAGGCCTTTGGTTATTGTTTATTTGGGTTGGCTCCTTGCGTACTGGGACACAAGACTGGGTGGGGGTTGGGGGGAGGGGGTGCGCCACAAATTGTTAGTTACAACCTGATTACCAGTAGTTTGTATTACATTCAGATGTTTCTTGCTGCCCGTTCCACACTTTTTCACGCATTTCAACGGTTCTAATGACAGCAGTACTTAATCTCCCAGACCACTCCAACCTATCCGTGATAACTTGGAATGTTAGGGGTCTCAACAACCCTTAAAAAGGTAGACATGTACTGAAATATTTGCAAAGATACCACGTAGACATCGCCTTCTTACAGGACACGCACCTGCCTAAATCGGATGTTACACACTTTGCAGCCAACTGAGGCCCACACCGTTTTTTCTCTAATTACAGTACATAGGCTTGGGGCACAGGGATATTGATTCATAAGAAACTCCCTTTCTGTCTGCACAAAAGCTATACAGATAGTGATGGCCAATATACTGTAGTAGTGGGTAAATTGATGGGCCATGTTGTGACACTCGTCTGCCTGTACGCCCCTAATATCGACTTCCCGAATACTTTCATGAACTACATGCCACAATATTACGCGTGGGTACTGATTGTATTCTACTGGGGGGGACTTCAACCTACTCCTAAACCAGGCATTAGACTATTCCTCCGGCTTCAGCAGACACCAAACCTCGCCCACGACGAGCACTGTTGTCCATGTGCGAATCACTCTAGTCAAAGAGAGGGACCCAACAACCAAAAGGGATAGGGTACCAAGAAGACAAATGTCAGAACGAAAATTCCCTTTTGGATGGAACAATGTGTCACATATACTCACATTCACAACATTCAATCAAAAAAATGGTCAACAGAGAGTGTTGTGATCGTATCTAGGACCCTAATTAAATAATCCCGATTTATGCCCTTATGTGGTTATAACAAATCATACCCTTATAAAGGCATAAGAATCAAATCCATATTTAGTAATAGCCAATGCAAACCAAATATGGCAGGGTTACTTCCTTAGACTCCTAGAAAGTACAACGAGTTCTTTCAACAAACCAAACCTCCAGCAACCTGGGAATTCCCCATACTTTTGTTTTGATTTGTCCTAGAACTGCTGCGAGCACTGAAAGAACGGCCAGTTCTTAGTGACATCTTTTATTGACGTCTTATGTCCAACCTTACGTCAAAGACGGCACCTTCCAGGTATAAATATACCAGTGTTTGCCTCAAGCAACACACGGTGGTGTGGAGCAGAGCGGCTATCTACTTATCCGAAGCCCAGCTGATGTGAGTGCCGAAGGAAGCCGTCCCTCCCATTTGACGCACTGAGAAAGCGCTGTCTTTTTCTCCTGCTGAGAAAATCCAGCTCCAGTGTTTCCAGTCACCCTTGCGGGTTACTGGGAGATTGAGTCCTGAGAGCGAGATACAAGACCTCCTTCATTCTAAAACCAAGGTGCGGAGCTGATTAGATCCTTAGAGAATTCTCAAGTCAGATTCTTGGCAAAAACTAACTTAACTTAAACTGCAGCTCATTTATTCCTTTCCATGTACTAGGCTTAGGTTAGGTACATCGGGTTAGGGGTATCTTAGAAGCACCAGTTAAGTACGTTTAGTCAAACTTTTATCATTGTATGTAACTGTATATATTTTATACCTTTTAAGTATCATATGGCTCAGAAACCATATCAATGCTTTTACAGTATAATTTCATAATACTCCTTTTACTGTACGCACTTTACTTTATAACAAGTATTGCAATTGTGGCAATCCATTTCTCTTGCATGAGAAAGAAGACTGCTCAATAAATAACACCTTTTATTAAAAACGCCCATCACTCTATTTCTCTGCACTCTGGTGAAACTAAGTATGCACGATTGACTGAGTGAAATAGCTATCTATTGTTTTCACACGACTCTGGAGATATACTCCTTATTCTGGGGGAGCAAAGTTGTCATGTTTATGCGGTTGTCAGAAGCTGAATCCCTTCTTGTCTAATCAGGGAAGTTCACTCCTCCCTGTTGATTCGAGAAAGTTTCTAGTGACCTCTGAGCTAGCTGGCAAACCTAAATTAAGTCTAACATATTCAATAGAGACCTAGTCAACCTCAGTCCTACGTCTAAACTATCGTTTATGTTATTCCAATGCGCAGAGCCTATTGGGAAAATAGGAACTACACTACATGGCGCCCAACCTTTGGTAAGGCGATAATCTAACGCAAGATACTAGAGTAACTCAGTCGTGCTTTTTCACACAGACCCCCTTTTCCCGTAAAAACTCCAATAGGCGTCTGGAGTGGGTGAAAGGTTAATATCCGCCGAAACTTATAAGGATGAGAATCCTATGTATTAGTTTATGGTATAGTCAACGTTGAAGGATACAGTGTTCCAAAATATTGTGCACCTAATCTTTGTTTCCTCAAAAATTGCTCTGCAAAATTTTCAGTCAGTAAAATGACAGAGAGTGAGGACGAAAGGGAGAGAGCTGCTTTGGCAGTTCAACTCGCAGCGGACGACACACTTGTCCGAGATAACGACCATGATGCAATAATCATCCCGGTCAATATAAGAAAAACCATAACTATAAAACTTATAGAAAATGGAGTATCATCAAGAGGTGGTACAGTCATATTTGTGGTAGAGGCACATGAATTTCGGCAGACAGAGGTATTCTATTCCTGGATAAATTTTCCAGCAGCACATGCTGTAACACATGAGTTCCACTACTACAAAATAGCGGAATCTCCAGTGGAATACTCACCTTTCGAGGAAGTTGAAATTCCACTAGGTGTGGGCGGAAAATCCGTTCCGCTCGCGGATTTTGCGGATTTTCGGGAAATCCGCAATCCGCGAGATTTGCGAATTTCCCGCAAAATCCGCAAATCCGCGAGCAGCGGATTTTGCTCGCGCTGCTCGCACTGTTAGCGTGAGTTCGCGCCCCGCGAATAAGTGCGAAATTGCAGAAATACGATCTTGGCAAAACTGAAAGTAACTACTTACCAGGTTCAAAAGTTCAGGCACATCATTAGTAGCCATTTCCTGTAGGGCTTCCTGAGGGGCCCCTCCAGAGTTCAGTTGCCAGTTGAAACTATTATGTGACCCTGCTCTGAACCTCAGAATAGTTACACATATGCCACAAAGGTCCTGAATTACAGCTAAGGGAGACAAGCAGGAGCCAGGCTGGAAGTTAAAATCCATTAATCAGCCCCTAATTCATTATTGTCAGTTGGGGCAGGGCAGGTGTTGTAACTAATTTTGCAACAATGAAAGCACTTAGCAAGTGCAAAAGATCACTAATCAGGGCGCACTAAGGAAGCAGGTGCCAGCTAAAAAAATATTCTGTGACACATTAATCAGCCCCAAATTAATTCAGGTCACTTGAGGCAGGGAAGGTGTGCTTTGCTTTGCCGAAAATAATGTACACTGGACAACCAGAGGGTGTAGTGATGAAACAGAGGGTGGCATGGGTGGGCCAGAGGGTGGCATGAGTAGTCAGAGAGTGGCAGTGGTGACAGAGAGTGGCAGTGATGAAGAAGAGTGTCCCAAACAGGCTGGACACGTAGAAACAACAAGTTCGCAAAACTTGCGACCCGACAGGTAAGTTCGCAAATTGCGAAATTGTAAAAACCCTCGCGAACTGGCAGAAACACGGGCGAACACAAAAAAAAAAAAAATCCGCAAATTCGCGGGAATTCGCGGATTTTGCGGATTGCGAATCCGCAAATCCGCAAAATTCGCGGATTGCCAATCCGCAAAATCCGCTCATGCTTAAATTCCACTAACATACCAAGAGCACCTGCTCTTGTTTAATGGCGCCCTAAAACATCAAAATCACATTACCAGGCTCGGTACACTAGGTAGACCAGGAGCCACATGGCCGGTTCTAGCCAGCTACACACCAAATCCCGACATTGATAAAATGTCAAATGAAGAACTCTTAGTTAAAATAAAAGAATTAACAAGAGCATATAGGGATTTAGTTCAATTAACATTAGACGGTACAACATACCGACTAAAACCCCAACTAATTGAAAATCTTGAAAAAACTTTTATTAAAAATAATCTCAATTCTCAAAAGAAGAAGTGGGAGGGTAACAAACAAACCACTCCCAGAGAAAAACAATTTCAGTCCAGAGGAAGGTCTCCCCAACGAAGAAATAGATCTCCAGAAGGGGGTGGCAAGTCTCCCCAAAGGGAGCCCTCTGAAAAAAGATACAACCTTAGAAATAGGGACAATTTGAGAAAACCTGGCAGATATCAAGATATTGATACACGTTCCTCTCGATCTTTTCAGACTTCATCAAAGAAATCGGAAAGAAGAGGACGGTCAGAACATAAAGAAGAGCACGTCAAGTCCAAAGACAAGGAACCTGCTCATCAAAGTAAAAAATTACAATTTCCCAGAAAGAAGGTAGCCAGTATTAAAATAAAACATGCCGAGAACCTTGAGGACACAACTGAAAAACGGAGAGTGGGCCCAGACAATGCTAGACAGCGCAGCAGAAGTGAGCATAGCTCGCAAGAACCTGAAGAATCTTCTGGAGACAGTGGACACAAATGAATACATTCAAGTGGAAACTGCAGACACCCGAGTGAGCGTGCCCCATAAAATATATGAAATAACATTGTGTATAGAGGGAGATAAAACTAGGAAAATAAAAGGTCTCTTTTGGGAGAATCTATCTAAAGGCTATGATATCCTTCTAGCAGAGAAAGACTGGCCACCAGAGTTTGTCAGGGAGTGCCCACATGGCGAAGAAATGATTATGCCTGCCTTCTCAAATCACATTCCAATTCATAAAAAATACAAAATTGCTAGAAAATGGGCAGTGGCCCAAGCCCCTGCATTATATAAAAATCATGTAGGATGGGATGAGGATTCTCCTCACCATAAAATCCAGTTAAACAACCTACTGCACAGAGGCAGTATCCTGTTAAGCAAGAAGCTAAAAAACAAGTAAAAGAAATTTTAGATCAACTTGAATATCAGGGGGTGATTGAAACATGCACCTCACAAATGAACAATCCTTTGTTTCCTGTCTCCAGGCCAGACGATTCATATCGTCTAGTTTTGGACTACAGACATCTAAACTCCTGCTGTAAAACTTTTGCAGTACAAAACTCACACAGTGCAGCACTAATGAATAACATTATGCGCAAAAAATATAAAACAACATTAGATATTTCAAATGGTTTCTTCTGTCAAAACATAGCACCTGAAAGCAGATATTTGACCGCTTTCTCCAGCATGGGGACCCAAAAACAATTTTGTCGTCTCCCACAGGGATTCAAGAACATCCCAGGATTATTTTCAGCCAGGGTAACAGAGCTGCTACAAATGTATGATGATGAGGCATTATCCTATGTCGATGACATCTATCTTACAGACGATGATCTAGAGACTCACTTGAAAAGAGTGAACACCATAATACTTGGGTTCGCAGCTGAAGGGTACAAATTTAACTTTAAAAAATCACGAATTGCCCATCTAACTGTCCTATTTTTAGGATATGAATTATCAAGTGAAGGCAAAAGCCTAGCAGACAACTTCATAGAGAAGTGTGCAGTACTCCAAGCTCCAAAACCGCTGAAGAACTTACAATCAATACTAGGTTTCCTGAATTTTGGAAGAATATACATCCTAAATTATGCAGAGAGCGTTAAACCTCTCTACGAACTAATAAAACTTGATTTTAAACCAATTAATTGGACTCGAAAACACACAGAAATTTTAAGATCATTACAGACAGACATGTTAACTAAAACAAAACTGCAAACACGCGCAAATGAACGCAACCTTGTAATCCGAGTCATCCCAGGAAGATGTGGATTCACATACCTGACCTCTAATGAGGGAGAAACTGTACCAATAGCTTACAAATCACATTTGTACACACAAGCTGAAATAAAATTCAGTTCAACTAAAAAAATTCTAACTGCGGTTCAAACTCCTGTAGCAAAAGAAAGAGCCCTCGCACAAGGTAAACGAATAATTATCGTTACACCAATACCTGCCCTAGAAGCAGTAACAAGAGCAAGCATCCCCAATGCTAAAGCTTTACATCCGAGATGGATACAATGGGTTAATTCTCTTGCTGCACCGGACATAGTATACGAATTTGATCCTAACAGAAAAACACAAGGATTTCTACAATATGAATATGAATGTCCTCTGCCGATCTAGATTCTGCCTCTGGAACATTACGGTTGTATAATATATACAGATGGCTCAGCACAACCTGCGGTTGGGGGTAAACAAGCCTACAATGCTGCGTGTGCGATTGTTAAAGGTCGCTGACGTTTAGGTAAACTCAGACCGATGGTCACTAAAACTGAATCACTCAGAAATTGTACAGCTCAGCGAGCTGAAATAAGATCTCTAAAGATGGCGCTTGAAAATGCTGATCGCGAATTCCCAACACTAATAGTGTGCGATTCGCATTACTGCGTCCGATCTTACAATAATTCCATGCAGACCTGGATAAAAAACGGTTACAAAGATGAGACAGGTGCCACAATAAAGCATAAAAGATTATGGGAACAGGTAGTTCTTTTACAAAAAGAACTACAAAAGACTCACGTGATTCATACACTGAGTCATCAATGTGATGGCGTTCACGTTGCAAGGAATTCATTGGCTGACAGAGCCACAGCGGCAGCTGATCACTCGGCTTCCGTAGCTACAAAAAAGCGTACGAAAAAACAAATAGATGGCGAAACGCTGCTTGCTGTAAAAGCCTCACTGGAAGGCAATTATGCAGCATTACCTCTAAACTATCCACTCGGCAATACATACAAAACTGATGCGCACAACGTTCCGTTTGCTCAAATCCCTGGAGTGGGGGATAGAGCAATTCCAAACACAGAGCACAGGTTAGGACTAATTTTAGCGGCACACGAAGGTCTCACCTCTGCACACGCTGGTGTTTCCACCACAGTATCATTATTAAAACAGAGATATTGGTGGCCACGAATGAGAAAACAGACTAGGAACTATGTTCTAGAATGTGAGATATGTCAGAAAATGAAAGTATCAACAGTGAAACGACCATCGCAGACGTCCCTTCTAATCTCAGACAAACCATTAGCATGTGTTTATCTGGACCACTGTGGTCCCTTACAAAGGGACGGCAACTATAAATATATCATGGTCGCAGTGGATTCCTGTACGAGATTCATTTGGATGTGGCCCCAGCGCTCGGCTGACGCCAGAACTGTTATAAAAGATTTGCGAGTCTTTATCGGCACATACGCAATTGGCATGCTACATTCTGACCAGGGTCTTGCGTTTAGCTCTCGGGCTTACAAGGAGGCCATGGCCAGCATGGGCATTGCATTGCGGTATTCTAGTCCATTCCATCCCGAGGGAAATGCGGTAGTGGAGAGAAAAAATGGGACATAAAGCAATCTATAACAGCAAGGGTATTAGGTTCAGGTGATGGGTGGGTCAAACATCTAATAAGTGTCCAACGTAGTCTTAATAATATGCCAAGAAATTCTCTAGGAAGTATCAGTCCGTATGAACTTTTATTTGGTACCAGAATGACCATTCAGGAATTGGATTGTCAGACTTCAGTGGTGCAACAAAAAACCTTTGATATCAAAGATCGTTTGGCTGTTTTACAGGACTTAAATGAAATAAGAAAAAATCTGAGTAACGAAAAGCTAAAGCCAACTACCACTGAAGAAAAAACACCTGTCCCAGCAAGACCTGTCTGGATTCCAAAGATTGGGGATCTGGTCAGAGAAAAGATCGCGGTGAAGAAGGAATTTGGGCCTTCTTACAGAAAAGCAGTACCTGTCTTAGCTGTCAGCGAAACAAGATCAGTAGTACTACCGCCCCTTGCTGGTAAAAAGGAGAACCAAGTTGTATCAATTGACCTGGTGAAACCACAATCATGTGGCCAATAATAAGTAGTAATTAAACAACAGGGGGTGGTGATGGACAGAGTTTCTGAATTAAGCAGAATACTCTCACCCAGTCAAGAGATCAGGGCTTGATCCAACACCGTTTTTTAGCTCACTGCACCATCCCAGCTCAGAACCTGGCTATATGGAAATTAGTCTGTCCCTGGCCCAGTGCATCATGGGAACAGGGCAGACCTAACTACCAAGCCAATTCTTTCACTGGGAAGGAAACAAGCTTCCGGGGACCGGTTTCTGGCATTACAGCCTTCTTCGGCCCGGCTTGCTTGAATCCTGCTGGTTTCTGGCATTACATTGCACCATCAGGATTCAAGCAAGCCGGGCCGAAGACGGCTGTAATGCCAGAAACCGGTCCCCGAAAGCTTGTTTCCTTCCCAGTGAAAGAATTGGCTTGGTAGTTTGGTCTGCCCTGTCCCCATGATGCACTGGGCCAGGGACAGACTAATTTGCATATAGCCAGGTTCTGAGCTGGGATGGTGCAGTGAGCTAAAAAACGGTGTTGGATCAAGCCCTGATCTCTTGACTGGGTGAGAGTATTCTGCTTAATTCAGAAACTCTGTCCATCACCACCCCCTGCTATTTAATTAATAATAAGTAGTAGGCCCAGTGGACTCCCAAGAAATAGCAGAAGACCAAATCTTGCTACAATCCAAGAGGTTCAAACTGAGAGACTAATCACATTTGACAAACCTGCAGTGATTAAAAAAGGACTATGCAACAAAGCCATGGAACTTGTGCCTCTTGAAACCCAAATTGCAGCAGTTCACCAAGAAACTCCAGTCTACCTCGGATTATACAAATGTAACAAAAGAAAATGCAAAGATCAATGGAAATCCGGGAGCAATCCCACCAATTGACAGAACTGCATCTGGCTACTTTATCAACTTTGATGACTTTTCCGATAATCCAAGTGAACATGGAGACAAGCCAGCATCAAAAACATTCAAAGAAAAAATCACAGAACTCTTTAAACAACTCAGAGAAACATATCTAACTTCACAATGGATTAAAATATGGATTGTGTTAGGAGTACTTTTCCTCCTTCTATGGCTCATCTTGGTTTTAAGTTTTGGTAGATTTATTGATGGAAAATATAGTACAATTGACACAGCAAGTCAGAACATCAACTTGGTCCTGAAACCACACAAATCATCACACATCGAAAAAAGAGAACTGTCATCAATGAACATCAAAGCCATCCCTATACCTGGTGGTATAGCTTGGGACAAAACTGACTATGAAATTTATGGCCCGGTTGAGCTCTTGAAATATCCACACCAATTTAAGATTTCTTTAAGTGACTTTGTATCACCTAGTACTTTCTCTGATGATTGGGACTTTGTAAATATTAATAATATGATGTCAGATTTAGAAATGTCAGCAAAATTTACAGCACATGATTATTTACAGGGTTCGTCGAATTATGAGGAAATGTACTGTTTCAACCACTTTGGGCATCATTATCTGCATAAATCTGCAAATCCTAGAAATATTTTCAGTTATAATCAATGGGAACATTGTCCAACCCCACCAAAAGGCAGCTCAAAAACATTTTATGAGAAATTCCCATACTTCTCGGGGTTTAATATCACTGATCCTGAAACATTCTATTTTAAAATGTTAAATAAGACAGGAGTGAAAAGCATGTTGACAAACACTAAACTGATTTATTCTGAAATATTTTATGAAAAAATGTCTACATTTGGTTTTGAATTTTGGAAAAACAACATTGAGAAAAAAACCATCTGGGGTACAAAAGAATGGCAGGTACAAGGTTTAGAAGCATTGTTCAGAGCCTGCATGATCCCAGAACAAATAATGTTCCTGAATGACACAATTCAGCAAACAACCTGTCTTGGTTTAGCCAAGATAAAAGATTTAAACAACCCGTCTATACCAAAGCCAATGCCTGATAGAAACACCACTACAGATGAAGGGTTAGACGTGGCCTATATTTTAAAACAAAACAGAACACTTCCTGATTGGAACAAATGGTTGATCTGGCCCGCAGACACTACTAACTGTCATGATAGATTCCTGAACAAAATACAGGGGTTCAAACAGAACAGGCCAGACCCAAGATATTCCCAGAGACAACATCCAGGGATAGTTACAACATACAGTGTAGGAAAACTATGCCTCGACTGGCTACAGAGATCCACACTTCCCGAAATTAAGCAACACTTAACTTTACTTAAAGAAGGTGCTGACTTGCGAGATTTCATTCTGGGACCTCGCAAACAGCGTCAAAAACGTTTCATATACGCAGCTTACAATTGAGCTTGGAAACTAAATCAAATTGAAACTGCTGAAAAAATACGAGAAATTGATCGTATTAATTTGGAAAAAACACTTTCTGTAGTGGACAACGGGTTAACGACTCTGTCCTCCAGAATCTATTCACTGGACAGCATTGTATCATCTGCTATTGATATAATAGAACAGGATATGATAATGTTACAACATGGTCAGTCCCAATTGCGTTCTATTGTACAGCTAGGCTGGATGTTACAAAACCTCCGTTCAGGTCAGGTGCCATGGCGTCTAATCAACATAACGTCATTATTTTCTATCTTTAATCTTACTGATAGACAAATCTCGTTGGCACAAAAAGGAGCAGACTATACGGTGCTGAGCATTGAAAAACTTGAGAGATTACCATTTACAATGTCAGAAAGACCTGTCATTGAATGGATAATACATGGCACCATTACAATCACGATAACAACTTTTCAGTTTCAATACTGCCAAGAGTATATACCAGCAGGCCTGTATGAAAGGTTGGGTAAAGGATACATCAAATCAACCTGGAATCTACCTTATACACATAGATGTTGGAGTGGGGGCAAGAAAGAAGTATTTCTTAGTGGTAATAATTGTAAAACATCACTGAGCGGTATACTTCTATGTCAAGGTATAAACTTGCATGGAGCCTGCGAAGGTTCATCAAACAACCTTTCATGTCATCTGCACGGCACCCCAGCTACACAGATAGAGCCCTTTTTCAGACAACTTTCCAACGGTAGCTACGTTATATTAAGTGACCACAGCTGTTGTGGCATGATGCCAGGAAAACCCTATCTCGTGAGCGTTACTTCCAGGGTCATTTGTTGTGTGCAAGTATTGTATCCAAATAGCAATCCAGACATGGAGGCGGCATTATGGCCTTCTTTGAATATCTCTTCTATTCGAATTGATACTTTAAGCAGAATTAAGTCTATTCTTTTACAGACAACTGTGCCTTTAACCTCGTCCAAAGAGACGTATGACCTGCAAGCTGCAAGGACAGCGGCAGAGATACATACCCTATTATCAACAAACTGCCCCCTGCATTTCGTAGAAATGTTAAGCCAAATTTTAAACATGTCAGATACCAGTGGCATCGCACTTGTATTTAAGACAATATTTTCAGGACTGTTAACACCTTTTGAACAGTTCTGGGCATCTTCCCGAATTTTGTGCACTCTCTTTTCAGTGGCCTGCCTCTTATTTTGGGACTCGTAGCAGGAATTTTATTTTTGTTCCTTCTGCTCTGATATGGCAAGCCAAGTCACAGACAAAACTCAGGCTACGATGGAAGAAACGATCCTAGCAATACAATACCGAGACCGTATCACTAAGGTCCTCGGATTGAAGGGATCTAATACTACCTGGTTTCTTTCATTCAGACCGATCGGCAAAATTGCATCTTACCTGTGCTTCGATGTCTGCTATGCGGAGAAGAATGCGTATTGGACGTCTGTCTTACACTACCATCAACAGTACCGATGGATATCGACGCTTTGCTTTGTCCGGTAACGACTCATGCAACGTGTTGTCCCCAGCGGCTACCGATTCTGATGACGGCATTCGTTGAGACTTCACCATTAAGATCAGGTGGCGGTGAAGTACGAGATGAAAGCGGCAGCACACCGGTACAACCCTCTGTGAACATTGCTGATCTAGACACCGATGATGGCAATGCATCGCATACATGCACTATTTCAACTTTTTCGGAGTTGGCCCAACTTTCACCTACTGTGGTAGACGTGTTTTTTGCTGGTCTATCTGAGGTAATGTTCTCTCCTAACAACAAGAATAACAATTGAAATAGCGAGCACACAGCGTTCCCTGAACTCTGAATTCGGCCTTCAGTTTTTATAAACAACACTGCTGAAAACACTTGGAACTATTTTTTCCACTGAAAGAAAAACATTTTTTCCCAAACTTCCAAAATATTTACCTTTTTTTTGGCACAAGGTAATCTGCTTAAAGTAGAACTATTCTTAGAGAACAGAGCTTCTATTCCTAGAGACTCTAGAGACAATATTTTGAATCAGCCTCTAGCACATTTACAATCTTGTATAAATATGTGATGAAATGGTCTCGAACTTCTCTTCTGTATTAAGAGCCCTTTCATAAATGTAATTTTCGCAATTCATTCAGCTGATATTTATATTTGCATTATCTGAATGATACCACTGCTTGAAAGCGTACAGTATAATACTAATTTTCGTGTATCTATACCATTTCAAATGCATTTGATGTATTTTGGGGTGGGCTGGAAAAACACATGCATACCTATATGTTTATATATTGCTTAGTATTTAGTAATGATGGACATTATACATGGAGTGGGTGTTGTGATTGTATCTAGGACCCTAATTAAATAATCCCGATTTATGCCCTTATGTGGTTATAATAAATCATACCCTTATAAAGGCATAAGAATCAAATCCATATTTAGTAATAGCCAATGTAAACCAAATACGGCAGGGCTAATTCCTTAGACTCCTAGAAAGTACAACGAGTTCTTTCAACAAACCAAACCTCCAGCAACCTGGGAATTCCCCATACTTTTGTTTTGATTTGTCCTAGAACTCCTGCGAGCACTGAAAGAACGGCTAGTTTTTAGTGACATCTTTTATTGACGTCTTATGTCCAACCTTACGTCAAACACGGCACCTTCCAGGTATAAATATACCAGCGTTTGCCTTAAGCAACACACGGTGGTGTGGAGCAGAGCGGCTATCTACTTATCCGAAGCCCAGCTGGTGCGAGTGTCGAAGGAAGCCGTCCCTCCCATTTGACGCACTGAGAAAGACGCTGTCTTTTTCTCCTGCCGAGAAAATCCAGCTCCAGTGTTTCCAGTCACCCTTGCGGGTTACTGGGAGATCGAGTCCTGAGAGCGAGATACGAGATCTCCTTCATTCTAAAACCGAGGTACGGAGCTCATTAGATCCTTAGAGAATTCTCGAGTCAGATTCTTGGCAAAAACTAACTTAACTTAAACTGCAGCTCATTTACTCCTTCCCACGTGGCTAGGTACATCGGGGTAGGCGTATCTTAGAAGCACCAGTTGAGTACGTTTAGTCAAACTTTTATCATTGTATGTAACTGTATATATTTTATACCTTTTAAGTATCATATGGCTCAGAAACCATATCAATGCTTTTACAGTATTATTTCATAATACTCCTTTTACTGTACGCACTTTACTTTATAACAAGTATTGCAATTGTGACAATCCATTTCTCTTGCATGAGAAAGAAGACTGCTCAATAAATAACACCTTTTATTGAAAACGCCCATCTCTCTATTTCTCTGCACTCTGGTGAAACTAAGTATGCACAATTGACTGAGTGAAATAGCTATCTATTGTTTTCACACGACTCTGGAGATATACTCCTTATTCTGGGAAAGCAAAGTTGTCATGTTTATGCGGTTGTCAGAAGCTGAATCCCTTCTTGTCTAATCAGGGAAGTTCACTCCTCCCTGTTCATTTGAGAAAGTTTCTAGTGACCTCTGAGCTAGCTGGCAAACCTAAATTAAGTCTAACATATTCAATAGAGACCTAGTCGACCTCAGTCCTACGTCTAAACTATCGTTTATGTTATTCCAATGCGCAGAGCCTATTGGGAAAATAGGAACTACACTACAAAAGGAGATGTAAAAAGCAACTTCATAAAAATATCTTCATAAAAAACACAGTTTATTCAAACAAATATTAAAAATACACAGTAAACCCCTGACATAGTACATAATAAATCAATAGAAAACATTCATATAAAAAATGTGCATACAATAAACAATACAATAAAAATAACAATAAAAAGTACAAATGGGAAACAAAATCAAGGAATGAATAATTCCTATTGGACTGAGGAGAATACAGAAATCACACTCTAACACATATATCCTTTTTTTGTAATCAGAGTTGTTGCTTTACAGACTTTCCACGTTTAGGTGGGCTGATGATTTAGAGAGCCAACACCTTCTTCAGGACAAAATATGTTTGAATCCCACATGTACATACAATCTCTTGGGGTCTACGCCAACCTCCTCGTGTCCAAATATTCGCTGTAATTGCCTTGTGACATTATCTTGATAGAGCGTTGTTGTTAGAAGAATATTACTCAGCTGCTTTCTCCCACAATTTATCATTCAATGGTGTTCATCATATTATTCACAGGGAAAGGGCCTCCCGTAATCGGTATCTATGTTTCTTAAATTCCACTATATTTCCTCCAGAGCGCAATAACTCTGCAAATGCGGTTAAATCCCTATAAATCTTAGCAATATGGAGACATGGATACTCCAAACAGTGCAAGCGTCACAGGTTACTTCGTAATCCCGGCTGCGTTAAAAGGCAGCACCGCCAGCGGTCTGTCTGGATCAGAAAAGCGGGAAAACAGGTCATACGCCTCAGAAATTTCATCCTAGGGGTTTACTGTGTATTTTTAATATTTGTTTGAATAAACTGTGTATTTTTATGAAGATATTTTTATGAAGTTGCTTTTTACATCTCCTCTCTGTTGACCATTTTTTTGATTGAATGTTGTGAATGTGAGTATATGTGACACATTGTTCCATCCAAAAGGGAATTTCCGTTCTGACATGTGCGAATCACTACAGCTTTCTGATGCCTGGAGAAAGCGCAACCCAACAGCTTAAAGCTACACTCACTCCTCGGCCAAACACAGCAAATGGACCAGACTAGATTACTGGTTAATCCCCCCAAAACTTACAACATGGGACAAGTCTACCATTACTCTTTCCAGAACATACTCGGATCACTCCCCAGTGATACTTAAAGCCAGTATTCCCAGGCCGGAATGTCATGAGCACCAGTGGAGATTCCCTGGCAGAGCCTTGAATGACGACTTATTCCACTCAGAGATCAGGGAGGCAATAGAAGACTACTTCGAATTAAATACGGGGTCTGTTGACACATGGGCAGTACTTTGGGAGGCCTTTAAGGTCTATATTAGGGGACTTACCATTGCAAAACATGCTGGAGTGCCAAATGACCTCAGAAACACCTTAGCCCACATTGAACAGTGTTAGACCTGGCACCTTGGCGTGAGTTTCCCTTTCACTTTTTGCTGGTGTGCCTCCGATGTCTTGCTGGTTTTCCGCTACTCAGGGCACTGCGCCACGGCTAACCCGTGCCGCAGTGCAAGTGCTCCCTACTGAAAACTGTACATGTGATTGATGTCCATGATTGGTTCATTGGATTTACTGTTAGTCCCTAGTAAAGTGCACCAGGAGTGCCAGGGCTTGTAACTGCCAATACTGCTAGTGGGCCTGCAGCGCTGGTTGCGCCACCCACAGAAGCAGCCGTAAAATGTGTCTAGGGTCTGCCATTGCAGAACCTGCGTGCAGTCTGGTACTGTCATGCTGGCTGGGCAAGTGCACCCACTTGCCAGCCTCTAAACCTTCCCTTAACTTCATATGAGTCACCCCTATGGTAGGCCTGAGGGCAGGGTGCATTGTAAGTGTAAGGTAGGACAAGCCCTGATGTGTGTGGCATGTCCTAGTAGTGAATCACAACCAAATTCGTGTTTCACTATTGTAAGGCTACCTGCTTCCTTTAGGCCAGATGGGCTGCTGGAATTATTACACTTTATAATCCCAGCAGGCTCAGGGAGCATGGTAGAGAGTCATGTTTAGTATGCCTGAACTCAGAATAATAAAATATTTCTTTTAGTAAAGTTTATTTTAATATCCTGTGTTTGCCAATGCTACTTTTAGAAAGTTAGCATTTGCTTGCCTAACCATTTCAGCCCGCCTCTGCTGGTATGTGTATCTGACTGTCTGGGATGTGTGAGTGACAGGGCTGGGGGATGACAGGTGGTGAATGCGAAGATTACACCTTAGTGGGAGGTAGGAGTGGCTCTTGACTCTGAATCTAGCTGTGCCCTGCCACCACAATGCTGGCTCCACCCTCCTGGGGAGCGACTGATGACTCAGCCGACACCTGGCCCAGGAAGGGCGAAGCCCCATCAACAAGGTACTTCTGGCTGCCCCTGGCCACACAATGCTGGCTCCACCTCCTGTGGAGCGTCTGATGTGCCTGCCCCTCACACTGAAAGCAGAAGCCAGATTGCACCCAACAAAGTACTCAGAGACTGAAAGTGGCTATGCAAAGGCCCCCCTGGCCTGTAAGAACAAAAGAAACTGGGTATAAAAGAAGGAGCCCTGCTCCTTGTAAATTAGATCCTGTTTGTGCTACAGAAGAAACTCTGCCCGAAGAGAAGGACCTGGAAAGACAAGGAGGAGTGCTGTCTCTTGCCTGTGTCTGGTGCCTTGCTGCAGAAGGAGAGGGAAAGAAAAGACTACCAAGAGACTTTTGCTTTTATTGAACTTTGTGCCAAACTCTGCTGAAAGATCTCCAAGGGCTTGCTGCTGAACTTGCCCCCTGACCAGCGCCCCAGGACCAGTGGGCGCTACCCCCTGAAGAAAGCGACTGTGTGTGCTGCTTATCGCTGCAGCGCTGACTGAGGAGTCTGGGAGCGCTGGGCATCCCTGCCACGCTCCCCGTAATCCAAGGCATCGATATCCCCCCAAGCACCGTGACCGGGGCCCAAAGCAACAGCAAGAGCAACGTGAGGCCCAGCCGCCGCTGGCCCGAGCACCGTAACTGCCTCTGCACCGGGAGCCCCGAGAGCAACGTGAAGGAGGACCCGTCCGGTCCAAGCGCCCGAATTGACTGTGCCTCGCACCGTCAAGCCACCTGCAAAGACGGACAGCGATAACCCCCCTCTGGTCGGCATCCTGCCCGACAGCTCAGCTGTGAGTGCACAGCTGCAACCGGCACTTTGGCTGGGTACGTCCCGCACTTGGGGACCGTACTGCCACTTGCCGCCACCACACAGCCGCCGCCTCCAGGGTCGGAGCGAACGCCAAAGGACGGACCCTGCCGCCACAGAGCACCGCCGCCCCGGGTGACCCGTGACCTGCCCGGCTGAGAGCCGCAGCGCGCATCGACCCCGGAAAAGCAACGCGACGTGGGACAGCTCCCATTGAAGCCGCCCGCTCCACAAGAATTTGAAAGGTACTGTGTTTTGCCTCACGGTGCGAGCATCCTGCAATCCAAGCTCACACCGCGCCCTCTGCTTCGCAACGCGAGCCGCCTCTGAAACCGTGGCTCGCACTGCTCCTGGTCCTCGAGGCCCACGCGGGAAGCGTGAGCTTTGGCCGGCCGGGCCCGATCTCCTCTCTGAAGCGAGCGGAGACAGCGGAAAGCGCATTGAGGCGCTACAAAACATTGAACCTTGCTGAATCTGGGCAGAAGGCCCAAAAGATTGCTTATTGCTAAGAAAGAACTGTGGCAACGGAAACTAAGTAAACTGGAACCGCTATTGAAAGTTTGACAACTGTATTTACAAGCCTGCTTGAAATTATATAAAAAATATATATTTTTACAAATACAGTTTGGTGTCATTGTGTGGTGGGTTGGTTGTGACGGTGTTATATTGCAAATGTTTAACCCTATGTGCCCCAGAGATTAGCCTAAGACTGCTTAAGCCACACTACCTAGAGGGTAAGCAGAGGTTGTCTTGAAGGTAACCCTCAGCCCTGACGAGGAAGAGAGAGTCCCTGCTTGTCGCCAGTACTGCACTGCGCCAACTAGAGCAGCCCCCTTCCTACATTGGACGCAGCGGTGAGGATCGCGAATTTACATTTGCAGTGTTTATACCTTAACTTCTGACCATTGCACAGTGATTACAGTCCAGTAACTTAGCCACAGACTTCGTTTTTAATTTTGCCAAGAGAAGATCCCTAGTGTTGAAATCATGCCTGGCACCAACAGCATTGATGGAGAAGAATCCATAGCCTCTGGTGCGGCGGAGCTTGAATGGAATGCAGCAAAGCTGGACGACTACACAAAGAATGAACTGAAGTTTTTCTGCAAGAAACTCAAGGTTCCCCACACAGGGTGCAGGAACAAACCAGAGTTCTACAAGGCCCTGAAAGCCTGGATGGAATCCAGAAAGGCACCTGAGGAGCAGGATGCCCCTGAGGATCAGAATGCACCTGTGGATCTGGTGAACCTCGAGAAACCAGATAGCGTGCATAGCTTTGGCAGAGGCCTGTCGCCAGAGGAGCTGGCAGACAGGAAGGAAACCAGGGATCATGAAAGAAAGCTGGCAGAATTAAAAATCCAACTGGAGCTGGAGACCAAAAGAATGGCTCTGGAAGAGCGAAAGCACCAAATGGATTATGAATTGAAAATGAGGGAGATGAATATAAAGGAGAGAAGTTTGGAGAATACTCCCTCTGGTGGCAGCACAACGCCGGTGCAGGTAGAGTCAAGAGTGCACATCCCCAAAGATGTAGTTAAAGAGTTCTTTAAGGGGGATGACATAGGACAGTGGTTTAGGGCATATGAGGTAGCCATGTCCTCCCACCGGGTCCCTGACAAGGATTGGGGAGCGGGGTTGTGGGGAAGGTTCCTTAGCGAAGGGCGGGACACCCTGCTAGATTTGCCCACTGAAAACCAGAGATCCTATCCCCATATGAAAGAAGCTTTAATGACCAGGTATGGGCTTACCCCTGAAATGTATAGACAGAAGTTTAGGGGGTGTACTAAGCGGCCTGGGAATACGTATGTGGAGTATGTGACTTTTTTTGCAGAGCACTGGATGGTTGGGTGAAGGGTAGCAAAGTGAATGATTTTCAAGGTCTCTTTGATTTAATTGCATGGGAGCACTTGTCTGATCACTGTTTTCCTGAGCTACACCAGCACCTGATAGATAGCAAGCTGTCCAACCCGAGGAAGCTTGCTGAGGAGGCGGACCGCTGGCTCAGCACCAGGGTCCACAAGGGTCCAGTGGGAGACTCCGCCAAGGGTGGGCAGGGTCCCCAGCAGAAGAGTGGGGGGGACAAGGGAAAACAGAAAGGGTTCCAAAAAGGCCCCCAAAGTAATCCCCAAGGGGACCAGCAGAAAGGTTCTCAGCCTCCCCCACCCCCAAAGCAGAATGGGGCCCCGACAGGTAGACCTGTTCCAAAGGGGCCCTTCAATTGTTTCAAATGTGGTGAGCCGGGGCACATATCCAGTGACCCCAAGTGTCGCCTGTTTGGAAAACCAGCACCCACTGGTGCTCCGCCCCGACAAGTGACTAGTGTTCACTTAGGAGAAGAAGTGATGGTCCCGGGGGGTGGAGATCCCGTTCAGATGACCCTAGTCTCACTAGGAGACAGTGAGATGGTCCCTACAAACTACCTGCCCTCTAACACTAAGAAATATGGGCAGGTGGTGATCATCAATGGTAGGGAAGCTGAGGCTCTTAGAGACACAGGAGCCAGTGTGACTGCAGTGAGGCAGCACCTGGTGTCTCAAGAGCAGGTTGTACCCCATGCCTACTGTAGGGTTATCAATGCTGACAACTCAGAGAGTCAATGTCCAATGGCTCAAGTTCCCTTCGAGTGGGGGGGGGGGTCTCTGGTACTCTGCAGGTCTGTGTGAGGAAAACCATGCCTGTTGACTGTTTGCTAGGGAATGACTTGGAGCACTCCCCTTGGGAAAAGGTGGAGAAGACAACTCACCTGAAGATGGTGGGTCTACCTGACTGGGCGTGCGTGACCACCCGGTCGATGGCAGCCAGTAGGGGTGATCAAGAGGTCCTGGGGCCTGAAGGAGAGGCCCAGGAACCGGCCTTAGGGAGAAGGCACAGGGGGCGCGGGAAACCGGCCCCTGAAGTTCCCACGGTCCAGGAGGAAGCAGACCTTGAGGGGGATGCCCTGGAGCCTACTGGGGAACAGATTGCTGAACTGGGGGACCTGCCTGAGCTGACCCATTGGCAGCAAGAAGGAGGACCCTCCAGGGAGGAATTCTGCAGGGAGCAGAAAGAATGCCCTTCTCTCGTGGGTATGCGGCAGCAGGCTGCAGACCAGGCCAATGGTGTTCAGGCCAAAACACATTATGTGTACTGGGAGAACGACCTCCTGTATTCAGAGCCTAAGGCTGCTGAACCTGGGTCAGCCCGTGTGCTGGTGGTACCCCAGAAGTTCAGAGCCTTCCTACTGGGACTGGCTCATCATGTGCCTTTAGCAGGACATTTGGGGATGGACAAGACCTATGACAGGCTTGTCACCCACTTTTACTGGCCCCAAATGCACAAGAGCTCAGATGCTCATTGTAGGACCTGTCCAACTTGCCAGGCAAGTGGGAAGAGCGGAGGGAAGAACAAGGCTCCCCTCCAACCCTTCCCTGTGGTCGGTACGCCATTCCAACGAGTGGGTATTGACATCGTTGGGCCTCTGGACCCCAAGACAGCCATGGGCAACAGGTTCATCCTGGTCTTGGTGGATCATGCCACCCGGTACCCTGAAGCTATCCCTCTGAGGACAGTGACGGCCCCCGTGGTGGGGCGTGCACTGATGGGAATTTTCTCACGAGTAGGATTCCCTCTAGAGGTGGTGAGCGACAGGGGGACCAACTTCATATCCAAGTATATGAAGTCCCTTTGGCAGGAGTGTGGTGTAACCTACAAGTTCACCACACCTTACCATCCCCAAGGTAACGGGTTGGTTGAGAGATTCAACCGAACCCTGAAGGGCATGATCATGGGCCTGGAAGGTCCAATGAGGCGTAAGTGGGACGTCCTCTTGCCATGCCTGCTCTTTGCATACCGCGAGGTGCCACAGAAGTCCCTAGGGTTCAGCCCCTTCGAACTGCTGTACGGTCACCCCGTGAGAGGACCACTGAGTTTGGTAAAGGAAGGCTGGGAGCAATCTCCCAGGAAACCTCCCCAGAATGTATATAGCTACATGCTGGCCTTCAGAAACCAAACCAGGCGCTTCAGACAACTTGCTGAGGCAAATCTGGAAGCCAGCCAGGAAGAGATGAAGCGGTGGTACGACCAGAATGTCACTCTGGTCGAGCTTCAGCCTGGACAAGAGGTGTATGTCTTGGCCCCAGTGGAACCCTGTGCCCTTCAGGATAAGTGGACAGGTCCATTTGAGGTTGTGGAGCGCAAGAGCCCAGTGACATACTTGGTGGACATGAAGACGCCCAGGAACCCTTTGAGGGTCCTACATGTCAACCGCCTCAAGCCCCACTTAAGAAGGTCCGAAGTGGGCATGTTGTTGGCAACTGATGATGGAATGGAGGAGGAGTCTGAGCCTCTTCCTGACCTCTTAGTGGCCTCTGAGAAAGATGGGTCAGTGGATGGAGTTAACTTCTCACCCACCCTGACCCCTGAGCAACAGGAAGACTGCCGCCAATTGCTGGGGCAGTTTCCAGATCTGTTCTCCCTGGTTCCTAGTGTCACAGATTGGTGCGTCCATGATGTGGACACAGGAGACAGCTTACCTGTGAAGCATAAGGCTTACAGAGTGACTGACAGGGTCCGGGCCTGCATCAAGGAGGAGGTCTCCAAGATGCTTGCTCTTGGGGTGGTTGAGTCTTCCAGCAGTCCTTGGTCCAGCCCCGTGGTCTTGGTCCCAAAGGCTGCTGCGCCGGGAGCCACACCTGAACTCCGGTTCTGTGTGGACTACAGAGGACTCAATTCGGTCACCAAGACTGACACGCACCCCATCCCCAGAGCTGATGAGCTCATTGATCGGCTAGGGGCTGCCCGGTTCCTCAGCACGTTTGATTTAACGTCTGGGTACTGGCAGATCGCCTTGACCGATGGGGCAAAGGAGAGGTCAGCATTCTCTACACCAGATGGGCATTTCCAGTTCCGGGTTATGCCATTTGGAATGAAGAATGCCCCTGCCACCTTTCAGAGATTGGTCAACCAGGTGTTGGCTGGGCTGGATGAGTTCAGTGCCGCCTACCTGGATGACATCGCGGTGTTCAGTGGCACCTGGCCAGAACACCTGCGACACCTCTGGGAAGTGTTGATGGCCCTGC
Source organism: Lissotriton vulgaris (assembly GCF_964263255.1). Taxonomy (NCBI): domain Eukaryota; kingdom Metazoa; phylum Chordata; class Amphibia; order Caudata; family Salamandridae; genus Lissotriton; species Lissotriton vulgaris. The sequence goes on along the minus strand of NC_141697.1, from coordinate 783,554,045 downwards.
GCAGAGCAGGCCTCACAATCAAGGCCAGCAAGTGCCAGATTGGGCAGGGTTCCGTGGTGTACTTGGGACTCCAAGTGGGGAGTGGCAAGGTGGCACCCTTGCAACCCAAAATTGAGACCATCCTGGCTTGGGAACCCCCAAGACCCAGACTGCAGTGAGAGCCTTTCTGGGGCTCACTGGGTATTACAGGAGGTTTGTCAAGGGCTATGGCACGATTGTGCCCCCCTTGACAGAGCTGACTTCGAAGAAGCAGCCCAGGAATGTGATTTGGACTGACACCTGTCAGAAGGCTTTTGACACCCTGAAGACTGCCATGTGCACGGCGCCCGTGCTCCTGGCTCCTGATTTCTCCAAGGAATTCATAGTGCAAACAGACGCTTCAGAGCATGGTGTAGGGGCCGTTCTCTCACAGATGACTGAGGAGGGCTTTGACCAACGCGTAGCCTTCATCAGTAGGAGGTTACTTCCACGGGAAAGTAGGTGGAGTGCAATAGAGCGAGAAGCATTTGCTGTGGTCTGGGCGCTGAAGAAGCTAAGACCCTACTTGTTTGGGTCTCACTTCCGAGTTCAGACGGACCACAGGCCCCACAGATGGTTGATGCAAATGAGGGGTGAGAACCCGAAACTGTTGAGGTGGTCCATTTCTCTACAGAGTATGGACTTTACGGTGGAACACCGCCCTGGCACAGATCACGCCAATGCTGACGGTCTGCCCAGATTTTTCCGCCTTAGTGATGTGGAACTCCCTGGGGAAGGGTAGTTCCCCCCACATTTCAGCTGGAGGGGACACATGTTAGACCTGGCACCTTGGCGTGAGTTTCCCTTTCACTTTTTGCTGGTGTGCCTCCGATGTTTTGCTGGTTTTCCGCTACTCAGGGCACTGTGCCACGGCTAACCCGTGCCGCAGTGCAAGTGCTCCCTACTGAAAACTGTACATGTGATTGATGTCCATGATTGGTTCATTGGATTTACTGTTAGTCCCTAGTAAAGTGCACCAGGAGTGCCAGGGCTTGTAACTGCCAATACTGCTAGTGGGCCTGCAGCGCTGGTTGCGCCACCCACAGAAGCAGCCGTAAAATGTGTCTAGGGTCTGCCATTGCAGAACCTGCGTGCAGTCTGGTACTGTCATGCTGGCTGGGCAAGTGCACCCACTTGCCAGCCTCTAAACCTTCCCTTAACTTCATATTAGTCACCCCTATGGTAGGCCTGAGGGCAGGGTGCATTGTAAGTGTAAGGTAGGACAAGCCCTGATGTGTGTGGCATGTCCTAGTAGTGAATCACAACCAAATTCGTGTTTCACTATTGTAAGGCTACCTGCTTCCTTTAGGCCAGATGGGCTGCTGGAATTATTACACTCTATAATCCCAGCAGGCTCAGGGAGCATGGTAGAGAGTCATGTTTAGTGTGCCTGAACTCAGAATAATAAAATATTTCTTTTAGTAAAGTTTATTTTAATATCCTGTGTTTGCCAATGCTACTTTTAGAAAGTTAGCATTTGCTTGCCTAACCATTTCAGCCCGCCTCTGCTGGTATGTGTATCTGACTGTCTGGGATGTATGAGTGACAGGACTGGGGGATGACAGGTGGTGAATGCGAAGATTACACCTTAGTGGGAGGTAGGAGTGGCTCTTGACTCTGAATCTAGCTGTGCCCTGCCACCACAATGCTGGCTCCACCCTCCTGGGGAGCGACTGATGACTCAGCCGACACCTGGCCCAGGAAGGGCGAAGCCCCATCAACAAGGTACTTCTGGCTGCCCCTGGCCACACAATGCTGGCTCCACCTCCTGTGGAGCGTCTGATGTGCCTGCCCCTCACACTGAAAGCAGAAGCCAGATTGCACCCAACAAAGTACTCAGAGACTGAAAGTGGCTATGCAAAGGCCCCCCTGGCCTGTAAGAACAAAAGAAACTGGGTATAAAAGAAGGAGCCCTGCTCCTTGTAAATTAGATCCTGTTTGTGCTACAGAAGAAACTCTGCCCGAAGAGAAGGACCTGGAAGGACAAGGAGGAGTGCTGTCTCTGGCCTGTGTCTGGTGCCTTGCTGCAGAAGGAGAGGAAAAGAAAAGACTACCAAGAGACTTTTGCTTTTATTGAACTTTGTGCCAAACTCTGCTGAAAGATCTCCAAGGGCTTGCTGCTGAACTTGCCCCCTGACCAGCGCCCCAGGACCAGTGGGCGCTACCCCCTGAAGAAAGCGACTGTGTGTGCTGCTTATCGCTGCAGCGCTGACTGAGGAGTCTGGGAGCGCTGGGCATCCCTGCCACGCTCCCCGTAATCCAGGGCATCGATATCCCCCCAAGCACCGTGACCCAAAGCAACAGCAAGAGCAACGTGAGGCCCAGCCGCCGCTGGCCCGAGCACCGTAACTGCCTCTGCACCGGGAGCCCCGAGAGCAACGTGAAGGAGGACCCGTCCGGTCCAAGCGCCCGAATTGACTGTGCCTCGCACCGTCAATCCACCTGCAAAGACGGACAGCCACCCTGCGATAACCCCCCTCTGGTCGGCATCCTGCCCGACAGCTCAGCTGTGAGCGCACAGCTGCAACCGGCACTTTGGCTGGGTACGTCCCGCACTTGGGGACCGTACTGCCACTTGCCGCCACCACACAGCCGCCGCCTCCAGGGTCGGAGCGAACGCCAAAGGACGGACCCTGCCGCCACAGAGCACCGCCGCCCCGGGTGACCCGTGACCTGCCCGGCTGAGAGCCGCAGCGCGCATCGACCCCGGAAAAGCAACGCGACGTGGGACAGCTCCCATTGAAGCCGCCCGCTCCACAAGAATTTGAAAGGTACTGTGTTTTGCCTCACGGTGCGAGCATCCTGCAATCCAAGCTCACACCGCGCCCTCTGCTTCGCAACGCGAGCCGCCTCTGAAACCGAGGCTCGCACTGCTCCTGGTCCTCGAGGCCCACGCGGGAAGCGTGAGCTTTGTCCGGCCGGGCCCGATCTCCTCTCTGAAGCGAGCGGAGACAGCGGAAAGCGCATTGAGGCGCTACAAAACATTGAACCTTGCTGAATCTGGGCAGAAGGCCCAAAAGATTGCTTATTGCTAAGAAAGAACTGTGGCAACGGAAACTAAGTAAACTGGAACCGCTATTGAAAGTTTGACAACTGTATTTACAAGCCTGCTTGAAATTATATAAAGAATATATATTTTTACAAATACAGTTTGGTGTCATTGTGTGGCGGGTTGGTTGTGACGGTGTTATATTGCAAATGTTTAACCCTATGTGCCCCAGAGATTAGCCTAAGACTGCTTAAGCCACACTACCTAGAGGGTAAGCAGAGGTTGTCTTGAAGGTAACCCTCAGCCCTGACGAGGAAGAGAGAGTCCCTGCTTGTCGCCAGTACTGCACTGCGCCAACTAGAGCCTCCCCCTTCCTACAAACAGCAACTTACAGCACTAGATAAAGCACTGCTGCTCTCTCCGGACTATGAGGGACAAAAACACCGATAAGCACTACTTGCGGAATTCAGAGAAGCAGACAGGGAAACTCAATTCCAGGGTAAACATGCCACAGCACATAGATACGGCGAGGGTGAGAGACCGGGATGCACCTTATCACAACTGCTGAGACCCCCATATGCTAAATCGTACATCACAGAACTTAGCACTGAGTCGGGACCCCTCCTAACAGATATGTTTGAGATCCATGCTGAATTCCTTGCATATTACGAGACCTTATATGCGTCCAAAATTGTGCACAATTCTGCAGATCAAGATGACTATTTTTCAGAGATAGCTTTGGTCTACATGGACAAATTCATGCAAGATTTCCTTGCTGAACTTTTCTCTTCAGACGAAATCATCAGGGCGATCAAAGCTTTGAATGGCTCCACTGCCCCGGCCTTGTGGCTTTACTGGTGATTTTTATTGAATGTACAAAGACATATTATTGGCCTCTTGGCTTCTTGAGGTGTATAATAAGGCATTAGAACGGAAACAGCTGCCTCCTACTCTCAGAGAGGCAGTGATTGTTTTGCTGCCAAAGCCTGGCAAAGACCCCTTGTTAAGCGGGTCTTATAGGCCACTGTCATTGTTAAACTTAGACTACAAAATCTTGGCAAAAAATGATCGCTTTGCGTCTAGCCCACTTATTGGACAAAATAATATCCCCAGTCCAATCTGGATTTGTACACCATAGATCTACTTCCTTGAATCTGCGTACACTATTTGCTGTAATACACAGACTTAATCCAGAAATTCCAGCTGTAGCAGTCCTGTTGGACACAGAGAAAGCATTTGACGACTTGGAGTGGCCCGTATTACTATCGGTAATGCGCAGGCTGGGTATGCCCAGGGAGTTCATTGATCTCACAGCCCTTCTATACTCCGCCCCCACTGCCAGGATACGCATAAATGGCACACTATCCCGCTCCTTCACTTCATCACGGGGAACCAGGCAGGACTGCCCCCTATCACCACTCCTACTCATACTAGCAATGGATCCACTAGTCAGACAGTTTCAGGAACGCCATCTGTAGAGAGGACTCCAGTTTAACACAGGGTCCCTTCTGGTGTCGTTATATGAAGATGACGTTATTCTCTATGTTCAGGAGCCACAGACTAACCTAGACGCGCAAGTCAGAGAGATTATTCAATTTGTCAGATTCTCTGGCCTAAGAATAAACTAGCATAAGTCAGTGAAATTCCCCTTACTACAAGCACAATGAGATGGGATTGCGAGTGCCCTCTTGCTGGGGCACTGACTTGGTTAAATACCTGGGGATTAATATTCATTTGGATGCCTCCGAAATGATTCGACTAAATTATGGTACGGCTGTTCACAATCTCAAAATGCAGGTGGACAAGTGGCTCTGACTCCTGCTTTCAATTGCAGGACTTGTAGCGTTGATCAAAATGATTGTCCTCCCCAAATTCCTGTATCTCTTTAGCAATATTCCTATCCCACTACGAGTCGATTCTTCATGACATTACGAACCCACCTCATCCGACTGACTTGGGGAGGCAGATGGCCTAGGGTCCGCTGGGAGGTTATGACATTGCCTTACTATAGAGGAGCATTTGGTGTTCCCAATTTTCAGCTATACTACTTAGTAGCACAGTGCAGCTATGCACACTACTGGTTCCACCTGGATGCCAGAATCCCGTATCTTCGTCCAGAGGCTGATCTGGTCTTACCCGACACACTTAACGCAGTGCTACCTCAGGGCTTCCCACGAGACCAGAACGACATCCAAACGGTCTCTACCACTAGTTGGGCCTTGCAGAAGCTGGTTAGGATTATGGGTTCCCCAGTGCTATATTCTCCTGGGCTTCTGATCCCCAACAACCGTTGGATACCCATCACGGGGGAAAAGATTGTGCAACGAACACGTTCCAAATATGATTTGCAAGCAGTTGGAGATTTGTACATTGCATTGCAAATATTTTCTGTCTCGGAAGGGGTTAAGTTTAGTGACTCCTTCATGGACAAATGTGTACTTAACCACATGAGGTCAGCATTGAGGGCAATTGTCCCTGGATTCACTTTGGAATCTGAACCGTTCTTTCCCCTCTCCGCTGTTTTGGATAGTACCGGGGGGAAACATTTAATCTCCAAGATGTACATGGCATGTGCAGATATAATCCCAATAAATGACGCCAAATTAAGGGCTTCCTGGGAGGCGGATCTGGGGCACCCCATTCTGGATGACCAATGGGCAGTATGTTGCAGTCAAACCAAGGAGGTATTCCTGAACAGTAGTCACAAGCTGATTCACTTTAAATTCCTGCGGAGAACATACATTACCCCCAAGATGACACATAGGCTTAACCCGGACAGATCCCATTGTTGTTCAAAGGGTAAATTCCCACATGCAGATTTTGCTAATCTCTCCTGGAACTGTGGCAAAATTAAAACCTTCTGGGCCGCAATTTCCCAAACACTAGGGGAAATGATAGATTTAGACATCGAACCCACGCCAGAAGTGGTACTGCTGGGCTATGTTACAAACATTCCAAAGGCTGTCTGGAAATTTACTGCTATAGGGTTACTTCTGGCTAGGAGAGTAATTGCAATTAAATGGGAGCGCAAATCTGCTCTGACTCTAAAGGACTGGCTAAACAGTCTTGCGTATTGCAACACCAACTATGATCTCTACTCCACTACGCTTCCTCTGACGTGTTGCCCTAGGGACATTTGGGGCCTGTTCAAACACTATACGTCAGCAGCACAGTTGGAACCTGCCACAAAACTTTAACGCGGACTTGTAACAACTGGGGTAGGCTGAGCAGATAGTACATTGACTACAAGGTACAGAAATTTAATTATTAATCATGTCTAAATGTATTTATTTTTGGTATCTTCATACAGGTTGTACAAAACGATGATAGGTCGGAGTGTCGCTCACACAATTGCTGATTTAAATGTTCACACTGTGCTTAATAGTGTTGTGACTAGAGATTTTATGTGGAACTGCCGTGTTACTTATTTTCTGCTATATGGGCACTGTCATTACATAATTGTAGAAGATATTGAAGATGTGTAGTTATACTTTTAAAACTGGTAAATAAAGTTTAAAAAATGCTTTTGAAGAAAAATGTTTTTCAAGCTATAGCTCTAAAAAGTGTCCGTAGTTATAGTCCGAACCACTAAAAGCATTAGAAAGCCATGAATGCCCAAAAATTATAGGAATGTCAATTTTGTCTTAGAGTTCCAAATTAGAGCTTGTTTTACCCAGCACACGACGAGCCAAATGAGTCAATTATTTATGTGTCCTGGCTGGTAGATGCAACAATTGAGCACAGATGCTGTTCCATGCTGTCCGCAGCCGGTGCTGGGGCAGCCTGTGCACCATCCAAAGCCTGGGTGTCATTGAAGGAGGCGATGTCCAGACCAACAGGTGCCGTTACTACCTGCGGTGGCTCAAGGAATGCCGCCATCAACATTGGAATATGCTGGGGACACTGCAGAACATGGGCTGTTATTGGGTCCAGTAGAGCATTCACGTCCGGTGGTGCACATGATGTGAGTGTCAAACAAAGGCCCAACATGCATTCTTCTCCACAAAACAGGCATTGGAGGACAGGTAAGATGAAGTACATCCAGACTGGTCGAAATGACGAGAAACAAGATGCACTTAGTTCTCTTAGGCGAGGCGTGCCTAGATGTTGTACCATGCGGTCACAGTATTTACGCTCAAGGAGTGCTTTTTCCATCTCCTTGGTGACTGGGACATCCATTGCGTAGCAGATAGAAGACAATCAGGATACCTGCTATTAGAAACAGGATTATTGGAAGTCCTCCAAAGTATGCTTCCGTATGCTTCTGAATACAAAGTGTACGAAGTTTGGTATAACTCCAAGTACCATCTGAAAGGTGCCTAGAAGTCCAGCACCTATGGTCTTAAATAGGTGGACAATACCAGTCGTATCAGACATGTTAAAGATACGATTTACCATTTCTATGAAATGGAAAGGGCAGTTTGTATGGATAAGTGCCTCTATCTCTGCTGAAGATCTTGCGATCTGGAGATCAAAAGTCTCTTAAGCGCACTGACCACTCACACCCAGACCACCCTCGACAGGAACAGACGCACGTGGCAGGAGGACATTCTCGATCTGACCGACGACTGGGCAGAGGCCATTGCCAGCCGACGGGGCGCTGAAGTTTCCACACGGTACCGCACAATTCAAGTATCTACACTGCGCGTATTATACTCAAACCTGACTCTGGAACATGGGCGTCATCCAATCCCCAACATGCTTACGATGCGATAGAAGAAGGGACATTTTTTCAAACAGTCTGGGGCTGCTCCGCATTGCAACCCTTCTGGCGCAGGGTATCCTCTTGCCTCAGTAGTGTACTATCTTGGGAACTCCCATATGGACCACGACTCGTCCTCTTGCATAGTATGGATGAGATAGGGAGCAATAAATATAAACAGCATTTACTCATTTACTCTTTTTGGCCCTTACTATCGCCAAACGTGAAATTGCACAGTTATGGAAAGGGATTTCCCCCTGACTTTAGGCAAGTGGAAAGCAGAGCTAGATAAATGTATTGGTGCAGAGATTGCAGTGTTTTTGGCACAGGGTTGCCCCCATAAGCACCAGAAGATTTGGACTCGCAGGCAAAGTTTTGTGGGATTGAGCTCCCTCCTCTACCATCCCCGGACCCCTAACCAAAATCACCACATAGGTATATTCCTCTAGACATAATTACTCCACACTATGCAATTGTTTGTCATTCTGGGAGAGTATCTTGGATATGAATACATGAGTCTGCAATTCTCTGCATATTATTTTGGTTGTTTTTTCCTAAGGGCACAGACTTCTGTAAAAGCATGGCTTTCATTCTGCTTAGAGAATCAAATCGTGTTAAAAAAACATTCAGTGAAGGCCATAACGACGCCTCCCTGACTGTATGTGTAGATGGAAACAATACTTGCATATCTGGTATGCCTGGAGCTGACGGTTACCAGATATGTGATGCCCAGAAGCAGTCCGCAGAAGCCTTGATCGTTCAGCATCAAGCAATTCCCATTTGAAAGTAGCTCAAATGCTGGAGTAATCACTGCAGCTGGAGCACCCCTCAGATGACAGGACAAGTTCACTACAGAACCATTACAAGCCCCATGTAACATTATATCCTGGCATATGGGTGATCCACTTCAAGCGTTCTCACAGTTTGTACCGCTAAGAAACACTTCTTGATCCCCACTCCAGCATTGACATCTGTATGGTAATTCCCATGATTCGTTAATGTATTCCTTACCCAATTTTTCATATCTGCCTGCCTGTTTTTGTTCAAGACAATACTAAAACTGAAAAGTAGTGACTGATAGAGTTATGTGGCCATGGATTAGTCATTCTGTGGACGGTGATTTTGCCACTGTAAATGGTAATCTATCCAGTTTTTCGATACGCAGCATTGTATATTTTGCGCCCCTGTGTGCTATTTCTATCTGTTTATCTGTTAGATCATGGGTACTCACAAACTTTCTTTCGGGGGCCAAATTTACAGTATGGGTTGTGGCCGAAGGCTTCACCGGTGGGGGCGGGGTCAGTGGGGGAGGGCACGGAGCTAGAGCCCAAAAAAAACTATGACCGTGACACAGGCCCCTGCAGTGGACACTTTTGTCCACTGAGCCACCTGACCCGGTATACACATGTCTCTCTCTCTCTCTCTCTCTCTCTCACTCTCTCTCTTTCTTTCTCTCTCTCTCACTCTCCCTCTCTCCCAGTCTGTCTCCCTCCCTCTCTCTCTCTCTGGCTCTCTCTCCCAGTCTGTCTTTCTCCCTCTCTCTCTCTATTTATCCCTCTCTATCTCTCTCTCCATCTGTCTCCCTCTGTCTCTCTCCATCTGTCTCCCTCCCTCTGTCCCCCTCTCTCTCTGTCTCTCCTTCTCTCTCTGTCTCCCTCCCTCTCTCTCCCTCCCTCTCTCTCTCTCCCTCCCTCTCTCTCTCTCTCTCTCTCTCTCTTCCTCTCTCTCTCTCTGCCTCCCTCTGTCTGTCCCCCTCTGTCTGTTTCCCTCTGTCTGTCTCCCTCCATCTGTCTCCCTCTGTCTCCGTCTGTCTGTCTCCCTCTGTCTTTCTCCCTGCCTCGCTCTGTCTGTCTCGCTCTGTCTGTCTCCCTCTGTCGTCCTCCCTCTGTCTCCTTCTCTCTGTCTCCCTCTCTCTCTCTGTCTCTCTCAATCTCTCTCTCTCTCTCTGTCTCCCTCTCGCTGTGTCCCTCCCGCTCTCTCTCCCCCTCTCGCTCTCTCTCTCTGTTTCCCTCTCCTCCCTCTGTCTCCCTCCTTCTGTCTCCTTCCCTCTGTTTCCCTCCCTCCATCTCCCTCCCTCTCCCTCCCTCTGTCTGTCTCCCTCTGTCTGTCTCGCTCTGACTGTGTCCCTCCCTCTCAGTCTCCCTCTCTATGTCTCCCTCTCTGTCTGTCTCCCTCTCTCTGTCTCCCTCCCTCCCTCTCTCTTTCTCCCTCCCACTCCCTCCCTCTCCCTATGTCTCCCTTTCTCTGTCTCCCTCTCTCTCCCCCTCTGCCTCCCTCTCCGTCTCCCTCTGTCTCCCACTCCGTCTCCCGCTCCGTCTCTCTGCCTCTGTCTGTCTCTGTCTCTCTGCTTCTCTGTCTCTGTTTCCATCTGTCTCTGCCTCTATCTCTCTGTCCCGGTCTCTGCCTCTATATGGCTCTGTCTGTCTGTCTCTATCTGTCTCTGTCTGTCTGTCTCTATCTGTCTCTATCTTTGTCTGCCTCTATCTCCATCTGTCTGTCTCTGCCCCTATCTGTCTCTGCCCCTATCTGTTTCTGCCTCTATCTGTTCCTGTCTTTATTTCTGTCTCTTTGTCTGTTGTTGCCTCTATATGTCTCTGCCTCTATCTATCTGTCTGTCTGTCTGTCCCTGTCTCTATCTGTCTTTGGCTCTTTCTCTCTGTCTCTGCCTGTGTCTGTCTGTGCCTCTGTCTGTCTCTGCCTCTATCTGTCTCTGCCTCTATCTGCCTCTTCCTCTATCTGTCTCTGTCTGCCCCTGTCTCTATCTGTCTCTGCCTCTATCTGTTTCTGCTTGTCTCTATCTGTCTCTCCCTGTCTCTATTTGTTTCTCTTTGTCTCTATCTGTCTCTGTCTCTATCTGTCTGTCTCTGCCTGTCTCTGCCTCTATCTGTCTCTGTATCTGCCTCTGCCTCTGGCTCGGCCTCTATCTGTCTCGGTTCAGAGCAGGAATATCAACGGAGAAATATCGAGAGACATAAATATCCCTGCAACCATATTTTGGGGAAGAAATATCGACAGCCAAAATATCGTTGACAAGAATATCGACTGACAGGTAAGTAACATTGATTTAAAAAATATCAATGTCTTAAATATCGTTTACAAAAATATAGTTGACAAAAATATCGAATTATTAATTATATTATGTATTTCAGTGTTTTTAATGAGAATTGTTTGTCATTTTATTATATGTTTTAGAATGTTACTAGTTATTAATTTATTTTAAGTTTAATTTTGTGTTTTTTGATCTGTGGCAGGTTGTGGGTTTACAGGGGAATAGGGTGGGAAGTAACTTAATTATATAGATTTAAATATTTATTTATAGTAGTTAATATATTTTTTAATTGAATTTTGTGTTTTTAGTTCCGTAGTGGGTTGTAGGTTTATAGGGGAATAGAGTGCAAAGTAATTTAAATATATTGAATAATTAATGTGTTAATTGATTAATTAATAATTGTTTGATAATTAGTAATTAATTTCAATTAATCAATTAATAATTATGTAAATGTTTTGATTAATTTTAGGTGTGTGTGTCATGTTTATTTGTGTAAATGGTGTGAATGGTGGTAAGTAAATAATTGTTTATTGATTAATTATTAAATATTTGTACATTAATTTCCATTAATTAATTAATTATTATTAATTTTAATTTTGTAATTAATTTAGGTGTGTGTTGTAGATATTGTAGTGTCAATTAATTATTTTTTATTATCTTTGTTAATAATGATATATTTTAATTTATATAATAATTATGTTAATATTGGAAATTAAATTTAATAAAAATGTTGATGTTTTTGTTTTTTATTGTTGTGGGATCCAGCACCTTCCCTACTGTTGCACTCACTGGAGTGGGAATAGTAATGTTTACCCCTCCGCTATCTAGCGCTTTCCCTACTATTGCACTCACTGGAGTGGGTATAGTAATTTTGACCCCTCCGCTATCCAGCGCTTTCCCTACTGTTGCACTCACTGGAGTGGGAATAGTAATTTTTACCCCTCCGCTATCCAGCCCTTTCCCCACTGTTGCCCTCACTGGAGTGGGAATAGTAATTTTTACCCCTCCGCTATCCAGCCCTTTCCCCACTGTTGCCCTCACTGGAGTGCGAATAGTAATTTTTACCCCTCCGCTATCTAGCGCTTTCCCTACTATTGCACTCACTGGAGTGGGTATAGTAATTTTTACCCCTCCGCTATCCAGCGCTTTCTCTACTGTTGCACTCACTGGAGTGGGAATAGTAATTTTTACCCCTCCGCTATCCAGCCCTTTCCCTACTGTTGCACTAACTGGAGTGGGAATAGTAAATTTTACCCCTCCGCTATCCAAAGTTTTCCCTACTGTTGCACTCACTGGAGTGGGAATAGTCATTTTTACCCATCCGCTATTTAGCGCTTTCCCTACTGTTGCCCTTACTGGAGTGGGAATAGTAATTTGTACCCCTCCGCTATCCAGCGGTTTCCCTACGGCTGTACTCACTGGAGTGGGAATAGTAAATTTTACCCCTCCGCTATCCAATGTTTTCCCTACTGTTGCACTCACTGGAGTGGGAATAGTCATTTTTACCCATCCGCTATCCAGCGCTTTCCCTACTGTTGCAGTCACTGGAGTGGGAATAGTAATTTTTACCCCTTCGCTATCCAACGCTTTCCCTACTGTAGCACTTGCTGGAGTTGGAATAGTAAATTTTACCCCTCCGCTATCCTAAGTTTTCCCTACTGTTGCACTCACTGGAGTGGGAATAGTCATTTTTACCCATCCGCTATTTAGCGCTTTCCCTACTGTTGCCCTTACTGGAGTGGGAATAGTAATTTGTACCCCTCCGCTATCCAGCGGTTTCCCTACTGTTGTACTCACTGGAGTGGGAATAGTAAATTTTACCCCTCCGCTATCCAATGTTTTCCCTACTGTTGCACTCACTGGAGTGGGAATAGTCATTTTTACCCATCCGCTATCCAGCGCTTTCCCTACTGTTGCAGTCACTGGAGTGGGAATAGTAATTTTTACCCCTTCGCTATCCAACGCTTTCCCTACTGTAGCACTTGCTGGAGTTGGAATAGTAATTTTTACCCCTCCGCTATCCAAAGTTTTCCCTACTGTTGCACTCACTGGAGTGGGAATAGTCATTTTTACCCATCCACTATTTAGCGCTTTCCCTACTGTTGCCCTTACTGGAGTGGGAATAGTAATTTGTACCCCTCCGCTATCCAGTGGTTTCCCTACTGTTGTACTTACGAGAGGAGAGGACATCCTCCGCTTGCTACAATTCAAGAGGTTCAAATGGAAAAACTCATCATGTTCGAAGAGTTCCCGGTATGGAATGAAGGACTTTGCAATAATGCTATGGAACTAGTTCCTCTTGAACCTGAAGTTCGAAATTGCTATTTGACTAAATACAGATGTCTACATCAACATGCCTCAACAAGAGCAAGTTATGATTTCTACAAATCCTGATGCAATACCAATAATTGATCGAACTGCTTCTGGCTACTTCATAAACTTTGATACATTTTCTGTGGATCCAAGTGAACCTGAAACGATGCCAGCCCAAAAAAAAAGCAAACAGCAAGTTAAAGATTTTCTGAACTTTCTTAAAAAGACTTACCTTGTATGACCTTGGATAGAACTATGGGTAATAACAGAGATACTTTTCTTTCTTTTCTGGGTAGGCTTAGTAATAGTTTTTAGCATGCTTGTTAATGGCAAATATCTTCTACAAAGCCTTACAGCCCAAAAGATTAATTTAATTTTGAAATCACATCAATCATCTCATCGAGAACAAAGAGACTTGTTATCAGTGAACATTACAGCAGTTCCTATACCGGATGGTATAGTTTGGGACGAATATGTGACGTTACAACGCATGCTAATACATCGCATGCTGTTGCAATGCAAATTTTTACTCCGACTTTCTACTAATCAGTATCGGCCACATAGTGTGGTTTGATTAGATCGAGTGAGACAAATCTTTTCTCCTTTTTTCTGGCAAAAGGCGGTAGAAGTACAGTTCTTGTTACTTTCACTGCTAGGACCGGTACAGGCTTTCTGTAGGATGGCCCAAATTCATTCTTGTCCGCTATTTTCTCTGTGACCAGATCCCCAACTTCTGGGATCCAGACAGGTCTTGATGTGACTGATGTGATTTACCCAGTGGCGGTCTGCTTCAGGTGGACATTACTTTGTTGTGTCCTGGATTCATTAGGATCCTGTAAAACAGCCAAACGATCATGGATGTCAAATGGTTTTTCATCCGCCACTGCGCTTACACAATCAAGATCAGGTACCCACATTCTTGTCCCAAATAGGACCTCATATGGAGTGACCCCCCCAAGAGAACTTTTTGGCATATTGTTCAGAGCCCGATGCACTCCATACAGATATTTTACCCAGCTCCCACCCGTGCCTAATACTCTAGCTGTTAAAGACTGCTTCAAGTCTCGGTTTTTCCTCTCCACGACCGAATTTCCCTTGGGATGGTATAGAGAGGAGTAATGCAATCACCCAATCCTCGCATGGCCTCCTTGGAAGCCCTAGAGCTAAACGCAGGGCCCTGGTCAGAATGTAATGTGTAATCTTTTATAACAGTTTGAGCGTCAGCCGAGCGCTGAGGCCACACCCATAGGAATCTTGACCAGGAATACACTGCAACCATGAAATATCTGTAAGCCCCATCTCTTTTTAAGGGCCAGCAGTGGTCCAAGTAAACACATGCTAGTGGTTTGTCAGATATTAACAATGGTGTCTGGACGTGTTATGGTGGAACCTTTCATCTGCTGGCAGATGTCGCATTTTAAGACATAGGGGCCCATTACGATGGCGTGCGGACTTTGTCCGCCCGCCATTGCTGCGGCGGTCCCGCAAATGGCATTAGGATGCTCCCACAAGACTGGCGGGGACATCCCCCATTTTAAACATTGAGGCGGGCGGTGCTGCAAGCAGCACCCGCCGTAATGTGTAAAATGCATGTTGTGCATTTGAATGCACAATGTGACGGGCAACGCGTGATGCCTGCCACCTTTTGCATGCAAATGCAGGGGGGTACCATAGGTATCTCCCATGTGCACCCCCACTCCCACGAACACCCTGGGGGCCCGCAATGGGCCCCCAAAGACAAAACCACATGCCTTTCCATGGCGGAGTCTCCACCGTGTCAAAGGCATTTCACCGCCATGATGATAATACGAGCGGATTGCCTACCAGCGGAAAACCGGCAGACGTCTTCCGGTCCGCCAGGGTCCCCCCGCCATCGTAATGTGGCGGGGGAAAAGTTATGCGGGTGGTAGATTTTGGCAGGCCAACGCCATATGGGCCCGCTGTCATAATGACCCCCATAGTCTTTAGTCTGCTTTGTTAATCCAGGCAACCAATAGCGTTGTTTCAACAAGGAAACAGTCACCCTAACTCCTGCATGTGCAGAACCTATACCCTCGTGTGCTGCTAGAAATAAACCTAACCTACGGTCCATGTTTGGAATTACTCTATCCCCCACTCCAGGAATCCGAGCAAATGGAATGTTATTGGCATCTAACTTGTAGGAGTATTTGAGTGGAAATCATTTTGGTACAGCACCGTTTTTTTACGCAAAGCAATGACAGCTACCAGCATCTCACTGTCTATTTTCGTTTTAGAATGAGTGATTGCAGATACAGAAGCCATACGTACAGCCCCCTTTGTGGCTTCATCAGCCAATGAATTCCCTTCAACATGAACGCCATCACGCTCATGCCTCAGTGTATATATCACGTGAGCCCTTGGTAGTTCGGTCTTCAGCTCCACTACTTGTTCCCATAGCTTTTTTAGGCTTAATTGTGCCACCTTTTGTGTCTTTGAACCTGTTTTGAATCCAGTCTTTCAAGTATTCATTATATGACTGTACATAGTAAAAGGCATCACACACAATTGGTGTGTGGCATTCTCGATCCATATATGCCAGTATCAAGGCTTTTAACTCTGCCAATTGTGTTGTACAGTCTCCTAGAGATTGCATTTTGGTGCAACTCGGATGGAACTTTCCAACCAGCATGCGACCGTTAACGATTGCACATTGTAGCGTTCACGGGCTCACAGGAAAGGTATACGGTTAGAATAGGGAAGATACATGCCACACCTTTCTCTGTTGTTGAATGCACCCTTCAATTATCACCACAGCGCTCCCAGGACTACAGCTCCCAGAAGGCTTTGGGCCATAGACCCGGAACCAGTCGGAACACTTGTGTTATAGCCCCGCCTCCTGAGAGCCTCGGTGCTTGACAAACTTCCCGAAGGCCGTAGCAGATGGTGCTTCCCCGCTGGAGGAAGCCTTTCGTCGAGTCTTTCTCCGCCCTGACCTACGAACAGAAACCTGCGGAGCAGCCATCTGCAGCATTCAGGTATTTCCCGAGGTGCATTGTCAAGAGTATTTGTATTTTTTGTATTTTTGTAGTAGTATTTGTATAGCGCACCGAATCGACCCCCGAAGGGGTATCTCAGGCGCTTGTACGCATACCGCTGTGGAACCCTTCCAGGCTTTTCCCTGTGAAGTGCCCACTCCTGGGCACCCCCAAGGTGAAGCCAGGCATCCTAGCATTGTTGGGGCATTGTGGAGATTAAGCAAGCTATTGCCCAGAGTTGCAGAGTGGGACCCATGATTAGAATAGGCACCGAGGCGAGAATTATCAGGTCCACGGGAATTGAACCCTGGTCCCAGGCTAGACCTCTGCATCAGGGTCTGCTGCTCTAACCATTGAGCCACACTTCTCCACAGTGGAAGACTGCTGCCGGAGGAGCTCTCCTCTTGATACGCGGTTGTGACTGCTGCCGTGCAGAGTGCTCTGCAGTCGCTTGTGAACCCGATACTACCAGGATTGGTAGCTTTTGATATTTATTGTTACAGGAGCCGAGGGGGCTCTCTGTGCTTTGTTCTTTCCCGCTCCCTTCCCGGAGCGCCTCAGCTGCAAGATCAGCAGCGGCGTCTATTTGTGTTCTCCCAGCCGTTCCTTTCCACCAAGACGTGACGACTTCTTTAGGTCGTATTGGTAGGAAAGGACGCCAGTGCACTGATGTTCAATTGGAACCGGGAGCAGGGTTCCTGAGTAAGGAACACACCTATGCAAGAAATAGGTTAGATACTTTCCCTGCCTTATATCTGGAACTTCTAACCCTACTGACTCCTACTTGGATTCTAACAACGACCAGTGCTATATTGGATCAGGACATTGGGGTGTATACATAGGATAAACTGGAGCCAGCCACTGTACGTGAGTGTAATCTTATCTGAATCTGAGTATCAGGGTGTATGCTCTCTGTGTCCTTACTGTCTTCTTTCTTGCCTCCTATATACAGTACCCCAGGCAGAAACAGACGCCCCAGACCAGACCTGTGAAGTAACAGGATCTCTTTTGTTGTTTTATCCACTTCCCTTTTCCCTTGGGTACTTCCATTTCTGATATTGTCTTTATACTTTGTGGATGTGGTAGTGTTCAGGGTAGGAGGGAGACCATTCTTCACGGCATCGTTCCCGCTGGCTGATCTAGACAGGTTAGTGGCAACCTCTTACTTGGAGCTGCTGACAACTCTGACACACATGCCCCGCTATATTGCTGCTTACTTCCTATGGCCGGTTGAGCAGATCCATCAGTATAAATCATATATTCATACTGATCTAGAGGCATTATTTCATTTGGTAGAGGATATTCTTGTTCGTATTGCAGGAATGATTGTGTCTTTAAATTTGGGTCGCACCTGTATTCTACATCTGTTGCAGTGAGAGAATTAGCCCATTGTATCCATCTTGGATGTAACACATTATCGTCAGGAACGCTTGGCTTTGTCACAGCCTCTAAGGCTGGAACAGGAGTCACTACTATTATTCGTTTCCTCTGTGCCAGTGCTCTTTCTCTTACTACCAAAAGAGATGATGATGGCTGATTATCCAGAAACCTGTCCCAGGGTGCTTGTTTCTGGTCCAGGGAAGACATGGCTTGGCAGTTCGGGCTGGACTGTTCCCATGAGGCACAGGGTCAGACTGATTTACATATGGCCATGTCTGAACTGGGGTGGTGGAGTGAGCTAAAGAATGATAATGGATTAAACCCAGATCAGTTGACTCGGGGTGAGTGTTTGATTTGCTCAACCGCTCCGTCCATCATCCCCTTTGGTATCCCTTTCTCTTACTACAGCAGTCTGTACTGCTGTCAGAATCTTTTCTGTAGATGCAAAGTGCTTCTCAGCATTTGTATACAAATGTGATTTGTATGCAATTGGTACTGTTTCACCTTCATTATATGTCAGATATGTGTACCCAGATTTACCCGCAATTATTCGGATCACCAGGTTGTGTACATTAACACGTGTCTGTACGTATTTGGAAGCTATCATGTCAGCTTGTAAGGAACAAAGAGTATCTGTGTGTTCCTGTGTCCATTGTCTTACTGAAAAATCATGTTTAATTAAGTCGTAGAAAGGTTTTTCTCTGTCTGCGTAATCTAAAATGTATGTTCGACCAAAATTTAGGAATCCCAGTATTGACTGTACATTTTTTAAAGATATTGGAGTATGGAGCAGCGCGCATTTTTCCAAAAAATTGGCTGCCAGGCTTTTCCCTTCACTTGAAAGCTCTTATCCTAAAAACAGGACATTGAGGTGGGCTATTTTTGATTTTTGAAAGTTAAATTTGTAGTCCTCAGATGCAAATCCCCAAATTATGGTACTCAATCTGTTCAAGTGTTCCTCTAGATCTTCATCCATCAGATAAATATCATCCACATAGGACAACGCCTCTTCATACAATATTTGAAGTAACTTGGTTACTCTGGCTGAGAACAACCCCAGACTGTTCTGATACCCCTGGGGGAGTCAACAAATTGCCTCTGGGAACCTAGTGCTGAGAATGCTGTTAGATACCTGCTTTCAGGTGCCATATTTTGGCAGAAAAATCCTTTTGCGATATCACGTGTCGTTTTGTATTTTTTACGCATAATGTTATTCATTAATGGGGCATTGTGTGCATTTTGGACTGCAAATGTCTTAGTGCAAGAGTTTAAATGTCTGTAATCTAAAACTAGGCGATATGAATTGTCAGGTTTCATGACTGGCAACAAAGGATTATTCATTGATGAGGTGCAATTTTTGATCACCTCTTCGTATTCAAGTTGATCTAAGATCTCCCTGACCTGTTTGTTAGCTTCTTGCTTTATTGGATACTGCCTCTGTGCAGTAGGATTTTTTTAAAGGAATTATATGGTGGGTCGCATCCTCATCCCAGCAAACATATTTTTGTATAATGCTGGAGCCTGGGCTACAGCCCACTCCTGCGCATAGGTATGCTGCAAGTGTCTGGGAATATGGCCCGAGAATGCTGGTATAATTACAGCTTTTCCTTTAGGGCAACCCATGACAAATGCTGGCGGCCAGACACATTCAGCTAATAAAATGTCATAGCCAAACGTAAGGTTCTCCCAAAAGAGACCTCTCACTGTTCTACATTTGTCCCCCTCTATCTGGAGCGCTATTTCATATACTTTATGTGAGACACTTATCCTAGTATCGGGTGTTTCTCCCGTGATATAATCATTCAAGTCCGCTATCACCAGACATTTCACCAGGTTCTGATAAGCTATTGTTACTTCTGCTGCACTGTATAGCATCATAAGAGCCCTTTCCCCATTCAGTAGATGAGTCCTTGGAATTCTGGGCATGTCTGATCTTTAGAGTGACCTGCAACTTTCTTCTTTTTGAACTGTGGCTTTTGCTTTGGTTTTTCTTCTTTTTTAGAAGTGTAATCTTGAGCGTGCTGCTTGTCTCTGGACTTTGTACGCTATTCTTGTCTGTCTGACCGTCCTTCCCTCTCGGAGATTTTCGATGAATCCTGAAAGGAACAAGAGGAACGTATATCAGTATCCTGATACCTGTCAGGTTTTCTAATATTATCCCTACTCCTAAGGTTAAACCTCTTTTCGGAGGGCTCCTGTGGAGGAGATCTACCTCAGGATTGAGATCTGTTCTCTTTAAATGTTTGTTGTTTTTTATTATCCCACTTCTTATTATTTGAAGCAGGTGTCTGCTTGGAAGTGTCCTTTTCAGACCTGCCCATCAGTTGTGGTTTTAAAGCTTTCTCACCCAATCTGTCTCTGCCTAATTCTGCATATTCTGTTTAAATTATATTTGGTAGTTTGTATTCCTGTTCTTAAGGACTGAACTTCCTTAGGCGTTGGCGGATAGCCACTGAAGCTGCTTCCCCTTTATTATTAGCTAATATTATGGCTGATACCTGGGCATTGTTACCTAGTGACTTCATCCCTAAGTTCAGAGCAGGCTCTGCTCCGTACTCATTTTGTATTTTTCTTAATACATCTGGTATCACTGCTAATGACGTAATACCATGAGTCCTGGTATAAATGGCAGCAATGACTGTACCCCAAGTGGTACAATCTTCTAATTGTGGTGTTATCCCCGTGGGCAAGCAGATTGTTAGCATTCTGTGTTTTTCATATGGGGTAGTATTAGGGAATACTGCCTCTAACTGTGTTATTTTCTGAGCTAGCAAGAATGGCATTTGTTCACGTTTTGTGGGCATTTTGCCCATTACTGCGTGTAATGTTTGTGCTGTGATTTTAGTTTCTGTACCCTGAGCTTGAGTTGCATTTGTTGCAACTATTGCTGGTTGGACTGTAAGTGTCCTCATGACAAATTGTGTCAATTTTCTGTATATTTTTAACACTTCTTTGTACCGTATGAGTAAGTTTCCTACCGACATTGTTTCAATGTCAGGATGTGGTGTGTAGGCCGCTAATATTGGCCATGTTGCCCCTTCTCTTCCGAGCGGGCCAAGTCTTACTCTTTTTCTTATGTGTGGTAGGGTGCCTTTAAACCAGTATAAATGTTCCTCTTACATGAGCGCAACCTCAATGTCCTCAAACGGACAGTATTCCGCTGATGCACCTCCTTCCGTGTAGGAGTGAAATGTTTGTGTTCTGGCATTTGCTGCTGGGAATGTAACCCACAAATAAAATACCTCTGTTCTGTATGATTCGTGTGCTTCAATCACAAAAGCTACTACGCCACGCCTAGGTGTTAAACGATGGTCTAATAATTTCAGGGTGGCTGTATTTCTGAATTTTTCTGCAATTTGTATTGCATCTGCATCATCTTCATCTGAGAGTTGCAAATTATGCACAACACCCCCTGTGTTCTCCACGCCTTCAGTCATTTTTCTTTAAGAGGAAGAAGTATTTTTCAAGGAAACTAAGATAAGGTGTTTTTGCACAACTTTAGGAACACTGCCTCCTTCAAGCTTGATTAACCAACAGCTAATAAATAGGATTTTTCGCGAATCAGCTGTGGGGGAGTTTGTGCCTACCCACTCCAGACGTCTCTGGTGTTTTCTGAGTAGGGGTCTCTGGGTATAGCATGACTGAACTACTCAGATTCTACTGTTAAATAATACCCAGCCAACGTTGGCGGCGCCATATCGTGTTTTGATAACATAAACTGTGGGATTGGTGGTAGACTGGTTCCGTGCACCCCCACCGGATATGTTAGCTTGTCTGTATCAGCTAGCTCACAGTGCCACTACAATCTCCTCTTATCAGGGAAAGAATTGTTGTTGGCAACCTCAGAACATGACAACCCTGATTCCTCAGTATCGTGGAAACAATATACTACCTTTCGCTCAGTCACTCGTGCTCACTTAGTTGGTCTCAGAGATACACAAAATAAACATACTGGGCATTTGTCAAAACAAATTTATTGAACAGTTGTTATTCTAGTGTAAAATAGATGAACTGTAACAACAATTAGACATATATATGATTAGCAGGTCTATGAAAGTAAAGGAACGGTACAGTTCTACAATTTTACAGTAATCATGAATATATAGAAGTACATAAAATACATGATAAAAAGTAGGTACTCCTATGATGCCTCCCTAACTATATGTACCTAAAAGTACCTAGCATTGGTGTAGGTGTTATGCCAAGAATCCCTCTAGGATCTAGTCAACCCCATTACCTGTCATTACTATGTACCTGTCGTACAACCTCAGTACATAGTAATGACAGGGGATTCTCTGATTGGCTAATGTGCGCTTTTCCAAGACGTCATGGCAGCCATGCCATTTTATACACCAATTTCAGTGTGTTTTGGAATATAGTTTAAAAGGTCATTGGAAAATTAGTTTAGCTTTGTAATTGTAGTCGGATACAGGTTAGTATAGATGTGATATGTATGCAATAATGTTAGGAAATGTATTCATATGTTTTTTTTTTAATTTACGGGGGACCAAGGTACGACCATGTGGGACTCCAGAAAACTGTGGTACCGTAATACAATATTTGTTTTTAAAACAACTCTGATATAGTAATATGTACTTATGCTCCTTTTAGATTGGCTCTTAAAAGAGCCTTTTATTATAACTGAGTATTTTGGACTTAGATATGCTGTATTAGCAGTTGACGGATGTTTCTAATGAAGATGTTAGTGCCAGTTGCAGTGAAATGAACACCATCTGCACAGTAAAAGGAAATATTTGAAAACATAATGTTGAGATGATATATGGAGGACATGGTGTGATCTCTTAGGAATGCAGACATGGTTTTGTTGATATTTCTGTGCTCTTTTTCATACTTTGCTGCATTTTGATCTGAGTACTTCCACTTTATTCTTTTGTATATATTAGAATAGACGAAATGGTTGTGACGAAATAAACTCAATAAAGATGTAAAAGCTGCTTTCATTTAAATTAAAATTTTTACACCACTGAGGTGCAAATATCATTGCCTCCACAACTAATTAATATAAAATGGAGATGTTCACAATTATTAAGTGATGAAATCTGAAGGTAAGATGTTATTCCACCTTAAACCTCGTTTAGCCACCCATGTGATCTCAACATTTAACATACCTAAATTATGCTCAATTCCTCTTTTCTTAGCATACTCCATAACCCAAAATATACAACTGTGTCCAATTATCCCCCTTGAAAAAGCACTTGTGAATGCAGTAAAGTGGAAGTTGTATCTACTAGCTTATACTGTGGTCAATGGCCTTGTATGTAACATAATATAGTTATGAAAGAAACAGCCTGATTGGTTCAATATGATATTGGGATGGTAACATAACCTGAAGGGGACTAGAGAAGCCCATTACTTCCTAAAAAGAGACTAGACTGTAAAAAAATGGCATACTATGGAACAGATACAGCTATTTCAGTACAGTTGAAGGTCATATGACTATGTAAACCAATAGACTATACTATTACACATGTAGGAGAGTAATTATTTGGATTGTAATTGGTGGTCTGTTGAAAAATAAAGTTAAACTGAAACTAACTTTAGTCACATGACAAAAAACTTAATAATATGGTTTGTTATACATAACATTTGGATGTAACAGACATAGCTATTGCATTACATTTACCAGTAGACTACCAACATAGCCCAATACTACTAGGGTTCTGTAAACAGTATTAACATTACTTTGTTTACTGTGTTAGAATTGCAGCTCAAGTGTATCCTGGATATACATGTATTTGTTTCAAATTGTTCCATTATTAGGAAAACAATGGCAGTGTGTTTATTTGCATCAACACCAAATAACAGTAAAGTGGAATTATATTTCTTATAAAATCAGTATAAGATCTACTGTTAATGTCTTGTTTAACTTTCAGTGTAATTCTTACTAATAGTACTGTTACTCTTTTTTATATACAGGCACAACCAAAGTCACCACAATCCCTTTGAAATATTATCTAAAAAAATACAAACTAAAATGTACTCAAAATGTATTAGTGAAAAACTACTCATACCTCCAAAAGGACAAACTGTATGATCCAAAAATAATTTCTTGTTTGTAAAGTAAGAGACACGTTTGCTCTGATAATATGCTTTTGCATCCAAATAATGAACAGAAACATGCTAGTATGTGTAACGAACATACGTACAAAAACAAAAAGGAGATTTCTTTTTCTTGTACAGTTGTACAAGCAGGAAATTAGAATTAGAAATATTATCTGTAAATAGTTTAAAAACAGAGTACTTGGAAATGAATGAAGAGGTAATCTTTCTTTCAAAAACCGCACTGCTAAACTGCAACACAAACAATATGTTCAGTTCACTGTAGGAAAAGCCTTTGCAGTGAAAAGATTTTTTTATTTTAATGATGGCTCACATAAAAACATTCACACACATATTTGGAGGCTGGTGGAGACATATGTCCAGTAGTGAATGATTCTTTCAATTTGATTCACGTCAAAATATTTATACGGATACAATAAATATCCTTAAAAGCACAAGTCCAGAATCCCAAATAACACAGTTTTTAAATCAGTTAAAAAAGGGGGGGAAATGATTAAAAACATGGCAGGATTCATTAATCCCCTTCATCAAATACATACAACAATTCATCATATTTACAAATACAGTAAAAAAGAACTCCACAAGATGTAGCTACAATATATACAAGTGAATTTTGCAAGGAATATAAATCAATAGGTACACATGGAATTGTGGGCATGTACTGCCGCTTTCAGAAAGGATCCTACTTGGAAGGTTAGCTCCTCATCTTCCAGAGTAACAATGTGCCCATATGCTACCTTATAGTTGATCATCGGTATAGTCTTAAAATATGGTGTCAAAAACTGTGTAGTGTATTTTAAATAAAAACTACAAAAGAATAAAAAGTGCATCGTTGTTTGTTTACATTGGGCATTACAGGGGCAAGGGAGTTGGTTGAGATTGGAATTAAACCCCAACGGGAAACAGAGCAAAAGTTTAACAGTGTCAACCCTTAGTTTAAAAAGCATACCCCTCTCCCATCTACCAATTAAGAGATAACTACAGGTTAGGTGGGAGGTTTTCTCGATCATCATATATCCAGCTACTAAGGGTTTTTGTACCTCTGTTTCAGTCTAACTTTGCTGTATACTGCGTAAAGTGCCTTCTGTAGGCTTTTTTTACTTATGCCATCTGAGTCGGTTGGATTTAAGAATATCCGCTCAAGATGATTCTTTCATGAAGAAAGTTACATACATATACGAATTGGGTCCTATTGGTAAACCATAAAGGATGTTGCTATGAAGTTATGTATGC
This sequence comes from Lissotriton vulgaris, assembly GCF_964263255.1. Classification (NCBI taxonomy): domain Eukaryota; kingdom Metazoa; phylum Chordata; class Amphibia; order Caudata; family Salamandridae; genus Lissotriton; species Lissotriton vulgaris. The sequence continues at coordinate 783,529,284 of NC_141697.1, read as the reverse complement.
ATCCGTTGGCTTAGGGAAAAAAGTGACCAATGTCATTGTGCATTCACAGAAGGATTTTCTGAAAAAAGAAGTAGAAAGACTGTTTACCAATAGAATTGCACCTTAATATGCAAAACTGAGACAAAATATATGGAAATACTCCTAAAGTGTATTAGTATTTTTAAAAAAGCATTTGTAAGATACAATTAAACTTTTGGAAAGATTAGACAACTGCCCATTTCACACAATTACACAACAGCAAGGGAATAGCTTAGGCTGTGTTAAAATTTATATGTATAATACCACTTTGCATTACATTAAAATGCTTTAAATTGATTATTCCACTATACAAACGTTTGTAAGAACTTTATACTTTGCTAAAGGGCCTGCATTACAATTGGAGCTAATTAATGATGCTTTACTATACTCTATTCCTGAAAAGGTCCTATCAATTGAAAACTAAATAGAATCCAAATTCTTTGGTGGTGAGTCTGAAGATTATGTCTCCATACAAATCTTATACCCAGAAACTACAATTGATGATAGAAATATGGGCTTGAAACAGTATGGTTTGGATATTTTGCTATTCAATGAAACCTTTGCAAAAATTTCAAATAAAGTGTGCATTTGTGTGGAGAAGCACACATAATGGACAACAAATAAAATATATAGATTTACTGGAAAAAACAGAAAAAGAAGAATTACACAATTTGAAGTTATATGAAACTATCCAAATTCAAACTATACATCCTTTTCAAACTATTATTAGAATACAACCTAAATCAGCAAACTTTCCAGTTCAGGAATTAGTTTGTGCGCTGAAAACAATTTTTGTTTTCTACCATTAGATTAAAAATATATATATGAGCACTGTGGGAGTACAATGTAAATTAGAAGAACCTTTAGTTGTATTAGTTAATAGAGTTCCAACAAAAGACACAAAAATTGGAAAGAGTTAATAAGGATTTAAAAAATACAAGATGCTATTTTATACTTGTTAGAAAATAAGATACACTACCAGAATTTTAAATTGAATGACTTCATAGCCACGAATGACCTAGTACTTCCAAACAAAACTAATCTAGGCCAGTTTCCGAAAATTACTAAGGAACAATCAGTAGAAATATCTGAGCACTATAGTATACACCCACTGCATTCAAAAGTTGTAATGGGGTATGCCTTAGAACATTATCAAATGAGGGAGGCTATAAGAGATAGTGTTAGTGTTTGGGGAAACCTTTAGAGGCTCAATGTCATCCAGTTTTATTTTTAACAGGAAAAGGGGGGAATATGATGATCGTTCTATTCAAGTTTCTGCATCAGAATATTATTCTACAAGACTATGGGCCATATGTAGGTGGCCCTAATACCGGTCGGAAACAGTAAAATTTTGTAAATTTCACCGTTACCGACCGGTAAATAGGCATGCGCGATGTAGGGCAGGATTCGGTAATAAGGAATCGGAATTTACCGATTTCTAAATTACCGAATCTGATTTACTGATTCCTAAGTTACGGAATCGGTAAATAAGAAACAGTAAAAATGAGAAAAGAGATGTAGGAAAATTCGGTAATACCGAATTTCATGAAATTTGGTATTTAGCAGTCGGTCATTAACACTGACTGAAAGCAGGTGGTAATCAGCTGCAGTGTATATAAGCAGTCCCAAAGTGCAACAGTGTGATCACTATGGTGGCTTTCTATGTGACTGCAAGGCGACTATGAGTGAGGATCTGGAGATGGGAGGAGCGCATTTACAGACAGCGCATCACACTCTTCCAACTGACTGAGGCTGAGATCCATGAAAGGTACAGGCTACACCCCCAAACCATCCTGGACTTGATAAGGGACCTGCACCCACTCCTGGAGCACCCAACACCAAGGGCGCATGCCATGCTACCTCATGTGCAGGTGCTCTGTAGCCTACACCTACTTGCATCTGGCAGTTACCAGGGGGTGATAGCTGTGGTAGGTGGGTGTTACAGAGTTGCCTGTCCTGTTTCTTTAAGAAGTTCCTGGATGCCATGATGCAGAGAATGCATCACTACATTAGCTTCCCAAACAAACAGGCGGAACTGCAGAAAACCAAGATATACTTTTACCAAATGGCACAGTTCCCGTATGTCATACGGTGTATTGATGGTACACACATTCCAATTGGCCCATCTGCAGCCACTGAGTATATCTAAAGGAACAGAAAGTCCACCCACTCCATAAATGTGCAGGTAATCTGCGGTGCTGCCAATATAATCACCAACATCGTGGCCAAATTTCCTGGGAGCACCCACGACTCATACATATTCCAGAACAGTGGGATCTACACACGCCTGGCTGCAGTAGAATTTGGAGAAGGATACCTGCTAGGTAAATCACTGTGACACACCCTGATAGATACTGCAGATGAATGTGTTTGTGTATGTAATTAATGGCACTCTCTTTCTCACCTACGCGATAGCGCATATGCCGTGCCGTCATTTCGCCTCACTCCTACCTAAACCCATCAACCCCGAGTGATAGAGGATACAATGTGGCACACAAATCAACACGCAACGTTGTGGAGCGCACGTTTGGACTATTGAAAAGCAGGTTCCGCTGCCTCCACAAAAGCGGAGGCGCACGTCAGTACACACCCATCATCTTCAGCAAAATCATTGCAACTTGTGCTATGCTGCACAACCTTGCCACTAAGAAAGGTACAGAAGTTGAATTAACTGACTCTGAGGACGATGTTGACAAATTTGCTGAGCCAGAGCCCAACGCAGCAGGAGTGGTGCCAGCAGCAGATGGGAGACAACGACGGGCAGAGATCACACGCAACTATTTCTGAGTATGTAAGGAGACACAGCCAGTTGTTGTATGTTTATGATGTAGTTTTAATATTTGAGCACTACGCCAGTACACAAAGGGCACAACTTGCCAGTCAAATTTGTGACAACCCTAAGAGGAAGTCATGGGTTACTTCACCCAATTCAGTTCAGGAAGTGTGGGCTGCATTAGCGTCTGCGGCCACGCACAACACTGCTGGATGCCATCAGCACACTGTCTTCACTGGCTGTGGATCCAGTGCCAGCCCCATGCCGTCTGCTGCTCCTCTGGGTCTCAGTTACAGGGGGCGTGATGCTGCTGCAACTGGTTGTCTCCTCACTGTCCCCCACATCCACAGCATCAGAAGTGCAGTAGTGCAGTAGTTACCTTCCTAAGGCCCCTAGAGACATCGCGGCTGCAGTGCACCATCCCTTCCTGCATGGCCACGGAGCACCTGCAGAGCAGAGAAGTGGCTGTTGAGAGGCAGTTCACTGCCTTAGTATGGTTTCCATTTTCTGCCTCTCCCTGCGCGGTGCTACCCTGTCCTCATCAAGTTTGCTGCACAGCAGCATCACTGACTAGGGCATGTCCCGCATGACTTGAGCCGTCTCCTTCATGCCCTCAGCCAGCGTGGAGGTCATAGTACTGATGCCCTTCTCAATGTTCACCATGTTGTTGTTGAGGTGCTTCATTTGCCTCTGTACAGACTGAATTGCCTTCCCTTGCAGGCGCTGCACCTTCATCATGTTTACCTCCAGCCCTGCGAAGACACCATGATCCTCACCCTGCAAAGGTGGACTGCTTTCCCGAGCCATGCGGCATCTGGCACCTATGTGTGCTCTCTCAGAGGTGGACTACAAACCAACATTACTGCCATCCACTGGCACAGTAGATGTTTCACCCATCCTTGTGTCTTCTGAGGACGACTCTATCTCTTGGAGTGTGGCAACAGCATGCCTCCTGGGTCTTACCACTGCAGGTGGTGTTGCTGCTGGTGAGGCTAGCACTAGTGGTGACGCTGGCAGTGGGGGGGTGGCGAGCAATAGCAGTGATGCTGGCAGTGGTGGTGAGGCTAACAGTAGCGATGACGCTGGCCGTGGTGGCGAGGCTGGCAGTGGTGGTGATGCAGGTGGTGGTGGTGTGGTGTGCCCTGCACTTGCACTGGCCTCCTCTGATCTTTCCTTCCGGGGTGCCCTTCCTGCCTTGTCTTGAGCAGACCTGCGCGATGTCTCGCCTGTGGACAGAAATTGTACATTAGCTCAGTGGTCCTGCAGCCCTGCATAGCAATATTACATTTTCATTTCTGGCACACTATCTCAATGTCCTCCGCTTCCTTATCACTGATGTGTTTCACATGCCTTGTTGTTCAGTGTGATTACTGTCATGATAAGTGTTTCACTGACTACATCTCCCATAATGCATTGCTGGTGTTTACTAAAACCTGTACTGGAGTGGGATTCACACAGCCTCATTAGGGAATGGGGATAGGGAAGGGGGGGAGAGTGCTGTGCATGCTTCTTACCTTGTTTGGTGGCAGCTCTGGCTGAGCTGTCTGCATCCCCAATTCCACAGACACTTTCTGGCTCTATGGTGGACTCCACAAGCTGCTCATGTGCAGTCAGGGCAGGTGCCCTGTTCCTTCCTCCTCCTGTCTGACTGGCTTGTTTATTGTTCTCCGCCATCTCCTTTTTGGTGATGCTCGGATGTCATACCACCGTTTTTTTCAGTACATCAATGTCCCGGGAGGTCACTCCCATGGCATTCACTTGTGCCTGAATTCCCAGTCAGATCTTCCTTTTTTCGAATTCAGCCACTTGTAAGGACTGCTTCCCAAACAACTTGGTTTGATGTTTTAGAACCTCCTCCACAAGGACCTGCAGCTCCCTTTTGCTGAATTTCAGCTTCAGCTTCCTCTTCATTTGACCTCCTTCTCTTTCTGTGTCCTTGCTAGCCATTATTCAGTTTTTGCTGGAAAAGTTCACCCAGTGGCTCAGTTGTTCTCCTCTGCACTCCCAGCTTCTCCGGAAGGTTCTGATTGAGTGCACCTGCATGGGTGTGACCACTTCCTGGTTGGGAGGTGGAGTGGATGCACAGGATTGGCTGATTCCTCAATTGCTGGTGTTTTGAATTTCCTATATGGTATTTACCGATTCGGTATTGACCGATTCGGTAATACAGAATCGTTAATACCGATCGGTATTGAGGAATCGGTAATCTTTTTCCGATTTTTACCGATTCGGTAAATATTACCGAATTTTTACCTACATACAGAATTCTTAATACCGAATCGGTAAAATTCAGTATTAAGTATTCGGTATTTGGGAATTACTACATATGGTCCTATGTTCTGAAGACCCACGTTTCAGGCAAAGCACACCTTATACTTTCACTTTACTATGTAAAAGTGTATTATCAGTTACCTCTCATGCTATTGCACATGTCATGAACTGAAACATGATTTAATAACATGACAGCTAAAGATTGACTAAATAAAGAGGAAAATAATGATGAAAACCTGGAATATAACTTAATAAATATCATGGCTTGTCAACGGGGTACATTGTATTTTGGTTCAGAAGGCATTAAGACCTAAAATGTATGTTGAGAAATCTGGGGCCACATACTTTAAGCTGTGCAAAATACCTATGTTTTGATTTAGACACTTTCCTACTAGAGGCTAGCAACAATTTGTTAGAAAACACCATGGAATTATGTTCTTTAGAACCTGCAAATGTTTGCTGATTTTTTAATCACAAATTCCAAAAGTATGCTGAAGTTCCTAACAAACATAAATCTCCTAGGAGAGGTTGTTGATTTCTTTTGTGAAAAAGAGTTCCAGGAGAGAGGTGCACCTCATATTATTATGCTCTTATGGATAAATAATGCACCAACATATGGATATGACTCTGATGAAACAGTTATTCCCTTTATTGGACAATATGTGACTTGTGGCATTCCTAATAATGAAACTAACAAACAGTTGTTTGTCCAAGTTATTAAATTTCAAAGTCACAAATGTGGAAAATACCGTTTAAAAAAAAATCGGAATAGATCAAAGCTGTATACAAAATGTCATTTTGAAGTTCCAAGGCCAATTTAAAAAAAGGAAGAGGTGATAATTGTATACCTTCTGTTAAGCAAGCTGTTAAAGTCCCCCAAAACACATACAATTTAAAAAGGGAGCATGCATCATAGCAGAATAATGACTACAACTCTTTAATGTTGCATATGTGGAATGCTGATATTGATATCCAATTTGTTGCTGATAATTCAAATGCTATTGCCCGGTATGGGACTTCATATATTTCTAAAGCTAGGATAACTGATAAGAAGGAAGTCAGGGAAGAAATTTCTGCCCAGCAATCTTTAACAAAAAGACTGTAGCAATTTAGCCTTCACATGCCCTCTCACACAAAGGATAGCAGTTATGAGGCGTGTGACAGTTTAAGCTCTTCCAGTTCATATGCTAAATCTCATGCTATTACATGGCTTAGTTCAGGATTAGTGTTCGTGCAAGGAAGAGTTTTAAAAGGTTTCCCAGAAATTGAATATCTTGCTCTTTTTGATCCAGAAAACAAGGATATTGTGAAAAGTAATTTAATGGACACATACTATCCTAACATAAGCCCTTTGTAGGAAAAAGTGACACTATATGAAGTAGCACAATTTTATACTTACAGAAATAATGTTGTTGAGGATGTTCATAACGGGAAATCTCTTATGCAGGGAATAGGCTGTTGCTTAATACTTCATTCCAAACCTACACTAATAAATCACCACAGACTTACTTATGATAATCCAGCAAACAAAGAATACTATTTTTTATCACTGGTACAGCTTTTTAAACCATGGCGAAAAGAGGAAGATTTGATTGGAACATTTCCATCTTATGAGGAAGCTTTTCATGACTACAAGCCCAATATTACAATTCCAGAGGTACAAGATTTATGTTGATAAGTTGGACCAAGAAATTTGAGATAAAAAATAAATCCAGTCGGAAACAATATGTGAAACTGCAAGTATACTAAACTTTCTAATGCAAGTCTTGCAGACCCATTTGGTGTACCAAATATTGCAAATGAAGAAGTTATTGGTATGGGTGAGGTAAAACTTGCTGTGCGAGAAATGTATATGGATGGTGAAAACTTTGGGTGCATGTAATCACAATTAGATTGTGATTAATGTGCAATATTTGAGGAAATTAAAACAAGTGTTGATCATGCACTACAACATGAACAGGGTTTACATATATATTCTGAATATAAGGCAATATTGAAATAAATATCAGGGCAAGTTGGTACTTGGGAAAGTTTCCTTATAAACGTTATATCAGCTTAACCTAAAAAAATTACCAATTCAATCCTATCTTGTATAGTTACTGCTACAAATGGATTAGCTGCACATAATATTAAAGTAATAACATTACACAGACTACTATTACTACCAGTGGAGTACAATAATAAACTGGAATACTTGAAACGAAATAGCGATACTTCTCAAGAACTTCGTAGAGTTCTGAAACAACTAGATTTTGGTTGCAGACGAAGTTAGTATAGTATCCAACTTGATAAAGGCTTTTGTTCATTTTTGTATGACAGACATAGTGAAGACTCCACATGATAAACTCTTTGATGGTTAACATGCCATTGATTTTGGCAATCTACTTCAATGTATTCAAGTTAAAGGCGACCCAATTTATAAAACTGTGACAGCTAAAGAAACTGGAAACTCGTTAGGTAGTATAGGTAATGTTAATATCTGGTTAACTTGCTCTTACAATGAACTTACACAAAATATTAGACAAGCAGATGATGAAGAATATGGAAGAAATTTGAAAGATATTAGGCTAGGTATTGTAACACATAGTGCCAACAAAACTTAATACAAGAAGGATGTCAACTTTATTCCCAGCTTTGATAAGTGATGGAGAAGGTATACGGTCCGTTATTTTACAAGGACTACCTGTTGTTTGTTTAATGTAAACCAAAAAAGAATGCAAGTACTTAAATATGGAAAAGTTTTCAGTGGAAAATGAAGAAATTATACATTTACCTTGCAAAGATTCATTTGCAACTCATGAAGCAAATATTCCTAAAACAAAAACGTTATCTACTAAATTAATAAACATGAAAAAAACTGTGTCATGAACAGCCGGATTAGAAAATACTTATTAATGTGCAAATATAGTTGTTCTATTTTAGGACTCAATTTGGATCTAGAACAAGGACTTGTGAATGGAGCAATGGGCTAAATAGTTATATTTATACAATGCAAAAGTAATGATGACATTGAATTTATTACTGTTAAATATAACAATGTTAAGGACACCAAACACATTGCAAGAGCAACTGAAAGATTTTTATTAATGAAAGACATATATACTTGAAGAGAACAATTTCCTTTATATTTAGCTTATGCTGGTACAATACATAAATCTCAAAGTTTAAGCTTGGATTATGCATTAATTAACATTCGCTCAACTGTTTCTAAAGTGGTTATGGCATATGTTTCTTTAACCCATGCAAAAATGTTACAAGAACTATATATTATAGATGTGGATGACACAAAAATGGTTTCATTGGTTTTGTAAGTGTGAAATCTGAGCCTAACTATAAATTCCATTGTAACCTTTGTTTTTTCAGTGAATTTCTAAGGTTTTTTTAATTCTATTTCCTACTTATTATATTCTTACGTTTTCTGTTCGCATTAGGGTGGAGTAATAGATTCCTCGTCAGTGGCATGGCCTTTTTAACCACAAGGTCTATGATCTTATTAGTGTACCCCCTCTCCAATATTTATTGCTCACTCTCTCTCAAAACATATATCCCAGTAGAAGGCAATTCACCGAAATGTGTCGGTCCGATCTTGCAGCCAAAAGTGACTCTGTATATTTGCCATGAAAGAAGCAAAATAAAAATGAACCATTAAAAACTGACCTTGAAAGTGTGGAGTTGCAGTTTGTTGACCGGGGCCACCGGATTCGATGTTCAGGAGAAGAACGACAAAGGGAGACATATATATGTATACCAGTGGTTGCAGGCAGCAGAAGAACACACGGGCACAGACCACAGCAGCAGTTGAATGGTGAGTTTATTTACAGCATAAACAGGTCCATATAACGCATTTCGGCCGCTGACCTGCGGCCTTGATCACATGAACCCGCTACATGCAAGTATCAGCTTATTTAGGCAGACAGATACGTGTGTTGCAATACGTTGTAAAATCACGACATGCATGTGCTTTATGGTATCGGTGAAAGCTGACAGTGACAGTGCATGTTGGTTTACTGTAATTTTACTCCACAAGAAAAAGGTTCATGCAATCACATCACTGGCCCAGGTCATGGCAGAGTTACCAATGCCAACAGGATGAAGGTGGATGACGGAAAAGAAGAGGAAAGACTAAGATAGGCAGCACAGAGTGGATATGAGTAGAGAGAAGGAAGAATAAGAAACTTTCAAGATTGAAAAACTGGTGATGAAGCACGCGCTGTCTGCCTGGCTTACCGAACGTAAATAATTGACGTGGGAAAGACCGGGACAGTACAGAAGGTGAGATGCAAGTGCAAGCTCGGGACTAAGTAGAACAAATGGCCAAATTGGCGCCTTGTGTTTCAGCGATGGCATAGAATATAATATATTCGCCTGCAATCAACTGTCAGGGAACCCGCTAATGAGCAACCCTGGGTAGTAGACATGAAATGAAACTGAAATGCGTCGTCCATAGTAAATGTATGTCAGACAGGGCCAAGGCAGTGGTGAGGGGCGGACTGCAAGGGTGACAGTGCGAAGTGAAGCGTGCAGTGGAACTTGTGTAAACGAGTAAACGAGAGACATATTATAGGGAAATGACACTGACTGCTGAGTCAAATAAAGTGTCAAATTACTCACTCTCAAGGAACCAATATACTGTGCAGTTAAAATACTGTGCAGGGAAACAGTGAAATAGATAAATCAGTGAAAGGTGGTGCAATATGTGTATATATATATATATATATATATATATATATATATATATATATATATATATATATCAAAGCAATCCTGGCCGCTGTCAGCGCGGGCTAAAACAGGCGCAGACCTCTTCTCCTTGTAGTAAATTCAAGCTTTTTTAATAAAGCGCCATCACAACGTCAGTCGTGTTAGCAGTGGTGATTTTAATGTCAGCAAATATATATATATATATATATTCACTGAAAAAACCATTGGTTATAGACCATATATAGTTAGGGATTAGCCTTTTCAAAACCTTATTTTACTCACACAAAACCATTGAAATTCCATATATAGTTAGTTGCACTAACTATATATCGCGCACCCGCAATCCACTGCTGATGATGTCACATATTACATCATTCATGACATGGTTAGTGACATCACTGATGACATCACTGATGACATCTCAAATGACATCACTGATGACATCTCAAATGACATCACTGATGACTTCACGGATGACATCTCAAATGACATCACTGATGACATCACTGATGACAACATCCAGTGACTGTATGTTTCTGTAAAGTTAAAATATGTCTTACATATTGAAGAATGAGTGGATGTATAAGTGTCTGGAAGAAGGATTTAGTAGGTGCATGACTGACTGTATGAGAGAATGATTAAATGTGTCTTACTGAGTGCATGGGTTAGTGACTAAACTGTCTTAATTTGTGCATCATTATATCTGTTGTTCTACAAACTGCTGCATGTGTTGATCAGTAGCTATATGAGTAACTGTATGGGTTATTGATTGGTTGTCCAAGTATTTGTATGGGAGACTGAGTGTGTGTGTATGGGTGGCTGGGAGGTGTGTGACTCTGTACATAGATGTGTGAGTAGTTGATTCACTATATGTATGGGTTGAAAAGTGCATGTGGAAACAGCTGTATGGGCGGTTGACTGTGTGCATGAGTGTATTGGTGAGTGAATGGATATCTCAGTGCTACATGTCAAAGTAAGTACATATGTAAAACACAGTACATGTGAGAGTTGACATATATAAATAACTGTGCATAAGAGCCAGTGAATGTGTGAGTGGCTGTATGGATCATTGTGAACATGTATCAGGGATTGTATAAGAGAGTAAATATGTGTTAGTATATGTTTGAATAAGTAAGGTGTGTATAACTGTATAGTTGAGAAAATTGAGGTGTGATTGATTCTTTGCATGACTGACTAGGTGTGTGAGTAACTCCATGGATGAGTGACAGTCTGTGACTGTCTGTTTACACTGATTGTATCTAAGGTTATATTAGAGTCTGAAGAGGTTCATGGTATTATCACATGAATGATATCATCAGTGATGTGATCAGTAATGTCAAATGAGATGTTATCAGTGATGTCATCAGTGATGTCATTTGAGATGTCATCAGTGATGTCATCAGTGATGTCATTTGAGATGTCATCAGTGATGTCATTTGAGATGTCATCAGTGATGTCATCAGTGATGTCACTAACCATGTCATGAATGATGTAATATGTGACATCATCAGCAGTGGATTGCGGGTGCGCGATATATAGTTAGTGCAACTAACTATATATGGAATTTCAATGGTTTTGTGTGAGTAAAATAAGGTTTTGAAAAGGCTAATCCCTAACTATATATGGCCTATAACCAATGGTTTTTTCAGTGAATTTTCAAGGTTTTGTAAATGCAAATTCCTAACTATATATGGCCTAAAACCTATGTTTTTTTCTGTGAATTTCAATGGTTTTTTAATAGCAAATATCAAAAGCTGTCAAATGTCAAGTACGTGATAGGTAAAAACTTTTTCGTGTTTATGCACGCTGATGTGCTTTGAACGCTGCCCCCCCCTCCCCTCTTTTCTCTTAGTAGTACTCTCTCTTTGCAGATAGTGAAGGGTAGTTAACGCAGGCCTTTACCCCCATTGTAATCCGTCGTGCCTGCTTGTCTCTCCATTTGATTGATTGTTATCCAAGCATTTACTGTTTTACAATTGATTCTCTTTGGTTCATTCTCTATTTACAAACAAGCACAAAGTCGCAATACTCTGTTTAGTCTTTGCAGATAGTGAAAAATCGTGAAAAATCGTGTAAAAAAATAAAAGTAATCGAGCAAAATCAGTAGGCCACTAATTGGATCTCTTTTTGACCTCGCTAAAATAGAAACATTAGGAACAACCCTTCATGAGAAATACGAAAATAGTGAGATGAACTGAGCTCCACACCATGAGGGCTGCAAGACAGCTCGGCTCCGTCACCCACCCGGCCCAAAATAACGACAAACCCTATGCAAATATTAAAAATATATACAACACACCAGCAAAGTAACAGGGTAAAACATTTTATTAAATAACTATTTACATAACTATTTTATACTTTTTGTTGCCCGATCCGGCTAGCTCAATCGATCGAGCATGAAACTCATGCACTCTGATAGCAAGCGTTGCTGCTGATGCTATGCAGACCAAAACTGGTTTTCAGTTTCTACTTTCTTCTAGATTTTTCCATCCAAGGTTGGTTGAGTTTGTAGAACGATGGCTTCAGATTTTCAACATACGGTGTGGTGGCGCGGACTGGGAGGGGGCGCTTGGCTCCTGCCCCCTCCCCAAGTAAGATTTTCATACGTGAAAGTACGTTCATGGTTTTGGTCCCTGAGTTGCTTCGATGTCACTGCCATTCTCAAATGGCATAAGTTCTGGATGTTGGGTGCCATAGTTCAGAGTTCTGAGCAGCGCTTGTAACACTGTCTGAAGCTTATTTGCACCTACTGCAGCTTCACCATTCTCAAAGTAAGTGAGGGCCGTTTGTGGACCTGACTGCATTTGAAAACAATGTGATATGGTACCTCCCTAAACCGCTTGACGGAGGCCCCCGAGGGGCGGTGTGATGGCACGGACTCGGAGAAGATGCTTGGCTCCGACCCCCTCCCCAAGTCTTATAGCACTGGTGTAGCCTGAGATCGCCCCCGACATAGGCGGCCGGCTCCCGGGGTCCGGCGGAACTTTTTGCCTTTTGATGACTCTTCTATTCTGGACCTTGTCCCACAATCCGTTTGACCTGAAGACACGCTGTAGTGGGGCGCCCCTTTACCGTTTTAGTTGCCATTCCGCCCGCTTTTGCTACACTGTGCCTCTTCCGCCATTCACCTGTTTACCGCCCGCTCTTGCGACTACAGCGTCTCGCTCACCATGTAGTTGAGTTGCTCCCGCTCTTGCGATGCTGGGATAGGCGGATGCCACAGGACTCTCAAAATGGCGGCCGGCTCTTCAGATTTGGGCGTGGTCCACTAAAATGGCCCTGGGACACCTTGGAACTCGGACGCTTGCCTGATAGGGCTTGGGTCCCATTCTCGAAAGCGTCCCCTCAGCCGTGAAGATTCTACAAAAGTCTTGGGGGCCCCCGACTCCCGCAGGCTTCTGGTGGGGAGCGGCTGCCATGATTGCTCGTGGAATGGCCACGACGGAGCTACGAGATGGTGGTGCTCTCATGCTGACGCCAGCTTCAGTCTGAAACATCCAGAAACACTGTAGACTACCAATTCGATCAGTTCCGGTAGCGCCCCAACATGACCCGGTAGAGAAGAACTTGCCCTCCCCTCTTTGACTGATGGTTCTTGTCGCCTGTCCCCTCTGTTGTCATTTAACAGAACTTTTTGGACTGCTGAAAGGGGTTGTGTTCCGAACGCTGGTTGGTGGAGACATTTTGACTATATTCTTGACCGACGTTGTCGCGTAATGCGTTATATGACACGCCGCGTTAGCGCACCCGGAAGTGATCCGGGGCGCGGCGCGCAGCGCGTAACGTAAGCATAACAGGTCATGTGACTTGTTAATAAAACTTTTCATTGGTTCATTTTACTTTTGTTATTTTAATGATGAAAAGCTTGGTCATATGACCTAAAAATTACGCTTTTTATTGGTTTCGAACATTATTTTTTTTAAACATATATGTTATAATGTTCCAGGCTAATGTACTTTCCCGGAAAATTTACAACTGTCCTGCAAGTAAAATATATTCCTTTTTCGAGAAAAAGGGCGTTTCTTCGTCCCATGAGGGAGCCGTTGAGTAAAAGAGGCTCGGCCTGCTGTCTTAGTCGCCGATACGCCTGATTATCAGATTCTTATCGATCACTTTATGTTGCAGGAGTGGAAAACACAACTGCCCTTGACCATTTATCTTTACTGCGTTCCTACGTATTATACCTTTTATCCGTCATGTAATTGGACTGCTTTATTTCACTTGCCTTTTACTGATTCGAAAACAGTGACTAAAAATAAAAACTTTACCAATGTAAATACTACTACCATGTTTTGTTTTAAAAACCTTTATTGTGAAAATGTCAGTATACAAATACGGGCCTATAACCACGTGGGCCGGCCACGGAGCAAACTGAAATCGTATATGATGAGGAGACATTTACACTGTAGAGGAACGTAACGAGCGGGCCATTAGGTTGCAAGAACTAAGGTGTCTAATAGTTGCGGAATCGGTGGACGTACATTTTGTAATTAAAATACGACAGGGCCACTTACAAAAAATTTATCTAGATATACATTTGCGGGCAAGTACCATGGGTGACGTTAATTCGAACTTTCAATAGTACAGTAATCAATAACACATCAGAACTTAATATCAATAGGGATGTCGAAATATTCAATCAATTCTCGTCCCCGCCCGCCATGAGCATCAAAACTGCATTCATATCTCGTGATATCAAGGTTGTTCAACCAGTACACAACAAGGAGTTACGAGTCCCATTTATACCGGCGCCATTTTGGGCGAGGCTGGGCAGGTCCAAGATATAGTCAAAATGTCTCCACCAACCATCGGCCAGACCAGAACCCCTTTCGGCCCTTTATGCTACAAGATGGTGTCTTCCATTCAGAAAATATTGTTGGCAGCATTTTGAAAGGAAAGATAAACAGCCGTTCTCCTAGTGAGTCTCACATTGTTACATTTAGGAAGAATGTTGAAGAGTAGTATGTTGAAAATCTGAAGCCATTGTTCTACAAACTCTCAATCAGCCTTGGATGGAAAAAAAAATCCTGAAGAATGTACAAACTGAAAACCAATTTTTGTCTGTATAGCATCAACCGCAACGCTTGACTCAGCTTTGTGTGAAGCCGCCATTTTGATTCAATCAATAGCGTCCCCCTGCACACATTCAGGGACCTGGTTGTGTCTTCAGGTCAAACGGATTGTGGGACAAGATGCAGAAAGGAAAAGGAAAAAAGTTCCGCCGGACCCCGGGAGCCGGCCGCCTATGTCATGGGCGATCTTTGGCCACACCAGGGCAATAGTGAAGCTGCAGCAGGTGCAAATAAGCTTCAGACAGTGTTACAAACACTGCTCAGAACTCTCAACTATGGCACTCAACATCCAGGACTTGCCATCCGGATCTTGGCGCCTTGTGCTGGTTCCGACCTATTCACACATCGGTCCACTACTGACATCACCTCATAAGCCAACGGGGCACCCAACGCCGACTTTCGGCGCAGCATTGTAGGATGGCCACACCAGTGCGGCAACTTGCTGGACACCACCTCGGTGCCATCCGGATGTCGGCGCGTTCGAGTCACTGTACCGCAAGAGTGACCGGAACTCAGCTTGACACGCCGTCTTTCGGCGCAGCATTGTAGGATGGCCACACCAGTGCGGCAATTTGCTGGACACCACCTCGGTGCCATCCGGATCTCGGCGCGTTCGAGTCACTGTACCGCAAGAGTGACCGGAACTCAGCTGGACACGCCGTCTTTCGGCGCAGCATTGTAGGATGGCCACACCAGTGCGGCAACTTGCTGGACCCCACCTCGGTGCCATCCAGATCTCGGCGCGCTGTGCTGCCTTCGGCCTACTGTAGCCGCAAGTGCGGACGCAACTCAGTTGGACGGCGAGTGAAACGCTAAGGGGCGCCCCACTGCAGCCGAGGAGCCTCCATCTTGGGGGAGACGCACAGCCCCCACTGACTGACGCGACCTTACAGGCCAACGGGGCGCCCCACCCCGACTTTCGGCGCAGCATTGTAGGATAGCCACACCAGTGCAGCAACTTGCTGGACACCAACTCGGTGCCATCCGGATCTCAGCGCGTTGTGCTGCCTTCGGCCTATTCACACATCGGTCCGCTACTGACGCCGCCTCACGTGCCAACGGATTTTCTACGCTTTTTGTAGCCCTATGCCGCATAACAGGTCATGTGACTTGTTTATAAAACTTTTCATTGGTTCATTTTACTTTTGGTTTCCTAATGATGGAAGGCTTGGTCATATGACCTAAAAATAACACTTTTCATTGGTTTAGAACATTTTTTTTTCCCAAACGATGAAAGCCCCACCTTGTTTCTGGATGATTCAGACTGAAGCTGGCGTCAGCATGAGAGCACCACCATCTCGTGGCTCCGTCGTGGTCATTCCGTGAGCAATCATGGCAGCCGCTCCCCACCGGAAGCCTGCAGGAGTCGAGGGCCCCCAAGACTTTTGTAGAATCTTCACGGCTGAGGGGACGCTTTCGAGAATGGAGCCCAAGCCCTAGCAGGCAAGCGTCCAATTTCCAAGGTGTCCCAGGGCCATTTTAGTGGACCAGGCCCAAATCCGAAGAGCCGTCCGCCATTTTAAGAGTCCTTTGGCAGCCGCCTATCGCTGCACCGCAAGAGTGGGCGCAACTCAACTACATGGTGAGCGAGACGCTGTAGCCGCAAGAGCGGGCGATAAACAGCTGAATGGAGGATGAGGCACAGTGTAGCAAAAGCGGGCGGAATGAGAACTGAAACGGTAAAGGGGCGCCCCAGTACAGCAGACGAGCCTCTACCTGGGGAGGCCCGTTCACGCCGCCTCCCCCACGCCCCCCCCCCCCGGGGTGCCCCACGCCGTTTTTCGGAGCAGCATTGTAGGATACCAAAACCAGTGCGGCAACTTACTGGACATCACCTGGGTGCTATCCACATCTCAGCGCGTTCTGCTGCCTTGGGACTATTCGCACAACAGACCGCTACTGACGAGGCCTCCCCGCGCACCCCCCGGGGCGCCCCACACTGTTTTTCTGAGCTGCATTGTAGGATACCAAAAACCAGTGCGGCACCCAGGTGACATCACCTGGGTGCCGTCCAGAACTCAGCACGTTGTGCTGCCTTGGGACTATTCGCACAAAAGACAGCTACTGACCATTGTTGCTTCTTTTTTCCAAAAAATGTTTAAATATATTAAAAGTTTTTGTTACGTTCTATATATTTATAAGTTAATAAAGTTTTATAATCCTACTACTTTGTTGAAGTTTTGTTTTTAAAAATCGGATGAATGGGGCCTTGAATCGGGTTATTGTCATGTGTGGGCTTTGGAATTGTGCTGCTACAGAATCGGACATTTCAAACTCAAATGCACGTTCTTTTTCTTACCTTTCCGAAGCATGGAGCGCAATAGCAGGCAGAGAAAGGGTGATGCAAGTGTTGAACACTGCCTGGCCTGGCAAGTTGCTGGCAGTGCCCCCCCCCCGCCCGCTCCTGAAAGAGGGCACACACACACCGCCGCCCCGAGTACTTCACAGATCTTTAAAAGACCATGCGCTTGTTAATGAGGCTTAAATGGTTTATCACCCCTTCTAGAGCCCCTGCATCGGCCCTCTGACGTTTCCTGGAAGAATTAGCACGTAACACAATACCAAGCCCTGTCAGCTGAAACCCCCGAGGAATCGGGTTTTTGCTTGCAGGAATCGGGAGGCGGGAGACTAGCACTGAAAACGGTAGTCTCACGCCTGAATCGGGAGGGTTGGCATGTCTGGATTCTCTACAGCTGGGGCCATAAACTACATCCGCAGGGCTAGGTGATAGCCTGGGACCGGCCTGGACAATCGGACACAGAGGAAGAGGAGTGTCAGAGGGTGCGGTAGTGAATAGGGTGAAAGGGAGGTGTCGGGCGGGCACAGGGTGTGATTCTCAGGGAAGAGCAGCGCAGATGGGGGGAAGTTTATGGCCCATGCATGAGAGAGAGAGTGGGGGTGACCAGTGCGTGGGGGAGATGCTTGCGAGGGTGGGGAGCCGTGCTGAGAATCGACGGCGTGCAGAGAGTGGGTCTGGTCAAGGCATCTAAAATGGCTGCCGTGCACGACAAAATTGTGGCATTGGAAAAAAGGCAAGATGGCGCAGACAATGTTTATCAATAAGGATTCATTTATAACAAAATATTTTATCGCAGTGACAAATTGGCGGTCAACACTTCCTGATTTCCATCGCATCGAACGTTAACAGACGTCACGCAGCAAAAAAAAAAAAAACGCTCACGCACAGCCGCTGGAAGACATGTATCAACATATATGAGCCTCCTCAGCCACCCTCAGAAAACATAAGGGATCAGGATACGTCTCCCGCACCCCCTTATACCTAGTAATTTAATTAAAACGAAACACAAAATGGCGAATTCCCGTTTCGCTACCAGTTTGCGGCCCAGTTCGCGGCCCGGGAAGCGCTTCTACCGTGAAAAATCAATTTTTTTTTATTTTCCCCACGGGACCCTTTAATAACCCCAACATCATTCCTAGGGGGTCAAGAGGGGTCTACCTTGCCCCCTTTCATTAAATTCCCCCTTCGTTTTTCACCTCTTCTCTCTCGATCCTACCGAGAGATAAGATGGCGGCCGCTCCGGACTGTTTAGAATGTTGACAGACACCGGAAAGCCAATCAGCTTCGCATCGCAAAGTTCCGTTTCGCGAAAAGTAAGCGGACCGGAGCGCAGCCCGGAGCGCTGTTACAGATATATATCTTGTTTTGAACGTTAATTTCTCAAAATCCACTGGAGCACATATATTGAGACCTAGCAAAGGCACATCGGGCTAACAGTCCCTACAATTTTGCCAAGTTTCGTGCAAATCCATTCAGCCGTTCGAGCTAAAAGTGAGGCCAACCGCCCTATAGAAATTAACATGGGAAAAACGCGTTTTGGGACCCCCCTTTTTTCTCGGCCTCCCCTTGACGAAACCCCCCCAAATTTTCAAGGGCTGCTCAGAAACAAAATGTGCAATTTTCCTGGAAATTTCAGCCGATTCCGTCCACAAACGCCAAAGTTATTAGACATAGAATTTTCAAAAATCCCATAGGGAAAAAATCCTAACTATATATACCTACTGGCGACCGCCAGTAGGTAATATATATATATATATATATATATCATCACACGATTCCTGACAATGCTACCAGGAAAAAACGGCCAGCACACAGATGATGTGATCTTTTTTCTTTATTCCGTTTCCGAACCCCCCTACACCCCCGACAGACGCGTTTCGCTCAAGGCTTCGTCAGTGTCGTCAGTGAACAAACCTTTTCGCCATTTTAAACAGTCCGTCCTTTCTGGTTGGTAAACATAGAAAATGGTACACAAAACTATTTTGTGGCGGCCATTTCATAGTGTGCAAATACATGGTTTCTATTCCTGTTCAAAAATGGCGACAGATAAAGTGCTCAGTGCAGTTATGTGAAAAAAAGTTTGACATGTGACTGGATAATTATTCAGACTCTCACATATTTACAAATTTTACATTAATGATACCAAACAATGCTATTTACATATTTTACAGGCGTTTAAAACGTTGTGTAGGGGTGTATCCCCGATTTCATATACGTCAATGTTGTGTGCAAATCCAATATGTACAGGTGATGGAGTTATTTAACCCAATGCCCGCTATTTACAAATCTACAATATATAACATATATATATTTTCAATTCTTCGGGCAGATACTTTCTAGGCTAAGCTAGTTGGTTAACTATTCCGCCCTGTATGGGCTACTGATTTTTCACACCTTGCCATCTTACTTTTTTGGTATCATCATTGTTATTACAAAATCATTCAACATGGCACCAGAATAGGAATTTGCTAATTCTCTGGGCTGCATTCAGTTTCTATTCATATAGGGCCTAGGAGTATTCCTTTTGATATTTGACTATGTCTGGCGAAGTATTAGATCAGGCTTATTCTCATAGGTGTACCCACATCTCAGCATCGTTGTTAAGGCCCCTAGGTGTCATCGTTTTGAGGTCCAGGATGTACTTTGATTCCATTATCCGGAGGGCTTTCTCCCTGTTCCCCCCTCTTTCTAATTTAGGAACCTGATCTATACAGTAGTACACGAGTAAATCTCTGTTGCTATGATGTTGTTCAGCAAAATGACGGGCCATCGGATAAGTTTTGTCATTATTCACGATAGCCCTCATATGTTCCAGGATTCTCATTTTTGCTGGTTTTATGGTGCTTCCTATGTATCGTTTGTTACATGGGCAGACCAAGCAGTAGACAGTGTATTCCGAATTACAGTTCAGATGTTTCAAAATCTTTCTGCTGGGTCTGTCATCACCTGATCTACAAGGATACTCCTTGACCTTTTTACTGAATTTGCATGCCTTGCAGCGCAAACAGGGAAAGAAGCCAACTATTTGGTTAGAGGACTAATTGGCTTTCTCAGGGGAATAGTGGCTGTGGACGAGATAGTCCGAAAAAAAAAAAATATATATATATATATTCTCCACCAAATGCCCAAAAGCTATGTCAATGAAAAACCAAAAGGAAGGCCTGCTGCCGAGTGCGTCCTGCAAAGCTTTTGGGCATTTGGTGGAATATATATATATATATATTTTTTTCACTGAAAAAAACATAGGTTTCAGGCATGTTATAGTTAGAGATTAGCATTTAAAAAAACCTTAGAAATTCACTGAAAAAAACCATAGGTTTCAGGGACGTTATAGTTAGTTGGACATTTTACTCATACAAAACCATAGAAATGCCTCCTTTATAGTTAGTTCAGCTAACTATAACTCCCGCCCCCGCAATGCACTGCTTTTTTTTTTTTAAAGTTTTTATTTTGCAAGTCAGAGTAACAAAAGATAAGAAAAATACATGCATATTGCCATTC
Source organism: Lissotriton vulgaris (assembly GCF_964263255.1). NCBI lineage: Eukaryota > Metazoa > Chordata > Amphibia > Caudata > Salamandridae > Lissotriton > Lissotriton vulgaris. The sequence continues at coordinate 783,508,649 of NC_141697.1, read as the reverse complement.
CCACCCCCCACCCCCTCCCCTTAGATTGAGGGAAAAACAACGTTTTAACCAGGACAGGCGCAGAAAGAAAAAATGAAGAATAAATAGCTTATTTATCTACAGCATAAGGAAAAAGGAAAAAACAACAAATAAGGAAGAGAGAAGAGCAAAAAAGGAGGAAAAAAACAAAGCCAAAAATAAAAAAAAGACAAGAAACGAAAGAGGAGCAAAACCCTGAGAAAAAAGGTTATATACGGTTACCCATGTTGTTCTAACCAGGAGGACAGTTTTCCCCAAACCTCCTGGCCCTTTTTCAGGCTTTTGCGTCCTTTTCTTGCATAGACAGCTTTCTCCAGATGGTAAGTGGCAACTAACCTGTCCAACCATTGAGAAAAAGAAGGGGGGTCAGCATCCAGCCAGCCGGAGGCAGCACAAAACCTCCATACTGCCATTGCAATAAAGACCAGTCCTTCTTTTTTAATCCTAGGAGAATCAGACTGGGTCCCTTGCAGAATGATTGTGGGGTTTAAAAAAATAGGTTGGTTAGTGACGTCACTTAGCAATTCCTGCATTCTGAAAAGTATTGGGGCAAGTTTCGGACATGTTGCAAAGATGTGTATTGAATCGGCCCCAACCTCCGAGCATCGAGGGCACAGCGTCCCTTTGCCAGCCCCCCATTTGATAATCTTGCTAGGCGTCATATACAGGAAGAAGATAGTTTTAAAATGTTGTGCCTGCAGCTTGGCAGAGAGTAAGATCTGTTGTGAAAGGGCTAGAGAGCTGTAAAAAACACTTTGAGGGGAGTTAATGCCATTTGTCTGAGATGAATTCTAGATCGTCTGGGGTTTGTTTGTTGAGTATGTTGTATATGAGACCGATGCGGGGGATCGTGGTGTTACGCAGTGTGTGCAAAAGTTCAGCTTCGGAGAATCCCGCGGTTCCCCCGACCTTCCTAGAGAGGAAGTCATAAATGGAGAGGTACTTAAAGCCGTCCTGGTTTCTCAGACTAAATTTAGACTGTAAGCTGACAAACGATTTAATGCTCTCGCTAGTGATCAGGTCCCCTAATTTCATAACTCCCGCCCTATGCCAGTCAGAAAAGTAAGCTTTTCCAAAGATGGCTGGTAAGTTATTGTTGTTAGAAGTGGGAGAATAAAAGTTATATCTGCACAGCCCGAAGCTTCTACGAATGTTGTGAAAAACTTTATAGGAGTTCATTAGAGTCTTGAACCGTACGCGCTTGTAATATCCATACGAGATCTCTCGGAGCAAGCATCCCCAATGCTGTTCACCCAGTAAGAGTTGGAAGGGCGAGGGAAGCCCTGGTGCTGTAGGGATGGTTGGTTCTTTCACTAATTCAGAGCTGTATTGTAGTACTGATGCCCAATAGTATAGTATAATGTTGGGAAAGGACCACCCTCCTTATTCTTTCGGGAGCAAAAGCTGTCATAATGCCCAACTAGGTTGGGAATAAGCCTAAATGAATTGTGTGAAAATTTGCTGAAATTTGAGCAAATTTGCTTTGCTAAATTCCAGAGGTATAGTGCGGACAAAATAGAGTAATTTCGGGAAGTATGTCATTTTTATGACATTGCATCTGCCAACTAGCGTTAGGTGCAAATTATCAATCTGTTTAGGGCCTTCTTAGTCTGAACAGCAAGAGGTATTAGATTGTCTGTTACAATTTCATCCATCTTGGATGAGATGAGGAGCCCTAGGTATTTAGCCTTGGGTACCACCATGCTGTCGGTCCAAGAAATTTGGGAGTTCACTATTATTTGTGTTTTATTTCTGTTCAGGGCGTATCCCGATATTCTCCCAAATTTGTGAGCCTCCGATTCTACTGCTAGTATAGTGTTTGCAGGGTCTGGAGAAGTGATGGCCAGATCGTCAGTGTACGCCAGGATTTTGGTGCTAATACTCTGGAAGCTAACTGGTAACATGTTAATGTTTTTTTCGATTTGTTTGATAAATGGGTCTAGGTAAAGAGCGAACAGCAGAGGGGAGCAGGGGCAGCCCTGCCTGGTACCCCGAGAGATGTTAAACTGGCCAGTTAGTTGCCCATTTATGGTTACACAGGCCGTTGGTTCTACATAAAGTGCCTTGCACCGCTTGTGTGAATTTCTTCCCAAATCCCATCCTGTTTATAACTCCCCATAAAAATCGCCAGGAGACCTGATCAAATGCCTTTTCGGCATCGAGTAGTGTAAGTGACATCGGGTCTCCGGCAGCCTGTGCCGGTACAGGGTGATCACCCGCCTGACATGTTCCGTTGTCCCTTTTTTGGGAATGAAGCCATGTTGCCATTCTGACACCAATGACTCTACTACTTGGGAGATTTTAGAGGCCAGCACCTTTGAAAAGATCTTAAAATCACAATTAATAAGAGTGATGGGCCTATAAGAACTCATCTCTAGAGGGGATTTGTCTTTCTTCGGAAATATAGATATTCTGGCACTTGCCCAAGAAGCCGGAGGGGGAGCCCCATTAAAGATAGAGGTTACTACGTCTGTGAAAATTGTTTTGATTTGTGGGGCAAAGATCTTATAGAACTCCACTGGGATGCCGTCAAGGCCTGAGGCTTTTCCGTCCGGAAGCCTTAGCAGGGATTGCAGGATTTCCTCCCAAGTTGGAGTAAGATCTATTAGCTTGCTAACCTCCGAGTTGAGCAGCTTAATTTCAATCTCATTAAGGTAGTCAGTAATCTCACTTTAGATTATCTCACTAGCCAGATAGTTTTCTTCTGTGTATAGCTTGGCGTAGAAGTCCTGGAATCCCTTCCGTATGGAGCTAGGATCTTTGGTCTCCGTCCAAGAAGGACGTTTTATTGCGTATATATCTCACTACAGGTAACCTCCTGTCTAGTCCTGACGACCAAGTGGTGCCCAATGCTGTCGCTACATTCATAGTTTTTTTCCCTTGTAGCTGCCCATGTTGCTGCAATTTTATCAGCGAAAACTGCCCCTATCTCAGCCTTGGCAAGGACTACTTCTTTTTGAACAGATTGGATATCTTGCCCTGATTGAATCAGTTGGGCTAGTTTGATTTCTGCTGTCCTTAATTTGTCCTGCAAATCCCTAATCAATAGTTTTTCTTTTTTCTTTTTACAAACAGAGTACCTTAGAGTTTCACCTCTGACCCCGCCTTTAAGGTGTCTCATACAGTCATTAGAGAGGCAGAGCCAATATTTATTTCCAGGAATTCCTGGATCCATCCCTGCATGTGTGCTTTGTAGTTAGTGTTGTGTAGTAGCACTTTCTCAAAGCTCCATTTGGTTGCCTCCTTCCATTGCCCAAGACCCTTGATGTTAACAATAAGGGGATTATGGTCAGACATAAAACGGGGTGCGATGTCAAAGGAGCAACTATTGGCAAGTGAAGCTGAGATGAAAAAGTAATCCAGTCTGACTAGTGATTGGTGTGGTGCCGAAAAAAACGTATACACAGGCTGAGTGGTGTTTTTGATGGCCCAGCCATCCCTCAGTCCGTGGGCCTGAGCGAGATTGGCTAGAGCCTGGAAAGCTAGAGGTTTCCTGCCTTTATGCTTCCATTTCTTATCGACCTCCCAGTTACAGGGTAAATGAATATTAAGGTCACCGCTCAAAATAATGGGGGTGGGCCAGTGTGCTAGTTCACCAGAGACCTGGTTAAAGACCCCTGGGTCATCAGCGTTGCTCCCATATATTGAACAGAGGGTAAAAGAAGTATTGTTGGGGAGATGGAACTCAGTAATATCCCATCTACCGAATGGGTCAGATTTATTCCGGGGGTTATTAAGAGGGAGTCTTATTTCGACCATGATTCCGACCCCCTTTGTTTTAGCACCCTGTGTGGTGGCCCCAACTACTTTGAACCCTAAAGTGCCTAGTAAGTGTTTTTGTGAACCTTCTATGTGAGTTTCTTGTAAACAAATGATGTTTCCCACAAGAGATCGTAGTCCTAGGGCCACTTTTCTTGCCTTTTAGAAGACTCGTTCAGGCCGCAAATATTAGCTGAGACAATTCGCAGTGAATTTACGTTAGCCATCTTGAAAAAAGGGTGAAAGAAAGTAGTAGAAAGTACAGATCCTTTGGTTTTGCTCTACACAATGCTTGATATTTGTAAGTATACTTAAGTGTGTGAATATGCCTTTAAAAGTTTTGCGCCTGAATGATTTCTTTGTGCGCCTCGTCCCCCCTCACGTGCCCCGCATGAGGTCGGTAAAGATCGTGACCCCGAGGAAGCAGGGCAACAAGTGGATTAGGGGAAGCCTTGCGGGGCACCTTGCTGCCGCTCACGAATCCCAAGAACAGCCTCAATAATTTGTGATCCAGGGGGAGCAACCGCAATGTTTTCTGAAGTCTCAGCGTCCGAGTCGTTCTGTGTAGTCGGCAGCCCAGCATCTCCTTACTCAGCGCAGGGCGGCTAGCCGATCATCCACGCGTCTGGTGTGAGCAGCCGAGCAGCGCGAACACTCACGCTGACTCCATCTTGCCCCGCAATGCACTGCTAATGAAGTCACATATTACATCATTCATGACATGGTCAGTGACATCACTGATGACATCACTGATACATTTCTCAAATGACATCACTGATTACATCATCCAGTGAATGTGGTTTTGTTTAAAATTTAAATATGTATCATATATATATATATATATATACCAAGTTGTATTGAAGAATGAGTGAGTGTATAAGTGTCTGGATGGAGGATTTAGTAGGTGTGAGACTTACTGTTTAAGTGAGTGATTAGATGTGTCTCACTAAATACATGGGTTAGTGACTAAACTGTGTGAATGTCTATATGAATCTGTCTGTTGATGTGTAAGCTGCTGCATCCGTTGGTCAGTAGCTACATAAGTGTTTATATAGGTTATTGATTAGTTGCCTGAGTATTTGTATGGGAGACTGAGTCAGTGTGTGGTTGGGTAGGGGGGGTGTGCCTCTGTGCATAGATGTGTGAGTGGTTTATTGACTGGGTGTATGAGTTTAAGAGTGCATGTGGAAACAGTTGTATGGGTGGGTGAGTGTGTGTTTGGGAGTGTTGGTGAGTGAATGGATGTGTCAGTGGTACATGTCTGTGATGTGGGTGAAGTGAGAGACTGGAAATGCTTTCTAGTTAAAGATTGCTTTATTTTTATCAAGGGGTTTTGGTTGTGGAAGGTAAGTCTCTCCCGAGCAAACTCTGCTGTGTACGTTATGGAGCTGGACTTCTCTCGGTCTCGACTGGAATATCGTCTTCCTTTCGTCGGTCAATGGGACTTTGTCGGATGGTTCTCTCCCGAGGTTTATAAAGAAAAGGCACAGAGAACAAAAGAGACCATTAATACTCAAGGTCTCTCATGATACGCCCAGGGGAACCGGTAAGTGAAGGGACACAGCTGAGAACACTCGTGCTTTACGGTGGTGGTCGTGTCAAGGGTACTTGGTGAGGAAAGGGTACAGGGAATCAGAATTAAAGGGGGCTATGGACGAGGTACGAGGGTAACAGGAATATATACAAATATGTACAAGTGAGACAGTAGCTGCCTGCCACACTACGGAGGGGTGACTCCCCGCTTCCCCACCCAGCACGCAATCCGCTGCCGTACTTGTTTCAGCCACACTCCTCCCTCGGGAGTGTGGCACGGTGACTCATAGGACAGTTGGCCTCCTGGCTCATCTTCTTCTTTGCTTCCTGATCTCCGCACTCCGCTCTCGTCTCCGTAGGTTCTCCTCCCGGCTCCTTCTTCTCCCTCCTCGGTGTCGTCACACGCTGTTCCGTGTATTTCCTGGTTTTTCTCCACTACGGTGAATCCAACATCATGCAGGGGCATGGCTTCGTCCTCTGTATATGCCCAATTAAAGGCACCGTCCTCTTTATCCTCCGGGTCAGCAAGTAGTTTCCATGAAGCATAATCATCCTGAAGGGAAGGAGTGGAGGGATCAGTGACCCACCAATTCTCATAGGGGTTGTGTTCTTCCACCCTCTGGCCCTCTTCGTTACACTCCACCCCCCCTGGATTCTCCCGATCGGGGAGAAATGGTGTTCTGGACAAAAAGTATGCATTGCCATTGTCCACCCCTTTTCGATGTTTCACTATGAAAGAGAAGGGCTGGAGGAACAAGAACCATCTGAGGACCCGGGGGTTTTGTGATTTGTTCCTTTGCATCCATTGTAGGGGAGCGTGATCTGTGTATAATACAAAGGCCCGTCCTTCTAGATAGTACCTCAGTTTTTCAATAGCCCATCGGATGGCAAGACACTCTCTTTCGATGGTTGGATAGTTACGTTCTCGTGGATGTAACTTTCGGCTAATAAACAAAACGGTGTGTTCCGTTCCATCATCTCCTTCCTGGGATAATACGACCCCTAAGCCCGTATTTGAGGCGTCTGTAGTTAGAGTAAAGGGTTTGTCAAAATTGGGAGGTATCAGAACGGGACTAGTGGTTATGGCTTGTTTGAGAAACTGAAATGCCAGTTTCGCGTCTTCAGAGGGATGTAGAAGTTGGGAAGGTCTTACTTCTTTTTTCAGGAGGTTGGTGAGAGGACTGGCAACTTCAGCGAATTTATCAATGAACATTCGGTAATAGCCAATTAGGCCTAATAATGCCCTTAACTCCCTCTTAGTAGTCGGAAAGGGGTGTGTAATATGGCCCTTACCTTTTCCTCTTGGGGTGCTATTACTCCTTCGCCTAACATAAACCCTAGGTATTTGACCTTGGGATAGGCTGCTCTGGACTTTTTAGCGTTTACATGTAATGCCTCAGCCTGGAGGGCCATCAGTATTTGTCGTATATGTACCAAATGTAGTTCCCATGTTTTACTGAATAAAACAATGTCATCCATATACACTGAGCAGTATTCCTTATGTGTCTCCAGGACATCGTTCATTAATCTTTGAAATGAGTGGGCCCCATGTAGGCCAAAAGGGAGGACGTTAAACTCAAACAGCCCTACTTCTGTGGCAAATGCTGTCTTTCGTTTATCCTCCTCCCTTAGGGGAACCTGCCAATAGCCCTTTGTCAGGTCTAACGTGGTTATGTAGCGAGATTCCCCTATTCTCTCCACCAACTCATCTACCCTGGGAATAGGGTAGGCATCGAATGCAGAAATTGCATCTAATGCCCTGAAGTCCATAAAAAGTCTTGTTGAACCATCCGGTTTCGGCACCATCATGATAGGCGATGCCCAATTGCCACGTGAGGGCCGAATCACTCGTAGTCTAAGCATATCGCGTACTTCACGTTTGACATCTTGTCTCCGCGAAGCTGGGATACGGTATGCTTTCTGTTTTACTGTTTTTCCTTCTTCTGTCTTTATTCTATGGGTCAGTCCTGGGGTATTGGAGAACATTTGTGCAAAAGGTTTTAGGATGTCTAGAAGTTCCTTTTTTTCTCCCTTTAACAGGACTTGATTTATAGGTAACTGATCTAGGGTTGACTTGTCCCCCGTTACGGGTAGGCCGAAATGGGTTGACTGAGGTGGAGGTCCTATCCACTTTTTCAGCATATTGATGTGGAAGCTCTGTTGCCGTGATGGAGTGACCTGTACTTTGTACGTTGTTTTACCTATGGTCTCAACGATAGGATAGGGACCTAACCATTCGCTTTCGAATTTCTGAGTAGAAGAAGGGAGGAGTACCAAGGCCCAATCCCCTTTTTCCAATTTCCTCAATTTTTTTCCCTTGTCATAGTGATGTTTCTGTTTCTGTTGACCTTGTTCTAGATTTGAATAGGCCAAGTCCTTTAGTTTTCCTAGCTTTGATTTTAACTGCTGGGTGTATTCTAAATGGATCTTTGCTCTACCGACTCCTCCTTCTCCCATGCTTCTTTAGTTATCTCCATAAGGGAGCGCGGTTGCCTGCCATAAAGCATCTCAAAGGCAGAACAACCTAGGCTGCTCTGTACCTGAGCCCTGAGTACATAAAGGGCCAGGGGTAATAAACGGTCCCAGTCTTTGTTCTCCACTGACAACATTTTTTTCAGTGTGGCCTTTAGGGAACGGTTGTACCGTTCAACGAGACCGGCAGTTTGAGGGTGATGTGCTGATGTTTTTATCTGTTGTAGGTCTAGCATCTTGCAGACTTCCATCATCATCCGTGACACAAACGGAGTCCCCTGATCTGTAAGATTTCCCGAGGAAAACCTACTCTAGAAAACAACTCCAACAGCTTTTCCGCTATGTTTTTAGTTGGGGGAGAACGTAGAGCAAAGGCCTCCGGGAAACGGGTGTTGTAATCTACAACCACCAAGGCATACGTATGTTCTTTTGATTACGTGGTAGGGGACCGATGAGGTCCATCCCGACCCTCTCAAAAGGGTTACCTATGATGGGTAGGAGTTGCAGGGGAACTGCCGGAGGTCTGTACATGCTCCTTTTTTGACACACTTCACATTGTTTGCAATACATTTCAGATTATTTGTATATACCTGGCCAGTAAAAGTGTTTTGTTATATTCTGGGTCCTTTTCTCTGCCCCTGAGTGCCCTGCTGTGAGGTGAGAGTGAGCGTAATATAGGATCTGCTCTTTAAAGATTTTGGGGACCACTAGTTGTGGGGATTCATTGGCCTTTCCCTCCCTATATAGGAGGTCTCTTTTAATTGTGAATCTAGGATATGTCACTGTAGGCAAGGTTTGGGCCACTTGAGCTGCTTCCCATGCATTAAAAAGAGTGGCATCATTGGATTGGGCGAACTTAAAGCTCCGATCCAATATCTATTGCTCGGTTCATAACAAGGAAGTGTGTGCCTGAGGAGAGTATTCTTTTCTCTTGTGTATCTCCGTTCGGATTATAGACATGAAGTCCGGGTTGTCTACCCCTAGTATTAAATCCTCAGGGAGGGTGTCTACTACTCCTACCTTGACCGAGAAAGGGGATCTACCTACGGCTCTAAGGTTGATCTGGGCCAGGGGATAGGGCTTCACATCCCTGTGTACACATCTTATATTTACTAGGAGGGTGTTAAGAAGTATCTGAAAGGGCAACACTAGTCTCTTTTGTATTACAGACTGCCGGCACCCCGAGTCTAACAGAGCTTTGATACCCCTTCCGTTTACTTGTATACGTACATAAAAAGAGGGGCCCATCTCCGCTGTGTACATGACTGCCTTGGGGATATACCCCCCCTCCATAGGCTCCTCCACGGGCTTTCTTCGGGGACACAACCGTGCTATGTGTCCCCATTCGCCGCACTCGAAGCACTAGGGTCCTAATAGTGGGGTCATATCCAACCTCATTGGTCTAGGTTTCGTGGATTCTAGATTGCTTTTCTTTTTCTCCAGCTTCACTGTTATGCTGGATTTGGGATTTTTGTCAGTGTCCCAGGGAAAGAAGCGGGGATGAGCCCGTGAATAATTTGAGGCCATTTCTATGGCTTGTGCCGCCGTTAACCCTGAGTGTTGCCTTAACCATCGCTGTGTCCCATAGGGAAAGGCCTCCATGAATTGCTCTAGGTAGATACTGGTCATGATTTCGTCTTTGCTCCTTTGTTCAGGCCGTAGCCACTTGTCAGCGGCCATTTTCAACCGCAGGAATAATGTCTTAGGGTTTTCCCCAGTGATTCCTTTTTCCTTTCGGAATCGCACTCGATAAGCTTCTGCGTCTAAACCTAGGTGGTCGAGTATAAGCTCCTTGATCTCCGTGTAGGGGGTGTTTCCCGCATGGTTAGCCACCTGGTAGGCCGCTTGGGCCTCGCCTGATAATAACGGTGCCAGAAAGAATGGCCATTTCTCCTCAGGCCACCCGCAGGCCTGTGCTGCCCTTTCAAAATTCGATAAAAAGGCATCTGGGTCTTCCCCTTGAACATATTTTTGCAAAGGCACCCCTGCAGGGTGAGGCATCGGTGTTCTTCTTTCGAGAACAGGTCCACCACTTGGCGGTTGTACCACTTTCTGTAGTCCTTCGATTTGGGCGCTGATTGTGCTTTTAAACATTTCCCTATCTACATCTGCGGTGGTTATCTGGTGATTTATCGCCCATTCCAGTTTTTCTTGTCCCTCTATTAGGTGCTGAATAACTTGCTCCAACAGGGGTTGCTGGTGGGAACTAGCCGATCCCACTTCTAACACCAGCTGTGACGTGGGTGAAGTGAGGTAATGGAAATGCTTTCTAGTTAAAGATGGTTTTATTTTTATCAAGGGGTTTCGGTTACGGAAGGTAAGTCTCTGCCGAGCAAACTCTGCTGGGTCCGTTATGGAGCTGGACTTCTCTCGACTGGAATGTCGTCTTCCTTTCGTCGGTCGATGGGACTTTGTTGGATGGTTCTCTCCCGAGGTTTATAAAGAAAAGGCACAGAGAACAAAAGAGACCATTAATACTCAAGGTCTCTCATGAAACACCCAGGGGAACCGGTAAGTGAAGGGACACCGCTGAGAACACTCGTGCTTTACATTGGTGGTCGTGTCAAGGGTACGTGGTGAGGAAAGGGTGCAGGGAATCAGAATTAAAGGGGGCTATGGACGAGGTACGAGGGTAACAGGAATATATACAAATATGTACAAGTGAGACGGTAGCTGCCTGCCACACTACGGAGGGGTGACTCCCCGCTTCCCCACCCAGCACGCAATCCGCTGCCGTACCTGTTTCAGCCACACTCCTCCCTCGGGAGTGTGGCACGGCAACTCGTAGGACAGTTGGCCTCCTGGCTCGTCTTCTTCTTTGCTTCCTGATCTCCGCACTCCGCACTCCGCTCTCGTCTCCGTAGGTTCTCCTCATGGCTCCTTCTTCTCCCTCCTCGTGTCGTCACACGCTGTTCGTGTACTTACTGGTTTTTCTCCACTGCCGCAAATCCGACGTCTTGCAGGGGCGCGGCTTCGTCCTCTGTATATGCCCAACTAAAGGCACCGTCCTCTTTATCCTCCGGGTCGGCAAGTAGTTTCCACGAAGCATAATCATCCTGAAGGGAAGGAGTGAAGGGATCAGTGACCCACCAATTCTCATAGGGGTTGTGTTCTTACACCCTCTTGCCCCCTTCATTACAATGTCCAACTAAGTACATATTTAAAAGGCAGTGTATGTGAGAGTTGTTGTATAAAAATGACTATATGTGAGAGTCAGTGAAGAGTAGCTTTTTGGATGAGTGTGTACTTGTATCAGTGGTTGTATAATAGAGTAAGTATGTTTTACTATATGTTTGAATAAGTGAGGTGGTGTGTGTGTATAATTGTATGGGTCAGTAAATGAAAGTGTGATTGATTCTTTGCCTGACTGACTAGGTGTGTGAGTAACTGTGGAGGAGTGCTAGTGTATGAGTGTCTGTGTAGGTGTATGAGTGCATATGATAGTGTTGTATTGATGATTGACTGCATGTATGAGTGATTGTAGGTGTGCATGAGTGGATGTATGTGTAGACCTAAAAACCATTGACTAGATATGTAGTAGTAGTAACTGGTATTGGTGTGTCTATGGTTTCAAAAATGGTATTCTGTATTTTGGAGACAGTGTATCAAAGGGTATATTAGGGTGTGAGAAGGTGCATCAGATTTTCACATGGATGATGTCATCATTAATGTCATTTGAGATGTCAGCACATGGTTCGAGACACAAAGGTGAGCTGAGAAGATTTTCTCCAGTATTACTCTCTCACTCTTTCTCTCGATCTCTCTTCCTCTCTCCTTTGATGGATGCATGACGCACAATCTTATCTTGCTTTTTATCTAACAGGCTCTGATTCACAAATTGACAACACCCCCTAACACCACCGGAGCTGAACACGTGTAGAACCTGTGATGATGCGTGGCCATCCTGGCAATTAACACCCAGTTTAAATTGTGAGCTCCGTTGACGGCGTGTACGCAACGGTTGAGGAGGTTGCTTCGGCACGTGGTTGACTCTCTTCAACACACGCCGGTGGCGTAGGTGAGCAGAAAGGCTTGTTTGCGCAGCAGCGGCAACTCACCTCTGGCCATTGGGAGTGAATGGGGTGCAGCAGCCTGGATGCGCGGCGGCAGGCAGTCAGCTCCAGATAGTGGGAATGCATGGGGTGCAGCAGCCTGGGTGCGCTATGACTGTTATACACCTCTGGGCAGTGCAAGTAAATGGGCTCCAACAGACTGGGGACCTTAATGTCAAGAACGGCGATAACAATATCACCGCTTTAGCTGCAGGAAACTGCTGCTAAAGCGGTGATAAGTGGCTTGATAATATGCCCTTGAGAATTCCCATAGAAGCCCAGGTTCTTGTGTGAAGGACATCAAACCTGGGCTTCTATGGGAATTCACAAGGGCATATTATCAAGCCCCTTTTTGCCGCTATTGCAGCAGTTTTCTACCGCTAAAGCGGCGATAATGTTATCACCGTTCTTGATAATATGGTCCTGGGTGCCCAGCGGCTGTCAGACACCTCTGGGCAGTGGAAGTGGATGGGATGCAACAGCCTGGGCGCGCATAGCTGAAACAGAGAATTATGTGTGTGCAGTTGTATATGGTCTGCAATTACTAATTCTATATTATTTTTCAGATAACTGATTCATTCTACCCATTTAGCGGAGGGCGTGCTGCTAAGCCCCGGACCTTAGACTTTCTGCTGAACCCTTTCCTTCTTGCAATCTGCCTACCTCTCGCGGCCCCCGCTCCGCGGGAGCCGCTCGTGTGATCGTGGCTGAGGGAGTGTTGTCCCTGTTGCTGCGGGGAACTGCTGTAGCGCCAAACTTGGTTCCCGGACTACCGCCCACAGGTTGATGATGGGACGGGACTGAGAGGACCAGCGTGCTGTGCGGCGTGGATCGGCCGCAGCTGGTCCTCTTCCCGCCCCTCCCTGCTGTTTAAAACCATTGCGGAGACCTGGCTTGGTGGATTCATTCTACCCATTTAGCGGAGGGCGTGCTGCTAAGCCCCGGACCTTAGACTTTCTGCTGAACCCTTTCCTTCTTGCAATCTGCCTACCTCTCGCGGCCCCCGCTTCGCGGGAGCCGCACGTGGCTGAGGGAGTGTTGTCTCTGTTGCTACGGGGAACTGCTGTAGCGCCAAACTTGGTTCCCGGACTACCGCCCACAGGTTGACGACGGGACGGGACTGCGAGGACCAGCGTGCTGTGCGGCGTGGATCGGCCGCCGCTGGTCCTCTTCCCGCCCCTCCTCATCCCCTCCTACTTATTCTGAATTCTATCCCGCGGACGACAGACGCACGCGGAATGAGCCCGGGCAAAGCCAGGGCAAAGGGCGGGCCCTCTGTGGCCCTCAGAGGACCGAGGAGGACAGGACGGGCCACCCACCTTGAATTCCGCACCAGAAGGAGGTAAAGAGAGTTGACCTACCATATGCCTGCTGACATTTAATGGACACATAGCTGTAAACACCAAACTTTTGCCTTTGTGTTGATGTCACGTATTACCCCTATTAAATTGAACAGAACCATGACTCAGAGGGGTTCGCGTAATGGTACACAAGACCACCACTTATTCAGTATACCACGGCCTATATCCAGTGAATCAGATGGGAATGATTCTTGCCAGGCCATAGTTAGCACCCCCAGTGAACATTCTCCCTCAGAAACATCTGGTATTTTGCAAAGCTACTCACTGTTAGCGGAACTAAACAATTTGTGTAAAACCAAGTACGTCCCAGCAGATTTGAGACCTAAACTAGATAGTGCTTCTCCCTGTACGGCTAAAAGTTTTAGTACTTTGCTCTACAATGAATTTGCGCAGGAATCCACCCCGTTGGATACAAAAGTTAATACTCTAAGCGCAGCGCTCACGCAGACCTCACCCGTTAAACGCAAATGTGACAAGGTTCAACATAATGGGAACGACCTAAGGGTACAAAAATTGTACTTAAGCCCTCCATTGACTGTCACTAACTCCCCCTCAATTCCAGAGGCTGCAGAAGAATTAGATAGTCTAGCACCCCCTCTTCAACTGGCTTTAGCATCTCTGATTGAACCACTGCTCAAATCTCATATATCGCCATTGTTGGAGAAAATAAATATCCTGGAGAATAAGCTGCTGGAAATAGAGGAATTGATTAAGATTGATTTAATTCCCGCTAAAATCACCGAAATAACTAATCGCCATCAATCCCCTGTTGCCTCCATAGTGCCAACGCAACCTACACTATGCAACAATTCCAAAACTCTACAACTAGCCCCCAATAAAACAACCCCTAAGATTGCTTCTAAGCCGGTACCACCACAGCATATTATTGCTAGAGTAGAGAATAATAAAGTACCTTCTATCCACCTTCCACCTGAGGCCGTCCCATACGTGTGTGTTCTTTCAGGAGTACCACCACTCACACATGGGAAATCCGAAAGGCAACACGACTTACTAAATAAGGTAACCTTTTGGCTATCAAAAAACAGACCTCTGCCACCCGATCTGGATGGAACAATAATGTGTGTTAGAAGGGTGGGCTGGTTAGGCTCCCTCCCAAAAGACATTCCTGGTGATCTAGTGTTGGTAAAATTTAGGTTCAGACATATTGTCCCGTACCTACGAACCTGGCAGCCCCAAGAAGATGATGGCCCAATATCGATCTGGGATTTACATGATTTTTACCCCAGAGTGCCATACATACCCTCCTTAAGACCAGAGGTAGGGTTCAATTATAATTACGTGATGGGTAGAAGATCCTATGCTTCGAATAATTGTAGCTCCTCTGCTCTTAACCCCTTTACACCAGTGTATAACATATATAAAAATTGAATTCTTTATTAACTTGCTCCTACTAAGGGTGAACATGATGTAAGGGTAGTGTCATATGGTTACTGCGTTTCTATATATTGTGTTAAGTTAGCATGAGTTTATTAAATGTTTAAACAACATATTTTCCTTTGGCTTCAGTTTGCACAAGACACCTAATTGTTATTGTAGCTTTCAACCTAGACGAAAGATGTGATTTATTTGAGAATAACATGTTATTGCTCTGATATCAGTCGTGCTTGGTACAACTGTCTGCACACTGAGAACTGCACCCTCTAAGAATAACCTAACACAAGGTTGCTGAAAGCCTGATCCTCGCACTACATTAGACATAACACAAATAATGTTACTGCCAACATTGGGCTCTATGCGGGTTTAAGATAGAGTTACAGGGAATGAATCGACACACTTGATGCTTCGCATGCAGAGAGCTGGTAGCTGTTGATGTGATCTACTCCTACTGAGAATTAGAGGTATGGGCCCGCCCTGCTAGAACCCAAATGAGACCTTCTTAGATATAATATAATATGCTAAATAGGGTGCGCGAAATATAGGTGATACAAGAATTCTATAGATTTTTGCATCATAACATGTTATCACCTTTTGCTTACTATGTTACTATGGATTAGTGACTATGCTGCTAACTCTGATTTTTATAATATGTATGTTGATATTATACAAGATACTGCGTTTGAGAACTTTGCATTGAAAAATAAACATTTCAAACTTGCACGTGTGTTCTTTGCCTCCCAGTTTCGGTTTGTAATGATTATATAACGAAAGAGTGTTCATGTGTTCCACGATACCTGAGGTACCCTAAGTTCATGTTCTGGATTGTCTAAGTCATTGGTAAGTTATTACTACCGATGAGACACTGTAGCTAGCTTGGTAAGGGGATTTCTGAAACTAAGGTGAGTTTTGGGTCACCCTAACTCACCCGGGTTCTAGATCTCTGTGCACAGTTCTGTGGGAGAACGGAAACCCTGCTACATGGCGCCCATACGTTGTTGGCCTTATATCATGACACTCGAGTAGTATATCATTCAAACCTTAACCCCTTCATTCCCGTTTCCGGAACACGGCAGTGTCGGAACAACCTACCTATTTTTGAAATAGGTCTTTTTCAAGCTTGAATATATCTAAAAACGGTTTCGTTGAATTACTACCCAGTTGTGCTACAAAGTAATCTTTGTTTTTTTTCACTTTCCTGTGCTAACATGGCACAAGCCGTGGACATCCCGCCGCATAGTCGCATTGCGGTGCGTGACCATTTGCGGGCTTATCATGTCCCTGTTGAAGGCTTGGCTGTTGTTCCAGTGGTGAGTGCGGAACATGCTTACCCGTACGAACTGTTTTATTCGTGGGTGACATTTCCGGCGGTGAACGCTAATTCTGGCGTTTTCCATTCCTACACTGCTACGGCTGTACCGGCTGCGTATGCTCCGTACAGAGCACTGGAGGTTCCTATTGACGCTTGGCAGCATGGAGTTTGGTTTGGTGGCGCCCTACCACACGCTTTAACCGCTCCGAGGTTAGGTCCTTTGTCCATTCCGGGCACTCCTTGGCCCACTTTGGCTGGATTCACTCCTCACCCTAATCGAGCCACTTGTGGCATAGCTGATCTGCGGCAACTTCATGAAGTCGCAGTGGCGGTGATTAGAG
The DNA here is from genome assembly GCF_964263255.1 of Lissotriton vulgaris. Classification (NCBI taxonomy): domain Eukaryota; kingdom Metazoa; phylum Chordata; class Amphibia; order Caudata; family Salamandridae; genus Lissotriton; species Lissotriton vulgaris. The sequence goes on along the minus strand of NC_141697.1, from coordinate 783,492,406 downwards.
GGCTTGTTCATTACACTAGCCGTAATGTTCAAGACGTAGCCCCTAGGGGTGCACAGCTTCGTGCAGAACAGGCTGGTTTGAAAATCAATCCTGTCATGGTGAATTCCGTGATGGGCAAAAAGCCCCAGGACAAGGATGATTTTCCGTTCTGGCTTGCAGAGAAATCTGGCCAGCTTGAAGCTGTGTTTCCTAATACGAATCCCGGTGATAAGCACCGGATTCTTACACTGAGTTTACCGAAAGATTTGGCACCTGAGCTTGTTGACTGTGAGACCTGGGGTAAGACTTTTGCAGTGGTCTATTCAAGGTGCTATGGCACACCGTCTGTGACCAATCTGGGTGCGGTCCTTAAACGTGTTCAGGACGAACACGGACCGGAGTCGGCGGTCGAATTGGGTATGCGCCTGTGTGGCTCCTTTGATGTAGTTTGCGATCTGATCCTTGCAAATGTCAAGGGAGATGCAGTGAACTTTCAGGTTGCTAACGCTTTGGCGTTGATTCCCGAGGCCGAAAGACCCCGTCAGTTGGCAAGGATAATTGTGGCTGCTTATAAAACGGTTGGCCGCAATGGAAGGGGCTTAAGGCTTTTCCTGATAAAGAGAAAAAGCAGCCCCAGGGTCAGTCTTCGGAAACTAGTGGTCAACCTAAGTCCAAGAAACAGAATTGGCCTAAAAAGCAGAATCAGGGTAAGCAACAACAACAACAAACACAGGTTTCTGCTCCTGCGTCTCCGTTGCCTGCGCAGTCGGATCGTGTTTATGATTTGCGCGACCGCTCGATGATTAAATCGCCTGAGAGGTTTCAGGCTTCTGACCAACGCTCTCCTCGTTCCTTTCAGGACTCATCGGCTCCGTCAACCGGTGGTGGAGGGGGCGGCAGGGGCCGGGGTGGCCAGCAAGGACGTGGTCAGCCCCGCCCGCGTAACGGTGGAGAGCAGCAGGAAGGCGCTACGCCCAAGAGACCACAGTTTGCCACGAACAAAGTCGCCACCCTGACAGCGCATCGTTATGCCCCAGATAGTGAGAACGCGGCTTCGGAATCTGACGTGGGCTCTGACCTTGCTGGACAGCGCGGCAGAGATTACCATAGTGAGAGGGGCCCCCGTCCACTGTTGAAGGTGACAGCGACTGACACTTATCTTGTAATTGAAACTGCTGATACGCATGTTGCTCCCCCTGAACGTCTTTTTGAAATTGTCCTGTTAATTGAAGGTGACATGCAGCGAACTGTAAAAGGGGTATTTTGGGAAGATCTTTCGTCTACGTATGACATTTTGCTTTCGGAGGCTGACTGGCCCCCACCTTTTGTTCTCGCAGCTCCGCGAGGGGAGGGGGTGATCCTCCCCAGTTTCGCGCACACTGTATCGAGAGTGGAAGCGCTGCATTTTGCAGAAGAGTGGGCTCTGGCGCTTGCGCCGGCTGTGTACCGCAATCAATGTGGCTGGGATAAATTGTCTCCAAGCCATGAGATTCCGTTACGGTCTCAGCCGCGGCCTCAACCTCAATATCCCATACGGCGTGAAGCCAAAGCTTCAGTCGCGGCTATCCTTGAACAATTGGAATATCAAGGTGTAATTGAAACGTGTGTGTCACCGATGAATAACCCCCTTTTTACTGTAGACAAGCCGGACGGCTCATATCGTTTGGTTTTGGATTATAGGCATTTGAACTCACATTGCCGTAACTGCGCAGTACAGAATACTCATGGCTCTGCGTTAGTGAATAGTCTTGAGCGTAAACGGTTCAAAACTACGCTTGACATTTCGAATGGTTTTTATGCCCATGGATTAGACGGTCTAAGTTCCCAATGGACCAGTTTTACATGCGGCGGTGTGCAAAAAATGTTTCGGCGTCTCCCATTGGGCTATAAGAACAGTCCTGGAGTATTCTCCGCCCGCATAGTCTCTCTTCTGGAGGGAATCGACCCAGTTGCTTGTTCGTATGTGGATGACATTTATCTCACAGACGACGATCTTTGGGAGCATCTGTGTCGAGTAAATAGCATAATTTGTAACTTTGCTGACATAGGTTACAAGTTTAACTTTGCAAAGTCGCACATTGCAGAGTACACAGTGTTGTTTCTAGGTTACGAGCTTAACAACGAGGGGAAGGGTTTAGCACCCCATTTCCTGGAGAAGTGCGCACAATTGCGCTCTCCGACAACGCTGAAAAAATTACAATCTCTACTGGGCTTCTTGAATTTCGGGAGGACTTACATTCCGGAATATGCCCAGCGTATCAAGCCTTTGTATGCTTTGATACAACCATCTTTTTCCAAATCATGCTGGCTGCCTGAGCATTCAGCCATTCTGCAGTCTTTGCAGGCTGATTTGCTCGCTTCTGAATACTTACAGACTCGTGATAACCAGACCAACCTGGTGATAAGAATTATCCCTGGGGCGGTGGGTTTCACGTACCTGACCTTTAATGAAGGAGATACAGTACCTATTGCTTACAAGTCACACTTGTACACTTCGGCTGAACTGCGTTTTTCCACTGTGGAGAAAGTTTTAACGGCTGTGCAGATGGCAATTCTTAAGGAACGTGCCCTGTCACAAGGAAAACGCATGTTGGTTGTTACCCCGTGTCCTGCCTTGGAGGCAGTTACGAAAGCCAGTGTACCTAATTCCAAAGCTTTGCACCCTCGGTGGATTCAGTGGGCTGCATCCTTGACGTCCCAGGATGTCACGTTTATTTTTGACGCCACATTACGGTCGCAGGAGTATTTACAATATGAATTTGTTCATCCTGCTCCTTTAGCAATGCGGCCGTTGGAGGATTTCCATTGCATTATTTACACTGATGGTTCGGCGCAGGTTGCGCATGACTCTAAACATGCCTACGTTTCCGCTTGCGCCATTGTGGTCGGTGCCATGGTGAACGAGGAGTTCAAGTCCAGTGTCGTGCACACGCAGACGCTTGGGGACTGCACCGCACAATTAGCAGAGCTTCGTGCTCTGATGCTTGCATTGGAGTACGCTGATCCTAGTGTGACGACTTTAATCATAAGTGACTCTTACTACTGTGTCCAGTCTTACAATGAAAACTTGTTCTTTTGGATTCAGAATGAATTTCGTGATTCCAAAGGTAGCACAATAAAACATAAAATGATCTGGGTCCGAGTGGCGGAACTTAAAGAGAAGTTGCCACTCGTGTTTGTGATTCATACTCTCGGTCATCAGCGTGTGGGGGTCCACGCTGTTGGCAATTCGCTTGCTGATGAAGCAGCGAAGTCAGCGGTATCGAAATACTTAGTTACAGCAGTCACGAGGTCCAAAAGCAAAATAGACGATGACATCTTGGCAGCTGTGCTGCAACAGAGAAGGGAAGTAAATATCCTGCGGGGTTCCCTTCTAAATACACATACCACTTAAGTCCCGATAAGGTTCCTTATGTGAAAATTCCTGATGTTGGCGAACGTCTAGTTCCCAACTCGGATCGCAGGGCTACTTTGATTACAGCGGCTCATGAAGGTGTGGCGTCTGCGCATCCGGGCGTCTCAGCCACTGTAACTCAGCTACAACAAAGGTTCTGGTGGCGGGGACTGTGCAAACAGACGCGCGATTATGTCCTTCAATGTGACATTTGCCAGCAGATAAAACCTTCAACTGCTGCGCGTCCGACACAGTTGTACATCTCGAATAAACCGCTTGGATGCGTTTATTTGGATCACTGCGGTCCATTTTCTTCTGATACTGCATACAAATACATCTTAGTAGCAGTTGATTCATGCACACGCTTTGTGTGGGTATGGCCACATCGGAGCGCTGATTCACCGACTGTCATTAAGGATTTGCGAGTCTTTGTGGGAATTCTTGCCTGTGGTACCTTCCATTCGGATCAGGGTCCGGCTTTCGCCTCTAAGGCGTATAAGGATGCTATGGTTTCGTTGGGGGTCCAAGTCAAGTTTTCGAGTCCCTACAGGCCCGAGGGCAATAGTGTAGTTGAACGAATGAACCGCGACTTAAAGCAATCTTTGACAGCTCGAGTTATAGGCACTGGCAGAAACTGGTTAGCCCACCTCATGGGCGTGCAGCGTGCGCTTAATAATCTCCCTAGAAGGTCTCTGGGTGGGCGGACCCCGTACGAAATGCTCTTTGGTATCAAGATGTATGTCCCTGACCTCGATGGGCTAGACTGCAAGGCCCAGGCCACGGCCTTTGACGTAGATGAACATTGCAATGTTTTACAGAATCTACAAAAGACCAGAGACAGTCTTGCAAAGGAACATTTGCCCTCCACGTCGGATGATGCGCTGCAGATCCCGGTAGTTGGCTGGCTACCCCAAGTTGGAGACCTGGTTCGAGAGAAGATCGATAACAAGAAAGAGTTTGGTCCCTCATATCGTGCACCGGTTCGAGTTCTTGGAGTGAAGGGCACAAGAACAGTCATTTTACCACCACTTCCAGGTCGTAAGGAAAACAGATTTATTTCTATTGACAATGTCAAGACACACAAGGTGGCCGATTCTTCATAGCATGACACCGGCTGTATCCTGTCCTTCCATGGTGAGGCACTCTGTGCTGGCTATTACATCTGGTGCAGAACAGGAGGTGTCCCTCGAGATGCCTGCCATATCCAGTCCTTTATTAAATACTATTCCTGTTACTAACATTGATGAGTTGAACTACACCTATCCTGCTGATCTATCGATGCCTGATTTGCAGACTCGTTTGGCCGACCAGTCCAGATTCTCTTTTGACTCTGTTTCGGAACTTTCAAAGAAACCCTCAACTATTGCAAAATATGCCACGTTATTTAAAAAACATTTTTTAATTCCCCCTTGGACATACATTTGGTTGATCCTATTTTCATTTTACCTTTTTATGTCAATTGGTTTTGTGTTTTATTTTTTCCGCCTGATCGATGGTCACTACGTTAAAGAAAGATCAGGAATTCGGTACCTTAATGGAACATTGGCCCCTCTTTCCTCTTCACATTCAGCGCACAGACTGAAACGAAACTTGAATACAGTTAACATTACAGCTTGGCCTGTCCTTGATGGGATTGTGTGGGATGCGGTTAGATTTCAAATACATGGGCCCACTGAAGTGATTAATGTTCCGAATGTGCTTAGAGTAAACATGGGAGATGTTATTAAACAAAATATACGTTCTGATGATTGGGATATTCAAGCCGTAGAAGCCTTGTTTTCTGATTTAAAATACTATGCTGCCTTCGATGCTGAGGATCTGTATTTAGATTCTATTAATTATGGTGATTTGTTTTGTTTTCAACATTATGGTAATCATTTTTTGCATAAGACAAATTCCAGGAGGGTTGCTGTAAATTATACACAATGGGAACATTGCCCTGCTCCATTAGGATGCAGCTCCAGTATGTTTCTGAAAAAATACACTTATTTCACAGATTTTAATCAATCAAACCCTGAGTCATTTTATTTTAAAATGACACAAAAGTCCATGTCCAAAGTTAGACTTACCGATACAAAATTGTTGTATTCGAAGTCCTTTCTAGACAGGTTGGCTGTAGATGGCTACGAGTTCTGGAAAGGAACAATTGACCTTAAATCGGTTTGGGGTACCAAAGATTGGCAGGTACAAGGCACTGAGGCTTTGCACCGTGCATGTCTCATCCCGAATCACATGTTGTTTCTAAATTCATCCATTTTCCAGACAACATGCTTTGGATTGGCTACTTCAAAAAAACTAAATACACCTACCATCCCAGATTTAGAGGAATATTTAGGTTGGGGTAATTATACTTAATTGTCCATTCAGGAGTTGCAAGCTCTATTACACTATTCATCCTTTAACGTTTCCAGTTTGGATTCCAAAGGTTGGCTGATGTGGCATAGGAGTGCTGATTCTTGCCAACGTCGTTTTCTGGGTTTGGCTGAAGGGTTCACAGAAGTCAGACCTGATCCACGTTTTGCAGAAGATTATACTGTCACAACTTATTCTGTGGGGAAGCTGTGTCAGACTTGGTTACAACATTCCACATTAGCTTCAGTTAAACTACATCTGTCTCAATTAACTGAAACTGTGGATTTGAACGATTTTATAAAAGGCCCAGCTAAAGGTAGATCTAAACGATGGCTTTATGCGATTTACAATGAAATTTGGAAAGTTTCTCAAATTGAGGCTGCTAAGCGCCTAAGAGCAATTGATCAAGCAAATTTAGAAAAAGTGCTTGCAGTTGTAGACAACAGTATTAACACGCTTTCTTCCCGAATTTACACGTTGAACAATATTGTGTCTTCTGTTGTTGACATTGTACATGATGAAGTGTCCGTGTTGTATCATGGTCAAAATCAATTGCGTTCTGTTATGCAGTTTGCCTGGACACTACAGACTCTGAAGTATGGTCGAGTGCCTTGGAGTTATATGAACGTCTCATCATTATTTGCCCCGTTTAATTTGACTGACAAGCAGCGCATGCTTTCCATGCGAGATGCATCATTTTCTATGTTACACATTGAGAAGTTAGAATCTTTGCCTTTCTCTGTGGCTGAGGTTACTGCTGCTACATGGCTTATCCATGGTATTATTACTTTACCTTTTGCTCTGTATAAATTTACAAATTGTATGCGATATATTGCAATAGGGCGATATGAACCACTAGGCAGTGCTTTCCTACATGAGACATGGTCTTTACCATACACATACAGATGTCTGAAGGAAGGGAAGGAAGTGAATCTGAATGGTGAAGAATGTACACAGTCGCCTGACCGCTCACTAATATGCAGACACATCCAGTTGCATGGTTCTTGTAATCAGGACAAGCTTAATTTAGCCTGTGTTTTGAAAGGCACACCGGTTCCTGCAATAGTTCCCACATTCACTTTATTGTCTAACGGTAGTTATTTACTTTTGAATAACGAAATGTGTTGTGGGTTAATGGTCGGTATCGCCTATGTGGTTACTGTATCGGAACGTGTGGTGTGTTGCAAGAACGTGTTATATCCACCCACGCATGGGAATTCAGATGTTTCTATTTGGCCCCGAATACCAGCCTTGAAAGCGAAGTTCAGTGGTTTGAGCCGAATAAGAGCACTATTGTCTCAAAAACAGGTGGCCCTGAGCTCGGCCCGCGAAACTTATGTCCTTCACATAGCTAACACACGCACTGAGGTGCAGGCACTTTTAAATACTGATTTGCCGTTTCATTTCTGCGAGCTGGTTCATCAAATCTTCAATGCCTCCTCCACAAGTGGCCTAGCACATTTTTTTAAATTGGTTAGCAGTGGTCTCGTGACTACGTTTGAAAAAGTATTTGGTATTATCCCTGCATTCTTTCATTCTATATTCGCAAGCTTGTTTGGCGGATTTCCTGTTTTGCTGGCTTTGGCTGCAGGCGTTCTGGTGATATTTTGCTTTATTAAACATGGATGCCCATCCTGCGCAAGGAAACGCTCAGCCCCTACTGATACAGTTTCGCAACCGGATGCTTGATTACTATGGCTCCTTACCGCTTGCGACTTTAAGCACGGCTTTTGGATTATCGTTCCGATTTTCCTTTTTCACATGTGTCCAGCCTGTGTTTCATTGCCTGAGCTGTGATTTCGACTGGAGTGAAAAAAAGGAAGGGAGGCCTCCTCTATAATTAAATAGGGGACAAGGAGTCTAATTAGGAGGAACAGAAGAAGGTCCCACAACAAATCAACTCAAAAAGAACCCAAGTGTAGTTCATATATCCCTCTCAATACCCGGTCTGGCTTGAAGTTTGTACCAAGTAAACATAAACAAATGTTAAGAAAAATATAAACCATAGAAAGTGTCTCTTATAAAAATATACAGTTTATTACAATTCAAAGATAAAAACAAATAGTTTGTACAATTAATGTGCCCAAATAAACAATAGGTTTTTTATAAAAACAGTTAAAAAATCACAATTTTGTTAAAAGAAACATATCATCATGCATGTCACAGTTGTTCTTGTAGTCGACGCAGCGTTTCGGTGAATCGGTGATAACACCTTCTTCAGGACAAACAATTCTATAAAAGAACATTGCAATTAGAAACATGCCATGAAATGAAAAACCGGCATATTCTACCTTTTTATTTTTAACATTCTCCTTAATTTCTGGGCGTACATTAAGACACATAATGAAGGGGGTTTATATTATATTAAAAAAACTATCACAGATACATTCTATTTGGTACGTTACTAAAGGCATTCGGTCTATATGACTCTACACTTGGGTCTTGTGGAATGAGAACATGTAGTCCTCATGATGGTAGCTATGAGGGTTCGAGAAACCTGTAGCATACCTGTGTGTTCTTTTGACACTATCCTCACTCTTTCAATTTGGAGGAGTTTTTGTGGTCAGCTTCAGTCAGACATCTGGAATATTTAATTTTCCAGTTTGTAGTCCCTTAATAAAAAGATGATTATAATTATTTCTCAATTAATCTTAAGCCTTAAATTGTGGACACTTTCCTGAAAATTTATATTTTTCAATTTATAAAGCTTTATTCGACATTTGTCATAAAAGCATTCACCTAACCCTAATACAATAAATACTACATATAAAAATACTTCTAAAAATACATATTAAACATTAAATGTCGAATAATACATAGTAAAAAGTACATCGATATTACAACACATTATTACACTTTAAAAAGTACAGTTTCTATAGGTTAAAAGACAATAATCCATGTCGCAAATAGCAAAATTGAGGATATACATAATTTCATTATGATGCAATAGCCGTTAATGATCGGGTACGAATTAGCCACGACCAAGCCAAAAATTTTGCTACACCAACCACAAGCAATGTTGAACAGTCTGTTTCAAGTATCCTAAGGGCTTCAGATTGGCTTCGGGTTCCCAACTTTGAGCACACCGGTTTTAGCCATTTACGTCTGGGGGACAAATACAGTGGACAACAAAACAGGAAATGGGAGATGTGTTCAGTTTCTTCATTACAATGGTGACAATGATCATCCCATGCCAGGGACCAATGCTTCTTAAACGTATTCAAAGGAAGTGTACCAATGCGAAATTGAAAATAAAGTTTTCTATCGTATGGTTTTTCAATTAAGTCCCAAAAAGGTTCGTAGGAAGGGTACATTTTTGTATTTAGGAAGCGAGATGTTAAATTTGCGCTTGTACTGTCACTAAACATTGTAAAATATACCATTTCCCAATATAGATCTTTTAACTTTTCCTTTTTCTATTTAGGAAGCGAGATGTTAAATTTGCGCTTGTACTGTCACTAAACATTGTAAAATATACCATTTCCCAATATAGATCTTTTAACTTTTCCTTCGTAGGGAAGCAGGCCACATCTTTGTTGTCCCATAAATAGTCCAATTTCAATTTTGTAAGGAGTCCCCGCAACTCCCTTAACCATGGAATACTATGGAAACGGTCGAATTTGATGACATCCATCAATGCTGCTGCATAGTGGCCTAATTCTGGGGTCACCATAACTCGTCTCCAATATAGGAGGGGCCGAAGCCTCGCTATGTCCTCAACAGATTTTCTTCCCAGATCCAATTTTAACGGGATTGTTGGTGTGCTTTGGGGGACCATTACTATCCCTCGTAAAAACCTGTTTTCAGCTCGGCCCAATTCTCTCAAGTTTGAGAACCCCCATAGTTCAGAACCATATAAACAAGCCCCCAGGACTTTCATAGAATAAATTTCCATCACACAGTTTACAGGCTTTGTCAGTGAGGTGCGGTGTTTTAAGGAAATAGCGCCTGCTAGCTGTCTAAACTTTAGTAGGGTTGTGGTTATGTGTTGTTTCCAGCTCATATTTTCTTGCAGAGTGATACCTAGGTGTGAAAAAGAGTCCACTCTTTCTAAGGGTGTACCTTTGTATTTTATTACACCCTTAAAAGTGGACTGCTGATTGAGGCACATGAATTTTGTTTTAGTAGTGTTCAATTCCAGGCCCCTCTCATCACAATATACACCAAAGGCATCAACCACTTTTTGTAGCCCACTGGGGGTGCGGGAAAGTAAGAGTGTATCGTCCGCAAACATGAGGACTGGTACACGAGAGCCAGCTATTACTGGGGCGTCACTAGCAATCTTCTCTAGATGTTCAACGATACCATTTATATAGATGGAGAAGAGGGTTGGCGCTAGGACACACCCTTGTCTCACCCCACGTTCAACTGGAAAGGGATCAGTTACATCTCCTTGTTTGCCCCATCGTATCCTTGCAAAATTGTTTTCGTGTAGGCGAACAAGGAGTGTGAGCAATTCCTGGCTTAAGCCTGCGTCCGACAAGGTCTGCCAGAGTTTTTCCCTGGGGGCCAAGTCGAAAGCGGCTTTTAGATCTACGAAAACTGCATACAATGTCCCCTTCTTTAAAGTGACATTTCTCCAATAGATGGTTAGAAAATGGAGGACTTGATCGACGCTACTAGTTAGGGGCCGAAACCCAGCTTGATAAGATGACAGGATGTTGTTTTCGTCGATCCATTGCTGCAATTTATTTTGAACTAATCGGCCCATTAGCTTTTGCGCTGTATCGATCAAACTAATGGGTCTGTAGTTTTTAGCCAGGGATCGGTCACCTTTCTTATATATGGGAATTATTTCAGCTCAAATGTATATTGATTTTACCTTCTTATATCAGGAGCTCTGCATTGGTGAGGGTACCGGAGGGGGGCCACCGAGTTGTAAATAGGAGTACTGTTGAAATAAGGAAATAATCTTATATTTCCAAAGTCTGAGTTATTTAACTGATTAGCTAGAATGATCTTAGCATATTTTCTTAAGGGAAAGACTCACATTTATGTACTAGGTATTTCTGGTATTTATAATCTCCCCAGTTCCACTCACCTAAGAATAAGCAAGTTTCTTATTCATATGTTAGCCACTGGATGCTTTCAATTTTGTCTGCGGCGACACTCTACTAGCGATTGTGGTTGTTTATAAATGCAACCTGTAAGGAATCATATGATGGCCTTAGTTTGTATTCTTTTTCGAGTTCATTAATACAAACAAAAAAGGTTTTTTGAACTTGCTCGGTGTATAAGAATAAAGGCATAAATTAAAATCAATATTGGGTTTTATCATCTCAATATACTAATTATTTTTACCCATGTTATTCATTAGTAGGGGTTTTGGTAAATAGATTATTTTTTAATTGCAAGTTACCATTATTCGCTATCATGTTAGTGCTTAATTTGCGATAGCGGAATGCTTTAACAGAGAGCAATTAGGTAGCATGGGCACTAACAAAAGTCTGTTAGCTGACAGGAATTGTCAGCGTATTGCTCTGGTTAGGTTACTGGAGGGCGATGATTATTCGAACAGGGGGCCGTTGCATAAGAACGGGTGTTCTTAACACAGTCCCGGTATTGATCTTACCTTCGTTTTGTGGATCGGCCTCCCTGCTCCCCTCGCGGTCCTTTCGGCGTCTGCTTTTTAGGACGGTCTGCCAGGTATGTGTCTTGGCGTTCGTCCGCTTGTCTTTTAAATGTCAATTTTCGCGGGAAAAGCCGTCAATTACGTGACGTTTTTTTCTCCGCGTCACTTTTTCTTTCGGATGGATTGGGGAAAGAAACTACAATTGTAGTTCTATATATTAATCGCGCTCAATGTTGACAGATGTGCGTTCGTAAACAGCACGACGTGATTTGTTATTGTTAACAGTCACAGGCAATGTTGGATTATTTACGGGGTTTTTTTAGGCTATTGTAATGCCGGCGTCTTATATTAAAAGCAGCCAGATAAGACATTCCATTTCGTGAAGTTAGTTATTTTAAAGGTCTTCTTTAGTTATCTGTTTAAATATATGGTGGAAGTGCCGCTTTATGCAGAAAGTATTCACTTAGGGATTCATTGGGCTCCCCTTTATGAAGTTTATTTCCTGGATTGTATATTAAATTTGGGAGGGGGTGGGGAGTCGGGTGCTACATTCCCGGTGTTCTGATCGGTGCACGTTGTCTTTCTAGCACGCTAGTGGGAGTTGCTGTTATTCTTTTGTTGAGGTCTTGACTGGGATAAGTAGTACTACCCGTTTCTGCGCAGAAGTCTTTAGGAGATATGCAGGTACAGGGCTATTGCAGGATTCTTTCCCAATCTTCCCTCGTGTTAAGACCCTCGTTCACTGAGTTAAAATGGGACATGTAAAATTGCTCCCGTTTTTTCCGTTTCATATTGATATTGCCTCCTCTCATATTTTGAGTGATTATCTCCAGCCCACACCACGTTAATTGTTCGATTTTATGACCAGCTGATTTCCAGTGGTCTACGAGTGGGGCTCCAGATTTATTGCATCGTATTGCAGATTTGTGTTCATTCAGTCTGATTCTAACTTCGCGGGATGTTTCACCGATATAGACACAGTTGCAGGGGCACTTGATTAAATATATTAAATTTTTAGATCTACAGTTTATGAAAGATTTAGTGTAGTGTTTTATTTTATTATGCTCTATCTGGTTGCCTTTGATTACATTGTTACAGTTTGAGCATTTGCTACACGGAAATGTCCCGACTGGGAGTGGGTTGTTATCTATAGTTCTCTGTATTTGGGTTGTTTCTCTATAGGTGTGTACTAGGCTGTTCTTGATTGTTTTATTTTTTCTAAAAGCAAAGATTGGTTTAGGGATCTGTTTTTTGCTGCTATTAGTATTAACTAGGTTCCAGTTACGGTTTATTATATTCTTAATTTTATTGCTCACTCCGCTATAGTTTGTCACGAAAACTAGCCTGTTGTCCGTTACTATATCTTTTGTTTTTCTTACAAAAAGATTGTCCCTATTGAAGTATTTCGCTCTTTTTAGTGCTTGATTGACCATTTTTTTGGGGTATCCTCTGTCTACAAGTTTTTTGGACAATATTCCTGCATGTTTCATAAAATCTTTATTGTCTGTGCAGTTTCGTTTCAATCTGAGGAATTGCCCGAAAGGGATGTTATTTTTTTGACATGGGGGATGGTAGCTGTCGTAATGCAGCATGGTGTTTCTATCGGTTTTTTTTGTAAAAAGCTCAACTATAAGGGTGCCCGCAGAATGTTTAATGACTATGTCTAAGAACTCACATCTTTCTTGATTGTAGTGGCTAGTAAATCTAAGATTTTCATCCCCAAGGTTGAGCCAAGATATGAACTCATCCAGGGAATCCGTGGGTCCTGTCCAAATAAAAAAAATATTGTCTATGTATCTAGACCATAAAGAAATATTTTCAAAAAAGGGGGCAGCAGGATTAAAAATGTGAGTTTCTTCGAATTGTGCCACATAAAGGCAGGCCAGACTGGGAGCACAGGTGGCTCCCATGCTGGTGCCCTTGGTCTGCTTGTAAAAATCTTTCTCAAACAAGAAAATATTATTTTTGAGGACCATGGTGACGCAGTCTATAATAAAGTTTGCATGTGGAGTTGGGTCTTGATCATTTTCACATAATAATTTACTGATTGTATTTATGGTACTATCCTGTGGTATATTGGTGTATAGGGCTTCTATGTCAAGCGTTACCAGGTATTGTGTGTCAGGGTTAAAAGGGAGGTTCTCGATTTTTTGGATGATTGCCGCCGTATCTTTTATGTATGCTTTTTGTTTGGTAACGTGAGATTGAAGAAAAATGTCAGCATATTTACTGAGGGGTTCAGTAAGGGAACCTATGCTGGACACTATGGGTCTCATGGGAGGGTCTGCGGGGTCTTTATGAACCTTGGGAAGTCCATAAAGTGCAGGTATAGTGGGGTTAGTGTTTCGGAGGAATTTGTATTCTTTCTCACAGATAATATCTTCCTCTTTTGCAAAGTCTAAAAGATGTTTGATATTAGTTTCAAGCTCAATCCATTCACTTCTGTTGGATTTTCGGTAGTGATCAGAGTTATTTAGAAGTAAAAGCATTTTCTCGTTGTAGTATGTTGTGGACATCACAACAATGCCCCCGCCTTTGTCGGCTGGTTTGATGGTAAGCATGTAGTTGTTTTCTAGTTCCCGCAATGCTTCTTTCTCTTTCTTGTCCAGATTAAATTTTATCCAATTTTTCTGTCCTACAACATCTGATACACTTTTTGTTACCGCTATCTCAAAGGCTTCTATTTGTTTGTGAATTTGGCCCAAATGTGGAGTCCAAGTGGATTTGACTTTAAGGCCTGATTTACTGGGACGGGTGATTCTTTCCTTGTCTTCGAAAATGTCATTAATCTTATTTTTCTAAAGAAACTTTGAAGGTCCCTTTCTAAACTAAATGTATCTACCGGGGCAGCGATAGCATATCCTAGACCCTTTTCTAATACCTGAATTTGATGGGGGGAGAGGGTTGTGTCTGAGAGGTTGATTATAGGTGCTTTATTCAGATGTCCCAGGTCTTCTGACTCCTTGTTTGGGGTCTCTGTTGATGTTGAGGTACATATTTGCCCCTCCCTCTCCCTGTCCCTCTCTGCTGTGTGAAGTTCTGACGTTGTTCTAAAAAAGGAAGTGATGGTTTATTTGAGCCTTTGGCGGTATCCTGTTCTTTGTTGCCATGTCTATTGTCATTCTGAACTTCATTTTCGCTGTCTGAGCTGGTATAGGACGTATCAAAAAATCTGACCTTCTTTTTTGGCTGGAAATTATAGCCCTGGTTGCGTTGCCATGGTTTACGGTATTGGGGGGTTTCTCGTGGTCTATCATAATAGTCCTTTTGTAAATAAGGATATGTGATCTCTGGGTTATATCTAGCCACATCGTTTTTTAGTTTATTGCTTTTTTTATTGAAGAGATAGTCCCTGTAGCCGTCTACATCTTTCTGGATGTCCTCCAGTTTTTTAATGGCATCATTCAATGCCGGATTCTCACTGACTTTTTCTCCATTTCATTGAGTTCCTGTCTTTCTATTATTAAAATGTCAGTGGCAGTTTCAATAATTAAAAGCATCCAGTCACGGCTGCATCTGTTCGCGACAAGGGTCCACTTTTCTATAAATTTAGAGTTACCAATAAAAATGCCAGGTTCATTAGTCACCTGTAACCCTTTGGTGATTTCGACTGGGCCATTGATTTGTGTCTCTGCTTACCGACTTCTCCTGACGTCGATTTTGATCAGCTAATGAGCCCCGTAGTTGCTCACGAGTTGGTTTGTTCTGGCGAAAGGGTTATGGCAGTGGCAGCCATGCATGGACTAATGGGTCAGTGGGACATATCCGCAGCGGCGCATGACTTTCTGGCTCATAGCATTCTCGAGAACCCACTGAGTTGTCCTCTGAGGTTGCTAGAGGATTCAGTGCTGGAGGAGCACGTATGTTCTTTCCCATTGCTTAATTGGATGGCTGAACTGTTTTCGGATGATGACAGTGATTTCATGTTGGAAGCTGTAGCTACCTATTTTGCATATTCATTCAACCCATGAGTGACTTTGAAGACTTTCATTATTATGGCACGTGACTTTTTAGTAATTCTGAATGGTGCCTTCTTTATTACGAACATTCGACTTTCATTTGTTCTAGGCCTGTGAAATTATAGTTGGCCTTTAGTTCGAATTTTTTATATTTTTTGTGTGGCCACTGTAGGCATTCATACATATTTTTTATTATTAAAAACATACATACATTTAGCTTGGCTCGATATTATTGAACTTTGCTTTCATGTTTTGCCTCTCATATAGTATTGGCTTATATTTTCCTTTTTTTTAACCGTCCTCGGATCATTGGGGGGGTGTCATATGGTTACTGCGTTTCTATATATTGTGTTAAGTTAGCATGAGTTTATTAAATGTTTAAACAACATATTTTCCTTCGGCTTCAGTTTGCACACAACACCTAATTGTTATTGTAGCTTTCAACCTAGACGAAAGATGTGATTTATTTGAGAATAACATGTTATTGCTCTGATATCAGCCGTGCTTGGTACAACTGTCTGCACACTGAGAACTGCACCCTCTAAGAATAACCTAACACAAGGTTGCTGAAAGCCTGATCCTCGCACTACTTTAGACATAACACAAATAATGTTACTGCCAACATTGGGCTCTATGCGGGTTTAAGATAGAGTTACAGGGAATGAATCGACACACTTGATGCTTCGCATGCAGAGAGCTGGTAGCTGTTGATGTGATCTACTCCTAATGAGAATTAGAGGTATGGGCCCGCCCTGCTAGAACCCAAATGAGAACTTCTTAGATATAATATAATATGCTAAATAGGGTGCGCGAAATATAGGTGATACACAAATTCTATAGATTTTTGCATCATAACATGGTATCACCTTTTGCTTACTATGGATTAGTGACTATGCTGCTAACTCTGATTTTTATAATATGTATGTTGATATTATACAAGATACTGCGTTTGAGAACTTTGCATTGAAAAATAAACATTTCAAACTTGCACGTGTGTTCTTTGCCTCCCAGTTTCGGTTTGTAATGATTATATAACGAAAGAGTATTCATGTGTTCCACGATACCTGAGGTACCCTAAGTTCATGTTCTGGATTGTCTAAGTCATTGGTAAGTTATTACTACCGATGAGACACTGTAGCTAGCTTGGTAAGGGGATTTCTGAAACTAAGGTGAGTTTTGGGTCACCCTAACTCACCCGGGTTCTAGATCTCTGTGCACAGTTCTGTGGGAGAACGGAAACCCTGCTACAGTAGTACTGTGAATACCTATCGTATGAAAATATGTAATTCTAAAGGAAAGTATCACCACTGGAGGGCAAATGTTTTTTAAACTAATGTCTTTTAAACTTGTAGACACTTTGTGCTATTGTATGTATGACTCATGTTTGTTTTTTAACTGTATGCTTTTATGATTTTTAAACCAAAATCGAATAAAGCAAAACTGAAAACAGATAACTAAACTTGAGGGTGCAGTATGTCCCGGCACGTTGTTGTAGACACACAGGCGACACAAAGATGAGCTGCGAAGATTTTTCCAGTGTCAACACTCCCTCTCCATCTCTTCCTTTCTCTCTCTCTCTCACACTTTCTTTCTCTGTCTCTTCCTCTCTCTGTCATTCTTTCTTTCTCACTTCCTCTCTCTCTCTTCCTCTCGCTCATACTGTTTGTCTCTAATTTCTAAAAACTGCAACACCAGCCGATTTGCTAGGCTCCACATTCCACATTCCTGTCACATTTGTTTATGGGGGGTGTGCGGGGATGGCAGACAAGGGGCTGCTGCTGGGGGATGTCAGAGTAGTGTTCGGTGTCCGACCTATCATCATTGTTGCCTCCATTGCATCTCTTCTCAGAGATCTGCAAGCCGGCGGGCTGGCTCGTAAAAGTGCGGACCCGAGAAGTTGCACCGGAAGAGCTGCGAGCGCACTAGTGATTTGCAGAGGGAGACTTGCGGGCCCAAGAAGATTGTTGACGGTATGCTGGTGATTTGGGAAGAGGGTGCGTTACCTGCTGATGTGGGGAGAGGCAGCGTGAAAGGGGTAGCTCTCACAGACAGAGCTCCGGTATGTTTTCAGAAATGCCTCTGACAGATGCCAGCTGATGGACTGAATCACAAAATGGCTTGTCAATGCTCATATAGTGAGACTTATGAACAGTTCATACCCAGGTTCACAGAGGGACAACTGTGGCCCGCCCGCTCAACACACAGAGGCACAACCACAAGCCGTCCTCTCCCAAAGGAACAGCAGCATAGTAGCTCGAAGAGGTCCAGGCACAGGAGCGTACTAGCTCGCAAAGGTAGGCAGCTGCGAGCCGATGGACTGGCTTCGAAAAGCATACCTCCGAAGTAGTGATGTTGGGCTCAGGGAGCGTGAAAGGGTTATCTTCCTACTAGTGTCCTGGAGTGGAAGTGTGCGGCCTGGCGCTCATCTGATTCTCCTTTATTGTTAATAAATCTTAAACCTTCCCATAGTCCAAATCATCATTACACAGAGCTCCGCTATATTAAATTTCCCCCGGAACCTTTCTTTTATATTTTCACTCGATGCGAGGCACAAGATGGCTGCTAACACTTCCTGGTTTCAAGTGTTAGCAGCCAATCAGAGGACACTTCCTGCTTTGAAGAGTTAGCAGCCAATCGGAGGCAAGCTTGTGCTCTGGAGTAAGGCACCGACCAGATATATATATATATATATATATATATATATATATATATATATATATATATATATATATATATATATATATATATATATTCCCTTCAAAATCTCAAAAACTACTGAACAAATTTACACCATTTCAACAAAAACGCGCTTTCTGGACCAAGACCTTTCTCCCTACCAAATTTGGCGTAATTCCGTTCAGCAGTTTGACCTGTAGCCTTGTCAAAAGTTTCCTATGGAAAATCCATTGAGAAAACACGTTTTCACCCCCCTTTTTTTCTCAACCCCCCTCGACCAATCACCCCTAAACTTTCAAGATAGGAGCTGATCAAAAAAGAGAATCTTTTTGGAAAATTTCGTAAACAATCGTCAAACGACGCCAAAGTTATAAGCAGATGGAGAGCTGCAGGAGGGGGGCCACGCAACCCCCCTCCCAACATGAGTGAAGCCCAAGACTGCGGGGACCCCAGCGGGCACCCACAGCCCCAGCGAGCCCCCGCTATTATTTTTTAAGAAATGCCCCCTGGAGCTACCCAACTGGGGTCTCATTATAATAAAAAAACTGCAACCCGCGCCTCAGCGTGAATTATGGCGATTTTGTTTTTGTTTGTTTACATTTTTTGGGGGGCACTGGGGGTCCTTCTGGAACCCCCTGACCAGGCCTAGGGGGTCAGGGTGTTTCTGCTCTGCCCCCTTCTCTTGTTTTCTGCCTTTGTTTCTCGGTTTTCTAGCGACTCGCTTCTACCGAGCCACAAGATGGCTACCAACACTTCCTGGTTTGGAGTGTTGGCAGCCAATCACAATGAAGCTCGTGCACTGGACTTAGGCTACGCCCAGATATGGAAACTTTTATTTTTCTAATTTCTCAGCAACTACTGATCGGATTTACACCATTTTTAAAAAAAAGGTAACTTTCTGACCCATGCACTACCTTTGTGCTAAATTTGGGGTCATTCCGTTCAGTAGTTTCAGCTGTAGCCTTGCACAAGTTTCCTATGGGAAATTGATTTTTTTACTCTTATTTTTTGAATTTCTCAAAAACTAATGAACAGATTTACACCGTTTAAACAAAAAGGTCGCTTTTTGACCCAAGTTCTACCTTTCTGCCAAATTTGGGATAATTCCGTTCAGCAGTTCGTGCTGTAGCTCGTCGCAAAACTTCCTACGGAAATGAACATGGGGAAAACGTGTTTTGGAACTTTTGTTTTTTCTCAGCCCCCGCTTGACGAATCACCCCGAAACTTTCAAGATAGGAGCTGACCTAAAATGTGCAACTTTTTCGAGAATTTCATAAAGATTGGTTAAACGGCGCTAAAGTTATAAGAAAATCAAAAAATGCTTTTCCTATGGAAACTAGGTTGTAGCTATAACTACTTACTGGCGACCGCCAGTAGGTAATATATATATTTATTTATATACATATATATATATTCACTGAAAAAACCATAGGTTTCAGGGGTGTTATAGTTAGCTGGACATTTCATTCAAACAAAACCATTGAAACTCCACCGTTATAGTTACTTGTACTAAGTATAACTTGCGCCCCCAGCAATCCACTGCTGATGATGTTACATATTACATCAATCATGACATGGTCAGTGACATCATTGATGACATCACTGATGACATCTCAAATGACATCACTGATGGCATCATCCAGTGAATGTGGTTTGGTTCGATATTTAAATAAGTATTATATATATAGCAATCTGCGTTGAAGACTGAGTGGATGTGTAAGTGTCTGGATCGAGGATTTAGAAGTACTGTGATTAAACTGTGTGAATACTACGTATATACTCTATATCTTGTGTAAAGTACTACATAAGTTGGTTAGTAGCTATGTGGAAGTCTATATTAGTTATTAATTAGTTAAGTGGGTATTTGTATGGGATAGTGAATGTGTGTGTACTTGGGTGGGAGGTGTGTGACTGTCCAAAGATGTGTAAATAGTTGATTGAGTAGGTATATGAGGTTAAGACTGTGTGGAAATAGTTGTTTGGGTGAGTGAATCTCT
Source organism: Lissotriton vulgaris (assembly GCF_964263255.1). Taxonomy (NCBI): domain Eukaryota; kingdom Metazoa; phylum Chordata; class Amphibia; order Caudata; family Salamandridae; genus Lissotriton; species Lissotriton vulgaris. The sequence continues at coordinate 783,472,477 of NC_141697.1, read as the reverse complement.
TTATGGGTGTGGTGATGAGTAAATATATTTCTCAATGATACATGTCCAACAAACTAGATAAAAGGCAGTGTATGTGACATTTGTATATAAATAAGTATACATAAGACTCAGTGATTCTATGAGTGACTGTATCGAAAACTGTATACTTGTAATAATGATTTTATAACACACCACACTGCAATTATATAAATGGCCCTTAAAACATATAAAAACAATTTTTACTTTCATAAACCCTCTCCACCACCTTGTGACCACTGTACAGAGTTAATAGTGTTCCTAACCTCCCTTCTGCTACTTTCTTTTCCCATGCTCCTTTGGAGGTGCGTCACAAAATCACTGACAACAGTGAACCGTTCCCACCCAATAAGAAACAAACTTATGCTCAAAACACTTTAGCCAATAAAATGTCCATGTTGTTCCACAGAGGAGGAAGGAATGACTGCCAAAACTTCTACTTTTAATGTTTCACAGCCAATGAACATTAAGCTTCGTAAGGTCCCGTTTGGAACACGTTACCCAATGAAATGTCCCCAATACTCCGCGAAGAGGAAAGGAATCGCTAACAACACTTTTCCTTTCAACAGTTTACAGCCATCAAAATTAAGCTTGGGAAAGTCCTCCTTGGAACATGTCAGCAAATCAGATGTCCCTCCTACTCCACAGAGCGGAAATGAATGGCAGACAACACTTCTACTTTCAATAGTTTGAAACCACCTAACATAAAGGTCAGGAAAGTCCTCCTTACATCATGTAAGCCAATTAGATGTCCTTGCTACTCTCCGGAGCAGAAGTGAATTGCAGAAAATACTTCTACTTTCGATAGTTCGATAGTTCGCACCCAAATGAACATTAAGCTTGTTGTTGGGACACCTTAGCCAATTAAACGTTAAATTTGTTCCACGCACACATACAGAACACGCCCTCCTACATATTAATACATTTCCTGTAACAAAGTGACTCTATCCGTAACAAAAGTGAACACTGTCTAATAAATAAACATTATTCCACATTATATTAAAGAAAAGCCGCAATACGCCGCATTGTTTTCCCGATATAATTTCCACAGCCTACTGTACCCCCTCCTAACATGAGTGAAGCCCCAGGACTGTGGGGGCCCCAGCGAACCCCCGCTATTATTTTTACTATATTTTCCACTGACTTCTTCTACAACTAACGGTTCCAATGGAAAAAATTTAAAACTCCAGCACAGTAACTGTTTCGATTACCAACATTGTGTGGTGAACTTCTAACCTCTGTGCTCACTTAACTGTTCCATGAACTGTTACTATGGTAACAGGCAGTAAGCAGTTTGGGGGTAGGGTTGAAAATTACTGGCTGTACAGAAACTGTTATATTTACCTAGGATCCTCTACATAACAGATAGGAAAGAAAAGTAAGACAGAACACTGTGTAGCAGATTCACAAGCCCCTTGCGCCACTTATTGCGTCACTTTTCCCATCTTAAAAATCATGCAACAGTAACACAATGAACGTGTAAATCTGCCCCTATGCACATTACGAGCAAAAGAAATACACAACTCTTTCAATTCTTTATCGATCACAATTAGACAGTGTTGCTTCACGATTCACACTGAACTTCAATAAATACTTTGTGACTATTTAAATGGGAGATGGTATTGTCGACATTACAAAACCTAGGGGAATATTTACAAACACAGCGTTAAAATTGTTGTCACTTTAACGGCAGCAAACTACAACAAAAACGGAGCAAATGGACTTCAAAATCCTTTGTAATCTTACCGGAAGATTTTTTTCAACAATGCTGTTTGCTATGCAAGAGTGAGAGACACCCTCTGGGGCTATAAAATAAACGGTGCCTACCCCCGGGACACTGCTGTTTGCTATGAGAGGGTGGGAGTCTCACGGCTCCCGCCCTCCATAACAAACTTGGTTTGTATTTAGAAAGAGAGAGCAGGAAAATCTGTTCTCTTTCAAAATCCAACCTAGATTGCTTTTCCACATGCATGTTAGCATCTCTCCATGTGGAAAAGCAATGCCGGCTCCCGAAGGACGCGGGGAGCCGACAAGACCGGGGGGGTATTGTGGCTCATCCCCACGGTCCCCAACATTTTTTATAAGACCCGAGGGATGGGGTCCCCGGGATAATAGAAATTACTTATAGGGGCTATTTTTTACGATACAATTAGAAGTCGTAAACACAGCGCGGCGCTCAGTGCGGCCCCCTGGTGTGCACGCACTGGATGCATGGCTCATAATCTGCAGGGTGGACGACTCCAGCGCCTTTGGTGCACAACTTCTATGCGTTTGGGAGCCGGCATTGCTTTTCCACATGGGGAGCTACTAACATGCAGCTCCCCATGTGGAAAAGCAATCTGGTTTAGATTTTCAAAGAGAGAACAGATTTCCTTGCTATGTGAGGGTGGGATGGGCACCCCAGGAAACTGCAGGAGCCGGCCCTCCCACAATACATAAAGCCCCGGTGGGTGGTGGTCCCCGGGGATTTGGGGACCTTGGAGCCCCCCCAATCATTTTTTGTATAGCACCGGGGGGTGTTGATGGCTGGGGGGCCCCTCTAGCCCCCCATAAAATTGAATAATTTTGCCCCCGGGATTTGCCCCCCCCCCTCGGGGCTAATTATGAAAAAAGCTCCATTTTAAGTATTTATTTATTTTACGGCAGAGTCCGCGCACCCTACGCCACTTGCCGTTCTTTAAAAAAAAATGTTGTGGGCCCTGTAGGTCCTTCTGGGACCCCCTAAGCAGGTCTAGAGGGTCAGAGTATTTCTACGATGCCCCCTTTCTACGTTTTGCACACTTGTTCCTCTGACTTCTTCAGCCTCGCTTGACTTCTTCAGCCTCGCTTCTACCAAGTCACAAAATGGCTGCCAACAGTTCTTGGTTTCGAATGTTGACAACCACTTGACAGCCAATTAGCAATCAGCGCGTGATCGGAAAGGTGCTCCTACGATAAACTCACTGGGCGCTCATAGTCCGCGGATCCACCGCGCCTATAGATATATATATGGTTTTAACTGTAATTTTCTCAGGAACTACTTAACAGATTGATTTCGTTCAGCAGTTCGGGCTGTATGTCATGACATACATACAGGTTACCACTAACCTGTTCGGCCAGATACAGCTGGAGCGATGAACAAAGCTATTTCTCCACTTCCCCCTATATGGAACCACCTGCGAGTACTAGCGAACTCAACCGACTGTACCACAACAGGGGAGTAAAGGGATAAATGAAACAATAAAGCTGCAGCAGTTTGAATGATCAACGGAGAGCTGGTTGGGAGTTGTATGGACCTCACTCCTAGTATCGCCCGTGATTCCTGTTGGAGAGATATTATATATCATATATACATATCACGCTCCCTCTAATGTATATCAATATAGTTATATGAGTTTATGCACTTACATTTTAAGCTGCCACATGTGTTCTTCATGTAAAAAGGCACAAAAGGTAAAAATAAAGCATAAAAGAAAACAAGTATAGCTTCTTTACCTTCTTCGTGAAATATATACTCTGAAGCACAGAGAATATAGAATTCACCCCCACAAGGTGCACCCAAGTACTTATCTGCAATTAGGCAGTTCACAGGTTAAAAATGGCTGTGTCTTCCCATTCTCATTCAGAAGACGTTTTGACCTCCGAGCCTCTCAACGACTCTTAATCTCAAAAAAAGAAGGAAGGCTGTATTAGGATTCATACAGTGTTTTCCATGCGTGGTAACTCACAATGTACACAACGTTAATTGAAGAACAGCGCTGCCATGTGCTTTCTTCAAGTATGATAGGCTCCCTCGGGATGCACCTTCAAGAGCTGTAGAAAACAAATAGTGTTCCAAACACTACAGTGCAATGCGTCTCCCAGCCGTTACACAACTCGGCATCCAGCGCGGTAATGAGCTTTAATGTTAAGGCGTTTCCTCGCCGAAAATAGAATGCGGCTCCCAGCGCTGCAATGCGCTTTAGTTCCAAGGCATCTCCCAACCGTTACACAGCTCAGCTTCCAGCGCGGTAATGCGCTATAATGTCAAAGCGCTTTCTTGCCGCAACAGAACGCGGCTTCCAGCGCGGCAATGCACTTTAGTTCCAAGGTGTCTCCTCGTCGCACACAACTCGGCAGGACGGTTTTACAAAAAAGGTGGTGTTGACTTCACAGAAAGGCTCGTATCTTTGGATAGTCTCGGTAAAGCAGGTAACCAAACTCTGATATCAGGTGACAAGCACCTGAGAGCAAACGGGAGGAGTTTAGGTAAACAGGAAAAGGAAAATAAAGAGAGGACACCCTTCCTTAGCATTCTGGGCAACGTAGTCCAGAGACACATTCCTCATACATTCTTCGTGTGCCTATCAGCCTAGGGTGAAATGTGACACTATAGCTGGGGCTAAAGGTCCTAGGGGAAATTGCATGGGGAAAACATGTTTTGGGACCCCCTTTTTTCTCGGTCCCCGCTTGACGAATCACCCCCAAACTTTCAGGGAAGGAGCGGAACGGAGCTGGCCATTAGTTTTGAAAATTCGAGAAGATTCATCAACCAGCGCCAAAGTAATTCCAAATAGAATGTTATGGATTTCCTATGGAAAATAGGTCCTAACTATAACTACCTACTGGAAACTGCCAGTAGGTAATATATATATTACCTACTGGCAGTTTCCAGTAGGTAGTTATAGTTAGGACCTATTTTCCATAGGAAATCCATAACATTCTATTTGGAATTACTTTGGCGCTGGTTGATGAATCTTCTCGAATTTTCAAAACTAATGGCCAGCTCCGTTCCGCTCCTTCCCTGAAAGTTTGGGGGTGATTCGTCAAGCGGGGACCGAGAAAAAAGGGGGTCCCAAAACATGTTTTCCCCATGCAATTTCCCCTAGGACCTTTAGCCCCAGCTATAGTGTCACATTTCACCCTAGGCTGATAGGCACACGAAGAATGTATGAGGAATGTGTCTATATATATATATTACCTACTGGCGGTCGCCAGTAGGTAGTTATAGTTAGGATTTTTTTCAATGTTAAATCTCAAAATTCTATTTGGAATAACTTTGGCACCGGTTGACGAATCTGCCTGAAAATTTCCTGAAAATGGCCTCGTCGAGCTCCGGTCCTTCCTTGAAAGTTTGGGGGGGATTCATCAAGCGGGGGCCGAGATAAAAGGGGGGTCCCAAAACGCGTTTTCCCCATGTTAATTTCCATAGGGCGGTCGATTTCACTTTTAGCCCGAACGGCTGAATGGATTTACACCAAACTTGGCAAAATTGTAGGGACTGGTAGCCCGATGTGCCTTTGCTATGTCTCAAGATATGTGCTCCAGTGGATTTTGAGTAATTTAGGTTCAAAAAAATATATATATCTATAGCAGAGCACCGGTGCGCGCACCGGAGAGCGCTCCAGGCGCGCCACGCGAGGTGCGCATGGAAAGCTGATTGGCTCTCGGGTGTCTGTAAACATTCGAAACAGTCCAGAGCGGTCGCCATCTTGTGTCTCGGTAAAATCGAGACATAAGAGGTGGCTAAAACAAAGTGGGAACTGACCATAAGGCGTCAGGGATAGACCCCTTTGACCCCCTAGGTTTGATGTGGGGGCTATAAAAGGGCCCCGCGGGGCATTTAAAATATTTTTTTTTTTTTCGTTTTGCGCGGGGGAAGCGCACGGTGCGCGCACCGGGGAGCGGCCCTGGGAGCGCACTATGATGAAAAAAGGTGACAGAGTGTTTAAAAAATGGAGTTTTGATTTAGAAATTGGAGGTAGTTCTAAAAAGAACTTTTTTTTTTCTTCTTTTTGTTGTTTTATATTTTTTTTGTGTTTTTTGAACTTTTTGAACTTTTTTTGGCTTTTCAAAACAGTTTTATATATTTTTTTGTATTTTTTTGGGGGGAGAAACAAAAAAAGGGAATTGAAACTGGCTCAACTGGAGCAAAAAAACAAAAAACCCAAAAAATTACTTCTTTTTGGGGCACTTGTGATTATCACCTGCAAGGACGATGAGTTTCACACTTTGTTCCCCATAGGAGATAAGCTTGCCACAAGCAGTGCAAGTAATTTTAAAATCAGCAAATCTCGGCTGAATGCAAGGCATCACCTCGGATGTTTCTGGTTCCGAGGAAGTGGGTTGGTTTCTTTGGGAGGGGGTCCTTGATGAATAGGGGAGGTTACTGGCCAGTTCCCGGAACTCTGCACGAGAGTAGTTGTTTGGATGCTTTCTTGTCATGTGCCGAATCATGGTATAGTTACCAAAAGAATATTTCTTATTTGGGTTGCCCCGTGAAAGTTCATCATTGCAGATGAGGCAAGTGACTTTGGGCGCATTCACCTTTTTTTTCCCCTCTGGAATTGAAAAAAACTGCCAAATGAAGTGTGGTTTGGGTTTATAAGGTGTGTTTTCTTCAGGCAGCCATCTTCTTCTCCCCTCCTCCTCTTCCTCTTCCTCTTCCTCCTCCTGTTCTTGACCACCAATATAATTTGGAGCTGGTCCTCTTGGTTGTTGTGGTGGTGGTGGTGGGGCAGATGCACCAGCTGATGCTACTAATGAAGCCATTATTTAGAGCAAAAAAGTAGACAGAGCAACAAACAGGTCTTCCTCAGTCAAAGGACAAAGTCAGAATAAGGAAAAAAGGTGGGGTCTTTCATCATTTAGAAAAAAAAACTGTCCTGAACCAATGAGAAGTGTTATTTTCAGGTCACAAGACCAGGGGCTTCATCATTATGAAACCAAAACTGTTATGAACCAATGAAAAGTGTTATTTTCTGCTCACATGACCCGACGCTCTTACGCTACGCGCCCGGGGCGCGCCCGGGGGCGCGCCCCGGGTCGCGCAGCGTAAGCGCGTCGGAAGTTTACGTTGTGCGATCGTATTCGCTCGAGTACTTCCGGGTGCGCTTACGCCGTGCGTATCACGCGGTCGCGGCTACGCGATACGTCACGATCATGTTTTCGTTTGCGATATTGGCGCTCACGGGGCGCTCCCCGGAGCGCGCCCCGGGGCGCTTTGTAAAAATACGCTTTTCGGGGCGCTCCCCGGGGCGCGCTCCGGGAGCGCTCCCCAAAATAATTAAAAAAAAAAAAATTGGGATAATTGTAGGGACAGGTAGCCCTATTCTGAAGTGGTTTGTAAAAAACATTAACTTTAGAAAAATATGTATTGTGCTACATTGGGCTTAATATATGTTAGAGCCAAAATGTAGCCCAAATGTAGCCCAAAGTAGCCCAATGTAGCCCAAAGATGGCCATCAGAGATCAAAAATTGAAAATGTAGCCCAAAATTCAACTAGATGTAGCCCAACTGTAGCCCAATGAGAGAATGTACCAGAGTGTTAAAAAGAACAACTAGAGTGCTAACAGTCTTATTTATAAAGTGAAACTTATAGTTAGGAATTAGCATTAAAAAAACCTTTGAAATTCACTGAAAAAACCATAGGTTTCACACCAGTTATAGTTAGGAATTAGCATTTAAAAAACCTATTAAATTCACTGAAAAAACCATAGGTTTCACACCAGTTATAGTTAGCTGGAAATTTTACTGATATAAAACCATTGAAATTCCCACGTTATAGTTAGTCGGACTCACTATAACTTGCGCGTGCAATGCACTGCTGATGACATCACATATTACATCACTCATGACATGGTCAGTGACATCACTCATGACACCATCCTTGTGACATATTGACAGACCTCCTTTCACTATAATGTAACCCTTGAGACACATATTCAAAAATAGAAACTGAAATTTAAATAAAAAAAGGAGATACCTATATCAGTTACAACAAGCAATTCAGTAATTCCACTATCTATATACACATTCACTCATTCACCAACAGTTCTATATAGTCACTCATACATATACTCACTCATCATATGAAGTGATACACCTATACATCCTGTTACACACCGACATTCATCCAAAAGTTACTCACACACATATTCACACGTGCAAATAAACTATTGAACAACGATTTATTTGAATATAGAGTTATACACACACTTCCACCTTACTTCTATTGAAAATTACACATATTTATTCTCTTAAACAATCACTTATAGAAACACATACTTATTTAAACAGGAAATCTTACAATCTCTTACTCTCACATATACTCACTTATATACATCAATATTCATATATACTAGATTAAAACATATGTAGTTACTGATAAAGACACTAGTGAGACAGTCATTCACTCACTAACAAACACATATAGACACTCATCCACCCATACAGTCCTGTACATATGCTGTCTTCAAAACACATACAAACAAAGAGTCAGTCACTCATGCATCTATGTGCTAAGTAATACCTCCACCAAACTATATAGACACTCATACTGATACTAATAAAAATATCAAATAACCCATATACATACGCATGTAGCTACTTACCAACACATGTAGCCACTTATACATAAAGTGAAACACTAATAAATGTATTTAAATATTTAAACATAACTCACTAATATTTATTTTTCAGAAAGACACATATTCACTGGATGGTGTCATCAGTGATGTCATGAGTGATGTCACTGACCATGTCATGAGTGATGTAATATGTGATGTCATCAGCAGTGCATTGCACGCGCAAGTTATAGTGAGTCCGACTAACTATAACGTGGGAATTTCAATGGTTTTATATCAGTAAAATTTCCAGCTAACTATAACTGGTGTGAAACCTATGGTTTTTTCAGTGAATACATATATATATATATATATATATGAGAGCACGAGTTTCCCCTCTTTGGGATCTGCGTACGTGGTCAAAGCCTCCACGCCATCCACAAAAGGAAATACGGACCACCAAGTCAGCAAGAGTTCTTGTTTATTTCATTCACAAAGCCAGGTCAGCGACGCGTTTCGAGCACAAGTGCCCTTGTTCACGCTGCAGTGTATATATATTCACTGAAAAAAACATAGGTTTCACACCAGTTATAGTTAGGAATTAGCATTTAAAAAACCTATTAAATTCACTGAAAAAACCATAGGTTTCACACCAGTTATAGTTAGCTGGAAATTTTACTGACATAAAACCAATGAAATTCCCACGTTATAGTTAGTTGGACTCACTATAACTTGCGCGCCTGCAATGCACTGCTGATGATGTCACATATTACATCACTCATGACATGGTGAGTGACATCACTCATGACATCACTGATGACACCATCCAGTGAATGTGTGTCTTTTTGAAAAATAAATATGTTTTATAAATGTATATGTAAAGGTCGATGGAAGAATAAATGTTTAAATTAGTGTCTTAATGGATGATTGGTTAACTGGCTTATTAAGTGTATCTTAGTGAATACATATATTAGCGAGTATTGTTTAAATATTTAAATGTTTGTATCAGTGTTTCACTTTGTGTATAAGTGGCTGCATGGGTTGGTGAGTAGCTACATGTGTGTGTATATGTGTTATTAGATTTTTTTTGTATCAGTATGAGTGTCTCTATGGTTTGGTGGGGGTGTTACTTAGCACATAGATGCATCAATGACTAACTCACTGTTTGTATGTGTTTTTAAGAGAGCATATGTGCAGGACTGTATGGGTGGATGAGTGTGTATATGTGTGTGTTAGTGAGTGAATGACTGTCTCACTAGTGTCTTTATCAGTAACTACATACGTTTTAATCTAGTATATGTGAGTATTGATGTATATAAGTGAGTATATGTGAGAGTGAGAGATTGAAAGAGTTCTTGTTTAAATAAGTATGTTTTCTTTAAGTGATTGTTTAAGAGAGTAAGTATGTGTAAGTTTCCTTAGACGTAAGGTGGTAGTGTGTGTATAGCTGTATATTCAAATAAATGGATGTTCAATAGTTTATTTGCATGTGTGAGTATGTGTATGAGTAACTTTTGGATGACTGTCGGTGTGTAACTGGATGTATAGGTGTATCACTACATATGATGAGTGAGTATATGTATGAGTGACTATATAGAACTGTTGGTGAATGAGTGGATGTGTATATAGATGGTGGAATTATTGAATTGGTTGTTGTAACTGGTATGGGTATCTCCATTTTTTTGAAAATGTTAGTTTATATTTTATATATGTGTTTCGAGGGTTACATTACACTGAAAGGAGGTCTGTCACTCTTTCACAAGGATGGTGTCATCAGTGATATCATGACTGATGTCACTGACCATGTCATGAGTGATGTAATATGTGACGTCATCAGCAGTGCATTGCAGGCGCGCAAGTTATAGTGAGTCCAACTAACTATAACGTGGGAATTTCATTGGTTTTATGTCAGTAAAATTTCCAGCTAACTATAACTGGTGTGAAACCAATGGTTTTTTCAGTGAATTTAATAGGTTTTTTAAATGCTAATTCCTAACTATAACTGGTGTGTAACCTATGGTTTTTTCAGTGAATTTCATAGGTTTTTTAAATGCTAATTCCTAACTATAACTGGTCTGAAACCTATGGTTTTTTCAGTGAATTTCATAGGTTTTTTAAATGCTAATTCCTAACTATATATAAGGCCCCAAACCTATGTTTTTTTCAGTGAATTTCAAAGTTTTTTTAATAGCAAATGTCTATAGCTATGAAATGTAATATTTTTGAAAATGAATCCTATATTATATTTCTATTTAAAACAATTTTTTTATTGTATATTGTTTTTATTATTTTTTTGCCCTGGAGCGCACCCGGTGCGCGCCCCGGTGAGTGCCCCGGAAAGCGCAGTCTTTTGAAGCGCCCCGGTGCGCGCACCGGGGAGCGTCCCGTTAGCGCCAATGCCGCGGCCGAAAACATCATTGTGACGTACCGCGTAGCCGCGTCCGCGTGATACGCATGGCATAAACGCACCCGGAAGCACTCGAGCGCATACGATCGCGCTACGTAAGCACCCGACGCGCTTACGCGACGCGCCCCGGGGCGCGTAGCGTAAGCGCGTCGGGTCATGTGACCTGAAAATAACACTTTTCATTGGTTTATAACAGTTTTGGTTTCATAATGATGAAACCCCTGGTCTTGTGACCTGAAAATAACACTTTTCATTGGTTCAGGACATTTTTTTTTCCAAATGATGAAAGCCCCCACCTTTTTTCCTTATTCTGACTTTGTCCTTTGACTGAGGAAGACCTGTTTTGAGATCTTTGAGGTATATTTTGTACTTTGAAATGGCTACAGTAGCAGCATCAGCTGGAGCATCTGCACCACCACCACCACCACCAAGAGGACCACCACAACATCACATTGGTGGTCAAGAAGAAGAGGAGGAGGAGGAGGAAGAGGAGGAGGGGAGGAGGAGGAGGTGGCTGGCAGAAGACAATACCCCATACCAACCCAAGCCACACATTGTATGGGAGTTTTTTTCTATCCCTGAGGGAAAGAAGAAAGTCAATGCGGCAAAGGTGACTTGCCTTATCTGTGACCAGGAACTTTCAAGGGGGAACCCTAATAAAAAATATTCTTTTGGTAATAATACCATGATTAGGCACATGCAGCGCAAGCATCCGAACAACTATGCTGCCGCAGAGATGAGAGAACTGGCCAGCAACCTTCCCCAATCTACACCCAGCACTTCCAAACAAAAACAACCCACTCCATCGGGACCAGAGACAAGGGAGACGATCCCTTGCATACAACCACGGTTTGGTGAATTCAGGATCACATGTATTTTTTGTGGTAAGACCATCTCCTATGGTGAGCAGAGCATAAAGCTCATCCTCCTTGCTGGTGACAACCACAATTGCCCCAAAAAACCCTAATTTTTTCCTGATTTTTTTGTGCTCCAGTTGAGCCATTTTCAATTCCCTGTTTTTTGTTTCTCCCCATAAAAATAACAACAAAAAATACAAAATATTTCATAAAAGCCAAAAAAAGTACAAAATGTTCAAAAAACAATAAAAAAATATAAAACAACAAAAAGAAGAAAAAAAACAGTTCTTTTTAGAACTACCTACAATTTATAAAAAAATGCTACATTTTTTAAAACATCTGTCATTCTTTTTTCCCCATGGTACGCTCCCCGGTTCGCTCCCCGGTGCATGTACCTGGCGCTCCCCCCACGCAAATAAGAAAAAAAATATTTTTTTTTGCCCCAAGGGGCCCTTTTATAGCCCCCACATCAAACCTAGGGGGTCAGGGGGGGTCTACTCTGCCCTCTTATGGTCATTTCCCCCTTTGTTTTTGCCACCTCTTGTGTCTCGATCCTACCGAGACACAGGATGGCGGCCACTCCGGACTGTTTCGAATGTGTACAGACACCCGAGAGCCAATCAGCTTTCCGTGCGCAAGTCGGCTGGCGCACCCGGTGCGCTCCCCGGTGCGCGTACCGGGGCGCGGCCATAGATATATATATTTTTTTTAACCTAAATAACTCAAAAACCACTGGAGAACATATCTTGAGACATAGCAAAGGCACATCGGGCTACCAGTCCCTACAATTTTGCCAAGTTTGGTGAAAATCCATTCAGCCGTTCGGGCTAAAAGTGAGGTTGACCGCCCTATGGAAATTAACATAGGGAAAACACATTTTGGGACCCCCCCTTTTATCTTGGCCCCCGCTTGACAAATCCCCCCCAAACTTTCATGGAAGGACCGGAGCGCCGCGAGGCAAATTTGAGGTAATTTTCAGGCAGATTCCTCAACCGGCGCAAAAGTTATTCACAATAGAATGTTGAGATTTTGCATTGAAACTAATCCTAACTATAACTACCTACTGGCGACCGCCAGTAGGTAATTTATATATATATATATATATATATATATATATTCAGGCAAAACGGCGTTCCAAGCGCGCTACTCAGGTACCAAAAGAATCCACACCAACAAGCAGGTCTGTCAAGTAGGTAGGGTTTATTCACGCCATAAGCCCTACGTGACGCGTTTCGCACTCCGTGAGTGCTTGTTCACACAATGATGCTTGAAAAGTTTGCTGTATTTACCGTGTGTTAACATGAACATAGACATAGGACTATCTGTATATACAGCGTTCTAAGAGCGCCATCTTGTAATAGCAATGTTAGACTTACATTGATGGTCGACAGTCCTAGTGCACAGTAGTAATTAAATTACATTACAAATAACTGGCTTTGTAAACATAATGATTGTTAATACTGTGGTGGGAGCGTGCTGTATGCAGCCCTGTCCATAACATTTTAATTGTGATTTGTAAAGCTGGGTTTTGAACCTGTTTGCCTTATACTCGTTTTATAACAAAAACGCCGTTTTTAATTGTTGACTGCATAGCATTTAAAGCACGTAGCTTTGACTAAACGCTTAGCTTTTCACTTTCCTTAGAGGCGCGCTGACTCCCCGGTCCACCACAGCTTTCATTGCTGATTGATGTGGAGGGAGGAATAGCGCTGGCACTTCCTGGTCGTTCCACGACGGGCGGCCATCTTAGCAGGGTGTCGGTCTAGTCTACCAGCCCTCCCTGAGTACTAAAGAGCTTATTTTCGTCGCGCCCCCCTACTGATTGTTAATACTGTGGTGGGAGCGTGCTGTATGCAGCCCTGTCCATAACATTTTAATTGTGATTTGTAAAGCTGGGTTTTGAACCTGTTTGCCTTATACTCGTTTTATAACAAAAACGCCGTTTTTTAATTGTTGACTGCATAGCATTTAAAGCACGTAGCTTTGACTAAACGCTTAGCTTTTCACTTTCCTTAGAGGCGCGCTGACTCCCCGGTCCACCACAGCTTTCATTGCTGATTGATGTGGAGGGAGGAATAGCGCTGGCACTTCCTGGTCGTTCCACGACGGGCGGCCATCTTAGCAGGGTGTCGGTCTAGTCTACCAACCCTCCTAATCTACATAGCCCCTGATTTCTAGCGCAGCGGAGACGCGCAGCGGGAGCGCCTTTGACGCGCCGAAGAGGCGCCAAAGAGAAGCCAGTCTGTGCCAGTCCGGGACAGGACGGGACTAGGGGCTTACTCCCAGGTTCGTTACCCCTGTACTAATAAGTGCTCATCGAATGCCTATTATAACATATTCAGCTGCCGCACTCCACCATGTACATACATCTGTGCTCAGGGATTCTGTGTGTTACAAGGGTCAGTTCTTGGAAGGGCCCTTTTCCTGTAAGAACTGTCATTTTCAGAGCATGGAGGCTCCGCCTCGGATGGAGGTACCTGCTGTGCCTGTCCTCCCGGTTCCTACTAATATAGGTTCCCGCTATAAATGTTTACTGTGTAATGTCAGATCACTGCCTAAACATCATATTCAGATCTGGGATCTTATCTCAGAGGCACAACCTGACTTATGTTTCTTCACCGAAACTTGGCTAAAGCCTCACACTGCACCTACCATTACATTGGGAATACCGGAGGGATATAAAATTATCTGCCAGGATAGACCCATAAAAAAGGGAGGTGGCTTAGCCATTGTGCACAAGGATAGCATTATGGTCTCCATTCTCGAGCAATATTGCTCTGCAAAGATTGAGATGTTGGTTTTTAAAATCTATACCTCGCCTAAATGCTTTGTGAATGGTGCTCTGATCTATCGCCCTCCCGGACCCATGAACAATTTTTCCAACATGTTACTGGAATTATTGGCCCCCCATGTTAATGGAGATAAAGACTTTTTACTATTGGGTGATTTTAATACACATGCTGAGTTACAGGAGGAAAAAGAAACCCAGGATTTTTTAAATGCCCTTTCTTCATTGGGATTCCTGCTCCGTAATACTGGACCTACCCATAGGGCCGGACATACTCTGGACCTCATCTTGTCCAGGTTTCCCGGAATTGAGTGCTCTGCCCCTATCGTAAATGTATGGACTGACCATTTTACGTTAGAATTCTCTATTCCTGAGATAGGACCTATTCCTAAAAGATCCACTCAGATTCCTATTAAACGGAGACAATGGCACAAGATAACTAGCGAATCTCTGAGGGATGCCTTCTCTATTCAGGATCATGTCACAACGAACGATATCGATGTGGCACTAGAAAATTATGAAAAGGCAGTAACTATTGCCATTGAACATATTGCTCCATTGAAAACCTTTAAGACCCGCCCGACTAAAAATCAGGAGGTGTGGTTCTCAGAGGATTTAAGATCCATGAAACGGAGTACTAGGAAATTAGAGAAAATCTGGCGTACATCCCATCTGGAGTCAGATAAAGGGAAGTATCAGACGGCGCTAAATTCATATCATAAAGCTATTCGAACTGCCCGCAAACAACATATTTCCTCACAATTAGAGGCGGTAGGAAATGCGCCAAGGATACTCTACCAGATACTGAACTCCTTCCTGAAGCCGGCAGCATGTGAGAGTGTTGACACTTCATCTCAACAACTTTGTGACGATACTGCCAGCTTCCTCACGAATAAGATCGATACCATCTATGAAAAGATTCATGCCTCCATAGCATCCATTGGACATGTTATCTTTCCCACTGTGGTCCCAGCGAGTAAAAAGGTCCTCGCCCCCACCTTCACTAATTTTCCTAACATCACTGTGGATGAAGTGGAGGGACTTATTACAACTATAAAAAGTGGGAGCCCCATGGATCAGCTTCCACCGAGAGTGATGATCTCAGTGAGGAGCATATTGGCACCAGAAATCCAAAGTTTGGTCAACCTCTCTTTGGACACAGGATGTGTCCCTTTAGAGTGGAAGAGAGCCCAAGTGCGACCCATCCGCAAGAATACCGCCACTGCATGGGCTGACATGACCAATTTGAGACCTATTTCCCTCTTGCCATTCTTGGGAAAGCTCATAGAAAAGCATGTCAACAAGCACCTGTCCAATCACCTGGAACATACTGGTGCACTTGATCCATCTCAGTCGGGCTTTAGACCAAAATACAGCACGGAAACAGCATTGCTGTCAATTACCGATGATCTACGCATGCTCCAGGACAAAGGAACATCAGCTGTCCTGGTGCTGCTAGATCTATCGGCAGCTTTTGATACCATCTCTCATGAAATTTTGGTTGAGCGCCTGACTGAGACTGGACTAGGGGGCACGGCACTGGCTTGGCTAAAGAGCTTTCTTCTGGATCGAACCCAATGTGTCACCATGGGAGATTTTCGATCCAAGGAGACCAGGATTACTAAGGGGGTGCCACAGGGCTCTTGTTTGAGCCCCACATTATTCAACATCTATGTGGCCCCCCTGGCGAACATCCTGAGAGCCTTTGGCTTTCGCCCAGTGTCATATGCTGATGATACTCAGCTGCTCTTTCCCTTTGACCATCTAACTCCAGAGGTATTACACTCTTTCTCTGAGGGGATGAGAGCAGTTTCCCAATGGATGTCTTTGAACAAGTTGCAGTGCAACGTCTCAAAGACAGAGGTTATGCTCTTTGGTGAGGCTAAAATCTGCTGGGCTCCTGACTGGTGGCCTTTAGACCTAGGCCCAGTCCCTGAGCCTAAGCAGATAGTTAAGAACTTAGGGGTCCGTCTGGAACAAGAACTCAGCCTGAAGCAGCATGTTACCAACATTGTAGGGTCCTGCTTTCGAACTCTAGGGCTACTACGCCGAGTTTTTCCTCT
This sequence comes from Lissotriton vulgaris, assembly GCF_964263255.1. NCBI lineage: Eukaryota > Metazoa > Chordata > Amphibia > Caudata > Salamandridae > Lissotriton > Lissotriton vulgaris. Next base: position 783,456,043 of record NC_141697.1, on the reverse strand, counting down.
GCTTCCAGACACTATCAGAAAGACCCTGGTCCAGGCGCTGGTTATTAGTCGTCTCGACTATTGTAATGGCCTCCTGTTGTCAGCCAATGAGGAGGATTTGGACAGGTTGCAGGTTGTGCAGAACACTGCAGCTAGGCTGGTGGTAAATGCTCCTCCCAGAACACCATCAAAACCTCTTCTTGCTAGGCTTCATTGGCTCTCCATCCGGCAGAGAGTCACCTTTAAGATCTGTTGCACGGTACATAAAGGTCTTCATGGCTTGGGTCCCTCTTATCTCGCAGACAAGTTTGTGCCGTATGTCCCTTCCCGTGCTCTACGGTCCAGTGATCAATTGCTTCTTGTGGTTCCTAGGATCAAGCGGGCAAGGCAAGGGGGTAAGGCTCTGTCGGTAAGAGGACCAAAGATTTGGAACGGCCTCCCCCTCCAGCTTAGGCAGCTTGAAAATCATCTGGCCTTCAGGAAAAAGTTGAAGACGTTTCTGTTTCAGGTCTAGCTTTACAGGTTTCAGAATTGGATTACAGTTATATAACTGGTAGGTTTGGCAGTCATATAGCGCGGAGATACTCCCCTGGGAGTCTATTCTAGCGCTCTATAAACACGCAAATAAATAAATAAATAAACGATTAATAATGGTGCAATCAATTCATGTTTCTTAAGTATAAGCCACGTGAACCCAAAAATTATAATTGTGTTCTACATTGAACAGGTGGACCTATATGTCAAATTTGCAAACAAAGTAAAGAAAAATAACTTTGTAAGTAGTCAGGCACCCACTTGTACGTGTATTTAAGCGCCAAACACGTCCAGCCAATCAACTGTCGGAATCTTGACACGTGATCGGCATACATCAGTAACCATGGTGACAATACAACAAAATTGTGCCGGAGTCCCACTCTCATTGCAATGGCACTGTGTGCGAGTGTTCATGTATAAGTTAATTCAAATATAAACGGGGACTCTATATAATTGAGCAGAGTGTAATCTGTTAACAAAAAACACGCTCAAGCATCCAATTGAATGCCAGTGCTGTTAACACGTGATCGGCACTGAAAACACAGGCGGTTTCCTTGGTGACCTAGGTAAACATGTGTACGGTCCCATTGTAAAACATCAACATTGTGATGTTCACTACTATCCCCGACAGTTGATTGGCTGGACGTGTTTGGCGCTTAAATACACGTACGAGTGGGTGCCTGACTACTTACAAAGTTATTTTTCTTTACTTTGTTTGCAAATTTGACATATAGGTCCACCTGTTCAATGTAGAACACAATTATAATTTTTGGGTTCACGTGGCTTATACTTAAGAAACATGAATTGATTGCACCATTATTAATCGTTTATGTTTACAAAGCCAGTTATTTGTAATGTAATTTAATTACTACTGTGCACTAGGACTGTCGACCATCAATGTAAGTCTAACATTGCTATTACAAGATGGCGCTCTTAGAACGCTGTATATACAGATAGTCCTATGTCTATGTTCATGTTAACACACGGTAAATACAGCAAACTTTTCAAGCATCATTGTGTGAACAAGCACTCACGGAGTGCGAAACGCGTCACGTAGGGCTTATGGTGTGAATAAACCCTACCTACTTGACAGACCTGCTTGTTGGTGTGGATTCTTTTGGTACCTGAGTAGCGCGCTTGGAACGCCGTTTTGCCTGAATATTGACTACCGGTTTCCTCGCCGGCAGCGCGCCACCCCCACTTGACGAGGGATACTCCATGGAGGTTGCCGTTGGATGTTTATATATATATATATATATATATATATATATATATATATATATATATATATATATATATATATATATTGGTTGATCACTTTAGACGTATCATCGCTGTATACCAGCATAGTGCATGCGGATGGGTTGAGGGCTGTTGAGTTCTACTTGGGTAAACGCCCAATTGAACTAGCTGAGCACAACAAAATGTTACTCACTATGATTAGCTTCTGTTTACACCACAATTATTTCATGTTCCTTAATCAGTACTATCAGCAGGTTAGAGGTGTCGCCATGGGGGATTGTTTCTCTCCCAGTTATGCCTGTTTACATATGGGTTACTGGGAGAGACAGGTCCTCAATGGTGATCACCTCGAAATCTGCACCCGCTATATCATACAATGGTACAGGTACATCGATGATATTTTAATGATCTGGCGGGGGACACATGAGGAAGCTGTAAAATTCATTGATGCTCTAAACATAAATGCATACAATTTGGCCTTCACATCACACATTAGTCAGAAAGAAGCACACTTTCTTGATGTAACACTAGAGGTCAGTCAGGACAGATTAGAGACTAAACTCTACAGGAAGCCTACTGCAGGCAATACCGTACTGCACGCGGATAGCTATCATCCCCCGCATCTAATTAGAAGCATCCCCTACGGGGAAATGCTCAGAATTAGGCGCGTTTGCAGTACAGACATCCACTGCAAAGCAGCACAGGCAGCTAGCAAACAGAGGTTTCTTGCAAGAGGCTATGCATAGAATCTAATAGACATAGCCATCAAAAAAGCAAATGCCCTGTCCCGTAATGATGCACTGATCCACAAGAAAGCCCAGAGGTCCACGGATTCCAGTGTTACCCAACCAGTCAGACTCATATGGACCTACAACAGGCAACACGGGGCACTTAGAAAGATAATCAACCAACACTGGAACTTGATCAAGCTTGATCCAGTAATTGGTGAACATATGCCTAACAAACCAGCTATCACCTTCAGAAAGGCATACTCTTTACAGGATGCCATAGTGAAGTCTAGCCCGGAGGTGATTCCACCTAAAAACTGGTTGGCAGCAAGTCGAGGTTTCAGGAAATGCTCAAGCTGCAAGGCATGCTCGCAGGGACTCAACAAAACCGAGTTCCTAACGGCATTCTCCACAGTGCCCCGCAAGATCAACAAACAGTTGACATGCAAAACGGAGTATGTGGTCTATGTGCTGGAGTGCCCATATGGCCTGCAGTATATTGGTAGCACCAAATTGCAGGTTCACAAAGGGTACTCCAGCACATCAGGGCCATCAATACCAACAACGCCGCATACCCGGTTGCAAGGCATTTCAGGGAGCACCACAACAACAACAGTGGACTCCTTAGGTACTATGCCATAGATTCAGTGAGTCCCTTAAGGAGGGGTGGTAACAGAGAAGGCATCTTAAGGGCATTAGAGACCAGGTACATCTTGGAAATGGACAGCAAGACCCCTAATGGCCTCAATTCAACGGAGGATTTCTATACGTGTCTATAAATGTCCCCTCATGGTACCCATATTCATGCCTGCCCCTTACCCTCTCATTAGTTGGATAAATAGATGAATTGCTTACTACTTAGGTTACATTACTGGTTACTATTACAACTGCAAATGAACTATACAACTAAGTTGAATAGTTAGATACCATGGTAATGTACACACCTGTTATATCCCTGTCAGAAGTTGCATTAGGCAGTGTACAAATTCCAATTTTAATGATCCTATTTTTTGACCTTTATCACATTTGGTTTAGTTTGAATTCACAACTTCATTTGGGACTTTCGACCATGTACCCTAGTACTATGGCTTTAGGAGGAGAGTTGCAAATTGCGTTATATTGATGGTTTCCAATTAGGACACATGCAAGTTTTAATTGAAATATATTATTCCTAACCAGGCTAAGATGTGTGAGAGGAGTAAAAATGCAATATTATTTGGTCCGACTAGCCAACTGTTATCTAATTGTATATATTATATGTACATACAGTCATTCAGTTTTTGGTTACTTTTTTGTGTGTAAAAAGATGTAAAATACATGAAATAACTATCATGTGTTTTTATAACGACATAGGATTACTTATGTCAATCATCAGTTATTCGGATCAAATTGTATTTAAACAGTTATTAGCAAAACATGTAAAACATTAATTGTTTCTTCTCAATGCATTATACGCAAGATTTTTTCTATGTCCATTATGGACATCTACCTCCAATGAAACTAGCCAATCAAAGTGTACTATTTTGAATGCACTCGCACTTTAAATTTTGCTCAACTCTCTCAGTGCGTCATGTGACCAAGGCCTCTGCGAAGGCCGAAACGTTATGCTGGCGTGGTGTGCTGAAGATTAAAAAACTCACCTGCACTCTGGGTCTTCCGTTTTCTTCCTTTTGATGGGCTCTGGATGGTGGGCGCATCGCCGTGAGGAAAACGAGTGCGAAAAAAAAAAAAATATATATATATATATATATATATATATATATATATATATATATATTCTGAAACAATCGCCAAAGCTTCTCAAGATGCACTCGACAGTGCGTCTGTCATTCAGCATCACGGTTCATCCCGCCCCAGCCATCCAAGTTCGTTGTGCTGCTTGACGTGTTTCTGTAGCCAACGTACCACTTCATCAGAGGCATTTCTCCTGTACGCATTGGGGCGCTCTTTGTACTGCATGCTGATTGGTTGAAAATCCCCATTGGGTTCAACCACATATTCGATTTCTTCATACAGCATGCTAGAATGTGTAGTCACATCGAGCTTTTATTAAACACCTATAGTAGGTTCCAATGCGAACAGATTTAAGAGAGTCAGTTAGAATCCTTAGTAGGATCTGGATGTGATGGGAGCAAGCAATTTTCATCAAGACGCACTGTGCTGGAAACCGGAGCAGGAAGGTTCCTCTCCCTCAGCCTCTCATTCCTTCGAGATGGTGCATATTGCACGAGGCGGCACCCGTGTCATAATTTTCTCAAACAATCGCCGAAGCTTCTCAAGATGCACTCGACAGTGCGTCTGCCATTCGGCATCACGGTTCAGCCCGCACCAGCCATCCAAGTTCGTTGTGCTGCCTGACGCGTTTCTGTGGCCAACGTACCACTTCATCAGAGGCATTTCTGCTGTACGCATTGGAGCGCTCTTTGTACTGATTGATGATTGGTTGAAAATCCCCATTGGGTTCAACCACCTATTCGATTTCTTCATACAGCATGCTGGGATGTGTAGTCACATCGAGCTTTTATTAAATATCTATAGTAGGTTTCAATGCGAACAGATTTAAGAGAGTCAGTTAGAATCCTTAGTAGGATCTGGATGTGATGGGAGCAGGCACTTTTCAACAAGACGCACTGTGCTGGAAACTGGAGCAGGAAGGTTCCTCTCCCTCAGCCTCTCATTCCTTCAAGATGGTGCATCTTGCACGGGACGGCACCCGTGTCATAATTTTCTCAAACAATCGCCGAAGCTTCTCAAGATGCACTCGACAGTCCATCTGCCATTCGGCATCACGGTTCAGCCCGCCCCAGCCATCCAAGTTCGTTGTGCTGCCTGACGCATTTCTGTGGCCAACGTACCACTTCATCAGAGGCATTTCTCCTGTACGCATTGGAGCGCTCTTTGTACTGTATGCTGATTGGTTGAAAATCCCCATTGGGTTCAACCACGTATTCAATTTCTTCATACAGCATGCTGGGATGTGTAGTCACATCGAGCTTTTATTAAACACCTATAGCAGGTTCCAATGCGAACAGATTTAAGAGAGTCAATTAGAATCCTTAGTAGGATCTGGATGTGATGAGAGCAGGCACTTTTCATCATCCAGATCCTACTAAGGGTTCTAACTGACTCTCTTAAATCTGTTCGCATTGGAACCTACTATAGGTGTTTAATAAAAGCTTGATGTGACTACATATCCCAGCATGATGTATGAAGAAATCGAATATGTGGTTGAACCCAATGAGGATTTTCAACCAATCAGCATGCAGTACAAAGAGCGCTCCAATGCGTACAGGAGAAATGCCTCTGATGAAGTGGTATGTTGGCCACAGAAATGCTCGTCAGGCAGCACAACGAACTTGGATGTGGCTGGGGCGGGCTGAACCGTTATGCCGAATGTCAGACGCACTGTCTGTCGAGTGCATCTTGAGAAGCTTGGGTGATTGTTTGAGAAAAAATAAAATAAATATATATATATATAGCTCTAATTGATGAAAGCGGTTGCCGAAATGCGTCTTTGAAGTGTGTTTGTCCAATAAATAATATTGGACGCGTCCCTGTGAGTGCTGTGTACTTTCTGTACTCAATAGCTTTGGTCTGCAAGGGACCAGCGTGGTGTCCGTCACCCCGCCTGAGCAGCACCCGATCATGAGTGAAGGGGAGCTGACGGAAAACAAGCCTACAATATATATGTAGATCAATGTGATCAAGCTTTGTAAAGGCGAAACGCGTAATGGCGGCGGCAGGCTTGCTGGCAAGAATAAATCACCTCGATTAAGCACTCATAATTGGGTCTGTTCTTTCGTCATTTCTTGACTCTGGGACTGAGGCGGCTGCTTCAGCTTGTGGTGACGAATTTGCGTGCATATATATATATATATATATATATATATATATATATATATATATTACCTACTGGCGGTCGCCAGTAGGTATATATAGTTAGGATTTCTTTCCTGTGGGATTTCTGAAAATTCTATGTCGAATAACTTTGGCGTTTGTGGACGGAATTGGCTGAAATTTTCAGGAAAATGGCACATTTTGTTTCTGAGCAGCCCCTAAAACTTTGGGGGGGTTTCGTCAAGGGGGGGCCGAGAAAAAAGGGGGGTCCCAAAACGCGTTTTTCCCATTCATTTTTCCATAGGGCGGTTGGAATCACTTTTAGCTCAAACGGCTGAATGGATTTACACGAAACTTGGCAGAATTGTAGATATGGTTTGCCCGACGTGCCTTTGCTATGTCTCAATATATGTGCTCCAGTGGATTTTGAGAAATTAACGTTTTAAAAAACAGATATATCTGTAACAGCGCTCCGGTTAGCGCTCCGGTTCGCATACCTGACGCGTAACGGAACTTCGCGAAGCGAAGCTGATTGGCTCTTCGTTGTCTGTCAACATTCTAAACAGTCCGGGCCGGCCACCATCTTGTTTCTCGGTAGGATCGAGAGACAAGAGGTGGAGAAAAACGAAGGGGGAATTTAATGAAAGGGGTCAAGGTAGACCCCTCCTGACCCCCTAGGATTGATGAGGGGTATATTAAAGTGCCCCGCGGGGCAAAAAATAAAAAAATTAAAAAATGTGCGATTTTTCGCCGTAGAGGCGCGTCCCGGTACACGAACCGGGTAGCTTACCGGTAGCGTAACGGGAGTTCGCCATTTTGTGTTTTGGACAAATTTTATCACAAGATGGAGGTATAACAATGTGGGAAATGGGTGTAAGGGGGCATGGGAGAAGTATCTTGCCCCCCTATGTTTTCTGAGGGTAGCTGAGGAGGCTCATATATGTCATAAGAAAAAAAATATTTAGATTTTTTCGCGCGGTTAGCTGCCGGTACGCGAACTGGGTAGCGAACCGGGACGCGAACATAAGTGAAAAAAGGTACATTCGAAATTTTAAAAGAGTAATTATAGTTAAGGTAGCTCTGAAAAGAGCTTTTGGGTTCTGTGTAAGTTCTAAGTAGGTATCAATACACAGTCTTAAATTTTGTATGAAAACTCTGTTTCCCTCATCTGAGAAGTGCACACCATCTCCTCTGTAGATATCTTGCATGTAGTAACGCAAGTTATTGTTGTAGATGGAGCCCATTCCATGGTTTGTTATGTAAGCTGAAACAGACTTATTTACATGCTTCCTCGCTTTCTCAATTTGTGGATAAAATTGATTGGACCACTTCCATTTCTGTCTTTGGCATATTTTGTAATATACCAAGGCAGTTTGAGGAAAAAGTGCCATCAATTGCTCAAAGGTGTCCTTTAAAAAGCATTTCCAGACCTACCCCAGAGAAGGAAAAAATGGTGTCTGCTTCTTTAAACAAATATTTCACTTGCCCCATGATTCAGGGAGAATAATTTGCTTACTTGATGTGTATAAAAACGTTTCTTGAAGTCATTTAGGTTTCTTGATATGTACTGCTAGAGTTTTATAGCCAGCATGGGGCATATTTACAAGGCCTTTGAGCCACTTTCAAGTTATTTTCCCATGTTAAAAGTGATGCAAAAGTGGTGCAGGGGCCTTGTAAATACGCCCTCATGTGTGTTAGGGCATTTTAAGTAAATTCCCCATGAATGGGGGAGAATAATTTGCTTACTTGATGTGTTTAAAAACGTTTATTGAAGTCATTTAGTTTTCTTGATATATACTGCTAGAGATTCATAGTCAGCATGGGGCATATTTACAAAGCCTTTGATCCATTTTAAGTCAAAAAACACATTTTTAAAACACATCAAGTAAGTAAATTATTCTCCTAGATTCATGGGAAAGTAGAAACAGATCCTTTTACCATTAGTCTGACTTTTTTTATAATTACTCTATTATATCTTAAATTTTGAAAAAAATGAATAATGTCTTTGTAGGCGTGGGAGGGGGTGTGGTACTGGTTTCAGGAGTAGGCAGAGGCGGTACACCGGTATAACGTTTTAAACTTGGCTTTATTTGTATGGTTCTCTTTGTTCTATAAGTCAGTCTTTCCCGGGCGAACTCCAGGTTGCTCGTGGTGGCGGTGTCTTCGGCTTGGGGATAATCCACGCTGTCTTGACTGGCGTAGCTGACTTCTGTATCTGGTCTCCAGGCCGGTATACCGAGGGAAAAAGGAGACCAACAGAGGGAGCCGTTAGTTTAAAGTCTGGATACTTCCGGATTGATCAGGGGCCCAAGTGAAGTGAGGAGTCACCCGTGTCTTTCGCTATCTAGTCGTGATAGTGCACCGTGGCGGGGTAAGCATGTGAGGGAACCAAAGGGGTAGGGAGGGTGAACGGGAATCGGGTCACACAGACACAGGGCAGGCACTCACAGGGCTATTTACAAATTTACACAGGGGCGTTCTTCTTCCCCACCCAAGCCGCAAAACGTCTCCGTACCTGGGAAAGCCACACTCCTCCCTCGGGAGTGTGGCATGGCGATGCACGGGGTCGTTGGCCTCCTGGCTCTCCCTCACTCTCGGTGCTCTCGTCCGTCTTCTCCTCTCCGTCCTTCTTCTCCGCTCCGTCCTTCTTCTCCGCTCCGTCCTTCTTCTCCGCTCCGTCCTTCCACGCTTGTTCGCCTTCTCCACTTCCGTCCTCCGAGGTGTAAACACACCCACCATACAGGATGTCCTGCCCTTTGTCCAGTCCAGGTCCTCTGACGTCGGCAAGGGGCGGAGTCGCGTCCTGCTCCACGAAGGTCCAATTAAAGGCGCTGCGGTCTCCGTCTTCCTCCGGTTCTGAAACGCTGTCCCACTCCGCTCTTGGTTTGTTAGTCTGTAGGGAACGAGTGGAAATAGGGACAGGTAACCACCAGTCAGGGCGCTTCTCCACCATGACATCGCTACAGTCTTAAACAATTTTTAATTTATAAATAAAATTTTATTGATATTAATTTTAAAAATCTATGGAAATTTCAAGTAGTACTTCATCTGAAATTTCATGATCTTTATTTTCATAAATTGTCTCTTGTTTATCAAAATTGTCCATAAATTCCAACAGTTGTTCGTCTACTATCACATTAAAAAAATCGCCATTATTGTCCTGTATTTCAGGTTGTACTTTGGGTTCCTGTGCTTCTTTATCCATAATTGCTGTTAAGGTAGAATAAAAAGAGAGAGACAAATAGAGTTTAAGTAAGAAACTTCAACATTTTTATTTTTAACTTAACGTGTACAACATAGTTCTGAGTTTTTAAGAGTGAATTCATGTTTGGGCAGTGTATTCTACAAGGCAGGAAGTAGAAATATGAAGTACTGCATGTGATCAAGTCTAACTCAATCTATGACTACAACAGAGAAGCCTTACTCAATCTATAACTATAACTGAGGGACAGTAAATATCTAACAGGAAACGTTTTTATAAAAAATAACTTGAGGCGCACAACATGTTTCTCCTTCAAAACTATTAACTTACCTTTGGAAAAGTGTCTTAGGTTTCTCAGGAAATGCTCTGTAAATGTGCCTCAGGGAGTTCCAGTCAAAATGGCTGTCTTTCCTTCTTATTTTTCATATATACTCATGTACCAAACCAATCAAATGTCAGCACATAAAAATACAACTTGAAAGTAATGTTATCATTGGTTGAAAATGTCAACTCTTTCTAATGTGTTTTTGCCATGTAATTTACCTCAGGTTATTTAGACAGGGCTACAATTTGAATGGCTCTATGGAATTCCATCAAATTTTGGAAAATGGTAGGGCCTGGTATGTAGTAGGGACTATTCCAAATTTGGTGAAAGTGTCTGTAGTAGTTTTTCTATAAATTACTTTCCCACCTTTTTTTATCGAGCGCTTACCGGTGCGCTCCCCGGTACGCGAACCGGCAGCATTACGGGAGTCCTCCATTTTGTGTATCGGTAGAATTGATACATAAGATGGAGGACAAACAATGTACGGAATGGGTAGAAGGGGGCACGGTAGACAGTTTATGACCCTCTAGGTTTTCTGAGGGGGGATTAGGACGCTGATATATGGAAAAATACAAAAATTAAAATTTTGAAAATTTCGCGGGGGGAGCGCCCGGTACGCGCACCGGTAAGCGAACCGGGGAGCGTACTTTGGTGAAGAAAAAAAAAATTTGAAAAAGATAAACATTTTGAATGATCAGAGGTAGGGTAGCTCTGAAAAGAGCTATTGTGTTCTGTGGCTAATTTAGGTACCTACAAGTAGGTTCCAATGCACACTTTTAAATAAAGGACGAATATTCTATTCCCTTCATCAGAGAAGTGCACACCATCTCTTCTGTAGATGTGTTGAATGTTGGAATGCAAGTTATTGTTGTATATTAAACCCATTCCATAGTCTCTCATGTAAGCAGAAACAGATTTATTCACATGTTTCTGTGCTTCCTCAAATTGTGGAAAAAATTGATTGGACCACTTACATTTTTGTCTTTGACATATATTGGAATATACCAAGGCAGTTTGGGGAAAAAGTGTCATTTAAAAGAAGAATACATTTTACAGCTTTTGATATTTGCTATTAAAAAACCATTGAAAATCACTGAAACAACCATAGGTTATAGACCATATATAGTTAGGAATTAGCATTTACAAAACCTTGAAAACTCACTGAAAAAACCATAGGTTATAGACCATATATAGTTAGGGATTAGCATTTACAAAACCTTATTTTACTCGCACAAAACCATTGAAATTCCCATATATAGTTAGTTGCACTAACTATATATCGCGCACCCGCAATCCACTGCTGATGATGTCACATATTACATCATTCATGACATGGTCAGTGACATCACTGATGACATCACTGATGACATCTCAAATGACATCACTGATGACATCTCATTTGACATCACTGATGACATCACTGATGACATCATCCAGTGACTGTGTTTCTGTAAAGGTTAAATATGTTTTACATATTGAAGAATGAGTGGATGTATAAGTGTCTGGATGAAGGATTTAGTAGGTGCGTGACTGACTGTATGAGTGAGTGATTAAATGTGTCTTACTAAATTCATGGATTAGTGACTAAACTGTCTGAATGTGTGCATCAGTATGTCTGTTGTTTTGTAAGCTGCTGCATGTGTTGATCAGTAGCTATATGAGTGGCTATATGGGTTATTGATTGGTTGCCCAAGTATTTGAATGGGAGGCTGAGTGTGTGTGTGGGTGGCTGGGAGGTGTGTGACTCTGTGCATAGATGTGTAAGCAGTTGATTCACTAGGTGTATGAGTTCAAGAGTGCATGTGGAAACAGCTATATGGGCGGTTGACTGTGCATGGGTGTGTTGGTGAGTGAATGGATATCTCAGTGCTACATGTGCAAGTAAGTACATATGTAAACACAGTACATGTGAGAGTTGACATATATAAATAACTGTGGATAAGAGCCAGTGAATGTGTGAGTGGCTGTATGGATCATTGTGAGCTTGTATCAGGGATTGTATAAGAGAGTAAATATGTGTTAGAATATGTTTGAATAAGTAAGGTGTGTATAACTGTATAGTTGAGGAAATGGAGGTGTGATTGATTCTTTACATGACTGACTAGGTGTGTGAGTAACTCCATGGATGAGTGACAGTCTTTGAGTGTCTGTTTACACTGAGTGTATGTAAGGTTATATTAGAGTCTGAAGAGGTTCATCGTATTATCACATGAGTGATGTCATCAGTGATGTAATCAGTGATGTCAAATGAGATGTCATCAGTGATGTCATTTGAGATGTCATCAGTGATGTCACTGACCATGTCATGAATGATGTAATATGTGACATCATCAGCAGTGGATTGCGGGTGCGCGATATATAGTTAGTGCAACTAACTATATATGGGAATTTCAATGGTTTTGTGCGAGTAAAATAAGGTTTTGTAAATGCTAATCCCTAACTATATATGGTCTATAACCTATATATATATATGGATCCAATCCTGGTTTGGCTTTAGAAAGAACAGGCACCGACTCCGTGGATGAAAATCAAAGGCTTTTAATTAAAAAAAACAACCAGACGCGTTTCGGCTGACAAATCCGCCTTGTTCACTTCATCTGTCTTCACCATGTAGTGAGCATATTTATATAAGTGCAGAGTGATTCGTTAAGGATCAGGTGAGTGACACAGGTAACATGTGACATACAATAGACATGGAAAAGTTGGTGTCTATTGAGAAAGTGCAAGTAATGTTAAAGAATAAAAAAGACATGTAAATAATTTCTTTACAATTGGTATAAATTAAATTATTGCACTCAGGTTCACAATTGGTTTAGCTTAGCACAAATGGTGGTTTGTTGTTTGTGTGTTTATGAGGCCCTTTGTTGCTGGGATGCTGGACATTCTCTTACGTGTAGTAACAGACTTAGAAGAGTGATATTACTTTTTCAAAAGAGGCCTGCCCATGCGGTTTTAGTAAGGCCAGTTTGACAGGTGAGTCATCGTGTGTGTGTGCGATGTCTGCGTTGGCTCTTGACAGATGTTGATTCACGAGAGCTCACTCTCTGTTTGTACGCATAACTTTTGACCATTCGAGTTAGGATTTACCCCCATTTGCAGCACAGCTCTGTGTGGCAGCTCTGTACGGGTTTGAGTATTACGGTACAGTCTCTAAGTGACGAGTAAAATTAGATTCAGTTAAGGGGAGAGAGAGCGAGGGCGCGCTGTGTGTTTTATAATGCAGAAACCAAGGGCTGGGTTTAAGGCGTGCCGATTGACCTTATTTATTACTGCTAATCTTGCCAGGTTGTATGCCTCTCCCTCGTGTGTCGTGCGTTATGTCAACGTGGTTTCTTCATAAATTGTAGAAGAACCAGTATTGAGTATTGCCGAGGGATAGCGTAGCGTTATCTGTCATTGTCAGTAATTATGCTTAAATAGCTGGGAGGTTACATTGTTGGAGGAATGAGATCTTGCCCTTGTGGGCGATCGACGTGTATGTTGTAACGTATGCTCGCTGTGGTTACAGGTCTAGACCTCAGTGTCTACACGTTGAGTTATACGTAGATAGGCTTTGCTAGTTATATCGGCACTGGTACCCTCAGCGCTGTTTGTTTCTTGGGGTGGATGACAGGAACCTCTTGTCTCGGGTATGTGTAGCTAAGACTGTGTGAGTGATCTGATTGCTGAGTCCCCGATCCTGTGCTAGTGAGTGTATGTGGGTGTGTGAGTGGTGTTTATTTACAAAGTCACGTGCTCTGAGTGATTTTAAAATCGGATGGTAAACCAAGATGTTCTCAGGATAATGGGTTATTGGGTCAGAGTAGGAAAGTTAGCGGGAGGCAAATGCTTAGAGTGCAAAATCATAGATGTACACAGAGGGCTTCATCTGCGTTGTGCCCATTAGGGATTTTGCAATCTAATTGGATGATGTATTTAGATTCCAACCTTCTAATTGTTTGTTGCCTATTTCCTACAATGGGGTTCTGTGCTACACTGTCAATTTCAAAATATGTGAGTTCTTCTATTCTGCCGTTGTGGTGGGCATTAATGTGTCTTGCCACTGGGTATGCGGGATCATCATTAGAAATGGCCCTGAGGTGTTGAAGGATCCTAACGTGTACAGGATGTATAGTGCTGCCTACGTAGAGTTTTTTGCAGGTGCAACTGAGTACATATATGGCAAAATCTGTTTTGCATGTGTTGCGCTGTTTAATCTCAAAAGGAGATAGTCTTAATGGGAACTTGACTGTCTTCGTGTTGACTCCGTGTTTGCAGGCCTTACATTTTGTGCACTTGAAAAAGCCTGGTTGTGATTGCAACCATGTCTTGTTTTTTGACAATAATGGTGCGTAGTTAACTAACTCCTGTCTCATGTTGGTTGCCCTCCGGAAAGTTATCTGTGGTAATTTCGCACAACTTGGGCCCAAGGTTGTGTCATTCCTAATCAGAGGCCAATGCCTATACAGGATTTTACGGAGGTTGTTGTGATATTTATTAAAGCCTGTTATCAGTCTGGGGGCCATGTTAGGGTTTGTGGTTATGTTATCTGTGTTGGTTTTGGTGTTTTTGTGTAGCAAAACAGACCTGTCCAGGCTGTTGCTTTTCTCTCTGGCTTTATTCAGGGTTTGTTGTTTGTAGCCTCTGTCCTTAAGTCTGTCAAAGAGGCTTTCTGTACTAGCTAACAGATCACTTTGTAGGCTGCAATTTTGTTTTCATCCCTAGGCACTCTGCGTATGGTATGCTTTCTTTGAGGCTAGTGGGGTGGAAGCTTGTGGCGTATAAGATGGTATTTCCTGCGGTTTCTTTCCTGTGTGTGCGTGTCTGTATCTTGTCTCTTTCTTGAAAAGCCTCTAAATCTAAGAATGTGATTTTCTCTGCGCTGGTGGTGCAGGTGAATTTAAGATTGAGGCTATTGTTGTTGATGTCTGATGCAAATTTACGAGCACTTTCTTCTGAGCCCCGCCATACGATGAAGATATCATCAATGTATAGTTTATACAGCATTAAGTTCTGGGTAACTATGTGATGGTGTTGGACCATGAGCACTTGCCCCTCCCACCAGCCCATATGCAAATTCGCATAGCTAGGGAGCGAAGCAAGTACCTATGGCCGTGCATTGTGTCTGTTTGTACAAAAGTTTATTGTATGAAAAAGTATTGTTATCCAGGCACCATTCTGTCATCTGTAGGAGCATCAGGGTATGTTGGTGTAAGGTGATGTCCCTATTGCCAAGATAGTGCTGCATTGCATTCAAGCCATCTCTGTGTCTAATGCTAGTGTATAGACTTTGTACATTAAGTGTGACAAAAATTTAGTCAAAAATTTAGTGCCACACAAAATCAGAAATATGAGTCAAGAAGTCCCCAGTGTCTTGCAGGAATGCAGGCAGGCAAGGCTCTCACTAGTGGTTGGAGGAAGAAGTCAATATACATGCTTGTGTTTTCAAAAAGGCCTCCAATGGCGAAATTATTAGCCTGCCAGGTGGGCAATTGATGTTCTTATGGACCTTTGGGATCAGGTACAACTGGGGAGTGATTGGGTAGTCATTCTTGAGGAACTCTAGTTCTTGTCTAGTTATTAGACCTTCCCCCCTCCAATCATGTGTGGTATCTTTCTTTGATGTTAATTATATTGGTATTGCTAGTCCTGATATAGCATTGTTTGTCCTGTAGTTGGGACATGGCTTCTCTATCATACATTTCCAGTGGCCAAAGTACGATGTTCCCTCCTTTGTCCGCGCAGCGGACTACTATGTCACTGTGCTGTTTTATTTTCTCCATCACCTTGCAGTATTTCATTTTGTAGTCATTTGAGTTTTTATTGAAATCTGAGCTGCTCAATTGAGCCAGTTCTTTGAAGTGTTTGGTTATTCTATCGGCGAACATGTCTATGTTATCCTTGGGCATGGGTGGATAGAAGGTGGACTTTGTCTTTTCTGAAGCGTAAAGTGAAAGGTTAGCCAGTGCTCCCGTTTGTGTGTTGGTCAAACTACCCTCCTTCAAGTTTAGTTCCATTTCTGTCATGTCTTTCAAGAATTCTAGATCTGCCACACTCAACGAGGTTGTGATTGGGGTGGAGTCTGGTGTAGCTCTTTTGTCAGGAGGTTTGTCTTTCAGAGTTGAGAAGTATATTTTTAGTTTGAGTTTACGGGTAAAGTGGTAGAGGTCTATTCTAGTCTCAGTGTAGTTAAAATTAGTCTCTTTGCAATATGAGAGTCCCAGCGCCAAAGTTTTGTGTTCATCGGTCGTTAAATCCATGTTAGATAGATTTATGACTGTGTTGGTGATTGTTGTAGGTATACTCATCTCCTTCTGTTTCGTCTGAAGGTGGGTGTGGTTCTTTGCGCCATGTCTGCCCAGCGTTGGTTCTTCCTCCTTCTGCTTTTTGATTGTTGGGTTTGTTCGCTGTTTGGTCTTGTCTTTTTATTCTTGGTCTCAGGCTCATGAGCCGTTCTACCCTTAAAAAACAAACTAATCTACGGGAGTAGGTACAGTCTTTCTTTGGTTGGGGTTTGTTCCTGCATCAGGGTCTCATTCTGCTCCTGGGCTAATTTCTGACTCACTTAGCTCTTGTGGGCATATATATATATATATATATATATATATATATATATATATATATATATATATATATATATATATATATATATATATATATATATATATATATATATATATATCCTACTGGCGGTCACCAGTAGGTAGTTATAGTTAGAATTATTTTGTATTGGGATTTTGCAACATTCTATTGGGAATAACTTTGGCGCCGGTTGACGAATCTGCCTGAACATTTCCTCAAATTTGCCTTGCGGCGCTCCGCTCCTTCCCTGAAAGTTTGGGGGGGATTCGTCAAGTGGGGGCAGAGATAAAAGGGGGTCCCAAAACGTGTTTTCCCCATGTTAATTTCCATAGGGCGGTCGACCTCACTTTTAGCCCGAACGGCTGAATGGATTTCCACCAAACTTGGCAAAATTGTAGGGACTGGTAGCCCGATGCGCCTTTGCTATGTCTCAAGATATGTGCTCCAGTGGATTTTGAGTAATTTAGGTTCAAAAAAATATATATATCTATAAGCGCGCCCGGAACGCGCACCGGGGAGCGCACCGGGCGCGCTACGCGACTTCGCGCGCGGAAAGCTGATTGGCTCTCGGGTGTCTGTCAACATTCCAAACAGTCCGGAGCGGCCGCCATCTTGTGTCTCGGTAGGATCGAGACACAAGAGGTGGAAAAAACAAAGGGGGAAATGACCAAAGAGGGGCAGAGTAGACCCCCCCTGACCCCCTAGGTTTGATGTGGGGGCCATAAAAGGGCCCCGCGGGGCAAAAAAAAATTCTTTTTTTTTCGATTTTCGCGGGGGGAGCGCCCGGTACGCACACAGGGGAGCGTACCGGGGAGCGTACCATGGGGAAAAAAGAATGACAGATTTTTTTAAAAATGTAGCTTATTTAAAAAAATTGTTCTTTTTGTTGGTTTTTATTTTTGTGTGATTTAAGTACCAACGCAGAGTCTTAAATTTAATGTACACCGTCTCCTCTGTAGATATCTTGCATGTTGTTACAGAAGTTATTGTGGTATATGGAATCCAT
The DNA here is from genome assembly GCF_964263255.1 of Lissotriton vulgaris. Lineage (NCBI taxonomy): Eukaryota > Metazoa > Chordata > Amphibia > Caudata > Salamandridae > Lissotriton > Lissotriton vulgaris. Next base: position 783,438,629 of record NC_141697.1, on the reverse strand, counting down.
ACCGTAGTCTGTCAGGAAAGCAGAAACAGATCCTTTAAGCACTCCCTGAGAAGGCCTAGGGGATCATGGGTAGTCTATCCTGCTCCCTTATGATGAAAAAGAGATTTAAAATACACATTGGAGATAATATAGTGGGAGAAAGGAAGTAACTATGAGCAAACTTACTATGTAACACAAAAAGTTGCACAGTATACTATAAGTCTCACTTTATATTATAATCATTTTGGTACTACTTCATGAATTACATATAAAAATGAATAATGTCTCAAACAATTTTTGATTATTATTAAATATAAATTTATTCTTCTGATTTTTCAAAATGTAATAAAACTTCCAACATTAGACTGTCTGGAATTTCTTCATAATTTTCATTGCATGATTCTATTTTTTGCAAACAGTCAATTAATTGTTCGTCCACAGACTCATCCATGAAATCCAAGACATCTTTTTTTTCTTCTGGATTGTTCTCAACCTTTACTTCGAAAGAAATAATATTGGATTGTTCTTTTCCTTCCATTTTCTTTCTGTAAATTGCATAAAATATAACTATATCAGTAGAGTTAGGGTACTGTTGGGTTTAAGTTCAGACAGGTACTTCTGAGTTTTTAACTGTGAAGTCATTTTTGGGCAGTGTATGGTTTCAGTCAGGAAGTAGAACTATTAAAAAGTGCATGTGATGAAGCCTAAGTAAATTCATAATTATACCAGAGAAGCCTAACTCAATCCATAACTATAACAGAGAAGCCTATCTCAATCTATAACTATAACAGAGGGACAGTAAACAACTATCAGAAAACGTTTTTCCAAATTAACTTAAAGTGCACAAGATAGTTCCCCTTACAAATTAACAACTTACCTTTGTGAAAGCAATTGAGGTTTTCAGTGAAAATCCTTTCCAAATGTACCTCAGGTAGTACAAGTCAAAATGGCTGTGTTTCCCTCTCATTTTTCATATATATTCATGTATATAACCAATCAAATGTCAGCACATAAAAGTGCAAAAAGAAAGTAACATTGTAATTGGTTGTAAATTTGAACACTTTCATATGTGTTTTTGTCATGTAATTTACCTCAGGATATTTAGACAGGGCTACAGCCCAAATGGCTCAATGGAATTCCACCAAATTTGGGAAAATGGTAGGGACTGGTATGTAGTAGGGTCTATTCCATATTTGGTGAAAGTCTGTTCATTGGTTTTTATGTAAATTAACTTCCAAAAATGTTTTGGGAGCGCTTACCGGTGCGCACCCCGGTACGCGCACCGGCAGCGCTACGGGAGTTCGCCATTTTGTGTTTCGGTAATATTGAGACACAAGATGGAGGACAAACAACGTTGGGAATGGGTAAAAGGGGGCACGGTAGACACCCCCTGACCCTCTAGGTTTTCTGAGGGGGATTTATGAGGCCCATATAGGTCCCAAAACATTATTTTTTTAAAAATTTGCGGGGGGAGCGCCTGGTACGCGCACCGGGGAGCGCACCGGGGAGCGTACTTTGGTGAGTAAAATAATCATTTTGATTGATCAAAGGTAGGGTAGCCCTGAAAAGAGCTTTTGGGTTCTGTGGCTGATTTAGGTACCTACAAGTAGGTTCCAATGCACAGTCTTAAATTCAGGAGGAATATTCTATTCCCCTCATCTGAGAAGTGCACACCATCTCCTCTGTAGATATCTTGCATGTTGTAACGCAAGTTATTGTTGTATATTGAACCCATTCCATAGTCTCTCATGTAAGCAGAAACAGATGTATTCACATGTTTTTGTGCTTTCTCAAATTGTGTACAAAATTGGTTGGACCACTTCCATTTCTGCCTTTGACATATATTTGAATATACCAAGGCAGTTTGTGGAAAAAGTGCCATCAATTGACCAAAGGTGTCCTTTAAAAGCATTTCCAGACCTACCCCAGTCAAAGTGCCCAAGTCATTTCCACCACAGTGCACAATTATAAGGTCAGGGTGTGGCAGATGCAAAAAGGTTTTCACCAATGGTATCAATTGGTGACATCTCAATCCTCTCTGGCCAATCCACTTGATGTCCACATTTGGTAAATCAAGGTTGTGAAAATTTCTGATAGCTGCATACCTTTGAGCCCAGTGGATGTAGCTATGTCCAATAATCCAGACAGAATACATGGTGAGAGAAGGTTCTGGTGCACTCAGATGAAGTGTGGGAAGCAAATGGCAGTTGGAACAGTTGGAGTTTACAAAAAAATAACTGTTGAGTTTCACCGCTCTTGAATCACAAGCAATGATTGGTGGTTTCAGATAGTTGAAAACTGAAAGTTAGGGTGCATGGTTGTGTTCGGTGAAAGAAGCAATTTGAATGGTTAAGAAAAAGTCATTTAAAGAAACATTGCACCGGATAAGCTGGTGTATTAAGAGGTCAAACATCCTTGCTGAGTTCATTTGCAACATTGTAGAGTAAACTTTTAAACCTGAGAGTACAGTGAGGAGGGAGTTGCTATGGTAACAGGTAGAAAGGGCTGAGGGCGGAAGGGTGTTGGTTTGAAAATAGTGAGGGAAGAGTTTTGATTGGTTGACATGAGGCATATGTGTGTAGAATTAGAGGTTTTCTGTGCCAGTCATGGTTGCAGTGTCTGGAGTGCATACCTTTTGCTCTGCTAAAGAAAAATTGATGTGTGTGTCTGACACTGTTTTCAATCTCCCAAAGCATTTGTAAAGGTGAGTAATGATTCATTTCATATAGATAGAGAATTGTATGCTCTATGAAGAAGATTTGGAAGCAGATTGTGTTTTTTAATGTTGCTTTGTGTCATGTTGCTTGTACACAGGAGGATCAGTGGCAGTGATCCTCCTGGACCTAAGCGCGGCCTTCGACACGTTCAACCATCAGATCCTGGCCCAGCGACTTAGCGATCTTGGGATTTAAGGCCTTGCCTTATCCTGGCTGAAATCATTCCTGCAAGACCGATCATTCCAGGTCATTGAGGACAACTATTCATCCAAGGAGACCCCTGTACTTTGTGGAGTGCCTCAGGGCTCATCTCTGAGCCCTACACTCTTCAACGTATATATGTCCACCTTGGAACAGATAGTCGGCCCACACAGGATAAAATTACTAACATACGCAGACGATACGCAGCTGGTGGTTTCCCTCACCCAGCAAAAAAATCCCAAAATAGACCTTTATTCATGCCTGATGGATATCGTCAGCTGGATGAACAGATCCCACTTAAAGCTCAACGGCGACAAGACGGAGATCATGGTGATGGGGAACCAAGCCCACCTCCTCACAGACTTCCTTTGGCCCCCTTGCATGGGTAAACCTCCAACCCCTAAGCCCGAGATTAAAAGCCTCGGTCTATGGCTGGACAAAAACCTCACCATGCAAACCCAAGCTAGAAAAACCGCAGGAGTCTGCTTTGGTCTCCTGCGATCCACCCGAAAAATCCTACCTCTACTCCCCTTCCAATCAAGGAAACTTTTGATACAGGGTCTCATCCTGTCAAGGCTGGACTACGGCAATGCACTCTACCTGGGTGCACCTCTAAAAGTCACTACCAAACTCCAAGTAGTTCAAAACGCCGCCACCAGGATTCTGACCAACACCAGGAACCGCTGCTCAGCCAAACCAGCCTTGCGAGCTCTGCACTGGCTACCCATCTTGGAAAGAGTGCAGTTCAAGTCACTCTGCCTCACACAAAAAATTCTGAATGGGAAAGCCCCCCCATACTCAGAAATCTGGTCACCTCCTATACCACTTCGAGACCCCTTCGATCATCCAATGCCAACCTTACTAAACTTCCCAAGATCTGTCGAGCACGATCAGGAGGCCGGCGCTTTTCCTACAATGCGTTCAAGATGTGGAACTCCCTCCCCCCCGACCTCCGTGCCCAACCCAATCTTCTGGCATTTCAAAAATCCTTGAAAACATGGCTGTTCCCATGAGCTTCGCTCCCTCTCTTTCCATCAGTACTTGTTCAGCGCTGGGACGCTCACGGGCAGCTACGCGCTTTAGAAATCCGATAACATTAACATTAACATTAACATAGGACCTGTGCTGTGTTTCCTAAATGTGATGTGAAAAACGATTTTGGGGGAAATGAATGGCTTTTACATTTTTGAGAAGGATTAAATAGTGTCTGCATGATTTTATAAATATATTTGAACCTTTCACAGTGATGTCACCTGCGTTAACTCAGATTAGGAAGCAGATTGTGGTTTTTTAATGTTGCTTTGTGTCATGTTTTTTGATAATCTTGGCAAAAAGATTTTGCTGCATAGAGGAATTGTATTTTGTAAAATGGAGAAGTTTCATTAGTGACATGGAATGCTTGTACATAGGACCTGTGCTGTGTTTCTTAAATGTGATGTGAAAAACGATTTTGGGGAAAATGAATGGCTTTTACATTTTTGAGAAGGATTAAAAAGTGTCTGCATGATTTAATAAATATATTTGAACCTTTCACAATGCTGTCACCTGCGTTACCTCAGATTAGGAAGTAGATTGAGCTTCTTTCTTGTTGGTTTTGGTCATGTTTTTTGATAATGCTTGGTAAAAAGATTTTGCTGCATAGAGGAATTGTATTTTGTAAAATTGAGAAGTTTCATTAGTGACATGGAATGCTTGTACATAGGGCCTGTGCTGTGTTTCTTAAATGTGATGTGAAAAACTATTTTGGGGAAAATGAATGGCTTTTACGTTTTTGAGAAGGATTAAATAGTGTCTGCATGATTTAATAAATATATTTGAACCTTTCACAATGATGTCACCTGCGTTACCTCAGATTAGGAAGTAAATTGAGCTTCTTTCTTGTTGGTTTGGGTCATGTTTTTTGATAATGCTTGGTAAAAAGATTTTGCTGCATAGAGGAATTGTATTTTGTAAAATTGAGAAGTTTCATTAGTGACATGGAATGCTTGTACATAGGACCTGTGCTGTGTTTCTTAAATGTGATGTGAAAAACGATTTTGGGGAAACAAATGGATTTTACATTTTTGAGAAGGATTAAAAAGTGTCTGCATGATTTAATAAATATATTTGAACCTTTCACAATGATGTCACCTGTGTTACCTCAGATTAGGAAGTAGATTGAGCTTCTTTCTTGTTGGTTTGGGTCATGTTTTTTGATAATGCTTGGTAAAAAGATTTTGCTGCATAGAGGAATTGTATTTTGTAAAATTGAGAAGTTTCATTAGTGAATTGGAATGCTTGTACATAGGACCTGTGCTGTGTTTCTTAAATGTGATGTGAAAAACGATTTTGGGGAAAATGAATGGCCTTTACATTTTTGAGAAGGATTAAATAGTGTTTGCATGATTTAATAAATATATTTGAACCTTTCACAATGATGTCACCTGCGTTACCTCAGATTAGGAAGTAGATTGAGCTTCTTTCTTGTTGGTTTGGGTCATGTTTTTTGATAATGCTTGGTAAAAAGATTTTGCTGCATAGAGGAATTGTATTTTGTAAAATTGAGAAGTTTCATTAGTGACATGGAATGCTTGTACATAGGGCCTGTGCTGTGTTTCTTAAATGTGATGTGAAAAACTATTTTGGGGAAAATGAATGGCTTTTACGTTTTTGAGAAGGATTAAATAGTGTCTGCATGATTTAATAAATATATTTGAACCTTTCACAATGATGTCACCTGCGTTACCTCAGATTAGGAAGTAAATTGAGCTTCTTTCTTGTTGGTTTGGGTCATGTTTTTTGATAATGCTTGGTAAAAAGATTTTGCTGCATAGAGGAATTGTATTTTGTAAAATTGAGAAGTTTCATTAGTGACATGGAATGCTTGTACATAGGACCTGTGCTGTGTTTCTTAAATGTGATGTGAAAAACGATTTTGGGGAAACAAATGGATTTTACATTTTTGAGAAGGATTAAAAAGTGTCTGCATGATTTAATAAATATATTTGAACCTTTCACAATGATGTCACCTGTGTTACCTCAGATTAGGAAGTAGATTGAGCTTCTTTCTTGTTGGTTTGGGTCATGTTTTTTGATAATGCTTGGTAAAAAGATTTTGCTGCATAGAGGAATTGTATTTTGTAAAATTGAGAAGTTTCATTAGTGAATTGGAATGCTTGTACATAGGACCTGTGCTGTGTTTCTTAAATGTGATGTGAAAAACGATTTTGGGGAAAATGAATGGCCTTTACATTTTTTAGAAGGATTAAATAGTGTTTGCATGATTTAATAAATATATTTGAACCTTTCACAATGATGTCACCTGCGTTACCTCAGATTAGGAAGTAGATTGAGCTTCTTTCTTGTTGGTTTGGGTCATGTTTTTTGATAATGCTTGGTAAGAAGATTTTGCTGCATAGAGGATTTGTATTTTGTAAAATTGAGAAGTTTCATTAGTGACATGGAATGCTTGTACATGGGACCTGTGCTGTGTTTCTTAAATGTGATGTGAAAAACGATTTTGGGGAAAATGAATGGCGTTTACATTTTTGAGAAGGATTAAATAGTGTCTGCATGATTTAATAAATATATTTGAACCTTTCACAATGATGTCACCTGCGTTACCTCAGATTAGGAAGTAGATTGAGGTTCTTTCTTGTTCGTTTGGGTCATGTTTTTTGATAATGCTTGATATCAACATATGTAAGATAGAGGAATTGTATTTTGTGAAATAGTGAGGTTTCAGTAGTGAAATTGAATGCTTGTACATAGGACCTGCGCACTGTTTCTTAAATGTTATTTAAAAAACGATTTTGGGGCTAATGAATGGCTTTTACATTTTTGAGAAGGAATAAATAGTGTCTGTAAGATTGAATAAATATATTTTAACCTTTCACAATTATGTCACCTGTGTTTCGTCAGTTTAGGAAGTAGATTGTGCAGATGAGGTGAGGCCTGTCCAGGGTTGTAGATGAGGTGAGGCTTGTCCAGGGGTGCAGATGAGGTGAGGCCTGTTCAGGGTTGCAGATGAGGTGAGGATTGTACTGGGGTGTAGAGGAGGTGAGGCCTGTGTTCAAGAGTGTAGTGGGAGAGAGGCCTGTCCAGGGGTGCAAAGGAGGTGAGGTCTGTGTCTAAGAGTGCAGTGGGGGAGAGGCTTCATGAAGTCCAGTCCACTGCACTCTTAGACACAGACCTCACCACCTCTGTCCCTGGACAGGCCTCACCTCCTCTGTACCTCTGGACAGGCCTCACCTCATCTACACCCTTGGACAAGCCTCTCCCCCACTACACTCTTGAACACAGGCCTCACCTCCTCTACAACCTTGAACAGGACTGATCTGCTCTGACCGCTGGACAGGTCTCAGCTCCTCTGCACCCCTGGAAATGCCTCACCTCATCTGCACAATCTGCTTCCTAATCTGTGGAAACACAGGTGAAATGTGCAAATATATTGATTTAATCATGCAGACACTATCTAAACCTTGTGAATAATTTAAAACTAATTCATGTGCTCTAAATCGATTTTTAATTAACATTTAAAAAACAGAGCACAGGTCATATGTACAAGCATTTCATTACACTACTGAAACCTCACTTTTTTACAAAATACAATTCCGCTATGCACTAACATTTCTTTACCAAGTATTATCAAGAAATATGACACAAAGGAAGAATAAAAAAGCTTAATCTGCTTCCTAATCTTAGGAAACACAGCTGACATGTTTGTGAAAAGTGCAAATATTTTTTTTTAATCATGCAGACACTTTCTAATCATTCTGAAAAAAGCAAAACCCATTCATTTGCCCCTTAATCAGTTTTAAATTAACATTAAACAAAATGAGCACAGGTCATATGTACAAGGATTCCATTTCACTGCTGAAATCTCAGTTTTTTTCACAATACAATTCCTCTATGCAGCAAAACAATTTTACCAAGCATTAACAAAAAACATAACAGAAAGCAACAATAAAAAAACACAATCTGATTCCTAATCTGAGGAAACACACCTGATATGATTGCGAAAGGTGCAGAGGAGGTGAGGAAAGTCCATATGGCTTTCATGATTGTGAAAGGTGCTGAGGAGGTGAGGCCTGTGTCTAAGAGTGCAGTGGGGAGAGGCTTTATGAAGTCCTGTCCACTGCACTCTTGGACACAGGACTCACCTCCTCTGTTCCCCTGGACAGGCCTCACCTCATCTGCACTCCTGGTCAGGCCTCACCTCATCTGCACCCTGTTACCATCAATTATTCCCAATACATTGAGGCCTGTCCAGGGGGCACAGAGGAGGTGAGGCTTGCCCAAGGGTCAGAGGAGGTGAGTCCTGTCCATTGCACTATTGGACACAGGCCTCACCTCCGATGCACCCTTGCAGAGGCCTCACCTCATCTGCACAATCTGTTTACTAATCTGAGGAAGCACAGGTGACATGATTGTGAAATGTGTTAATATTTTTTTTTTAATCATGCAGATACTATCTAATCCTTGTCAATAATGTAAAACTAATTCATGTGCTCGAAATCTTTTTTAAAATAGCATAAAAAGAAACAGAGCACAGGTCATATGTACAAGCATTTCATTACACTACTGAAACCTCACTCATTTACAAAATACAATTCCTTTATGCACCAACATTTCTTTACCAAGCATTATTATTATTGTTCCACCTGTCCCCTTTTAACACCCTCTCTCTGACTTATTCCTTTATACATCCTGACTCTGTGTTACACTCTCTTACACTCTCTCTTTGACTTAGTTTCTCTTACACTCTGTCTCTGATTTATTCCCTATTTTTTTTAACAGTAATTTCTAAGTCATACTCTCCCTTACATCCTCTTCCTGATTTACTCCGTCTTACAACCTTTCTCTTTGTAACATTCTTGCCCTGACTTACTCCCTATTACACCTTTTGTCTGTTTTACACCCTCTCTCCCTCTTTCTGACTTTTTTATTCTCTTCCTTTCTTCCTGTTACACCCTCCCTGTGACCTACTTCTTGTTATATCCTCTCTCTGATTTACTTCCTCTCACACCCTCTCTCAAACTTTCTCTCTCTCCCTTTTATAGGCTCTCTCTGTTTTAGTCTATTTTACATCCTCTTCCCTTCTAACACCCTCTCTCTGTCTTACATCCTCTTATACCCTCTCTCTGTTTTACACCCTGTTACATTCTTTTTCTGACTTACTCCCTTTCTTTGACTTACTCCCTCTCCCTATTACATCCTTTTTCTGTCTTACAACATATTATACACTCTCTCTGTCTTACTCCTTCTCTATGTTTTACTCCCTCTACCTGTTCTTTGTCTGACTCTCTCTGTCTCTTTGTGTTACTCCCTCTAGCTGTTTTTCTCTGTCTTACTTCTAGTTATATAGTTGCTGTGGTATAAACTTAGATATGTTGTAAACTAGTGTTTATATCGTTTGCTTATTGTCATTGCTTTGTTGTTTGCTAATAGTGGTCTATAATGTGTTATTTTTTTATTTACCACAGATTGAAATCAACATTTCAAAAGTAAGCAAATATGCTGACAAGGCAGAGGAGAAGGAAAGAAGAAATACGGAAAAAATCAAAAACAGCAACGGAATTAAAGCACTCCCCTACAACAAGTACTTCAAAAAACACAAAAAAAGCCCCTGGTAAGACAACTAAGTCTTTTTGTCGGAACATATGTAGATAAAAAAAAAATGTTAATGGGAATGTGAATATACAGAAGGAGAGAGCAAATTTGAAATGGAAAGAGAGGCCCCCCAAAAATGTTACTACTGGAGCAGGAGAGAACAGTATATATAGGAATAGAAGGCAAAATCAATTTAGGGTCATTCGTAGACGAATGTTTCGCAATAGGGTAGTTTTAAATCTGTTAAAAAATGTTAAGAAAGGTAAACAGAGAGCTGCTTTTTACAAGAAAAAGAAAAGTGTAGCGAAGATTGTTGATCAGGCTTTTGAAGTTAAGAAGAAATTATTTATTTTAGTAATCAATAGAATTAGGATACTTAACAAGGCAATTGAAGTTTTCAAATCGAACAGTAGATGGAAAAGAATAATTAATCGGACTAATTTTTGTGAAGTTTTTTCTGGAGAATGGATGCATAGTTCAAGTTCTGAGCCATTTTTTAATGAGGAGAGTTACTTCCAGGACAATGTTTTGGTGCATGCAGTTGACACCAGTGGTCGAGCATATGAGGTGAAAGACGGTTGTCCGATGGAAAAAGAGAAACTTGTGTCTAGAGATGCAGAAGAGGTGTTAGCTGATAAAGTTTTAGGGAGACGTAATAAGGGTCCAGTCTACACTTGGAAGTGTAGTAGTATTTGTAGTGTGCGACAGGATTCAATCAATTTGCTTTGTAATTTCTTACGTACATATAGTAAGAAAAGTCTAAAACAGAAAATGAAGATATTGCAAGACTTAGATCCTTGCAGAGTGAGAGAAAACACAGGTTTGCATGGGCATTCACTGGCTTGTCTTTCTAGAAAAGTATGTCAGAGTGTTTTTCATCATTTTAGGATGTTAGCAGTGCATCATAATAAAATGAGGAAATTAGTGAGAAGTTTGTATTATGCAAAAAGTCCAGCACTTAAGCTTAAACAGTTAAACAGTGCTCTTTTGCATGGATCTGAATTAGATCTGAAGAATATTTGTGAAGAAATTGAGTTTTGTTATTTTGGGGACAAAGAGGACAGTGTAGAAATTGATACAGTAATAGAAGGTAATGTGGAAGACAATGTACAGATTTCAAGTACAGAAAAGTTTGACCAGGAAATTTCCAACTTTAAGGTGAAATCAAGTGAAAGGCCGAATTTTATTTGTGTGTGTTGTCGACGGACTCATTATAAGATTCAGACTAGGTTAGTTGATTTATATGCAAAAAGTGAAATGGAAAATAATAGTGAATGGAAGGATTTTGCAACTTATTTGTTGGTGGAGAATTCTTTTGATTTGAGTTCTGATCAGCATATTTGTAATTATTGTTTTAAAAAATTAAATGAAAAAAATGTTAATGGGAATGTGAATATACAGAAGGAGAGAGCAAATATGAAAAGGAAAGAGAGGCCCCCCAAAAATGTTACTACTGGAGCAGGAGAGAACAGTATGTATAGGAATAGAAGGCAAATTCAATTTAGGGACATTCGTAGACGAATGTTTCGCAATAGGGTAGTTTTAAATTTGTTAAAAAATTTTTAAGAAAGGTAAACAGAGAGCTGCTTTTTACAAGAAAAAGAAAAGTGTAGAGAAGATTGTTGATCAGGCTTTTGAAGTTAAGAAAAAATTATTTATTTTAGTAATCAATAGAATTAGGATACTTAACAAGGCAATTGATGTTTTCAAATCGAACAGTAGATGGAAAAGAATAATTAATCGGACTACTTTTTGTGAAGTTTTTTCTGGAGAATGGATGCATAGTTCAAGCTCTGAGCCATTTTTTAATGAGGAGAGTTACTTCCAGGACAATGTTTTGGTGCATGCAGTTGACACCAGTGGCCTAGCATATGAGGTGAAAGACGGTTGTCCGATGGAAAAAGAGAATCTTGTGTCTAGAGATGCAGAAGAGGTGTTAGCTGATGAAGTTCTAGGGAGACGTAATAAGGGTCCAGTCTACACTTGGAAGTGTAGTAGTATTTGTAGTGTGCGACAGGATTCAATCAATTTGCTTTGTAATTTTTTATGTACATATAGTAAGAAAAGTCTAAAACAGAAAATGAAGATATTGCAAGACTTAGATCCTTGCAGAGTGAGAGAAAACACAGGTTTGCATGGGCATTCACTGGCTTGTCTTTCTAGAAAAGTATGTCAGAGTGTTTTTCATCATTTTAGGATGTTAGCAGTGCATCATAATAAAATCAGGAAATTAGTGAGAAGGTTGTATTATGCAAAAAGTCCAGCACTTAAGCTTAAACAGTTAAACAGTGCTCTTTTGCATTGATCTGAATTAGATGTGAAGAATATTTGTGAAGAAATTGAGTTTTGTTATTTTGGGGACAAAGAGGACAGTGTAGAAATTGATACAGTAATAGAAGGTAATGTGGAAGACAATGTACAGATTTCAAGTACAGAAACGTTTGACCAGGAAATTTCCAAGTTTAAGTTGAAATCAAGTGAAAGGCCGAATTTTACTTGTGTGTGTTGTCGACGGACTCATTATAAGATTCAGACTAGGTTAGTTGATTTATATGCAAAAAGTGAAATGGAAAATAATAGTGAATGGAAGGATTTTGCAACTTATTTGTTGGTGGAGAATTCTTTTGATTTGAGTTCTGATCAGCGTATTTGTAATTATTGTTTTAAAAAATTAAATGAAAAAAATGTTAATGGGAATGTGAATATACAGAAGGAGAGAGCAAATTTGAAAAGGAAAGAGAGGCCCCCCAAAAATGTTACTACTGGAGCAGGAGAGAACAGTATGTATAGGAATAGAAGGCAAAATCAATTTAGGGACATTCGTAGACGAATGTTTCGCAATAGGTTAGTTTTAAATTTGTTAACAAATGTTAAGAAAGGTAAACAGAGAGCTGCTTTTTACAAGAAAAATAAAAAAGTGTAGAGAAGATTGTTGATCAGGCTTTTGAAGTTAAGAAAAAATTATTTATTTTAGTAATCAATAGAATTAGGATACTTAACAAGGCAATTGATGTTTTCAAATCGAACAGTAGATGGAAAAGAATAATTAATCGGACTCATTTTTGTGAAGTTTTTTCTGGAAAATGGATGCATAGTTCAAGTTATGAGCCATTTTTTAATGAGGAGAGTTACTTCCAGGACAATGTTTTGGTGCATGCAGTTGACACCAGTGGTCGAGCATATGAGGTGAAAGACGGTTGTCCGATGGAAAAAGAGAAACTTGTGTCTAGAGATGCAGAAGAGGTGTTAGCTGGTGAAGTTTTAGGGAGACGTACTAAGGGTCTAGTCTACACTTGGAAGTGTAGTAGTATTTGTAGTGCGCGACAGGATTCAATCAATTTGCTTTGTAATTTCTTACGTACATATAGTAAGAAAAGTCTAAAACAGAAAATGAAGATATTGCAAGACTTAGATCCTTGCAGAGTGAGAGAAAACACAGGTTTGCACGGGCATTCACTGGCTTGTCTTTCTAGAAAAGTATGTCAGAGTGTTTTTCATCATTTTAGGATGTTAGCAGTGCATCATAATAAAATGAGGAAATTAGTGAGAAGGTTGTATTATGCAAAAAGTCCAGCACGTAAGCTTAAACAGTTAAACAGTGCTCTTTTGCATGGATCTAAATTAGATGTGAAGAATATTTGTGAAGAAATTGAGTTTTGTTATTTTGGGGACAAAGAGGACAGTGTAGAAATTGATACAGTAATAGAAGGTAATGTGAAAGACAATGTACAGAATTCAAGTACAGAAAAGTTTGACCAGGAAATTACCAAGTTTAAGGTGAAATCAAGTGAAAGGCCGAATTTTACTTGTGTGTGTTGTCGTCGGACTCATTATAAGATTCAGACTAGGTTAGTTGATTTATATGCAAAAAGTGAAATGGAAAATAATAGTGAATGGAAGGATTTTGCAACTTATGTGTTGGTGGAGAATTCTTTTGATTTGAGTTCTGATCAGCGTATTTGTAATTATTGTTTTAAAAAATTAAATGAAAACAGAATGCCTGCTAGAGCTGTTCATAATGATCTTGAGTTGGTAGACATTCCTTCCGAATTGATGGATTTAAATACCTATGAATCTATTTTGATTCAATGTGTCCATCCTTTTCAGGCTATTGTTCGCATGGAGCCTAGGATAGGGAAATTGCCTCCTTCAGATTTACAGAGAGGATTAAAGGGAAGAGTTGTTTATTTGCCTCTAGATTTCAAGAAAAATATTGATACAATTTGTGTAGAAAAAGTGGAAGAGGAACCTCTGGTTATTCTATTTAATGGGGTTCCGACAAAGAGTAAGAAAATCTGGCAAGATTTAGTGGATGTTAGGAAAGTCAAAAAGGCAACGTTGTATTTGGTCAAAAACAATGAGTACTACAAACATGTATGTGTTGGAGCAGAGGAAACAGCTTCAGAAGAAGACAGTGATTGTTCAGCCGGCCAAATTGAAAAAGTTGATGCGTCTAGAAGTGAAGAAATATATGAACATTATACTCTTCATTCTTTGCATTCCAAAGAAGTAATGGGGAATGCAATTGACTTGTTTCAAATGAAAGCAGCAAAAGGAAGTCCCATTAGTGTATGGGAAGAAAGTTTGGAAGCTCATTGTTTTCCACAGTTATTTCCAACAGGTCGAGGTGGACGATATGACGATCGACCAGTTCAAATTCCTGCAGCTCAATACCGGACTTTAAGATTAGATGCTGAAGATCCAAGGTTTCGTCAATGCATTCCGTATTTGTTTCATCTACTGTATGAACGTGACTTGTCTGGGCTTTCTTATGCAGTGAACCATATACTGAAAAGTGGAACACGTCTGCAAAATGTTTCGGCGAGGGACTTTATGGAGAAAGTCAATCTGCAAGACAGTATTTTGGAATCTCAGCTAATCAATCTCATGACATGTCAGCGTGGTACAAACGAGTATTGGTTCCGTCGTCATGGGGAATTGAAATGTATGCTAAGAAACTTAGGAACTCCTACATGGTTCCTCACTCTTAGCTGTGCTGAGTATGCATGGGACGACTTACTTCAATTTCTACGAGAGGCAAATGGAAACATACAAAATATAGAATTTAAAACACCTGGAGAACTGTGTTCTTTGGATCCAGTGAATGTATGCAGATATTTCAATCATAGATTTGAAGCTATGATGTCTTTTATTACCAACAAAAAAAATCCTCCCCTTGGAGAGGTTTTGAATTTCTTTTGGAGAAAGGAGTATCAAGCGAGAGGTGCTCCTCACATACATATGTTGTTATGGATTAAAGATGCACCCAAATTTGGAACTGATTCGGATGACACAGTGATGAGTTTCATTGAAGAATATTCAACATGTGCTGTTCCGAAAACTACAGAAGAAAACAGTTTAAGGCAACAAGTTTTACGCTTTCAATCCCATCGTTGTGGAAAGTACTGTCGTCGAAAATTCAGAAACAAGGACAAGTTCTATACAAAATGTCGTTTCGGGTTTCCACGACCAGTGATTTCTAAAGGAAGAGTAAATAATTTGATGTCTTCTCTGCGACATACTGTGACGAGGAAATCACCAAAAATACATACAATTTAAAAAGAAACGAATGGTCCAAGTACATCAACGACTACAACCCAGTTATTTTGTCCATGTGGAATGCTAACATGGATATTCAGTTCGTTGCTGACAACTCTATTGCTGTGGCTCGATATGTGAGGTCTTACATCACTAAAAAAGAAAAGACAGAACTGAAGGAAATGTGGGAGGACATTTCACATGAAAAGAGTATAAGTAAAAAATTATACAGTTTCAGTCTGAAAATGTTGTTGCATCGAGAAATTGGATCATATGAATGTTCTGATCGGTTATCATCAGCAAGTCTCTATGCCAAATCTAGAACCATCATTTGGGTGAGTCTAGGTCTTGCTGCAACACGAAACCGAGTTTTGAAATCTGTACAAGAAATTGAGTATTTGGCGGAGAAAGAACCAAACAGTACAGATATTTTGAAAACAAACATGTTGGATACATACTATCCAAACAGAAGTAGTCATCTTGAGAACGTTTGTCTCTATGAAGTTCTGCAAACGTCACAGAAGACATTAATAATGGAATATATGCTGTCATTGGGTGTGAAGGATGTCTAGTGAAGCAGAGAAAAGGCCATTTGATTAATCATCGAAAATTGAGTTGCGAATCTCCAGACAAAAGGGAATTTTATTATTTAGCTCTTTTTCAACTCTTTAAGCCATGGCGTACAGAAGAGGAACTACTTGGAGATTTTCTCTGTTACGAAGATTCTTTTAATGCAACCAAGGATACCATAGAATGTCCTGTTTTTCCAAATTATCTGCAAATGTTGAACGAAGAAATAAAGCAAGAAGCCTCAATTGCTGCAGAGATTGCTCGAGACAGTTCTCAAGACAGTCAGTGTTCTACTTCATTGAGTCAGGATCCACTAGGAGGACCAATTATCCAAAATGAAGCTGCCACTGCCATGGATGAGGTGGAAAGAGCTATGGAACAAGCTCTAGAGGATGTAGTTAACTTAGAAGATTTGGTGAAACAACTAAACGTTGAGCAGAAACAGATATATGACGAAGTCACTGAACAGATTGAACATGGATTCAGTCATGAGAAAAAAGAGTGCTCATGTACATCATTTAAGCCTGTCCGACTGTAGGTGAGTGGAGAAGCGGGAACTGGAAAAAGTTTTTTGATTAAACTAATTGCAACTTATCTGCAGAAAAGGACTGAATCACCACTGTCTTGTGTTGTAACCACTCCAACTGGGCTGGCAACACATAACATTAAAGGGATTACTCTACATCGTTTACTGATGCTAACAGTTGAGCATGATAATAAATTGCAATACAACAAGCTATCTGGAGATGCGTGTTCTGAAGTTTCCAGAGTCCTGAAGAAAATGAAACTTCTTATCATTGATGAAGTAAGCATGGTCTCAAATCTAATGCTTGCTTTTGTGCATTTGAGAATGCAAGAAATTCTTCGAACAGAGTATGATGTGTTAGTTGGAGGGAAACACATTATTGTTTTTGGAGATCTACTGCAGTTGACTCCAGTGAAAGGACAACCAATGTTTAAAATGATCACGCATGAAGATACCAGGAAGTCCTTAGGAAGCATTGGAAACGTTAATATATGGTAATATTTCAAATATGCAGAACTGCTTCAAAATATGCAACAGGCAAAGGATGAAGATTATACAAATATTCTACAAGATGTAAGAAACGGAAAAGTAAGTGAGCATGGGAAAGAAGCTTTATATGCATGATTAATTTCAAATTTGTATCCAAATGAAAACATTCTCCCAGAGAATATTTTTAAGAAAATTACTGAGAACAAATCTGGGATATGTTTAATGCCAACTCTGCAAGAATGTTCCTTCTTCAACAACAAAATGTTACAATTAGAAAATGAAGAGATTGTGAAACTGGAAGCTATAGATAAAATAGAGCATATGGGAGCAACAATTATTTTGTCTGAAAATTTGAATTCAAAATTGGATTCATTAGAGAAGAGTATATCTAAAACTGCTGGTTTTGAAAAGACTCTGAATGTGTGTCGTATCATTTTGAGAAGGAATTTAAATGTTGAAAGAGGTCTGGTAAATGGAGCAATGGGTTATGTTGTTGATTTTGTGAATTACAGAAATAGAGATGGAATTGAAATTTTAAAAATTAAATTTGATGGCATTGAGCAAGTACAACAAATCAGTCGTTGTTCTGCTAGATTTTTGCTTGTAAAAGACTTATATGTTCGCCGAAAACAGTTTCCTGTTTGTTTGGCATATGCGGTGACAATTCATAAATCTCAAGGTTTAAGTGTAGAAAGTGCTTTGGTGAACATTGGAAGTTCTGTGTTTAAAGAGGGTATGGCATATGTGGCATTATTACGAGTCAGAACTTTATCAGGATTGTACTTGATTAAGTGTGATGAGTCAAAGATTTGTGCAGATCTAGATTGTGTTAAAGAATACAATAGGTTAAGAAGAGAGTATGCTCCACATTTGCCTCAATATCCTCTGTTTGAAAAACATATGGTAAGCCGAAAAAGAAGAAATGGGAATAATTGCAGTGAGGTAGTAGCAAAAAGACAAAAAGTAGATGAAACTATAATTGTAAGCAGAAAGAAAAAGGATTCTGTTGAAGATGTTGTTGGATTTCAGTTTGAAAACAGTTCTGGTGTCAACTGCTATGCTAATGTAGTGGTTAATGTTGTTTTTTTTCTTCAAACTTTACAAGAACAGATTGTTGAAAATCGGGATCAAAGATTCTGCGGTTTATTGAATTCTGTGTTTGAGAAATGTAGCAGTGATAGAGCAAAAATAGAAAGTGCTTTAGAAATTCGAAATCTTTTAGACATATGTTCAGGTCAAAACAAATTTCACAAAATATTCAGCAGGATTGTCAGGAATTTTTAATGTATATGTTTGGTGTATTGGAAGATGAAGGTGTAGATGTAGAAAATCTTTTTAGCCTTTCTTATCAATGGCAGCATGACTGCGACAATTGTAGTTTATCAAGTAGTACTAGAATAGACACTGAAAGATTTATATATTTGACTTTACCAGACTGCAAATCAGTGTCTTTTAATAATCTAGTTAAAGCAGCTGATCATAATATGGTTTGTTCCCAATGTAAGTGTCCAATGCTGTCCACATTATTTATACAAACTTATGGTCAGTATGTAATTTTAATGTTCCAACGATGTAGACCTGATGGAACTAAATTGACAACTTCTATTAAAAATTTCGTGGCTTCTCAGTTATCAATTTCAAGAAGAACCTTTGTAACTGTAGCTATTATTTATCATGACGGTCCTTCGACAACATCAGGGCATTATACAGCTTATTTAAAATGTCAAAAAGGTTGGACTTTCTGTAATGATACTCATTTGACTTTCAAACAACGTTTGCCTTTTGACTTAAAAAATTCTTACCTAGTGTTTTTAGAACCGAAATTTAAATAAAGGTAATTGGCCTATGAAGACGGGAGCAGTTAATAAAAGTTAGTCTGCTATTTAAAATTATATTGTGAGTAAAAGTGATCAAGGTAATATAAAAATTCAAGTTCTCATATAGGTACTGTAAGTGGATCTCATAGTAAGTGATATCAGTATTATAGGAAATGTTGAACATGAGTGAGCCAGAGATGGAAATATGAATATTTAAACATTGTGAAAATGTTGTATGAGCTTTTCTTTCAGAACGTCGGTAAAACTGTAGTTTCAGAGTTTCTTTTGAGTAATTTGAAAAACTACTGATACATCTGACACTATTTGGCCTTATGGAAAGGTGAAGGAATGAGCAAAGAGTCATGACTGAACACAAGGAAGAAATAAAAACATTGAAACATAGTTCTGATGTTCTTGGAGCTTTTCTTATAGAAAGTCGATGAAATGGAAGTTTTAGAGAACAGCAGAGTATTTTGCAATGAAAAGGACCTTCACGATGTACTATTTGGCCTCAAAGAAAAGTAAGTGAATCAAAGATTAGTGTACATATGTGATTTTTAAGTTTATATGGTTTTTTTTTAACACAATCTTTAAGATTGTGTTTTTTTTCCCGCTGTCATATGATGAATAGTTTGAACTCACTGTTTTTAGTGAAATTCAATATGTGTGTGTGTGTGTGTTGTATTTGTATAGCGCGAACAGTAACCCGTAAGCATCCCAGCGCTTGTACTCCTACCACAAGGGAACCCCTCCTGGCTTTTCCTTGTGAGGTGTCCACTCCTGGGCATCCCATGGTGAAACCAGGCATCCCTTGTGTATCGGGGGCCGTTGTGGAGACTAAGCAAGCTATTGCCCAGAGTTGCAGCGTGGGGCCCATGCTTAGATTCAGCACTGAGGCGAGAATATCCGGTCAGAGGAATTTAAACCCGATCCCGCCGAGGCGGGAATCGAACCCTGGTCCCTGGCCAGCGTTCTGCATCAAGGTCTGCCGCTCTAACAATTGAGCCACACTTCTCCTTCTGAGAACAGCAAAAATAAACTATCTAACATGTTGTACAAGTTATTCTATAGTTTGTATTGTGTGATTTATATTGTATTCCTATTGTCTCACACTCACTTTCCTTTTTCCACCCTCTTTCAGCTCTCTTTACTCACTCACACTGCCTTTCTCTCACTCTGTTTCACCCCCGTTCCTTTACTCCACTTCTTTCACAACCCCTCATTCCCATTTCAACTGTCCTCATCCCCTCTCTCCCTTGCACCACTTTTCAGCTTTCAGTCTCTCTGCTTTACTTCTCTTTTCCGTCTTTTCCGTCTTTTCCTCCTTTGCTCTTTTACTAATTCCTCTTTACTCACTCACCTCTTTTGTCGCACTCTGTCACTATAACTCACTAAGCTTCTTCTAGTCTTTCACCCCCAATGGACCAATTATAATTTTCATATTTGGATTTTCTCCTTCCCTGGAAGCACATTATTTTGCTTTTTAAAATATTTATTTTTAAGAAATGAGCCTCAGCATAGGAGAACAGAGCTTGTAAACGACCATTCAGACCTTTTGGGGTGAGGTCCAAAATTAAAATATCATCTGCGTACATTAAGCACGCTATTGGAGATCTCCCCAAAACTGGTGCAATACCATTACAAGATGATAATAGAGCCTTAGGGAGGTCAGCAATATATAAAGAGAACAACAGGGGAGCCAATAGGCAGCCCTGTTTAAGTCCATTATTTGTGGGTATAACCCTGGATAGTCCTCTCTCACCACCCATTAATACTCTGCACCAGGTGTCTGTGTGCAGTGCAATGACTAACTTTAATAAACTAGGGGGCATCTCTAATTTAATTAACTTACTCCACAGCAGAGATCTGTCTACCTTATCAAAGGCCGTAGAGAAGTCAATGAAAGCCCCATATACACCTCCTCTACGAACTGTAACATATTTTTCTACCAGGATTTGAAGAGCAGTAAGGTTGTCTAGGGTACCATGTTGTTTCCTGAAGCCAGTCTGTTCTAACGGAAGTATTGCAGACGCTGCTACCCAGTCATTTAAAGAGTTCAATAAACATTTAGCAAAAACCTTACCTATGGCATCTAGGAGGGCTATTTGTCTGTAATTTTGGGGTAGATCTCTAGCCCCCTTTTTGTAGAGAGGAATTAATAAACTCCCTTTCCAGGAATGCGGGACGGTGCCATTGGTAAAGCAAAATTTAAAGACTGGGTATAAAATTTTCCCCCATAACGTACTATGTGATTTTAGCACTGAAATCGGAATTTCATCTGGGCCTAATGTACCAGAAGAGCGCAGAGCTTTAATTGCAGCAACTATTTCCAATTCAGAGGGAGGATCGTATGGGAACAAGTCCTCCTGCAGCTTACCGGAATCAAACTTCTCACCATTACTGTTCTATAGTTGCTGGATAAAGTCAACCCATGTCTGCTCATTAATAGATATCGGTGAGGGTCTGGATCTTACCCCACATCCTTCTCCAATTAATGACCAGAAGGTCTTTGCCTGCCCGCTCTTGGTTGCCTCGCGAAGTTTAATCCAGAGGGCATCTTCTTTCTCCCGTTTTAATCTAGCCTTTATCCTTTTTCTCCTTCTTCTCAAAAGGGATATTCTTTGTCTACGTTCAGGAATAAAGGAGAGGTACTGGGCCCTAACCAATTTATTTATTTCTGTATTTAGATGACGAAGATCAGAGGGGATTTTAGGAATTATCTTTCCTGATGGAGGCTTTTGAACTTTAGATTTTAAAGTATATAGAAGGGACGCAAAACAAAGTAGCTCTCTACCTTCCCTTACCTCTTTCTTGTAAATGGATCCTCAATCAGACTCCTTTCCCTCTCACTCATTCCCCTTTTACTTACTCCTCTTTCCTGATTTAGTTTTGCTAACTTTTAGTATCTTACTTACCTTCAGTTCATTTCTCTCTTCTTCTCTTCCTCTCTGTCACTGAATTTATCTGCCTTACTCTTAGTAATTTGCTCTCCTTCTATTTCTTTTTCCCTCTTTTTGTTCTTCTACATTACTTTATTTCCCTTTCTGTATCCTTCACTCTTGCTTTATTTCTTAGTACACTTTTATGATTTTTAACCTCTTGACCTGTCTCTTCTATTTTAAAATATATATTTTACTAATTATAACTTATTTTTTCTTCTCTCTTTCACAGATACAAAGTGTAGTAAAAACATGTAATTAAGTTTACATTAATTATATGGTAAGTGTGACTAAAAAAATTTAGTTTGTCATCACCCTTTGCTTTAACCTCACTACTTTTCTCTCACCCTACCTCACCCGTTTCCTTACTCTGCTTCCCTCACTTATTCTTATCCTCCATATTTACTTCTCTTTTCCTTACTTTCCTACCACATTCAACTTCTTTCAGTCCCCCTGCTTTACTTCCCTTACCCTGTGTTCGCTTTGTTCACTCCCTCACTCATTCCCTTTCCCTTACTCACTTACTCTACTCCCCTCACTTCTTCTCTCAGTCCCTCTGTCCTCACAGTTCCTCACTCCTGTTCCTTCACTCCGTCTCTCTTACCCTCACTGTCTCTGTCCCCTCACTTTGTCACTACTCTTTTGTCATGCTCACTCCCTATAACTCACCCACACTCCCTCACTTACCTTTCTTTTCTGCTTCCCTCAGTCCTTTTCTGTCACTCCTTCCTTTACTCTCTCTGTCTTTTCTCCCTGTCACTCCCCATGTCTTACCCTTATTCACTTTTATTCACCCTCTTTCACCCCTTTTTACTTACACTCACTGCTCTTTTCTTACCCTCCCTCACCGCTGTTCCTTTTCTCTGGTTCCGTCACTACCCCTCATTCCCCATCCTTTACTCTCCTTCCCTTTACTTTCATCACTCACTCACATTCTCCCAGTACCTCTGCTTTAGTCTTCTTCCTCTTTCTTCTCTTCTTTCGCTCCCTTATTCATTTTTTCCTTTTCTCAGTTACTTCCTCTTACACCTTTTCTCAGTTTTACTATCTATTACACAGTCCCTCTGTGTTCCTCCCTCTAGCTCTCTTTCTCTTAACACCACTCTCTCTGTCCCCTTTCCTTTTGCTCACTCCTTCATTATTTTCTTTTTTTTTGGTGCGCTAATGGGACGCGCCCCGGTACGCGCACCGGGGCGTGCTAGAATACTGCGCTTACTGGTGCGCTCACCGGTAAGCGCACCGGGAGCGCTCCAGAGCAAAAAAATGTTAAAAAACAAAAAATATGAATATACATAAAAAAAGTATTACATAAATATGCAATATAGGATTCATTTTAAAAAATATTACATTTCATAGCTATAGACATTTGCTATTAAAAAACCTTTGAAATTCACTGAAAAAACCATAGGTTTCACACCAGTTATAGTTAGGAATTAGCATTTAAAAAACCTATGAAATTCACTGAAAAAACCATAGGTTTCACACCAGTTATAGTTAGGAATTAGCATTTAAAAAACCTATTAAATTCACTGAAAAAACATAGGTTTCACACCAGTTATAGTTAGCTGGAAATTTTACTGACATAAAACCATTGAAATTCCAACGTTATAGTTAATTGGACTCACTATAACTTGCGCGCCTGCAATGCACTGCTGATGACGTCACATATTACATCACTCATGACATGGTCAGTGAGATCACTCATGACATCACTGATGACACCATCCTTGTGACAGAGTGACAGACCTCCTTTCAGTGTAATGTAACCCTTGAAACACATATTCAAAAATAGAAACTAACATTTTCAAAAAAATGGAGATACCCATACCAGTTACAACAACCAATTCAGTAATTCCACCATCTATATACACATCCACTCATTCACCAACAGTTCAATATAGTCACTCATACATATACTCACTCATCATATGTAGTGATACACCTATACATCCTGTTACACACCGACAGTCATCCAAAAGTTACTCACACACATACTCACACATGCAAATAAACTATTGAACATCCATTTATTTGCATATGCAGCTATACACACACTACCACCTTACCTCTAAGGAAACTTACACATACTTACTCTCTTAAACAATCACTTATAGAAAACATACTTATTTAAACAAGAACTCTTTCAATCTCTCACTCTCACATATACTCACTTATATACAACAATACTCACATATACTAGATTAAAACGTATGTCGTTACTGATAAAGACACTAGTGAGACAGTCATTCGCTCACTAACATACACATATACACACTCATCCACCCATACAGTCCTGCACATATGCTGTCTTCAAAACACATACAAACAGTGAGTAACACCCCCACCAAACCATACAGACACTCATACACACGCATGTAGCTACTCACCAACCCATGCAGCCACTTATACACAAAGTAAAACACTGATACAAACATTTAAATATTTAAACAATACTCGCTAATATATGTATTCACTAAGATACACTTAATAAGCAAGTTAACCAAACAATTTTTTTTTTATATCCATTTAGACACTTATTTAAACATTTATTCTTCCATCGACCTTTACATATACATATATAAAACATATTTATTTTTCAAAAAGACACACATTCACTGTATGGTGTCATCAGTGATGTCATGAGTGATGTCACTGACCATGTCATGAGTGATGTAATATGTGACGTCATCAGCAGTGCATTGCAGGCACGCAAGTTATAGTGAGTCCAACTAACTATAACGTTGGAATTTCAATGGTTTTATGTCAGTAAAATTTCCAGCTAACTATAACTGGTGTGAAACCTATGGTTTTTTCAGTGAATATATATATATATATATATATATATATATATATATATATATATATATATTTTGAACAAAGGAGGCGGCACAATCAGGAATCGATTTCAAGCCTTATTTATTTCAAGACTTCACCCCACCAACGCGTTTCGGCCTCACTCGGCCTTGCTCACAGTTGGTTAGTCCCTCTACAGTGTTTGTATTTATACTAGCCCATTACTAGCCATTTATGAGGCATTATGGGAGATATAGTTTCAATGCATTTCAGTGACCAAATTAAATTTAAAAAAGAAAGAAAGACTTTGCATGCTTTTAAGTTATAGCACTTTGGTAACTGTTAATGTTCATAATGGTGGGTTTAGTACCCATTGTCTTTCATTGATGTTTGCTCTCAGTCAGTTGCTGTTAAGGGTATAGTACCCAATTTTGTTCTGAGGTTCTTATTCCAGGTGAATATGCAGATCCTCTCCAAAGTTCATCCCCTTCGGGTGTTTGGTTCGGAGTCTAATTATCATGCGAGACTCCATTTGTCGCAGTTTTCGAACCACATCACCTCCTCGTTCCATTTTGTCCAACACTTTTGCCCCAAAGAAATGCATTTGCCTCCAATCTCCATTCTGGCATGTACTCATGTGCTTCGCAGTGGCATATTGCATGTTGGAATTTTTTACTGCTCGAATATGTTCCAAAATTCTTTTCTTCAACATGCAGGTTGTGCACCCCACATATTTCATTCCACATTTACATTCAATTATGTAAACAACATTTGTTGAGGTGCATGAGATTTGTTGATCTATTCTCATTAACTTGCCATCTGGTTCCTCGATCACTTTCATACTTTTTCCAATCTTGCAAGCTTTGCATGTGTTACAGGGTTGGAATCCTTTTCGCTGCATTTCCAGCCAGTTCTGTTTTGGTTTTTCTTGGAAGTGGCTTTTGACCAGTAAGTCTTTCAGTGAAGTGTTTTTTTTGTATGTTATTTGTGGTGAGTTGCCAATGGTACTACCAATATCAGGGTCCTTTGTCAGCAGATGCTAGTATTTTTTCATTATTCGGGCAATGTTAGAACTTTCTTTGCTGTAGGTCATTATTAGTCTTGGAGGTGTGTGGGTTTCACTTTTTTTTGGTTGTTCCATTAGTGTTTGAGTGCGTGTTTTTTGGTCAATTTTTCTTTTGCAATTGGTTAATACTCTTTCTTCATAGCCTCTCGCTCTGAATCTGCATTTACTCTCTTCGATGATTTTCTCAGCATCTTCAGCTACCGAGCAATTTCTCTTTAATCTTGTAAATTCACCATACGGTATACTACGCAGAAGTGGTGTGGGATGAAAACTTGTCCCATGAAGTACACTGTTTGTAGCTGTCTTTTTTCGAAACAGAGTTGATTCCAGCTTTTCATTGAGCACATATATTTTAGTGTCCAAGAAATCTATTTCCTTAGTGCTGGTGTTGCATGTGAATTGTAATCCGACGTCGTTTTTGTTGAGTTTATTGAAATATATTTGAAATTGCTCATTCGTACCGTGCCAAATAATGAACAGGTCGTCGATGTAACGAACCCATAGCATTATCTGTTCCAGATCTTGTTGGTTTTCTTCATTCCATGCTATGGTTTTCTCCCACCACCCCATAGTGATGTTGGCGTAGTTCGTTGATAGAGAAATGCCCATAGCGGTGCCACAAGTTTGTTTGAATAGCTGTTTGTTGAAAAAGAAGACATTATTTTTCAGGCATAGATCAATCATTGACATTAGCATTTTCGAATGGTCCAGGTATATGATGTTCCGTTGTTTGAAATAATATTCACAGGCTTGCATTCCGATTTCATGGCGGATTGAAGTGTAGAGTGAGACTACATCAATAGTTACTAGCAGAAATTCGGGGTTCCAGGTCACATTCATCAGAGTTCTCAAAAAATCACCAGTATCTTTTATGTACGATGGAAGACTTTGGGCAATGGGGGCCAGAAATTTGTCAACGTAGTCAGGATCCGACCCCTGGGCAGAGCACACACTGCAGAGCGTGTCCATATGGCTAAGGGATCACTTTGGATGCCGATATATATATATATATATATAAATATTGAAGCTCCAGAGTTTCTCCCAATTAATAGGAAAAAGAGGCAGCACTCACAGGAATTTAAGCAAAGCGGTGTTCTTTATTTCGCTGACAGACGCCTTTCGGTAATTCCCTTCTTCTTTGTTAATACGTAACGCGCAGTGCGACGCCATTTGTAATCCTTACATCATGGAAACAAAAACAGGACTTTGCACGCCTCACGAAATCGTAAGCGCCATCTTGGAACTATGTCCGATTGATTCTTTACATTGGTCATGTTAACACTGATATTCGGCTTTCATTGAAATATATATATGTAAACGCCACCTCAATTCATTAAGTGCAAAACAAAATAATTAATTTTAGCAATTACTATCTTAGTTATTAATTATTAATTAATTTTTAAGTTCCTAGGGACAGTGCCAGTACAAAGGTTGACCAATTAGGGGACAAGGCTCCGGAAATTTCTTCCCGTGTTATACTGACCTACAATCGCCAGCATGGAGAATTAAGAAAGATCATATACAAGAATTGGAATCTTGTCCAAAGTGACCCTGTCATTGGACATAAAGTGAGCAACAAGCCCTTGCTCACTTTTCGTAAATCACCCTCCATGTCTAAGGCTCTGGTCAGGAACACTATAGAGCCAAAACTTTCAAGCACTTGGTTGTTATTTAAAAAAGGTTTTAAGACATGTCCCCAATGTAAAGCCTGCCGCTATGGCAGCAATAGGACACACTACAAAAGCCCTTTTCAACAGGAACCTATTGCCATCGCTAAGAGGTTGACCTGCAAAACGGAATATGCTATCTATGTGTTGGAGTGTCCGTGTGGGCTGCATTATGTGGGCAGCACTAGGCTTCCCGCTCACAAACGGATACTCCAACACATACGGGCTATTTTGGGACACAACCAAAACTATCCGGCTGCCAAGCTCTTTGAAGCCAAACATCTAGGCATTCCTGATCAGCTTCAGTATTTTATCATAGATGCAGTAGAGGCCAAACTCCGTCTCCTTGAGACCAGGTATATACTGGAGCTAAATACAAAGAATCCGAATGGACTGAATGACAGGGAAGATTTACATACCTGCATTTAGGATTCTCAGGAAATCACGGTTGACCTGTCCGGATAATGTATAGAGTAGACTGGTTTTAGCTAATAATAACAATGGGTGGTTGCTCATATAGATGAATCTTTTGGAATTGTTGATATATTTGTAAATATTAGGAATTTGTACTGTCTAATACTTTTTGCACTTCATTACAGCATTTTTGCACATCGCTTTTTATGCACTTTAGATCCTTGAGCAGACTATTTTCGGTGACAGGCCCACTTGGCCGTCATGTGTTTAGCAATCATTCACATTGAAAACAAATGTATTATTGCAAGTGAGCAGGGTTATGTTCTCTTCACTGTAAATGATGTTTATGACTTGCTTGCAACAAGATGTATATATATATATATATGTATGTATATATATATATATATATATATATATATATATATATATATATATATATATATATATATATATATATATATATATATATATATATATATGTATGTATGTATATATATATATATAACCTACTGGCGGTCGCCAGTAGGTAGTTATAGTTAGGATTTTTTTCAATGTCAAATCTCAAAATTCTATTTGGAATAACTTTGGCACCGGTTGACGAATCTGCTTGAAAATTTCTTCAAAATGGCCTCTTCGAGCACCGATCCTTCCCTGAAAGTCTGGGGGGGATTCGTCAAGCAGGGGCTGAGATAAAAGGGGGGTCCCAAAACGCGTTTTCTCCATGTTAATTTCCATAGGGCGGTCGATTTCACTTTTAGCCCCAACGGCTGAATGGATTTCCACCAAACTTTGCAAAATTGTAGGGACTGGTAGCCCGATGTGCCTTTGCTATGTCTCAAGATATGTGCTCCAGTGGATTTTGAGTAATTTAGGTTAAAAAAAATATATATATCTATAGGCGCGCTCCGGTACGCGCACCGGGGAGCGCACCGGGCGCGCCACGCGACTTGCGCGCAGAAAGCTGATTGGCTCTCGGGTGTCTGTAAACATTCTAAACAGTCCGGAGCGGCCGCCATCTTGTGTCTCGGTAAAATCGAGACATAAGAGGTGGCAAAAACAAAGGGGGGAATTGACCATAAGGGGGAAGAGTAGACCCCCCCTGACCCCCTACGTTTGATATGGGGGCCATTAAAGGGCCCGCGGGGTCTCAAAAAAAATTTTTTTTTTTCGATTTTCGCGGGGGGAGCGCCCGGTATGCGCTCCGGGGAGTGCACCGGGGAGCGTACTATGGGAAAAAAAGAATCACTTTTAAAAATTGTATGTTTATTAATTGTTCTTTTTGTTGTTTTTTTTATTTAAGTACCAACATGTAGGTATCAATGCAGAGTCTATAATTTAATATACATAGTTTCCTTTGTAGATATCTTGCATGTTGTTACAGAAGTTATTGTGGTATATGGAATTCATAACATAGTCTGTCAGGAAAGCTGAAACAACATTGAGGCAGGAGATGATAAAGAGATGTTAAATACACATTGGAGATAATATAGTGGGAGAAAGGAAGTAACTATGAGCAAACTTTCTATGTAACACGATAAAATTGCACAGTATATTATAAGTCTCACTTTATATTTTAAACATTTTTGATCTACTTGATGAATTACATATAAAAATGAATAATGGCTCGAACAATTTTTGATTATTAAATATAAATTTATTCTTCTGATTCTTTTTCATAATTTAATAAAGCTTCTAATAAAATGTTGTCTGGAATCTCTTCATTTACATTCTGTGTTTCCATTGATTGCACACATTCAAGTAATTCAAGGTCCAGAGACTCATTCATAAAGTCAATGTTATCATTGTCAGCATTGTTTCCATCCTGGTTGTTTCAAAAGATATATTCTTTTCTCCTTCCATTTTGTTGCTGTAAATTGCATAAAAAATAATTATATCAGTAGAGATAGGGCACTGTTGGGTTTAAGTTCAGACATGTAGTTTGGATTTTTTAACAGTGAAGTTATATTTGGGCAGTGTATGGTATCAGGCTGGAATTTGAAATATAACAAAGAGTATGTGATGAAGCCTAAGTAAATTTATAATAATACAAGGGAGGCCTAACTCAATCCATAACTATAACAGAGAAGCCTATTTCAATCTATAACTATTACAGAGGGATAGTATATAACTAACAGAATATTTCTGTCAAATTAACTTAAAGTGCACAACATACTTCACTTTCCAAAATAACAACTTACCTTTGAGAAAGCAGTTGAAGTTGTCAGTGTTATTTCTTTTCAAATGTCCTTCAGGAAGCAGTAGTCAAAATGGCTGTGTTTCCTTCTCTTTTTTTAATTTATTTATGTACATAACCAATCAAATGTCAGGAAATAATCGTAGAACATGAAAGAAACTTTTTAATTGGTTGTAAATTCTAACACTTCATATGTGTTTTGGTCATGTAATTTACCTCAGGATATTTAGACAGGCCTGTAGCCTAAATGTCTCAATGGAATTCCACCAAATTTGGGCAAATGGGAGGGACTGCTATGTAGTAGGGCCTATTCTATATTTGATGAAAGTGTCTCCAGTGGTTTTTCTGTAAATTACTTTCCCACCTTTTTTTATGGAGCGCTTACCGGTGCGCACTCCGGTACGCGCACCGGCAGCGTAACGGGAGTCCTCCATTTTGTGTTTCGGTACAATCGAGACACAAGATGGAGGTCAAACAATTTTTGGAATGGGTAGAAGGGGGCACCGTAGACACTTCTTGACCCTCTAGTTTTTCTGAGGGGGCTTAGGAGGCACATAAAGTCCAAAAAAGAAAATAAATTCTTGGATTTTCCGTGGGGGGAGCGCTCGGTACGCGCACCGGGGCGTTCACCGGTACACGCACCGGGAGCGTACCAGAGTCAAATATAAAAAAAAAAGAAAATACTATTTTAAAACAAAAATATTATCTTAATATACAATATAGGGTTCATTTTTAGAAAAACGTACCTTTCTCACTTAAAGACATGATTATATATTATAGGTATGAAGCCCTATAAAAAGTTAAAAATTAGCAGTTAAAAAACCTATGAAATTCACAGAAAAAACCATAGGTTTCACACCAGTTATAGTTAGGAATTAGCATTTAAAAAACCTATGAAATTCACTGAATATATATATATATATATATATATATATATATATAAAGTAAAAATAATTATTTATTGATAAAGGAAGATAAGGCTTTGCCCCTATCGCACCAGTACAGGGAGTGAAGGCATCTGAAGAGGGACGACTTCCCGAAACGCTTCATGCCACATAAGAACTGCTGCTTTTTAACCTACCTACCTGAAGCACTGCCCCCTGAGTCCCTCGTTGTTTCTCTATGGAGGCAAGTTTTTTGGAAACATTTTGCGAGGCCACAGCGCAAGGGAGGTGACCCGCCCTAACAACCCAAGCTCACATGTAGAACATTTTGGTGGCAGATCGAGGTATCGATAGGGCTTTGGTTAGCTGCACACTACGGGTGATCGGACATCTGGCCTGAAAGGGACCGTGACCCCACGGTGAGGCTCGGAGTATTGCCACGGCACCTCACGGACTACGTTCACACTGGAGGCTGCAGAAGGCGTTGGGTGGTGCTATCAGGTGGTCACAGCCCTGGAGGAATTTTCTGAATTATTGGCAGCACTTACCGGCATCTAACAAGAGGGATGCTGGGATATGCAGTTCGATGGCAACCTCCAATGGGAAGGAAGCATCAGGCTTTCAAAGCGGGACTGCATTCAGCGCCAGTACAGGGAGTGAAGGCATCTGAAGAGGGACGACTTCCCAAAACGCATAATGCCACATAAGAACTGCTGTTTTTAACCTACCTACCTACCTACCTGAAGCACTGCCCGCTGAGTCCCTCGTTGTTTCTCTACGGAGGCAAGTTTTTTGGATACATATTGCGAGGCCACAGCACAAGGGAGGTGACCCGCCCTAACAACCCAAGCTCACATGTGGAACATTTTGGTGGCAGATCGAGGTATCGATAGGGGTTGGGTTGCTGCACGCCACGGATGATCGGACATCTGGCCTGAAAGGGACCGTGACCCCACGGTGAGGCTCGGAGTATTGCCACGGCACCTTCCGGACTACGTTCACACTGGAGGCTGCAAAAGGCGTTGGGTGGTGCTATCAGGTGGTCACAGCCCTGGAGGAACTTTCCAAATTACTGGCAGCACTTACCGGCATCTAACAAGAGGGATGCTGGGATATGCAGTTCGATGGTGACCTTCAATAGGAAGGAAGCATCAGGCTTCCAAAGCGGGACTGCCTTCAGCGCCAGTACAGGGAGTGAAGTCATCTGAAGAGGGACGACTTCCCGAAATGCGTCATGCCACATAAGAACTGCTGTTTTTACCCTACCTACCTGAAGCACTGCCCCCTGAGTCTCTTGTTGTTTCTCTACGGAGGCAAGTTTTTTGGATACATTTTGCGAGGCCACAGCGCAAGGGAGGTGACCCGCCCTAACAACCCAAGCTCACATGTGGAACATTTTGGTGGCAGATCGAGGTATCGATAGGGCTTGGGTTGCTGCATGCCACGGGTGATCGGACATCTGGCCTGAAAGGGACCGTGACCCCACGGTGAGGCTCAGAGTATTGCCACGGCACCTCACGGACTACGTTCACACTGGAGGCTGCAGAAGGCGTTGGGTGGTGCTATAAGGTGGTCACAGCCCTGGAGGAATTTTCCGAATTACTGGCAGCACTTACCGGCATCTAACAAGAGGGATGCTGGGATATGCATTTCGATGGCGACCTCCAATGGGAAGGAAGCATCAGGCTTCCAAAGCGGGACTGCCTTCAGCGCCAGTACAGGGAGTGAAGGCATCCGAAGAGGGACGACTTCCCGAAATGCGTCATGCCACATAAGAACTGCTGTTTTTAACCTACCTACCTGAAGCACTGCCCGCTGAGTCTCTTGTTGTTTCTCTACGGAGGCAAGTTTTTTGGATATATATATACATATATATATACATACATATATATATATATATATATATATATATATATATATATATATATATATATATATATATATATATATATTTCTTGTGAGGAGTTAGCTGTGTGATATAAATATATATATATGTGTGTGTGGGTGTGTGTGTGTGTGTGTGTGTGTCTGCGCGTGTATGTGTGCGTGCCTTCGGCCGGCCTGCGTAAGCGGGTCCACAGACCCTGGTCGGCTCGTGCACCGGTCTGTCTCCCTTGAGAGGCAACTCGGTGACAATAGGTCTCGAGAGCGAGACCTAAAAAGGAGCCCAGCCAAGAGCCACACCTGAAGAACAACAGATGCCATGGAGCTACTGATCATGCAGCTTGGAGCCCCAAGAGGGCCAGTACACCCACTGCCACCAACCCCAGGTGACACTGCACACAATTACTGCAACAGAAAGCACACACATTCCAGCAATGTGCAGGCAATAGTGGACCACCGGGGACTCTTCACCGATGTCGTCGCCAACTACCCAAGCAGTGTGCATGATTCCTACATCTTCCGACAGTCCATCATCAACCAGCGCTTCCAAGATGGCACCTATGGGAATGCACTGCTCGTTGGTAAGCACCAAATGAACACACCACACACCTCAACTACACAATCATGAAACTCACAACTCTGGGGATGCACACGTTACAGACTCACATACAACCTGCCAAACAACATGCCCACCTACCAGACACGACAACACAACTTACTGTGGTAACCTGGGCTAGCCATGTACATAAGCCATTAATGGCATGGCACCTCAGCCACACAATAGCAGATTGTGGGGAGACGTGGGAATCAGGCATGTGTGAAGGAGGCAAGTGACCCATGAATGAGAATGTACACAATGCCAAGTGTTGGCGTGGATGTGCTGGACAGACTGCAGTATGCAGACCACACACATATCCATGTCGGCATACACTGCTGGTGTTTGGAGTGTAGTGGATAGTGAAGGCAACCATGTTACCTCAGCCAATGGAGAAGATTGTGGAAAAGTAGCTTGTTACGCCCCCCCCACTTGTAAGTGTTAGCGGAGTGGGCTTGCCCGGCGTACGCCAGGCTCGCATAGGGGTGTGGATAAAAAGCACATAGCTCTGGGCGTGGTTCTCTTCCGGAATGGCTAACGTGTCAGCCAGGGCGGTGCCTCTCACCCCGCAACGAGGCCAATGCCATGAGCGGTGTTGCCTGCACTCCTGTGCGCCTGCTGCACCCCACGCCGCTGGTCCCCAGACCCGTCTTGCCCGCCCCTGTGCACCCAGGCCTCACTGCTCACCTGCCGACACTGGTGTGTGTCAAAGAGGGCCCACCACGTGCCGGTGAAAGCTCTAAACCCGAGGCCCATGAACTTGGCAGCCTCCTCAGACCATCATGGCCTCCGTGACACAGGCCCCCAGCACTCCTTTCTCATTAACATACTCCACCGCTGCCGCTGGCCTACACTGCAGTCTACTAGGTCACACATTTGGAACTGAATCTTGATTTCTTTATGGCAGAGTTCATATGTCAATGGAACGTTTGATGTCACTGTTCTCCCTTCGATGTGGTGCCACCAACTCTGTGCATAGCATTCCAACGACACCTGTCTGTGGTCTCCTGCTGATTACTGCCTTTGGCCTACACTGCGTTCAAGTAGGTCACACATTTGGAACTCAGTCTTGATTTATTTATGGCAGAGTACATATCATTGTACTCAAGGAGAGAAGTAAGAGGATGACGTGGTTCAGTCCGGAGGAAAAAAAAGATCATTGTTACGGAGGTGATCGAACACTACCACAACTGCTCTGGTGCCACTAACTCTGTGCATCACAAGCCGACGACACATGGCAGTGGGCACTTGCTGACTACTGCCTTCGACCTACACTGCGGTCAAGTAGGTCACACATTTGGAACTGAGCCTTGATTTATTTATGGCAGAGTTTATATCATTGTACAGGCCTCATCGCAGACTGCATCCCCTTTCAGGTCTGGTGCCACTAGCTCTGTGCCCCGAAATTCATGGAGACTCTCTGGTTGAACTTTGGTGGCGTCTGAGTATATGGCCTGGGGTTTGTCTTCATTATCATGTAGCTGATACTGACTTGGTGTTAAGAATGAGTCTGTAGCATTTATCTCCTCCATATTGCCTGTTTCTGCTTGGTTATGCCCTCTGCATCAGTACAACCTGAGTTGGAACTCTGACTAGGCCAGAGTCCACCTCAGAACCCAGGGTTAACCCTACTACACCCTTATTCTGAGTACCACCACTTAGAACTGAACTAGGGGAAACAGTTGCCTTCGGGGCAATGGTGGCTGGAGTTGAGTCCTTGGACTTACTACAATCACTTGCCCAGTGGGTCTTCTATTTACAGATTTTACACCATGGTTTATTTTGGCCTTTACCCTTGTTGGATTGTGACTCCCCATCAGATGCAGATTTTTGGGGCCCTTGAGAAGACTTCTGGTCTTTACCCTTTTCCCCACCCTTATCAGCGCTTTTAGAATCTTGCTTCTTTGAGTCACCACCTTGGTTCTGAACATTCTGCCTCACCATGGTTCAGACCCATTTTTCTGCCGATCAGAGTCCACCAAGTACTGATGCAATAGCTGATTTTGACAATTATTAAGGATCTGTTCCCTCATAATTAAATTGTACAATCCTTTAAAATCACACACTTTACTGCCAAGTAACCAGCCTTTCAGAGCCTTAGTAGCACAATCTACAAAGTCAACCCAGCCTGAGGCTGTGCCTTTTGGGTGTCTCTGAACGTAATCCTGTATTGTTCAGTGGGTAAGTCAAACCCATCAATCAGAGCACTCTTCAAGACTTTGTAGTTATCACCATCCTCTTATCTAACATTGAGGAGCTTGTCTCTACCCTTGTCTGCAAAGGAGAGCCACAAGATTGCTGCCCACTGCTCCTGAGTTACCCTCTGTACTTTACAGACCCTCTCAAGTGCAGTTATCCATTTGTGGATATCATGCCGACACCGGTAGGGAGGGACAATCTTGTTCAGGACACTGTAGCTGCCACCATGGGGCTCTAGCTCCAACCTTTGTGAAGCTCTCTAGAGCTCCAGGGATTCCCTGTCTGAGGCCAACTGCTCTCTCTTGATTCTAAGCTGAGCTTTCTCAAACTCAAGCAGTTTGTACTTTTTATCATAGGAAGTCTCTCTCTTGTGAGAAGTAGAAGTCCTATGAGAAACAGAGGTCCCTACAGAATTACTAGAATGATGAGATTGCTGAGAAGGAGATCTTGATCTTCTTGGTAAACTGCTAACCCTTCCAGGTGGAGTAAAGAGAGGGCCCATGGGGCCTTCCCCCCTATCCATGGGAAGAATTGGATTTTCCAAGTTAGAATCATCATGTTCATCCTGGTCAGCTTGAGAGTCTAGGTCTTGGATGTGTTCACCTCCTAACCTTTCCTCTTCTGCTTCTCCACCCAACCTGCCTGCCTCATCAAACCCTGGGGTCTTTCTGAGGTCATCTAAAAGCTATACCTCTATGAGGCGTTGTGCTTTAGGGTTTTTTCCTGTCTTCAGTTTCCTAGATGCACATGTGTTCCTCAATTCTGGGAACAGCAGATGGTCATACTTAGTCAGCATGGAGCCACTGACTTCAAGATATACTAGTGTTATGTGGAGTAGGCACCTACCTAACCTAGTGGGCGTACTAAACTCTCTCTTGAGTTGGAGAAAGGGTGTACTAGACCCTTGACTTACCCAACTCTAAGTTCAATAGAACTTACTTTATTCTGGACTTGTTTTATATGTACCTAAGTACCTATAGTGGTTTTCAGTTAGTCACTCAATGAGATTATCTGGTAAAGCAATAGCAAGCTTGAATCCCACCGCTGCCACCAATGTGGGAAGTTGGCCTGGTATATGCTGTCCACTAGTTATAGTGGGCACCTTGCACCAATCCAAAAAACTCCTATTGATGAATAGGTTTAAGACAACCTTTATTGAAAGCTATCCTAGTGGTAGCTATGGTGAGCAGCCTTCAGGCTAAGTTTTGAAGGAGTGTAAAGCAGCTTGGTTTACCAGATACCTCTTGAATGACCAAATTAAAGGAGAACCACAAAAGGTATATGTAAAATATATGTATTTATTACTAAACACTCTCTCTTTATGAGAGTAGAGAGCCAGATACACAATATCAACACACTTGAATGTATGTAAATAGCACAATATACAATGGGCCCCAGGGGGAGACCAAACGATATATTAAGAAAGAGGTATAAGAACCACGACTGGACTAGACACAGTGCCTAGAGCACGTAGGATCACTGGGACCCCAAGGAACCACCAAAGGAAGTGACACAGGAGACCCACGGGGGACGCGTGCTGTGTGAGAACACAGCAGCGAGCACCGTACAATCTTATGGGAAAGTTGCTGTTGGAATTTTAAAGATTATTAACACTCCGGAGAGGACTTGGAGCAAACCCTTTTAGACTTAGAAGGTTCTAAGACCAGCACCCATATGAGCACAGAAGTACTTGTGTTACCTCACCCAGGGAAGCCAGGTGCATAGGTGAATCGGGAATCGTAGCTGTTTTGGTGAGTTGATGCAAAGTGCTGCTGCCATGGAAAGGAAAAGTGTCCGGTGTGTCCAAGCCAGGATAGACGATGTAAAGAACCTGATAGCAGAGGGGAAAGTGTCTTGGTCACTTCAGGGTGACCAGGGGCATGATAGACCAATGCCCACCAATGTAAGGTGTTTCAGGTGTGATGAGGTGAAGCTTGACTCCGCTGCCATGGAGACCAGGAGACGTCAACAATGACTAGAGTCTGCAGGCGAGCTGTCCCACGAAGGATGTCGAGTGCAGGGGGGTCAGTGTCTTGCTTGGAAACCAACAAGCCTTGGCAACAGCAAACCACGTGGTGAGAGTAAAAAGGCTGGACCAGCAAGGTCAAGGTCCAGGTGACTCCCCAAGCGATGGAGAGCCAGGGCACATCTGGAGCAACCATGTTAGCCTGTTCAAAGTTACAGTACCCTTCTTAGGGACCCACAAGTTGACGAACAAGGGATCACAAAGGGACCTCAAGAGGAATCACTAAATACCAGCCCACGGGTCACTCGTGGAGTGTTGGCCAGTAATATTCAGTGGAATCACTGCTCGGGGTCTGGACTACAAGTAGCCCAAAGCCAGCCTCAGGGATTGCCAAGAAGCATATGCTGCTTCATATGTGGCGAATGCCCACCAATGTCCGGTGCTGCAGGATAGATATAGATGAATTTGACTCTGCAGCTGTGGGGACCAGGCGATGCTGAGGATGACCAGGAGCTGGATATGAGCTGTCCCAAGAAGAATGTAGAGTACTGAGGGGCCGGTGTCCGGCGGGAGCATCAACAAGCCTTGGCAAAAGCAACCCACACAGGAGGTCAAGAAATTGCAAGAAGAGGACCAGCAAGGTCAAGGAGAATCACCATAAGCAGGGAAGTCAGGGCAATCCCAGAGCAATCAGGGAAGTTCAAAGAAAACATATTTGACCCTCCACAGGACCCACAGCTTAAAGTTACTGGAGTTTCAGGAGGACCTTGTGCTTCTTTACAAAACAACAGTCCACGGAGCACACATGCAATGTGCTCAAAGATTTTTCCAGGCAAAGTTGCCAGGGGTTGGGGCGCTTTGAAGCCCAATGCACTTGCAGCAGAATTGCCAACAAGCATTTGCACTTGCAAAAGTTGGTTGTACAAAGGGGTTCAGGTTTTGCAGCCCCCACAAGGGATTCTGGCCTCAAAGTGGGTGAGAGGGCAGCTCAGCCTCGAGAGACATAGAACACACCTCCTGTGTTGTTGAACCCTTCTTAGTCCGTAGGAGCTCAGGATCAGCAGACCAGTCAGCAGTGTTGCGGTGCTTGCGAATGCAGGGGAGTGACTCCTTCACTCCAAGGGAGATTATCTTCAGATGTCTTGGATGCTCCACCACCCTACATGGATCCTGTATGGTGCACAGGCACAGACGAGGCAGCAGACTGGAGGGGAGACAATGTTAGGCTCAAACGAAGTGCAGCGATGTCTAGAGTGCCCAAACGGTAGAAGTGCAGTAGTTTCAGGTCTGAACATTGTCCACACCGAATCTAGGGAGCTACACTCATGTAAGCCCTTAAGTACCCTAAGGAAAGGGTTGGGAATATTCAGAGGGGAATGTCAAGACAGGGCAGAGGTTACTCCCATGTCCTTTTTCCAGTTCCACACCAGAGCAGGAGCTAACAGCTAATAGGACTGGTTTGAACTGAACTATGCACAGGGACCCAACATGTGCCCCTCATGCATATTTTAGGCACTGGCAAGTGCATCCACCCAGCCCTAATACTCTAAATCCTGTCTGGTAGGCAGTCACACGTCCCTGTGACAGGGTGCCTATTGTCCAGCCTTCCCCTGCTCGAGCTTGGCTCAGCAGCAGGAGGGCAGAAATGTGTCTCTGGTCAGCAGCAACCATTTTGTGCTGTACGGGACTAGAAGGCTGGTACCGGAAACACTGAGAGCCTACCGGACGATCCCTCCTGGTGGGTGGAATCATACCTCCCACACCAGTAACGGTGCGTGGGTATAATTCCAACATGTTTGACACCAAACACAATAGAATTGATTGCAGCCGTTTTTTAGATGCTCATCGTGTGGTTACAACAAGCATTCCATAAGCAGAACACACAGTTTACCCATCTCAGCTACGGCCAACTCTCACCCTGATCATAATCGTACATCATTTGCCCCCCCTCAGTAATCTTAAAGAGCATCAGCCCTCCTCCCTTTATCCAGTCTTATTGACTCGTAAATCTTAGATAGCAGGCAAGAACTATGCATAATCAATGGTTTTGAAGAAACTGCAAAGCCTCCTCTGGTTGTTCAAAGAAATATTTCTTACCCTTCCAATCAATTCTTAAACATGTCAAAGGGAGCAGAGAATAATCCCACCCTTTATATCTCAGTTTTCTTTTAACTTCTATGAACAATTTACTTTTTTATGAGTAGCCTTGCCATAATCTGGATGAAATGAAAGTTTGTTACCATAGTATTTTCTGCTGTTTGAGCGCAGCTGCCAAAATCAGAACAATATCTCAATGTCGCAATATACGTGCAATCAACAAATGGGGAGGTGCACCAGGGTTAGGCCTACCACCAGGAGTTCTTTGAGCTCTGTCCATATGCAATATCCCTCCACACTTATTTCTGGGATTACCTTAGGATGTCAGCTCTCAAAAAACAGTTCAATGCTGTTGTCTCCATTTTCTCTGGTAGTCCAAGAATACGCATTTGGTTTCTCTTTGATTGGTCTTCCAAGTCCACAGTCTTCATTTCCTGTTGTTGTATGCTTAATTCCTGATCTTTTAATTGACTCGCATGTGCACTCAGTAGCTCCTCCTCAGTATCAATCCTTGATCCAAAGTCCTTAACTCGCCCGCAGAGTTTATCCATATCTGGATGCTGTAAAGTCAATGTTAAAATCACACCGTCTATCTTTTCAGTAATAGTATTGTTCCCTTCCAGTATCAAATTCTTAATGTCCAGATTAGACTGCGGGTCAGGTTCTCCTTCAATATCAGTATCATGTGTGACCCCAGACTGTGCCATACTAGCAATGCTCTCCTTAATTGTATTGTAATTTTTAGAGAACGCGCCCGAAATCCCTTGAGTTTGGCTGGCACACAGGGTGGCAGCCTCCATCCCAAACATCAACAGCTCAGTTCAAAATTCAATCCAGTATAATCCGGTGTTCACAATCAATGGAGAAGATTATAATCTCCCCCCGGCACAGTCTATTATATATATTGAGCTCTCAATTAGGCCCTCTTTCTTCACCCAGATAATTCCAGTTATAGGACAACCCTATGCAGTAATTCAGTGGAAAGAGGAGCATACAGTATAGGGTCTGCCTTAAAGAACAGCCACTCTATTGCACTGCCATTAAAGCTGGTTGTAGAACATATTATCAATCTGCACAATACTCTAATGTTAGTCTTATATGGCACACATGGGGTTAATTGCAGGCGACCCAACCGTTTCGCTAATCCCTGGTGGCTGGGGCTTCTTCTTCTTAAATACTAGCTTCAGCAATGTAATATTAATAGTGACAACTCTCGCAGGATATGCTGCCGATCAGTAAGCGGGGCTGCAACACTCCTACCATTCTTCCCCCGTGTCTACTCTCAATAGGGCTAAGGCCCTCCTGGTCTTGCAATGCCACTCAAGGCTGCTGTGGTACTGCTCTGATCTGTTCCAATTATAGGCTGACTCAGAGCTGGCCTCTGCCTTCGTATGTACCGTCTCCCGATCACACCTGCTGAAAGCTTAACAAGCACCAATCCTGTGAGTTGTCATCAGTTCATGTGCCAGTTTAGGTGCGCAATGTCCGCATTTAAGGTCCCGGCTCAGTAGGCCTCATCGCCCTCTCCTGCCGCAGTTCACTAGTCCGTCCAGTGGTGGTCATGATTGGGCAGCCGCTCTGATATCAGGGTAAGCTAATAATGTCATGGGGGGTCCTACTGAATACGTTTTGCCAGAGCTCCAATCAGCCATGTCTTCTAAGTCCTCCTCGTCCAACACCTCAATATTAACATACTTGTTAAATACCACTTAAACATAGCTCTGCCTAGCCCGGGATCTTGGATTACGGTGAATGTGATGACCAAAGTGAACTCTTTGCAGCAAGGGCATTATTTTTCATAAGCATGAGTACAACAGCCCCTCCGTCACCCTGTCGAATCATCCAAAGGTAGATGCAGTTAATTATGCCCAATGGATCAATACTGTAGCCTAACAGATGGCCTCCCTCAAACTTATAAAAAGTCATAGAACCAAGCTTATGGCCCTTGGTGCTCTACGGATCTTAGGGTGCTTAAACAAAAATGCCAAAGATCTGGAGAAAAAACTATGATTCAACTGGAAGAAGTAAATGTTAAATATGTATTCAGGATTACAAAAATGTAATTATCATCAAGAAAACTCAGTATTTCACTGAAAACATAAACCAAGCAAAAAACTCATCAAGAGAAATTCTTAAAACAGTAAAAACGCTTTCTATCCTCTATGTGATAATTTTGCAAGACGTTTTAAGAATAAATTTGAGGCAGTGTATGGAGATTGGACTGGAGTTCCAATATCAACTTTTGTGTTTCAGGAAATGAATCACAAGGCCAAAGTTTCCCCCTCTCACTAAAGAAGGAGTGCTCAGGAATATGGCACACACCAAATCAGGGTCTCCTTCAGACCCCTGCCTTCCAAAACTTCTTCATGATATAGCTGGGACAGTTTCTCAAATTGTCGACGAGTGCACCGCTTGTTGTGAAGTTGATTTAATAAAGTTTTTTTTTTTAAACACTTTATTGAGGCTGTTGAGGCAATCCACATTATCATCAAACAAATATACACCATGTACATATGAATAGCAGGCAGCGCAGTCAACATTACAAGTCGTACATGTAAGTGTCCATTAGGATCGCGTAGTAGGACATCATGAATGTAGCGGTGTAAACATTTTCTGATAAGGCAACAGGTATGAGTAAAAACTAAAACAAATAGCACGAAAATTAAAAGGAAGATAAAAGAAACAGAAATCATATTTGTTGTCTTGCGAGAACAACACATCAATTCAGCTAGTGTGACAATGAGCATTACTATTGACAACAACCACATTAGAGCTAAAGCAGACGATGTCCTGTACCACCCTTCAAGGATATATACAATGATCAAGAGCATACACACGTGGTCGATGACAGAAAGTTCCGCGGGATGGACCCAGCACTGCACAACAGCCTGCAGCCACAGGAAATAGCGGCCCCAGTGCCAGGAAAGGTGAGAAGACCCCAGCCCACAAGTACCGGGCCGCAACCCACAAGGGGAAGAAGCGCGCTGCACCGAAATCAACACCAGAGCGGTTTCAAAGAAGGAGGGCTCCACGATTTACCCCACCCCGGTCGGAGTGTTGGGATGTAGGGATTGAGAGGGCGCCTCCCTGGCCTTCCCGGTAAGATATTGGCGATATGGACCCCAAATATCCACGGGACGGGAGGAGGTAGGGAGCTGTTCCGAATATTCCACGCTGTTCACATTACAGTACGCCACACTCCTGAGCCACGATTTGACCGTGGGAGCGCGTCGCGAGCACCAAAGCAGCGCAACTTCTCTCTTGGCCAGCAGGAAGCAAATGGACGCCAATTTGCGAGTTTTGCGAGGGAAATTGGACACATAACCCAGCAGGGCAATCTCAGGCGTGACAGTCAATGATTGATCTAGCATTTCACCCAGAGTTCTGTGTACCTCAACCCAGTAGGTGTGCAGTCTCGGGCAGGTCCAGGAAAGGTGTGCAAAGTCAGCCTGAGGGGCGTTGCATTTGGGGCAGGTGTGGGGTCTGTTGGGGTCAATTCTGTGGGCAAGCGCCGGCATGTGGTACAGCCTCCGAAGGAATTTAAAATGTATGAGTTTGTGCCTGCTATTCATGGAGACCTCCCTGGTCATGACACAACACGCCTCCCATTGATCGTCTGAGATCTGTATGCCTATATCAAGTTCCCATGCGGTGCGGACCGCTTCATCCGACGAGGGAAGTGAAAACAAACACAATTTGTAGAGTTTGGACACCACGTGAGCCCCTGATGTATTCTGTATGATGTGTGTAAGAGTCGGAGTATCATCAGGTGGGAGAGGGAATGTAGGAAATGTAGCTCTCAACAGCGCCCGCAATCTTGTAAGTACAAATGTATCCATAAAGGTTCGATCAGTGAAGCGGGGGTCTTCAGTTATAATAAAAGCGTGGCCATTGGGGAACAAATCGCCAATCGTGTGTAGCTGGAATTTCGATAGCGATCTGCGTATCACCATTTCACCCATTATAGGGAGCCAGTGGGAATTGGGCAGCGGGAGGGCAGAAGAGTAGAACATGTCAACGTGCAGCAAGCGCCTGAGTTTGTCCCAAGCCCAAGTCGTTGTGGTGAGTGGGAGTATGTCATGTGGTTCTCAGGGGAGTCCCTTGGGAAGAATCGTTGCAAGGGTCACCGGGAGCGCCGCGTCAGCCTCAGGCCTCAAATGTGGAATTCTGGCATCAGGATGATACCAAGGGTGTGCGTAGGAGCACTGGGCGACCAGGTAGTAAAGGTAGAAATCTGGGACCCCAAAGCCACCCCTTCGTCGTGGGCATTTTCCCCCCCACACCAATCTCAGCAGGGCAGTGCGCAATTGTGTAAAAAAAACCTTGGTAAGAGGAATCGGAATATTATTGAAAAGGTACAAAAACCGGGGGAGAACCACCATCTTAACAATGGCGATGCGCCCAGCCATTGATAAAGGGAGACGGAGCCACCTGTCGGTGTTATCCTCCAAGAAGTCGAGGGCTCGTCCGTAGTTCAAGCGGATAATGGACACGGTGTCAAGATGTACATGTATCCCCAGATATTTGACAGATTCTTCACACCACTCCAGCGGGAGGGAGCAGGGCCATTGCGCGGTGGCGGGGGTGAGAGGAAACAATTGGGACTTGTGCCAATTGACCCTGAGGCCCGAGTACTCGCCAAAGCGTGCAATCTCAGACAGCAGGGGTTGTAGATTGGCCTCCGGAGTACGGACATATAAAACCATGTAATCCGCATAGAGCGAGACCAATAGAGGGCCGGTGCGGAATTGAAGCCCTCTGTGAAGATGTTTTTCCTGTAAGTGTCGCACCAGGGGGTCCATTGCCAAAATAAAGAGTAAGGGAGACAAGGGGCATCCCTGGCGGGTACCTCTGGAGAGAGTGAATCTGTCGGTGATGGTGCCGTTTAGGCGAATGCGGGCCGCGGGAGCAGTGTACAGCAGCTCCACAGTCGTGACAAACATTGCGGGCATTCCCATCCTTCTCATCACGTCCAAAAAAAAGACCATTCTAGAGTGTCAAAAGCCTTTTCAGTATCTAAAAATACCGTGGCAGCTGGGGTGGCGGGGTCGATTCAGTGTAGAACCGAATAAATCGTGCGAAGGTTCAGTGATGTTGACCTCTGAGGGACAAAGCCAGACTGCGCCGGCGAGATAATGGTGCTAACCAGCAGCGCAAGCCGCATCGCCAACACTTTGGCCAGAATCTTATAGTCCAGGTTCAGGAGTGAAAGTGGGCGGTAGGAACTGCAAACCGTGGGGTCGCGTCCTGGCTTGGGCAACAAAACTATGACCGCTTCGCGGAGCGTCGGAGGAAGAACACCAGACTCCAGGGCTTCGGCGTAGACTTCCACAAGTATGGGCACTAGTTCTTCCTTATATGCCTGGT
Source organism: Lissotriton vulgaris (assembly GCF_964263255.1). Taxonomy (NCBI): domain Eukaryota; kingdom Metazoa; phylum Chordata; class Amphibia; order Caudata; family Salamandridae; genus Lissotriton; species Lissotriton vulgaris. Next base: position 783,394,136 of record NC_141697.1, on the reverse strand, counting down.
AAAAATCGGCCGTGAAGCCATCCAGGCCGGGCGCCGAGGACCCCTTTAGGGAGTCAATCGCTTCTGCAATCAATTCCGGAGTGATGGGGTGGGCCAAAAAATCCTGCATGTTTTTCTCCAAGAACACCATAGCAATTTCGTTAATGTATGGCCCCGGATTGCGACACTCAGCCGTAAGGGCAGACTTGTAAAGATGCCGATAGTAAGTCAAAAAGGTGTTGCAAATGGCGGGGGTAGTAAAATGATGGTCGCCCTGCGCATCCGCTATTTCAGTAATATATGCCGCTTGTCGGGGAGGGCGTAGTAGCTGAGCCAGCAGTCTGCCTGGCCTATCTCCCTCACCATACCGGCGCGCCGTATGGTACTTGCTCAAATACTTCAGTTCTTTGTCTGCCGTGTCCCTGAACTCTAGTAGCAATTCGAGGCGGTGCGCCTCGTGGCCCGGGGAAGGGTCAGCAAGGATTACAGTCCCAACGGCCAACAAATCTTTTTCTAGGCGGGACAGAGTAGCACGGATGTCTCGCAGCGACCCAACATGTTTGGTGATGCACACCCCCCCTTATGGTAGCCTTGAACCCCTCCCACAGTGTGGCCCAGGTGGTCACAGATCCAGTATTAAGTTCGAAGTAGTCCTCAATTGCAGAACGAACCCCCTCTGTGAAGACCGGGTCCGCCAATGCCTTCCCAGGGAATCTCCACTGCCGTTCATAGCCGCCCAACCTAGGGACTGCGAGGGACAGGACCACAGGGAAATGGTCTGAGAGAGTGCGGGGAAGAGTGTGAAGATCAGTGACCCAGCCCGCTAAGCCCTGAGAAAGTAGCCAGTAATCTATTCTGGTGCTCGTGTTGTGGTAGCTGGAATGGTGAGTGAAAGCAGGGGAGTCAGAGTGTAGCTTGGCCTCTATGTCCAGAAGTGAGAAATGGGAGAAAATGGACACCACTGCTGCGCGGGCGAGGGGTTTGCGATCTGGGGAGGGGGATGTGCTATCCCTACTGGTGATTATAGTCACGGTGTGCTACAAGGGACTTGTTTGAGAATACTCAGTTTGATTGGTGAGTTGTACAAAAGTAACACACTCAATAGTGTCCAAAAGATCACAATCTTATTTTACAAGTCAATAAATTGCTGGAAGGGAAGGAGAACGCACAGAGCAAATGATTATTTTTCAAACAAAATTTTTACTGCAAACAAATTTTTGGGGAGATGAATACAGGCAAATTAATTCGAGCAAAAAGTCATGAACAAAGATAGAGAGTGTGTTCTCTGTAGTTCATAACCAGTAACATCAACTCCTCGTGGATGAAGTAAACAACCTAGATTAATTAATAAAGAATGGTTGTAAAGTAGTGTCAAAACAACAGTTAAGGAGATGATGGAGTGTCGACGTTTCGGTCTAGGGTGCTCTCGTCAGATAGACCATCATCAGGACGATATTTTTCAATGCTGAAAGAACTCCCTGGAATCACTGAAGAAATGCCAAGATGAAATGACAACGTGGAGCACAATTTTTTAACCACGAGTGAAATCTTTAATATTACAGTCGGACCACTTCTATTGGCCAATTGTCAACTTCCTTAAAAGTCAAGTTGAGAACGGATAGCTTTAGAGCAAAGATTCGTCCGGCATTCAAAGTATCCTAGCTGGTTCGTCACCCTACTGGTGTTCATCAGCAAGTTGAAATTGCCCCCTAGCGCCAGCATTTCTATGTCTGAGTGCAGTAGTGAGAGATACAGGTCATCGAAACAGGCCGGGGAATCAACATTGGGACCGTAGACCACCACAAAAGCAATCTTATGGCCAAACAACCTTCCAGAGATCAGCGCATACCTGCCCTCACCATCAACTTTACTATTTGTGAAGACAAAGGGGATCCGTTTATGTATCAGAATTGCCACTCCGCGCGCATATCTACTGTAGCATGAAAACACTCTGTGGGCACCCCAACCCCTTGCAAAGGAGGACGTGTCTGCCTGAACCATGTGAGTCTCCTGTATAAAAAGAACATCAGTTTTATTTTGTTCAGCATATTGCATAACCTGTTTCCGTTTACGGGTGGAATTCAGCCCACGGACATTCCATGTCATCAATGTCAGACTATAAGGACCAACCTGTAAACCTATCCGGGCCATAACGTCAGATCAAGGACTGTAAGCAAGAAGTGGTCATTCAACAAGCCGACACCATGCGTCTCGCAATCAGACAACAACAAAAAAAAGGGGGAACCACAAAAAATACACACTACCCCTCCCCCACCCACCACCCAGCCTCCCAGCACCCCAAGAGAGGCAGAACCCAACTAGTTCCTGAACAACAGTGCAGAATGACAATAACCAATGATACAGAGCATCTAGACATATCTGCAAATTTAAGCGTAACAAGCCCCAGAAAAAAGAGCGAAACATGTAGGCATACGCCATGGGGGGAAGCAACGCCATCCCCCGAGCGGGCAACCCAACAGCACAAAGTTGGAGATGTTAGCAAGTATGAAAATCCGAATGCGTCGGACCGCCCCACCAAACAAACAAGCAGCCATGTCCGGAGTGCCACAGGCAATCAGCCCTGGCCAGCGTCTGCAAATAAGTCCGCGCTAGCTTGTGTGCCAGGCTGCTGCGGAGAGTTAGGTCCGGAGCCAGAAGCCGAACCCGGACCCTTTTTGTATGAATGGCAGAAGTCTTGGGCCTCAGCCGGGGAATCGAAGATGCGGAACCTGCCATGAATGTCTACTTTTAGACGGGCTGGGTAAAGCATGCTGTATTTCAAGCCGAGATTGCGGAGTGCCGCCTTGACACTGGTGTATTTCCGTCGCGCTTCTTGCACCATCAAAGTGTAGCCCGGAAAAAAGGACAACTTGCTCCCCTGCCACTGTACCTCCCCCATCTCACGTGCAGCTCGGAGGGCGGCATTGCGGTCTCGAAAGTTCATGATCCTGGCGATGATGGGACGGGGCAGTTGCCCCGGGCGTGGTTTAGGCCCCAAGGACCTATGAGCCCTTTCCACCACGAAGCCAGCCGTGAAAGTGTCCTTGCCGAACAGTTCAAGGAGGAGGTTTTCCACAAAGGTGTCGAACCGGCCCGTGGCAGTTGTCTCCGCCACGCCAAGGATTCGTATATTATTTCGCCGGCTCCGCGCTTCTAAGTTCTCATTCTTGATGGCCACGTCCTTAAGAATCTTCTCGACCCGTTCCAGCCTTTTCAGAGTCTTGGAGGACCCCTCCCCCACCCACCATCCAGCCTCCCAGCACCCCAAGAGAGGCAGAACCCAACTAGTTCCTGAACAACAGTGCAGAATGACAATAACCAATGATACAGAGCATCTAGACATATCTGCAAATTTAAGCGTAACAAGCCCCAGAAAAAAGAGCGAAACATGTAGGCATACGCCATGGGGGGAAGCAACGCCATCCCCCGAGCGGGCAACCCAACAGCACAAAGTTGGAGATGTTAGCAAGTATGAAAATCCGAATGCGTCGGACCGCCCCACCAAACAAACAAGCAGCCATGTCCGGAGTGCCACAGGCAATCAGCCCTGGCCAGCGTCTGCAAATAAGTCTGCGCTAGCTTGTGTGCCAGGCTGCTGCGGAGAGTTAGGTCCGGAGCCAGAAGCCGAACCCGGACCCTTTTTGTATGAATGGCAGAAGTCTTGGGCCTCAGCCGGGGAATCGAAGATGCGGAACCTGCCATGAATGTCTACTTTTAGACGGGCTGGGTAAAGCATGCTGTATTTCAAGCCGAGATTGCGGAGTGCCGCCTTGACACTGGTGTATTTCCATCGCGCTTCTTGCACCATCAAAGTGTAGCCCGGAAAAAAGGACAACTTGCTCCCCTGCCACTGTACCTCCCCCATCTCACGTGCAGCTCGGAGGGCGGCATTGCGGTCTCGAAAGTTCATGATCCTGGCGATGATGGGACGGGGCAGTTGCCCCGGGCGTGGTTTAGGCCCCAAGGACCTATGAGCCCTTTCCACCACGAAGCCAGCCGTGAAAGTGTCCTTGCCGAACAGTTCAAGGAGGAGGTTTTCCACAAAGGTGTCGAACCGGCCCGTGGCAGTTGTCTCCGCCACGCCAAGGATTCGAATATTATTTCGCCGGCTCCGCGCTTCTAAGTCCTCATTCTTGATGGCCACGTCCTTAAGAATCTTCTCGACCCGTTCCAGCCTTTTCAGAGTCTTGGAGGACCCGTCTTCCAAATCAGATATTCTGGACTCCGCTAAGTCAAGGCGCCGGTCGTGGGCCTGTACCGTGGAGCCAATGTCAGACAGCTTTTTCTCCAGACTATCAAAGCGAGTGTCTAGTGCCTTAAAGCCAGCACGCATCTCTCCCATCAAGGCGGCCATCATGGATGTTGCATCGCCATTGTCATGTGCCCCTTGAGCGCCCGAAGCCACACCTGGAGGGGGATCAGCAGCAGGCAGTGGTGTTTTATCAAAATTAAGCGTTCTCTGGGCCGGGTCTTTTTTCCCCATCGCTGTGGACGTGAGGCGGGGCCGCAGACGCAGCGACAGTGGCGGAGAGCAGGGATCAATGGTAAGGCAGGCGATCAACGACAACCTCCACTAGGGCTTGTGTAGTAGAAAATGCGCGGCAGGCAAGTGATTAGGCCTCAGACCAGGGAAGCTAGTTCAGTGATGCGTGAGCCAGACACAGGCAGCAACATGGAGCGCTTCCGGGCCCTCCACGTGTGCAGGTCGTCGCCACCTCAATCGTGGTTGAGCACTGAGGAATCACGGTATAGCTCTGTGAGGCTGCGCAGGGTGTGTAACACGGAGGCACGGCGGGGCCGCTGTGCAGCGCCGGGGATCGCCCTCAGTCCTCCCAGCAGCCGCGTAACCCATCCCCTCCGCCCCCGCAAGGTCCCGCAGCCACCACCCCAGATCCGCGCGGGCCCGTAATCCAGGCCCCGGCTCCCACACACACCTGGGCCGAAGGCCCCAGCCGCAGTCGGGGACCAGGGAACCAGGGAAACGGGGACCGCGCAGCAGCAGCGGTATCCACGCCAGCCCAGCGAGGAGAAAAACAGAGAGGAAGGGGGTTGCGACCGCCAACGGCCGAGCGGCACTCACCCGGCGCTCCAGCGCAGAAGGAAGATGGGGCCGAGGTCCGGAGGCCTCAAATCCCCTCCGCCGTTTTCTCCACGTCCGGCCGCTCCCGCGGCTCAGAAATGGCACCCCGGCAGACCGCAATCATCCGGAGGCAGGTCCCGGCATCTGGTGTAACCAGGGGATCCGGTTTACATCTCCGCTTGCCGTTTTCGGGCGCCTGCTCGGAGGAGCTTCACTGCGGAGCAGCCATTCCGCTCGCCGCCGTGGCCAAGCCCCCAAGTTGATTTAATAAAGTTGCTTGATTTAAACAGGTGCTCCTAAGGTATCGTCTTCTACCCTTAAGACGAGTAAGTTAAAGTCTAGTAGTGCTGTCAATTGGAAATTGATTGCATCCCTTAGGGCACACTCATATTGGGGTAATTATCCTCCATATGTTCATGAAAAAAAGTCTTTTACTCCTGATAGACTTATATAAAGTTTTGTTTATTTATTTCCATTGATGTTTGTTTCTTCACATAATCAATACAGTTTTTGAATTTTCAACTTTTACATTCTCCAGCGCCAATGCATTTCGGGTATAATACCCTTCGTCTGGGAGCATCTACAAAAAACGACATATACCACATGTATAACATATTGGTGTAACAAAATCATATCCATACATTTACAGCGATCATGGACAATGTGAAAGTTAATAACGTGTTGGTAAAAGTTATTGAGCAAACGAGTGAGCACACTTGTGAACAACTGACGGTGAATTCCTGCTAATGGAGCATTTAGTGAACGGATTTGTTAAACATGCAGTTAAAAAGAAAACAGCAATGTTAAGTGTTCGAGGAATCAGCGGTATATAGTGTTTAGGAAATCAGAGTAACGTGGGTAGTTGAAGCGAACAGATTTTTTGGAGCACGTTGGGCCATTAAATGCAGCGTTATGCACATCGTGGGTATGTCAAAGAACGCCTGAGTAGGCTTTTACTTAATAAATGCGGTTTGGTTACTCGGTGCCGTAGCGTCCGATTAAAGAAGTGAAAAATAGGTTGAAGTTACATGAGAGCACGTCGCGTGTTGTGCGCTTCTGGTTTAAACGGCTCAGTTAACTTCTGTGAATGTTCATACGGCGGGTTTGTTTCAGTTAAAGTGCAAAGTAGTGCCGATCACGTGATTATGTGAAGGTAGTGATAGAAATGGGACTGTTGGAAACCTGATGAACCCGGAAGTCAGGAAGTGAGACAAAGTACACTAAAAGTCTGATGATGCATGAAACATGATGTGAATATAAACCAGCTATATGCTAGTAAATAAACATAAAACCGCAACGTAAAAATACAGCATAAAGATACAGATACAGTAAGGAGACCATTCAGAACTGTAAGTCCCATCAATGTGGGTTAAAGAATAATGTTTATAAATAGTACGAATATTCAATTCGTTCATTTAATCCAAACGGTTTCATAGAATTGAGTTTGTAAATCCAGTGGTTCTCTCTTTGGAGTAGATATTTATTATTGTCTCTTCCCTCAACTTTTTTGATGGTTTCCAATATCATAAACTTTAGTTGGGAAACATTATGGTTCATTTCACTGAAATGGTTGGCTACAGATGATTTCAAATTTTTAGTTCGAATATTTGACTTGTGTTCATTCAAACGTACTGTAACGGCGTGGGACCATCGCATGTTCAGGGGTGTGACCAGGGTTCACTTCACCAGATGTCCACTACCTCCTCTCCTTCTTTATACTTCCCACAGAACGTCGATATTGACTTTGAAGAACAAGAGAAGGAGATGGTACAATGGCCCTTTAATTCGGACTGGAACAACGAGTAGGAGGAGACACAGCCAGACGTAGAGACGTCTTATACGGAGAACGATGAATCAGAGGTGTGTTTGTTCACCCGGAGGGAGAGAGTTGTCGAGCGGAGTGTGGCGGAGGAAGAAAGCGAAGCGGAGGAGAGTTTGGGAGAGTTCAAGGAAGAGGAGACGGGAGCAGGAGAATCGGAAGCGGAGAAGGAGAAGCCAGGAGGCCACCGACATCACGAGTCGCCCAGTCATACACCCGCGGGAGGTGTATGGCTCACACAGGTACGAAACAAAATCAAGGGCTGGGTCAGTCATAAATAGAGTTTCTACTGCGTGACCTTGGTATCCACCCATCCCTGGTTTATTCCCCTACCCTGAGCACTGACCCCTCACCTCGGCACTGTATATAGTTGAATTACATGGGTTGCTGCTCCCTCACTCCTTTTCCCCTAGAGTGATAAAGAAAGAGGACAGTAGACTTATACCGTGTTATCTCATTTTGTTTGCACCGAGCGGCAAGACGGAACCGGACGAGACTCTACATCGACGGAACCTAGAGAGAACCCGTCGAACAGAACCTACAGAAAGCTGCACAAAAAGAGAGGAGAGGAGCCGTTCACCGTGTAGGACTGCATACGTCAAGAAGAAGAGTTCGGATTTGTTGTACAGTAAAATAAAACTCAAGAAAACAAAAATCCACGTGTTACCTATTAATTCTGCGCCCGTCACAGTGGTGGAGAATGCCGGCATAATGACCATCTGTGGAGAAAAGATGGAAAAAGTTGTTGAACAACTCGTGAAAGGCCAGGAAAGACTTGAATGGGTTATAGAGCAACATTTAGTATCAGCACAAGCAGACAGAGAAATAATAAAAAAGGCGTTCGAAGGAAAACCAGAACAAGCATGGGTCGATCCTTCAGTAAGAGGAGGAGTAACCGAAAGACCCATGTCACACTGGGCCCCAGCCATATCTCTCCAGAAATATAGAACCGGAGAAGATCCTGACTCATTTCTACTAAATTTTGAAAGGGCCGCTCGAGCCTGTGGCTGGCCCGTAACTAAATGGCCTTTTTTCTTAGCACCACTACTGGGAGGGTAAGCTCAGGCCGCTTATCAAGTGGCAAACCCTAACGGCGATACCCCTTATACGGAAATAAAAAAAATCATACTAGACCATTTGGGGCTAGATCCTGAGGCATATCGGCTACGGTTTCACAAAGAGAGAGGCACAATTGGAGAAAACCCTAAAACATTATTTGTAAGGTTAAAAAATGGCCGCTGACAAATGGCTTACAGCCTCTACTAGCAGCAAAGAGGAAATCCTCGACCGCATATATTTGGAACAATTTCTCGAGGCACTTCCCTATGCCACTCAAAAGAGGCTTAGACAACATCACGATCTGACCACCACTCAAGCAGTAGAGATGGCATCATCGTTTTCACGAGCACAACCGAAAAATCCTAATTATGATTTTGAGAGAGATAAAAAATAAATGGTTGTACGACCTGAAAAAAAAAATTCTGGAGTAAAGGAAACCACGCGATCCCGTACGTGGAGGACGGATAACGGAGGACTATCAGGGCCGCAATGTTTTGATTGCGGACATTGGGGCCATATAGCTCGTTTATGTCCCAAAAAGAGAATGAATGAAGAGCCTATGGAGGTCGGGTACCTTCCCAAAACTGTTCTCTACTCAGCGGAAATGGGTGGCTCTTTTCGAGTAAGTGTGAGAGTTAATGGGTACTCTGTGCAGGCCTTGTTAGACTCCGGCTGTCGTCAGTTGGTCATACAATCACAACATGTGACCTCATCTCAATATATTCCCCGAGGTTCCGTTAATATTAGGTGTGTTCACGGGGATATCAAACCATACCCTATGGCCAACATTCCCATAGAACCTGCATCAGGGACTCCACACAGGATAAAGGTGGGCGTGATGTCCTCGTTACCCGAGGATCTAATAATTGGGACCGATAATCCTGACTTCTTTCAAATGTTAAAAAAAACTTTGGAACCTGATCTTAAGGGAACACTCACTGATAAAAATAGTTCGGCTTCAGAAGCCGGGGAGGTCCATATCAGTCCTGAGGTAGTTACACTAAAATTTGCAAAATTGTCAAAACATGCCACTTCTCCCACCCGCGGTTCTGCTAAGGCAGCGGGTTATGACTTGTATAGTGCATATGATTATAAAATACCTGCGAAAGAAAAGGCATTAATCAAAACGGACATTCAAATCGCAGTTCCACCCGGTTGCTATGGCAGGATTGCTCCTCGCTCCGGTCTGGCTGCAAAGCACTTCCTAGACATAGGGGCCGGTGTTATTGATGAGGACTACAGGGGAAACGTGCTAATACTCCTTTTTAATTTGGGGACTGAGACATTCCCTGTTCATGAAGGAGACCGAGTGGCACAATTGCTCTGTGAACATATAGCTTGCCCCACATTACGTGAACTGGATAGTTTAGATCACACAGACCGTGGGCCGGGGGGTTTTGGGTCTACTGGCCTAAATGGTGACCCAGTACCGGCTCTGCTCTCACCTGATCCATGGATTCTCGATAGGAGTTTTAGATTTGCACAAATTAGTGACTCCACTCTTTTCAATGTATGGGAACAAGCCCACCAAAGGCCCGAGAGTTCCAACAGTTATCCCAGATTCTTGATTCAGGATGATCTCCTTTACCGAATTGGGAAACAGGGAGAATCGCCGCAACTACTGGTGCCCGTCTCTTTCCGAGAACAGGTTCTGTTTTTTGGCCATAGCCATCTGGTTGCCGGCCATGCAGGGGCCGAAAAGACTACACAAAATATCCTCAAACATTTTTTCTGGCCAGGGATATATAAGGACACTACAACATACTGTAGCAAGTGCGAAATATGCCAGAGGTTGAACATGGCAAAACCACCGGCTGTTCCACTTCAGCCATTGCCCATTATTGGAAAGCCGTTCGAAAGAGTTGGCATGGACCTTATTGGCCCGTTGCCTAAGACTCGAAAAGGCTTTCAACACATCTTGGTCGTGGTTGACTATGCCACGAGATTCCCTTGAAGCTTGTTTCCTTTCCAGTAAAATAATTGGCTTGGTAGTTTGGTCTGCCCTGTTCCCATGATGCACTGGGCCAGGGACAGACTAATTTGCATGTAGCCAGGTTCTGAGCTGGGATGGTGCAGTGAGCTAAAAAACGGTGATGGATCAAGCCCTGATCTGTTGACTGGTTAGGAGTGTTCTGTTTAATTCAGAGACTCTGTCCATCACCACCCCCTTTTCTGAAACGAGATTCCCTGAGGCTTTTCCCTTATCTGCGGCCAACTCGAAGCAAGTTGGTGACAAAATGGTAGAACTATTTAGTCGAGTCGGATTTCCAAAAGAAATTTTGACGGACCAAGGTACACCGTTCATCTCCAAATTAATGAAAGACCTATGCCGAACGTTGGACATCCACCATATCCCTACCTCTGTTTACCATCCTCAGACGGACCGTCTGGTGGAAAGGTACAACCGCACCCTAAAATCTACCCTCCGTAAGATGATGGAAGTTAGCGGGGCGGAATGGGATAGGATGTTGCCACTGGCACTATACTCCATAAGAGCTCAGAAACAGAGCAGCGTGGGTACATCGGCCTTTGAGCTGCTGTACGGGCGTCAACCCCGCTCTCTTTTAGAGATGACTAAAGACGCGTGGGTAAATGAAACGCCCGAAGAGACTGCTGCAACCCTGGACTATGCTAACCGTCTAAAGTCCAAAATTGGGAAATTGAGGGATTTGGCGTGGGCACACCTGGAAACTAGCCAAAGTAGACAAAAAGTTGCTTATGATTGAGGTAAGAAATGGAGACAGCTACAAATCAATGACTGGGCTTTGGTACTCCTACCCTCTTCCACAAAAAAAATTAAGGCTGAATGGATGGGTCCCTATAAAGTGGTCGAGACGATAGGTCGAACTAGTTATAAATTGCAAATTACCCCGCACAAACAGCAGTCCTATCACATTAATCTTTTAAAGAAATGGTTGGGTCCTCCCCCGTCCGAAATTCATCTGACTGAGCTTAAACAACCAACGTCGTCTACATGTGACCAGCTTGTCCATAATGATGAACTAACTGCACAACAACAAAAAGACCTTAAACATACGCTGGAAAAGCATGGTGATGTCTTTTCTTATCTTCCGGGGAGGGCATCCCTAGCGGAACACTGTATTGTGACTCCCCCCGGCGAGAAGGTTAGAATTAGACCATATCGGGTCCCTGAAGCTAGACGAGCGGCTATCAAAGCTGAAATTGACGAGATGCTCCGCCTTGGGGTAATACAACTTTCTAAGGCTGATTGGTCTAGCCCTATCGTCATGGTCCCTAAACCTGACGGCAGCAGACGTTTCTGCATGGACTTTCGAGCACTAAATGACATTTCACTTTTTGATGCGTATCCTATACCTAGAGTGGACGAACTCATTGAGAAGTTGGGAAACTCGAAATATATCACTACCCTCGACTTGACCAAAGGGTATTGGCAAGTTCCCCTTAGGCCAGAAGATATAAAAAAACCTGCCTTTTCTACGGATGAAGGACATTTTGAATTTACCGTACCTCCCTTTGGGCTACATGGAGCGCCAGCGACGTTCCAGCGCCTTATGAACACCGTTCTATCCGGTTTGTCTGATTTCACATCCGCTTATCTGGACGACATTGTAATCTACAGTCCAGATTGGCCCACACATCTCTGTCATCTTCGCAAGGTGCTGACGGCCCTCCGACATGCTGGGCTTACAGTTAACGCAAAAAATGTAAAGTAGCTTTCCAGAAGGTTAAATATCTGGGTTACATATTGGGACACGGATTAATAGAACCCCAGATTGAGAAAGTGCGAGCAATTGCTGACACTCGTTTTCCCTCTACTCGGAAGGAAATGAGGTCGTTCTTGGACCTTGTTGGTTATTACCGACGATTTATTCCACAATTTTCAAATTTGGCCGCCCCCATTACAGACTCTCTGAAAAACTTTGGGAAATCCTCCACACCTATATAGCCTACAGAACAAATGCTTGAAGCATTTAGGATCTTGAAGTCTATCATCACATCTACACCCGTACTCTCATCCCCCGACTTCTCTCGCCCTTTCTCTCTTCATACTGATGCATCAGATTATAGCATTGGGGCGGTACTGTCTCAAGTTGGTGTCGATGGCCATGACCATCCAATCCTGTATGTCAGCCGGAAACTGTTTCCACGTGAACTGAAATATGCAACAATCGAGAAGGAATGCCTCACCATAAAATGGGCTATTGACAAATTGGCATACTATCTCGAGGGCCGTCGATTTGACCTTTTTACTGATCATGCTCCACTACTGTGGATGGCTCGCAACAAAGCTAACAACCCTAGAGTCCTACGTTGGTTCCTGTCTCGCTTTCTCTATTCATCATTGCAAAGGCACTGATAATGTAGGGGCAGACTTCCTATCACGTCACCCACTCCCCGATCGTGATTGTCCTGAGGGGGAGGTGTGTAACGGCGTGGGACCATCGCATGTTCGGGGGTGTGACCAGGGTTCACTTCACCAGATGTCCACTACCTCCTCTCCTTCTTTATACTTCCCACAGAACGTCGATATTGACTTTGAAGAACAAGAGAAGGAGATGGTACAATGGCCCTTTAATTCGGACTGGAACAACGAGTGGGAGGAGACACAGCCAGACGTAGAGACGTCTTATATGGAGGACGACGAATCAGAGGTGTGTTTGTTCACCCGGAGGGAGAGAGTTGTCGAGCGGAGTGTGGCGGAGGAAGAAAGCGAAGCGGAGGAGAGTTTGGGAGAGTTCAAGGAAGAGGAGACGGGAGCAGGAGAATCGGAAGCGGAGAAGGAGAAGCCAGGAGACCACCGACATCACGAGTCACCCAGCCATACACCCGCTGGAGGTGTATGGCTCACACAGGTACGAAACAAAATCAAGGGCTGGGTCAGTCGTAAATAGAGTTTCTACTGCGTGACCTTGGTATCCACCCATCCCCGGTTTATTCCCCTACCCTGAGCACGGACCCCTCACCTCGGCACTGTATATAGTTGAATTACATGGGTTGCTGCTCCCTCGCTTCTTTTCCCCTAGAGTGATAAAGAAAGAGAACAGTAGACTTATACCGTGTTATCTCATTTTGTTTGCACCGAGCGGCAAGACGGAACCGGACGAGACTCTACATCGACGGAACCTAGAGAGAACCCGTCGAACGGAACCTACAGAAAGCTGCACAAAAAGAGAGGAGAGGAGCCGTTCACCGCGTAGGACTGCATACGTCAAGAAGAAGAGTTCTGATTTGTTGTATAGTAAAATAAAACCCAAGAAAACAAAAACCCATGGGTTACCTATCAATCCTGTGCCCGTCACACGTACTTTGATTTTTCGCTCTGTCTTGCCGATGTATGTTTTTCCACACTGACATTTTAGCATATATATAACGTTGTTGGTGTCACAAGTGGCTGTGACATTTATCGCTAAAGTGTCCTCTCATGGGATGTGTCACTTTGTTGCCCAAAATTATGTTATTGCAGTTGTTGCAATTATTGCCAGGTTTAGTCCCGAATGATGTGGTCTGGATTTTTTCTGGTTGTTTGAGGATTTCACCCACATTTTTCCTCTGGTGTATGCAAATAGTGGCCATGATTTAAACATATCTTTGAAATCCATCTCCAACTGTAACATGGGCCAATGTTTCAACACTATTTTGCGAAATGTAGTACTGACTAAGCATGGGCGAATTTTGCGAATCTCGCGTTCGTGAATTTTGCGGATTTGCGAACTCGCAATCTGCAAAATCCGCGAATTCTAGTGAATTTTTTTTTTGTGTTTGCAAGGATTTCTGCCAGTTCGCAAGGGTTTCGTACCAATTCGCAATTGCGAACTTACATTTCGGCACGCAACGGTCGCGATTATGTTGTTTCTACGTCTGGTTCATCATCACAGGTTCCCAGCACCCTCTGTTTCACCACTGCAACCCTCTGTTACATCAATGCCACCCTCTGGTTCATCATCACTGTAGAAAATGGGGGGGAAAAGCAAGCACACCAGCCCTGCTTCAACTGACATGAATTAATTTGGGGTTAGTTTATTAATGTGTCACTGTTTTAAAATTCCAGTCTGGCACCTGCTTCCTTATCTGTAATTTTGCTTTCCTTTGCAGTGCATTTTTTTTCCCCAGGACCTTTGTGGCCTACTTGTAGCTATTCTATGAGCCTGCTGTGAGGGTCAGAGCAGGGTCATACAATTGTTGCAACTAGCAACTGAATTCTGGAGGGGCCCCAGTCAGGAAGCACTACAGGGAATTGTTACTAATGATGAGTTTGAACTCTTGCCCCTGCCGAGTGCTTTCAGTTTTGAAAACTCGTTTTTCTGCAATTTCGCGGGATTCGCGGGGCGCGAACACACGCGAGATCGGATTCGGAAGCCGCAAATCCGTGCAAATATGCAATTTGTTTTTTTGCGGCGTGTTAGTTGGCAAGGTTTTGTGCGTTTTTGCGAGCCGCTCGTAGCGCAAGGCGCGAAGTTACCCTCGCGGTCGTTCAAGGGCGCGGCCATCTTGTTTGCCTGACGTATTTCCGTTTCCGGGCGCGAAGTGTAATCTCTCAAAGTCTGCGGCTTGCCAGTACAGTTTCGCGCGTGTTCGCAAGGAAAATCTCGCGCGAACTTACCCGCGCGGTCGTGAACGGGCGCGGCCATCTTGTTTCTCATTCATTGCTATGGTTCTGGGCATGGTCTTTGTATCCTCTCTAAATCTATGCCATCCTTTGCTTGTTTGTAGTTTTTTTTATCTATTTTACTTATTATCTATCCCTCTATTTTTCTAGCCCTATATTTTTGTGTTTACTGCTACTTTCGGTTAATTTTAAACTACTTTTTTAAACTCTTTTCTTTTCTTCTCTTCCCTATTCTATTTTCTTTATTCCTTTCCGCCCAGACCATGGTGAAGGGAGCAGGGAAGCATCCCGAGAAGGGGAAGGGTCCCGCACCCCGTGTCCGGCTCCCATGCGGGCGTTTGAGGGGGGAGGAGGTCGTACCCAGGGAGATCTTTACCCCGGAGGAGGTGGGCCAACTCATTTTTTATGTTCAGCGCCGCCTCCCCAGGACCATCATGGGAGGCGGCAAGATCAGTGCCGGGTACGGGGTCCGGGAGCGCCGGAAGCGGTGGGAGAAGGTGTGCCAGGCCATTTACCACCACTCTCGGGTCTGGCGCACCTACAACCAGGCCACCCACCGCTGGACGGATGTCCTGACCCGTGACGGAGATCTGCTCGACCTCCTTGGCCTTGAGATCCCCGGGCTTGGTGAGTAGTAGTAGCTATTTCTTTACTACTATGTTTTCTCCTGCTGTGTTATTATATTGCAAATTTTTGTTTTTTACCAAGAGCAATAATGCTTCTCATTACATTGTAGGTAAATTATATTTCAAAATCTTCTGTGCATTTCAGGTACACTGCTCTCCTTCTTCTCAGTAGTGTTGCTACTATGCTTATTTGTTTTCGATTTTGTGTTCATTTCATTGGCCTGTGAAATTATGTATGAGTGTAGTTTAAAGAACTGTGTAATGCTACACACTAAGGTTCAGATTTTTAATTACCGGCGCATCCCTGCAAAGTAGCAGGGATGCGCCAGTAATTGTGCGTCACGCCACCATCACCCATGGTGCGCCGTATTTACAATGCGGCGCACAGTGGGCCCAAAACGTCACCAAAGCGTTACGCATCTGTGCCGTAAAGGCGGCGCATTGCTGGAGTTGCGTTGCAACGATGGTGCAGCTCCATCAATGCTCTGGGGTGCCCTATCTCCCCAATGCTGTGTCAAGCCGTACGTCTGCTTCAAGCAGGCGCAGGGTTTGAGTCACGCATCATTGTCCTCAAAGTGACTGATTGAAATCTTGTAGATTTCCCTCAGCCACTTTTAGGATGCGTTCCTGCGCAGGAACGCCCTCCATTGCGCCGGAACGCCCCCTATTGGCGCAGGGCTTTACAACGTGATGCATCTCCCATATGCGTCACGTTGTTAATATACGCAGCACCATTGCGCCTCTTTTGTGCTGTCGCTGCGTCACAAAAGTCACGCAACAATGGAGCAAAAGAGCCGCAAGGGGCTTCTAAATCAGCCCCTACAGACTCAAGTCCAGTCCTTCCTTTGTACACATGGCGATAAGAAGAAATAGTGGTGGTGGATTAATAGTTTGAGTATTTTAATGACTGGTTAATGTAGTAGGAAACTTTAGTGTTGTCGCTGATCTTCAATCACGATGGACTTTGGCTGTCACTTCGCGTGCTGCGGACTGCTGCCTGCCAATCCTAGGCAAACCTTTTTAGTACTTTGTTTAGTGAGTTACATAAGGTAATTTCCAATTCGACGGTCTGCAAATCAAGCAATACTAAAGTAATAACGTAGTCGACCACATGAGATTGGTCAATAATATATCCCGTGGAGTAGTTGTCTATTTGCAATTTCGCAAAAATATTTTGTTAGTTCTTTTGAAATGTTTGATTTGGTTGACAAATATCATCCATGTTTTCTGTTTTTCTTTCTTTCATGTTGTACATCAGCTTCCCCAGGGGCAAGAGGAGGACACAGGAGGAGGAGGAGGGTGCTGTTGACGATGCAGGCCAGGACCGGGCAGGCGAGGGCTCCTTTGCTGGCCCCAGTAAGTTTTAATTTTAATATAGAGTACTTATTTTTTCCTAGCGTTCCTCATTCGATTTTTTCTAAATCGTCTTTGATCTTCTTGTAGACAGGATCTAAATTCTTATCCTGCCTCGAATATGACTCCGTGTAGTATTACTAGATTATTCTTATTAGTCTGTCTGTGTAGCTAACTAAGATTGCACATTTGGCATTTCCATTGGACTCCCATTCTAGTCAGCAATAGCTCTATGCACTGAGTGCAGTCCTCTGGGATTGTCCATAATGTCTTTTCAAGTATTCTAAATGTTTATTCTTTGACAATTGCCAACAATAAAAAGGTGAATGACCACCAAGAAAGAATAAGATACTACTTTACTTTTGGTTTGGATAGGAGGACAATCCATTCTACTACTATTGCAGGGACAAATCTGCACAAACAGAACTATGGACACTAAATAATGCATTACTTAGCTTATCAATTATAATAGGTGCTTTTAGACTTTCCACATACCTCAGTGATAACAGACTTTGTAGTTGAACCCCCAATCTCCTTACTGACTAGATAGTGTGGCAGAGTCATTTAGCTCCCAAAGTCACCGATGGCAGAGGCACGGACTTATGCTTGCAAAAATTCCAAAACCTTTAGCTCATCCACTCTAGTCAGGAGGACCAAAAACCACAGAGTCTATTTGAGTTTAAAAGCTTTATTAAAAGTAAACACATTTATTGAGATCAAGTTTGTCATAAAAGTAAACGTTTAACTGGAAATGGAAAAGTGCTTAGTGCTGACGATTAATTGGACACATTTCTTGTGGTCGAGCCGAGCTCTCACCTGGTTTGAACTTGATCCTGCTCGTGTTCTTAGAAGTCAAGCTTCTGTCTGTTAGGAGAAAAAGTGGTGCGTGTTAAAAATAAAAAGCAAGCATTCATCAGTTGTGCCAAAAAGTGCAGCAAGACAACAGCCTTCCATGGAAAAAGGGACATTTTTACTTTACAGTAGACAGTCACAAATTATTAAATTGTATACAGTTTTTTTCACATTTCTTTCTTCCTCCTAAACCAAATATTATATAGTAGTGAGTGGTGTATTCTAACATTATTAAATGTACTTTGTAGGTGGAACATCTGGAGGCGGGGCCAGCGTCGAGGTGGTGGTGGCATTGGACGAGGAGGACAACTCTGGGGAGGAGGCGGTGCAAGTGCCGAGCAAATCTGTGGGGGATGACACTGTGGTGGCGGGCAGAGGTAAGCTATACATTCCTTACTCATTTGAGATTGAAGACTGCAGAGTGTGCTTTCTGCACGGGTGTATTATAAATAAACCAGGTAGTAGGCTCCTCTAAATGTACTTCGACTTAGCTGTGAAGTTTTTGGCGAGAAGAATCCCAATCAGATCTGAGGTGAACTTGATGGAAGGGCTGAACGAAAAGCGAAAGAAGGGTTTAAGTAAGTGTGGAAGGACGAGAAATGTAATGATGACTGGCAAAGAAGAATGATATCTGTTTGCTTGGTCCCCGAGGTGGCTGGGAAGGAAAGAATATGGTATGGTGCATGCTGGGTCAATGATGAAGCAAGGATGGGTGTAAGGAGAACAGCCTGGGTGGGTGAAACAGAAACTGTATGTGTGCATATACTTTGAATGGATGGATGCCTGGATCATTCATGGTACTATCTGACTCTTAGATAGCATATGTGTATCTAGAGAGAGTAGACGGTCACTGGATGAACTAAGTGTTACTTTGAAGAGCATGTAACACTGCACCCGCACGTCCGTTCCAGTGTAGGAAAGGCAAGGAAAAGAAGTTGTAATTTTGTTCAAATACTACCATGAATAGTAGCAGTAGTTGTATTGCAACTGCAAGCACAGCATATATCCGGTTATTACGATGGACACTCCCTACCTCTCTTAATAACTTTAGTTTAGTAGTAGTACGTCATTCATGTGTGGGGGTATCACTGTTCACTCCATAATAAGCAAAGCACCTAAAGTCATCCCATATGTCATCAAATACATCCCATGTGAAGTGATAGATAATCAGATTATTTAGCTTCTTTATTTTCCTTTTCTAATACTCATTTGCACTGTAGGGTGAAAGCTAAATTAATTAAGCAGTAGCCCTTTTAACAGAGTATTCTCAGTGCCACCCATAATAGAAAAGTAAGAGCTTCACCACCTGCATGTACTGGACCGGTACAGTAACGCAAGTCTGTCTCACTCACCATGATGTGCGTCTGTTTTTCTCGGGTGCAAGTTCACTGCGCTGGCATTATGCCGGCTTGCATAAGTTAACGTACCAATTTTTCTAAACAAGAGAGAAGAAGAAGAATAAGACTGGTGTGCTGTCATAGTCGACTGTAATGGAAGTCCATAGTGCTTGTAGAATTTGTCCCTTAAACTCCCACTAATGTTAGAGCAAGGATGAAGAAGTCGGAGGTTACATAGATACTGTCCTCAATAGTTATGTACTGTGCTTTCAATTTGCTACTTGTACTGTGACAACTTTCTGCTCAATCATTTTGTGTTAATCTTAAGGAGCATTGGTTACAGACTATGTCTTTCTTTCTTCATGTAGTTGCTCCTTCCAAATCCAAGACACCATCAAGGAGGAAGGAGCTGGCTCGAATGGCCCGGCAACGGAGGCTGGATGCCACTGTCGCTGAATATCGGCGGCTGGTAGCCCTGGAGGAGGAGGAGACGCAGTCTGGTACAACAACAACGTCCACGGGGACAGCTGCATCCTCCTCCGTGCGGGCTGCCAGCCAGCGCAGTGCTCCAGCGGTACGGAGCCGGGCTACCAAAGCCCAACGCCGAGCAGCAAAGACAGCAGCTGCCCCCCACAGGATTTGCAAGGCACACCGGCGCCGCTTATCCCTCAGACTGTCCTACCTGGAGCAGGAGGTCCTGAACTATAAGAACATGGTGGAGGGCCTCCGCTTCGAACTTGCCACCCTCCGCAAGGAGCATGATGCCCTGGATGCTAAAGGCAACAGCACCCTGCCATAGTGTCCCTTGCCCCTTTTTTAGAGACTTTTGGGGGGTGGGAATTGGGAGTTGGGTTTTTTGGGGACTTTTGAAGGACAATCGTTGGGGTTAGGGAGGGTCTTGCTGGAGATTATTTTGTTAGGGCTATAAAAATATAATTTTTGAAACTTTATCTGACCATACCTGTTTTTTACAGCTTTTGAGTCTGGTGAGGGGGGGGTTTAACAGTAAGTTTGTTTTCCATAAATAGTCCTGTGACTTTAGTAGTACTACCGTCAATCTCTCGTCTCTCCTAATACTCCATTATACTACCTCCAACCAAACGCCTATCTTACCTGTAATTTCTGTTTGCAAGTAGGGCTAGGCCCAGGGCTGGCTCCACAGGAAACAGCGAATAAGGTTGGCAATCCTGGGCAGATAAAATTTCCTCATAGCGGTGGTACTAGTGGTGTGACACAGTGGCAGTTGCATGCCTATGAAAAAAAAGAAAATGAAATCTGGTTTGTCCTCCTGAGCAATACTACGGTACAATAGAGAATATAGCAGGTGACAGTACACTAGAACAGTGCCACATTGTAGCCTAACAAATGGTAAAGTATAACTACTAATTTGGTTGAAGTTCTTTGACATTAGCCATGGGTCTTTGTCAAGCAGAGTAAGAATATATCCTCGGATTTCTTCACCAGCCTGTTGGTATCACCTTATCCTCCCCAGCAAGTGTGTGGATTTATTGCTGTAATTTAGTCACACATCAATCAAAACCACACAGCCCGGGGAAAGAGGGTTAGGGTTTGAAAAATTGATGGGTACGGGGGTTTTTGGGAAAGGTTTTGTGAGACAAGAAAAAAGAGCACAGCATGGACAAACAATTGTGAACATAAACAAATCTTTGGGTACAAACCTATCCATCAATCTTTGAAAGTGCATGCACTACTGCATGCATGTCAGTGAAAAGTCAGTAGTACTTTCGACAACTGTGGAAGAAAGAATGCGACAGTACAGGGCGTGTGCGGAAATATTGATAACTATATTCAAGATAAGGTCTCTGTTGCCAGATACCTGAGAGCCTTGCTGGTCACTATAAATACATTCACAACACTCAATGGGGTTGGTCTGGAAGGTGTAGTAGATAGAAAAGGAGAAATTGCTCTTTTTCTAGGTGTCCCCTCACTCACCAGGGTTGCCCCTTGGTGACATGCTTCATCATTGGGGCCATCCCAGTCCTCTACGGGCTGGGGCGTGCTGCGACTTGCGAATTACGTAGGAGCACTTACAAATGACTATGTGTGGTGCAGATGTGATAGTGGAGTGACTAAGTGATGTGTTAAAGGATCAATTTAGAAGCAGAGAGAGATCCAAAAAATGCAGTCACAGTCCTAGAAAAACCCAATGGATACTGTATCTGTATGTTGTTGTAGTTGTCCTGTTGAATTTGGTAAGTAAGTTGCATGCAGAAAAAAAATCCTCTTATTAGCGGCACTCCTCCATTGCAGCTGACGCTTCGTCCATCAATGTTGGTGACCAGAAGACACCCTGTCCACTACCTGCCTGGCGGATGCTGAATTGCGGCTCGCTAATGTGAAGCCTAACTCCATCCTTTTTTTCCCCATTGCACAGACTGAAACCCGGCCTGTAATTATTCAACGAAAAACAGGAAGTGATATAATATTACAACACCACTGATAAATAAATATAAGGTATGTAGGCTGTGGAGTGCAAAAACTCACACTTTGATTTTTCTAGTAGACAGTACAATATTTTTGGCAGTGCGTACTCTGTCTGAGTCACCTTTTGAAGGATAAATAAGTATGGGCAAATTAATGTAGCGGATCTTTCCCCTCAAGCTAGGTGTACTGTAAACTGTGTTTTAGAACAAAATTAGATCTTCCCAGCAGTGCTCCCACCAAGACCCTTACTAAAGCCAGTCGCAAAAATGTAGAAGACCCCCCAATCAAATCGGAAAAAACGAGGTCTAGCAGAAAACTGGTGACAAAACGTACTTTGAAAGTAAAAGTAGGCCCAAATACCCCCTTACCCACCGTGGATTGCATTCAAACCACTTGCAAGCAACCAAGTAAAATTATCCATAGCCAGCATCGCTCCAAGACTCGAAATCCCCCCACCCAAACACATGCAATAGAAATACTGCTAACCCTAACGAACCCTAAGTTAAGAGAAGTGGCAAAGGCTTTCTTTAACTATGCCAAATCCCCCCTTTCCCACCCAGGATTTTCTTCAAATGACTTGCAACCAAAATTACACATTCTCACGAGTGCTCTAAGACCCCAGAACTCAGTTGCAAAAATGTAGAACACCCCGAAACACATGCAATCCTGCTGCTAGGGCTAACGAACCCTAAGTTACAAAAAGTGCCAAAAGGCTTTTCGGCGTGGATTTTGTCCCAACCACTTCCACCCGGTATTGGACCTTCCCAGGAATGGCCCAAGACCCGCCAACCCACCCGCCAAAAAGCATAACACCGCCAAACAGGCCAAAAGCAACATCTCCTACTTACAATATTTCTCGGCCTTCGGTCCAAACGCGCTGCGTAGCTAGGCCATAAGTCGGGGTTGCCACCACGGATTTCCTGAAAAGCAAATGCAATCAAGATTAGAGTGTCCCAGCAGTGCTGACAGACCCCGAAACTCACCCACAAACAGACGGAACCCCCCCTAAGAGCACCTCAAAGGCAAGCAAGTCAGCAAAAACACTTAAACATTTGCGCCTCGGATTTGGTCCAAACCACTTTTATCCGGTATTAGAGCTTCCCAACAATGGCCCCAGAGCCGTCAACCCAAGAGAAAACGAGAAGAAGACCCCCAAACAGCCAAAGAGCAAAAGTACAAAAATGGGGACTTGGTCATTTTTTCCCAAATTTCCCAAATCACTCCGCGCGCGCTCTGCAGCTAGGCCCTAACTCCCCTCTGCCACCATGGATTTGCTTCAAACCTCTTGCAATGTAAAGTATCCATAGCCAGCAGTGCTACCAGACCCCAAAACCCACCCACAAACACCAGGAAGCCCCCCAAACCGGCCCCCGAAAACGCTACATTGAACAAAATGTCAGAAATAGCAACAAAAAAAATCGGCCTGGATTTTGTCCCAACCACTTCCACCCGGTATTAGACCTTCCCAGGAATGGCCCAAGACCCGCTAAAAAGCATAACACCGCCAAACAGGCCAAAAGCAACATCTCCTACTTACAATATTTCTCGGCCTTCGGACCAAACGCGCTGCGTAGCTAGGCCATAAGTCGGGGTTGCCACCACGGATTTCCTGAAAAGCAAATGCAATCAAAATTAGAGTGTCCCAGCAGTGCTGACAGACCCCGAAACTCACCCACAAACAGACGGAACCCCCCCTAAGAGCACCTCAAAGGGAAGCAAGTCAGCAACAACACTAAAAAATTTGCGCCTCGGATTTGGTCCAAACCACTTTTAGAGCTTCCCAGCAATGGCCCCAGAGCCGTCAACTCACCTGCAAAGAGGTAGAACAACACCCCCACAAGTGCTGAGTCTTTCTTCCTTGGGTGTAAACCAGCCCTCTGCTTTGATGGAAATAGGAGTCTGGAGGAGGAGGATAGAGGAGCATGTTCTTCTGAACTTGTGAACCTGAGGAATGCAGACTGCGGCACCTTCAAATCAATTAGCAAACAAGTAAAGACAGTTCTGCTGATGGGCTTGTTTTTGTGATTATCTGATTAAAGTTTGAATAATATTAACTTTGCACAACAAAGAAAGACAGACACACAGGAATAAAAGTGAATAAGGACGAAAAAGAAAGTTATTGATTCGTTGTCTCATTTTCAGGGCTCGGTATCACGGTCCAGGAATAAGAATAAGGCTTCGTCATCATACTCTGCGAATTCAGGCAGGGTGAGCTCAGTGTCACCTGACAGAGTAGAAATTCCCTCATCTATGTTGCTGGACACTTCGTCTTCATCCGGCGCGCTTTCTCGTACTCTGAAATCTGGTGGTATGAGGTGCTGATTCATCTTGATCATTGTTAACCTCTCCACATTTTTGGGCGAGAGGCGGCTCCGTTTGGAAGTTACAATGCCACCAGCAGCACTGAAAACACGTTCAGAAGACACGCTTGCGAGTGGGCAAGACAAGTAGTTTAAAGCCAGGTTGGTGAGCTGTGGCCACAATTCTTTTTTCCCATGCCAATACGCCAATGGGTCAGCATTAACATAGACCTCTGTTGAGTCATTCAGATAGTCCTTGACCATCGAATCAAGGTTCTCCTCCAACGTTCCTCCTCTTTGCTTAGCTGTTGCTGTGACCTTTTGAGAACCAAACCCAAGCCGAGCTAGCCAATCCTCTTCAGCCTCCAATGTTACTGTTGCGTCTGGTGGTGCAGATGATCCGGTTGCCGGTCTCTTTAACGGCTGAGAGGACACTTGTGCCGCAGCCACAGGTGCAGAAGTGGATTGTTGTGACTGGGGATGGCCTGCTGATGTACTGCCTTCTCCTTCAATTTGCTGCCGTTCTCTTTCAAACCTCTTGGCTGAGGAGGCTATCCACCGTTTGTAACTTGTAACATCTTCATCAGCAAAAGGAAAGAATGCTTGGCCTGCCAGCGCCTTTTTGTAGCGTGGATCCAGAATAGTAGCACAAATGTAATGCTGTTCTGAGTGGATCATTTTAAGACGTTCATCACCTTGTAGGAGCTCTAATAATTTCTCAGCCAGAACAAAAGAGTCTTGGTTTTTTACATCTTTTTCAAACACAGAACACACCTCCTTCAGTTGGTGCTCCAGCATGTACAACAATGGGATAGCTTTTCCCAAATTACAGTCCTCCTTGCTGACTGCACGCGTGAAGAACTCAAAAGGACGAAGCATGCATTTCAGGCTTTTAACTATGTTCCATTGCGCCGCACCCATCCTCAGGTCCTCCTTCTGAGCTGTACCCTCTGTTAAGAAATAGTGATTGAGTACCGTATACTGCTCATACAGACGCTCAAGCATGTAGAAGGTTGAGTTCCAATGTGTTACCACCTCCTGGATGAGTGCTTTCACTGGCATTTGACGTTGATATAGCAGGCTCCTCAGCTGCTTCCGGGCCTTAAAAGAATGGCTGAAATGGTTGCACATTTTTCGGCAGGTGTCCAATACTCTGTACGCTGCACTGCCTTTATTACCCAAGAATTTTTGGACAACCAGGTTTATACAGTGCGCCAAACACGGTACTCTGAAATAGTCACCCTGCCTCATGGCCTTAACTATATTGGCGCCATTGTCCGTGGAAACATAACCAACCTGCCGTTTTAGTGGGGACAGCCAGTTAAGGACCTTTGTGTTAAAGACATCCAAAATGTTTTCTGCTGTGTGACGTTTCTCCAAACCAAACATGGCTAGTGTTGCATGTTTCCGAGCAGCTTTAAAATCAATGTCCGTGTCAACACCTGTGTTTAGCTTTGCTTTAGCCCCTGAAAAAGAGACCCAGTGTGCAGTGATGCACTTGTAATCAGCCCCTGCGCCACTGGTCCACATGTCTGTTGTCAGATGTATAGTGTGAACAGCACTCTTCTGCAAAGCTGCCCCAATCACCTTCAGAACATCTTCATGTAGTGCTGGAACCGCAACTCGGGCAAAATAGAACCGGCTAGGAACCTTCCATTTAGGGCAGAGCGCTGCCACTAATTCTAGAAAGCCAACCCCTTCTACAAAAGAAAAAGGGAGAAGGTCCAGAGCTAGCATTTTAGCCAGCTTAGTGTTATACAGACGCGTCAGTGGGTGGTTGCGTTCATATTGCGCTTCTGTAAACAACATCTTTTTAATGTTGCCCTGGACCAAGGATTTACGGGATGATGATGATATCTTCGACCCAGTTACGCTCGCTGATGAACTTTTCCGCCTTGATGTCTCACTCTCTCCCACACTCTTAGTGTGGCTCACATGGGGTGTGCTGCTGACAGGGGTACTGGGTGTAAGTGAAGAGTTTGAATCGTCTTCTTCCTCCTCGTCATCATCAGATGAAAAATCAACTTTTTCATTACGTGCAATTCGGGCTTCCTTGACCGCCTCTAGGTGCGCAAACCATTGGACAGGGTGCGCTCTCCTAAGATTACCTCTCCGCCTCCGGTACCATAGTTGGTACCAAACTTACCACGACTAACTCGAAACTTACACATGCTACAAATGGCTACGTTTTCCATTCTTGGGCAAACACTAAAGAAGTCCCAAACTGGAGACTTGAAATGTCTTTGGGGGCCGGAGGAGGCGGCGATACTGGTGGTGGTGGTCCTGCTGCTAATGCCAGATGAAGTGGAGGATGTGGATTGCCGAACTTCAGTACGTTTTGCACTTTCACCACCACTAATTGAGGTCAAGGTGGATGGAAGTCCCTTCTTGCGAGGAAGAAATATGGAAGCGGTAGGTGTTGGTGTACTAGTTAACTCCAAATCCAATGATTGTTGTGTTTCCATTGACTCCTCGTCGACATCATCATCACACTCAGCAGCTTCTCGGGATAGGGTCAAAATGTCTCTTTGCTGCATGCCCGCTGGGGCTGCAGTGACCATTATGATGACTGGATCGTCGTCGTGAAGGGCTTCATCAGCAGCAGTATGCGTCACTTCTTGTTGAGCCTCATCACACTCCATAGGTATGAGTTTTTCCACGACCTTCCTTTTACGCTTAGGTATCTTTGTCAGATCATGGAGTGCCTCACTCTCAGGCTGCCGTGGTGGTACCCATTCGTCATCCAGATCATCAGTAGGAGGTGAGCTTGAAGAAGATGTAGACACCCCCCTTGATCTTTTCCTTGCTAGGGATGTGGAAGACAATGAATGATCATCAGGAGGAGTGGCTTCCTCAAATGATACCTCAGTCTGATTGTCAATTTCCTGATGTGCCCCTACTTCGGGAGGAACAACTATTGTGGGCACTTGTGACCCTCCATGCACCTCTGCTTGCGCATCTCCTTGCGCTGCCTCTCCTTCCACATGTACTTGGGCTTGTACTACTTGCACATGTTGTTGTTGCGGCTGTGGTTGTTCAACACTTGTCAGATGAGTTACAACAACCTGTGTTGATTCAGGGACATTGCTGCTACTTTCTTGCGATGAGCCAACATCACTGGTCGATGGTGATTGGAGAAGTACACTGACTGCCTCTGAAGCACTCAAGGGCTTTGACTTAATTTGGGGTGGTGGTGGAGGCACTGAACCCAATGGAGCGGGGGTGCTGCTCCCAGCTTGGTCCCCAGCAGATCCTGCTGCTGCAGGCGTACTTTTTTTTTTGCTCCCAAAAAACGTGGCGGTTGGCACACCAGCCTCCTTGGTAACTTGCTTCTTCTGCTCCTTACTAGCAACTTTCTTTCTAGAGGAGCTACGGAGACCTTTTTTGGGGGCCATCTTCTTCATAGCAGGTCAGACAGCAGGCCGCAGTTGCACGAATTGTAGAGTTGTCTGAGGCCAGACGTGACGTCGCGTGACGTTATGCTGCACACACACACCGCTGCAGGACTTCTTCCTGGCACTGGTGTTTCTCTTGAGTCTTGTGCACCTAAAAACAATGGAAGACAGAGGAACATCAGTTCAGTTATACACCCCAAAAAAATAAAAAAATAAAAAGAAAAATCAGCACAATCCCATTCCATCCATGCCCTCCATGATGTTTAAGTTCAAGACACCCCACAGAAAGACTAGGCCCATGCTAGACTCAAATACCCCTGGTGAAAAGGCCACAAGTACAGCCCCCAAAAACGAAAATCACTGAAACATCAGCACAATCCCATTCCATCCATGCCCTCCATGATGTTTAAATTCAAGACAACCCACAGAAAGACTAGGCCCATGCAAGACTCACTACCCCTGGGCATAAAGGTTGAAAAGTAGGCAAAATGGTTGCAGGCCTAACAATAATGCCTACATTCAAAATGGCCACTTGCCTCCCTGCACATGGCCAGGCCCTGTAGCAGCACTCAAAATGGCCCCCAGCCACATGGCCTGTCCCTCCCCATGAACACCCCCAAAAATCGAAAATCACTGAGAAATCGGCACAATCTCATTCCATCCATGCCCTCCATGATGTTTAAGTTCAAGACACCCCACAGAAAGACTAGGCCCATGCAAGACTCAATACCCCTGGTGAAAAGGCCACAAGTACAGCCCCAAAAAACGAAAATCACTGAAAAATCAGCACAATCCCATTCCATCCATGCCCTCCATGATGTTTAAGTTCAAGACACCCCACAGAAAGACTAGGCCCATGCTAGACTCAAATACCCCTGGTGAAAAGGCCACAAGTACAGCCCCCAAAAACGAAAATCACTGAAAAATCAGCACTATCCCATTCCATCCATGCCCTCCATGATGTTTAAATTCAAGACACCCCACAGAAAGACTAGGCCCATGCAAGACTCACTACCCCTGGGCATAAAGGTTGAAAAGTAGGCAAAATGGTTGCAGGCCTAACAACAATGCCTGCATTCAAAATGGCCACTTGCCTTCCAGTACATGGCCAGGGCCTGTAGCAGCACTCAAAATTGCCCCCAGCCACATGGCCTGTCCCTCCCCATGAACACCCCCAAAAATCGAAAAACACTGAAAAATCAGCACAATCCCATTCCATCCATGCCATCCATGATGTTTAAGTTCAAGACACCCCACAAAAAGACTAGGCCCATGCTAGACTCAATACCCCTGGTGAAAAGGCCACAAGTACAGCCCCCAAAAAGAAAATCACTGAAAAATCAGCACAATCCCATTCCATCCATGCCCTCCATGATGTTTAAATTCAAGACAACCCACAGAAAGACTAGGCCCATGCAAGACTCACTACCCCTGGGCATAAAGGTTGAAAAGTAGGCAAAATGGTTGCAGGCCTAACAACAATGCCTACATTCAAAATGGCCACTTGCCTCCCTGCACATGGCCAGGGCCTGTAGCAGCACTCAAAATGGCCCCCAGCCACATGGCCTGTCCCTCCCCATGAACACCCCCAAAAATCGAAAATCACTGAAAAATCAGCATAATCCCATTCCATCCATGCCCTCCATGATGTTTAAGTTCAAGACACCCCACAAAAAGACTAGGCCCATGCTAGACTCAATACCCCTGGTGAAAAGGCCACAAGTACAGCCCCAAAAAACGAAAATAACTGAAAAATCAGCACAATCCCATTCCATCCATGCCCTCCATGATGTTTAAGTTCAAGACACCCCACAGAAAGACTAGGCCCATGCTAGACTCAAATACCCCTGGTGAAAAGGCCACAAGTACAGCCCCAAAAAACGAAAATCACTGAAAAATCAGCACAATCCCAATCCATCCATGCCCTCCATGATGTTTAAGTTCAAGACACCCCACAGAAAGACTCAGTCCACCCACCACTGAGTACCCCTGGGCAAAAGGCCCCAAAACAGCCCAAAAATCGAAAATTCCAAAATTGTAGTTGCAGCAACTGTAATGCCCCAAACAAACTTACTTGTAAAATTTCTAATCCAAAAGTGATCCAAAGAAAGTCAAAAAGGCCTCAAATCCAAATATCCAGCAGCATCCACAAAAAGTAATCCTTCCAGCTCCAGATCCAAATGAAAAGTGACCAGGAGATGGACAAAGCACTTTGAGGAGCCTGCTGGACAGGAACAGGAAGTTGAAGACTGTGGGGCACTTCCTTCCTCCCACCCCCCTCCCCCCCTCCCCAAAATGGACTCCTCAAGAAGGTTTATGCTGCTTGCTGGTGGATTTCTTGTGCAGAATTGCAAATTTTATATTTTCGCGTGTGCGAGATTGTTGCTGCTCACCGCATCTCAAAGCTCGCAATTGCGAAGTACCGCGAGACGTGATCTCGGCGTACTCGCGTTGACAAACGCTCGCTGCAAAAGTTGGCAAGCCGCGATTACGTAATCGCGCTTGCCAAATTCCCGCGGGATCCCGCAGCAAGATCCAAAATGGCGCAGCACTCGCAAAATATCGAGAAAAACAACTCGGCAAACGATGATAAACGCCGCGCGCCGCAAAATTGTATCACCAAGAAAAAAAAAATCCGCTGCGTGCGAATTTGCGGATTTTGCGGGAAATTCGCAAATCTCGCGGATTGCGAATTTACCGAAAATCCGCAAAATCCGCGAGCGTAACGGATTTTCCGCCCATACTTAGTACTGACATCGGAAAATTTAAAAACTATGACCATTCTGTCACTCTGGGATTTTGTACTCAATTTTTTCAATAAATCCTGACGATTCATTTCTTTGACTTGGTTCTTGGCTGTCTCTAGAATTTGATTGGGGTATCCTCTGTCACGGAATCTATTCATCATTTCCTCTGTCCGAATTTCTGCCAGGTTAGAGTCTGATGTGATCCGTTTGACTCTTATCATTTGAGACTTAGGTAGGTGTTTCTTGAGTGATCCCTGATGGAAGCTTGTGTAATGTAGAACATTATTGCGGTCAGTAGGTTTTCGATGTATGTCTGTGATGATGCAATTGTTCTTTAATGTGATCTTGACATCCAAGAAAGTTATGGATTCTGCATCTATTGTCCATGTGAGCTTGATCCGTTGGTCGATGGTGTTTGAAGTGATCAAAGCTTGTTCCAGATTTTCTCTGGTATCTTTCCAAAGGAAAAACAAATCGTCAATAAAACGAACGTACATTTTAATGTTATTGCTTCACTCTGGATTTGACCATATGTTGTTATTCTCGTATTCACCCATATAAATGTTCGCGTAGACTGGTGCTGTGCAATTTCCCATGCTCTGCCTACCAACTGTAAGTACCAATCCTCTTGGTGTTTAAAGTAACTCTGGTACAGGGTAAACATTACTAATTCCATTAGGAATAACTTCATGGGTTCCTCTAGATCAAGTTTGAGAATGGCCTGTTCCATGGCGTCAATTCTTCCTGAGTGTGGAATCGAAGTATATAACGAGCTGACATCAGTGGTACATATCCATAGGTGTTCATTGGGGTATATTTGTAGATTTTGTAATTTGCATAGAAAGTCTGTGGTGTCTCTGATGTAACGTGCAAGAGATTGAACTCTGGGTTGAAGATGGGGATCTAAATATTGGCCCACTGGTTCATGAATGCTTCCACGAGTTGATACTATGGGACGTATCGGTGGATCGTTAGTGTTCTTGTGAATTTTTGGTAACGCGTATATAGATGGACTCTTAGGATTGGATTTGAGAAGAAAGTTCCTAGTTTTTTGGTTGATGGTTCCCTCATTTAAGGCTTTGTCGACGATGTTTTTTAATTCTGTGGCAAATTTTACGGTAGGATTACCTGGAAGTTTCATATAAGTAGTTTAATCCAATATATGTTCATTCAATTTCTGATGGTACATGCTTGAATTCATGACGACCAGAGCGCCGCCTTTGTCTGCTTTCATACAAGTTATTTCCTGGTTGTTGGCGATAGCTCTTAGTGTATCTCGGTCCTTTTGAGTGATCTTTTTGTGTGAGTTTTTATTGTAATTGATAGATGCCAGGTCTTGTTTGATGAGTTGTTCAAACAAATCGATGGTTTTATGGCTCACTGGAGCCTGAAAAGTACTTGGAATTTTCAGCTCCATTAAGGGGTCTGGTTCTTTGTCCCCTTGGGGGGTTGTTATGTTCTCAAAAAAAATTCTCAGCCTTAGTTTCCAGGTGAGTTTAAAGGTACTGATTTCTAATTCTAACAAGTTGGATTTGGTCGCTGGCACAAAAGAAGTTCCTTTTTGTAGTAAGTTTATTTCATGACTGGTGAAAGTATGACCAGAAATGTTGATTACTAATTGTTTCATTGTTTTTTGTTGGTCTTTTTGGGTTGAGTCACACTTCTTGTTTGCGGCGGTTCTTTTTGTTTTGCCCCTCCTGAGTCGTCTAATGTTCCGGCCTGTTCTAAAAAAGGAATGTTTTTGGGCCTGTTGATGTGCTGGATGTTTGTTCTTGTGTCATCTCGGTTGATCGTGGTCCCTCAGCAGCACACAAGACATACGCACGACTCAACCACTTTTTAGCTACTTCGTCCCTCCTACCTCATCTTTCTGATGCGGACATTACACCACGCTCTCTTTCCGACCATGCACTCATAACGGTGAAGGTTTCGCTCCTGGGCCATAGGCCGCCGTCGGCCGACTGGCGGCTTAGGGACTCCATGCTACATTCGGATAGTGTAGTGTCGAAGATTAGAGACACTATTACCAACTATTTTGCAGAAAATTGTGTGGAGGATACGGCATTGGCGTCAATTTGGGAGGCCATGAAGTTGGTGGTCAGAGGGGACTTCATAGCGCTTGCGGCCACACATGCTACGTTGCATAGGGAGAAGCGAGAGGAGTTGGAAGGGGAGGTCCGTGGTTTGGAGGCGATCCACAAGAGGACAGGAGCCCCGAGGGTGTGGAGAGAATTAGAGATGAAACGGTGCATGCTCAAACACCTGGACCTGGATAGAGCGGCATATGCGTTGTTGCGTCTGCGGCATACATTTTATCTCTGTGGTGATAAAGGGGGCAAGATGCTAGCCCACAGGTTGCGGGCACGGGTACAGTCTTCCACCATTACTGCAATACGGGTTGACCAGGCGAATCTCCACACCACTGACACTGCCATTTTAGATACCTTTCGTCGCTTTTATCAATCGTTATACACAAAAGAGGGCAGGTCGCATGACACCATAACACAATACATCACAAAGTCACATATCACGCCACTTCCCTCCGACTCCGTAGCAGCATTAGATGCAGAGATCCGCATAGAGGAGGTTATTTGGGCCATTTCCAGGCTCAAAGTGGCCAAGTCACCTGGCCCAGACGGGTTCTCAGCTCTGTTTTACAAGTCTTTTTGTAGGGAACTGGCTCCCTTTCTGACCCGTCTCTTTAATTCTTTTCTTGACACCGGGGTGGTTGCTCCGTCTATGACTGAGGCGGCCATCACGGTTATTCTCAAGCCTACAAAGGACCTGTCGAAATGTGGCTCTTACAGTCCGATTTCGCTCCTCAACATTGATGCTAAACTGTTTTCCGGAATCTTAGCGGCGCGGCTTAGTCCGTTAATGGACGGGGTGATAGACCCGGACCAAGCTGGATTTATTCCAACTAGGCAGGGAGCAGATAATACCAAGAGATTGCTTCATTTGATGGACCCAGTGCACCGATCTAAAGCTCAGACTTTTCTTCTGTCTATAGACGCAAAGAAAGCCTTTGATCGGGTGGACTGGGACTTCATGTTTGAGGTGCTGAAGGCATTTGGCATAGGCGATAAGTTTCTACGCTGGGTGCGGTGCTTGTACGCGGCGCCCAGAGCGGTGGTAAGGGTGAATGGTAGTAGATCTGTCCATTTCCACATTGCCTGAGGAACACGGCAGGGGTGTCCCCTTTCCCCACTGCTTTTCGCTCTTTACATGGAGTCCTTTGCCCAGCGCATTTGTGCCCACGCTGATATCTCGTGTATTTGCTTCGGGGCTGATACTCATAAAATTAGTATGTATGCGGACAATGTCATTTTAGCACAAACTGACCCCCACTCTTCGCTGCGGTGCTTATCCTCTCAGCTCCTTGCCTTTCGCGACGCGGCGGGGTTTAAGGTTAATTTTGCCAAGTCACAGATTCTTAACATCTCGGTCCCAGTCGCGGATGTAATGGACTTGCAGAAAGACTTTGCCTTCCAATGGGTGCACTCGGATATTACTTATTTGGGAGTGCGCTTAGCCCCGACTCTCGCTAAAACCCTTTCCCTCTATTACTCGACACTGGCTGAGCAAGTTGCTAAGTCCCTCGCCGACTGGTCGCGTCTTAAATTGGCGTGGTTTGGTTGGTTAGCCGCGATTAAAATGACGGTGCTACCCCGTATACTGTATCTCTTTCAGATGCTGCCCTTAGAACCGCCGCCGGGCATGCTGAGACGTTTGCAGGGCTACCTCAATAAATTCTTGTGCGACAATAAGAGACCCCGCTTCGCGTTCGCGGTGACCGCCTCTCCGAAAGCCATGGACGGATTGGGCTTCCCCCTGGTGTCTGCGTACTTTCAGGCGTCCTGTCTCAGATATTTAGTGGAATGGAATAGGCCTATGTCCAGTAAACACTGGCTGTTTATGGATCAGACGGTGGCAAGGTGTAACATTTGGAGGGAGCTATGGCTGCAGAGGAAGCGCAGAGCGTGGGAGCTGTACTCGGTTGGCGTTGCGCAAGGGTTGGACCTCCTTTCCCTCCCCGATGACGCCAATAGTAGATAACCTTGACTTACTCCCCGGTTGTTCGTCCTCTGTTTTTCACTGCTGGCGAGAGAAGGGTTGTAAGCGGGTGGGCATGCTCTTTGATCTTGAGGGGCTGATTCCGTTCCCGAAGCTATGCTCGGACTACTTCCCACTGGAACCTGATGATGCGTTTCCCTATGCGCAAGTGGAGCACTGGGTAACACAGCCGGCTAATGTGGCGCCTATGTCGAGGCCGATGACATCCTTTGAGCATTGGTTGGTCTGTAAAAAGGACGATCGCAGCCTTATTTCTGAGTTGTATGCCATGATCATACGTAGTTCCCGAAAGCAACGTACAAAAGCCCAAGTCCGATGGGAGATAGAATTAGGTCGCCCCTTGATGACCAAGGAATGGGATCAGGTGTTCTATCGGGCCCACCATACGACCTCTAACACGGCGGGAACCGAATCAGCCTATAAAACTGCAACCTACTGGTACTACACCCCAGCAGGCGTCAAAGCATGGGACAAATCGAAGTCGGACCTCTGCTGGAGGGGCTGTGGGATGTCCGGGACTCTAGTCCATCTGCTATGGCAGTGCCCGAAGTTGGAACGCTATTGGGGAACAGTCCTTGACGAGATTGATGCTGCTTTTCAGATCACACTGCCCGCCTGCCCGAACATACACTACTGGGGCTCCCACACCCGAAATTTTTCCCCTTGCGCTCCCTTAGGGGCAAACAAATAGCGTTGGCTCTATTAGCAGCGAGGCAAGTCCTCTTAGCACAATGGGGTTCCCCGGCACTGCCTGATGTGAGGGACTGGTTTCAGCGTTTATGGCGCATCCTTGCTATGGAGCGCCTTTCCTTGAGTATTGATGGGAAGGGCTTTGCATATGCTACCCTATTGGAGCCGTTCTTGCAATTATTGTCTAAAGAATTGCGGGAAGTGACATGCCCGAAATATCTGCAGATACTTCAACTTATTCCTTTGGAACCTGCCAGGGCATCCCCGCGTGCCTGACGGTCTCTTAGCTGTACCAAGTAGAGAGAGGGTGAGCCATGGGGTGCGAATGTCGCCTGGATGTGCTGATGCGAAGGTGGGTGGGAGTGGGAGGAGGGGGTGGAGACTATAGGAGGGGGGGGGAGAGTTGGGGGGGGCGGGTTCTACCTTTTGCCCTTTTGTTTTTTTCTTCTAAAAGCGGTTTCTATGCTTCTGGTAAGGTGGTGGTGCTTCCATGCATCTGCAGGGTCGGCCTCCGGGAGGTAGACACAAATGCTGTGTTCTATCAAGCTATGCATCCACCCTGCCGGCGTGTTGATGTAGACAGCTGGGCTGTGTTATACAACACTTTACCGCATAATAAAAATGTTTGATTCTAAAATCAATAGGAGTGTGTTCTCAGTCTGGGTCTGTTTAAGACATAAGGGCATACTTCTGGTGGGATATTCAAAACTTGAACTTCCCTGCTAAAACTACTCTTGCGCGTCTTCCTCGATTCCAAACCCATCCTAGAAGCAAGCCCTCTGGTCACGTAATTGTCCAGGAAGCATTGCTGGCACAGTTTTCATGGGAAGAGAGAATGGGAGCTATAGGCCCATGTACCTGAAAAGATGATGTTTATATAATTTGAGTCTGAGCTGGCATAACCCCGCTGCCTCAAATCGCAACCAATAAGGACCATGGTCTGAATGGGGTTAGGACCCTGGGCCATACTAGCCATATTGCTTAAATCCTTAGGAGGGTAAGAGGACACCAAAGGCCCCTTAGCGGCAGAGTGAGTTTAGCAAGGCTCAATATTTGGGTCGCACTTTGCTCTATGGCATCAAGGCGATCATGTACTGGCTTTAGATCTAATTTAAACAAACATTCTATCCCAGTGCATAATTCAACCATGTTAGAGGACGTCCACAATGGGATGACATTACGCTCCTTCAGTTTAGTCACCTTGCAGTCTAATGTCCCCTTCTTACAGTGTCCTACCCTTTTTTCACTAAAGGCAAACACACACTGACCATACTTGATCGGGGGACATTTGGCCTCCTGAGAATGTCTAAAGTATTGGAACTATTAGAAACAAGCAAGTTGCCCCCTACCTCCTCCAGGGAGATGGATCTTTTGGTGAGGTACATCTCCTTTGAAAGGACACTAGCTGCACGCACCAGGAAGAAATCAAATCTAGTTGTCCTATCACACCCCGTATGGCACCACATGCAATTTTCCTTTTCCCCTTAGTTCCAGTACAGGGGAAAAGGAAAACCTATATGGTCAAGAAAGGAGTCGCAAGCTACGGAGCAGATGCAAGCCATGGGGAACACAGAGAGGGCCTGACCCGGCCTCTTCCGGGCGCTGACAGGTGCAGATGGCCGCACTCTTGGCCCAGTCTTAATCCAGGCACGCGCTTGGGAATGTGCCGCACCACGGGAATGTAGTTGCCCCTCCTTGACTTTGGGACCACAAAAACAAGCAATGTATCGAGCCCTTTAATAAATGCAAAATGTATTGTTTTTCCTCATTGATTTTATTGAGAACTGTAGATTTCTTTTCTTTACCTGGAATATAATGACCCTCATCAGTAAGTACTTTAGATAATTAAACATTAGAGGACAGATTCATCAACTTATTTCATCACCTACTAGTGCAGATGGAGAAAAATACATTTTGCTCATGCGCCAACCAATAAAAATGAATCTGCTCATGCATAAAATGTGTTACCTGTGCACAGTTTGCAATTGACCTGGAAACTCCTCTGCATAAAAGGGACAATGATTAAGGCTGTTGAAGGTGCACTTCTATTCACTTTGCCTAGTCATGATTTGACACAGATCAAATGTAGCTTTATGCACATTGTTGTTATGAAATTGTTCTTTGGTGCCCGTGCATGCCTTGTTTATCTTATTACTGTAATCCTGAACCTTACAGGATTGTAAACAAGGTATATAAAACTATTTTTCAATTACAAATCTTCGGTTTGAAAAGCTTTGCCAGTGTGGCTCCTTTAAGGAACATCAGCTGCTTTATAAAAACAAAAATGCCATTTAGGATTGCAAACACAGGGATTGCGTTGCAGGCCACCGTCCTTGTATTTGTAGCCTTTCACAGCTGGACATAATTAGCTACACTGCTAATTAACTTGTATTAAGCTTGTCACTCTGTGATGCCCTGCAAATGGATAGTTTGCAATGCCACCTAATGGGACAACGGTATAACAAAGGTATCATCCAGAAACAGGTCTCAAAAAGTTGGCGCGCCCAATTTGTCGCAACTGCGACCTGTCTTTTAGTACATCTGGCATTACTTTCTATTATTGTATGTCAGTGCTACTCCCATTGATGAGATGGACAGGGCCTATACCTAGGTGTGTCATGTGAACCAGAATTTCTGAATCCATGGGAATTTCCCACTTCTAAGGGTTCACCTTGTAATCACTGTTAACTTCATCCCTCCATCCCACCAGATTTATCTGTACCCCTGGTGTTGGTAATTTGGTGTGGGCAGACTTAAAGGCAATACATAAATAAAATTTAATAAAAGAGCACACCTAATGTGGTGGAAAATGTTTAGGAAAAATTAACAATTAAGAACAACAGACCAAAGAACTCTTGCAATTTTACAATAGTGCAGATATTTCCTTCCAGCTGTGTTGTAGTTATTCCATTCCACTATTTAAACACCCAGCACATTACCTTAAGCATGACCCTAGAGTTAATTAAAAACAAAAATGTGGTTTACTAAAAGTGATGGTATTAAGGGAAAGGAATACAGGAGAACATTTTCTGCAACAGTATGTTCTCTTGGAGCAGAGAGTAAAAGATGACTGATAATAATAATTTAGGGGATTTGCATAATCTCTTGAGGAATGAATTAGGGCTCCCTCAACAACTGGACTAAAAATGATATATATTTTTAATTTGATTAAAAAAAGAAAATATTGCAATAGGTTCTATATGTAGGTCATAGAAGAAGAAAGGAGTTGGTGAGGAACGGTCTTTACCCTGGGTCAACACAGTTCATAGAAGCTCTTTAAACTGACACATTAATATTATTGGTCTATTAATACAAAAAATATCATGGTACATTGTGGGATCACTGTGCCAGCAAAAATGAGTACCACCCAGCGTTCCACTTGGTCTCCCAATAAAAAGGATACGTTTCCCAAGTGTTTCGGTGCTCGGGGGATGATTTAGCCCCACAAGCACCGAAACATTGAAACTGAAACTGACGACAGCACCCCATGCTAACAATAAACATTACATTGAAAATAAGAAAAAGGCCTCAGGAGGTTGGGGAAGCTCTTCCCCACCGCCAGAGCCTCCCCCCACCACCAAAAAAAGGAAATCCGTCTGCTGTCGGCAGTAGAGGGAATTAGTGCGCCTGTGCACATGACGGAATGGTTCCATCATGAGCACAGGGCACTGGTGCTCATGCCGGAACTATTCCACCATGAGCACGGAAAGGGTTAACAGAGTGTGTCAAATTAAAGAGGATTACCGATAATAGTGCTGCTTTGTGCAGAAGTGGTTGCCGTCTGGCCTATCAACTTTCCTAACTTCCAGGGTTGTCAAGATTTCTCTTGCGCTCTTGAATTGTTTAGCAATTTTGAAAGATTCAATTTTTGGAGTTTAAGTGGTTTGGGGCAAGTATGTTGCATACATTAAGTGGAAAATCTACTCTTGATACCGACAGAAGACTGACTGCTCCGTTCATAAAATATTCTCTGCATGTAATGTAATGCACAAATCAGTCTTCCACATGCAATATTCACATAAAAAATGTCTCATTATTCAAAACGAAAATTTCACACATAACACATAATTGAGATTCTAGAGGTATGTGAGGTTATGATTGCATAATAAATTCAGATTTTTGACTTTCTAAACTACTGACCTAGTTAGATTTATATGAAAACGAGTTACTTACCTGTAACTACGGTTATCCAGTATTGGTATCTTTCATAGATTCACATGCCTGAATCATTCCCCGTCGTCGAGGCAGGAGTCCCACGGTAAATTATATACAATAGCAGTGCCTAAAAAATTTCTTGTAGTAGGCTGGAAAGCCTAAAGGCCCAACTAGGCCTCAAAACTTAGCAGCCTATCTACATCATTATGTAAAAAGACCTGAAATAGTAGCCTTAGCCAATCAGCTGTCCTCACCCTCTAGAACCTTCCCAGCTCAGGCAGTTCTCCTCAGATTTTCCCAGCACAAGTGAGAATGAGTATCCATAAAAAGAACTGCCTTACCGGGGAGGAGGGTGGGTGCATGTGAATCTATGAAAGATACCAATACTGGACAACCGTAGTTACAGGTAAGTAACTTGTTTTCTTATCCAGTATTAGGGTATCTTTCATAGATTCACATGCCTGAATCAGAATAGCAAGCAGTAACATCATGTCTGTCGATAGAGGAAGGTGGGAGACAAAGAAAATATATATATTTATCCCCACTCAACCAGGAAGGTAATAGAGTACAAACTTGTTAACATAACATATGCATCAAAACCTTCATAAACATCACTGATAGGACAGCATTATAAATACTTAAACTGTAAAAGAAGAATGAAAATAGCATAAACTATCCAACCTTAGTGAAGAAGATGCTGCAGCACCGCATCACCAACAGCTGTGTCATCATGAACCGCCGACTGCAGACAGTAATGTTCGGTAAAAGTGTGTACACTTTTCCAAGTAGCAGCTCGGCAAATGTTCTCCAGCGTCACTCCAGCGAAAAGGGCCGTAGACGCCGACATTGTCCTCGTGGAATGCGCTTTGACCTTCCTTGATAAAGGTCTGTTGGCCTTGTCATGACAGAAAGTAATTGTAGAAGACAACCACCTGGCAATAGTTGCTTTTGTGACAGCTTGACCCAAGGTGGCTTTGCCATAGGCAACAAAAAGTTGTTTAGACTTGCGGATGTCCTTTGTCTTCTGAAGGTAAAACTTCAGGCACCTTTTCACATCCAAAGAATGTAAGACCTTCTCCGCAGGAGTTTTCGGATCCGGGAAAAAGGTTCTGAGTTTGACCGGTTGATTAATGTGAAACTGAGTAGGTACTTTAGGAATGAATTTTGGATTGGTCCTAAGCGTAACAAAGTCTTTAGAGAATTGTAGGAAACGTGAGTAATAGTGAAGGCCTGTATTTCACTAACTCTGCGAGCTGAAGTAAGAGCCAGCAAGATAGCCACTTTCCATGTTTGAAACTTCAGTTCCGCTTTATGAATCGGTTCAAAAGGCCTTTTTCGAAGCTGAGAAAGAACAATATTAAGATCCCACTCAGGAGGAGGAGGGCGAACTGGTGGAAAAGCTCGGAATAGCCCCTTAAGGAATTGTTTGATCAAAGAGGATGAACATAAGGATGGTTTGTTTGAACTCTTCCTGAATCTGGATATCGCTGCCAGATGCACTTTAACGGAAGAAAAGGCTAGACCAGCCTTAGCCAACGACAGTAGGTATGGAAGAATGGCTTCAGGAGGAGCCTGAAGTGGATGAACATCATTATCTCCACACCATGGGCAGAATCTCTTCCACTTAAAACGATATGTTTTGATGGTACTTTGTGCACGTGCTTGCGACAATATCTCTCTGCAGTCCGAGGAGATGTTTAGGTCCTTGAACTCTAAGAAGTCAGGAGCCAAGCGTGCAAGTGCAGCGATTGAGGATCCGGATGATGGATTTGACCTCTCTCCCTTGTCAACATCGACACTGTCGGTTTGAGACGAAACGGAGGTCGTTGAGAGAGCAGAAGGAGCTCTTGAAACCAGAATTGCCTTGGCCAACCGGGAGCAATGAGGATGAGAGTGCAGTGTTCTCTCTTCATCTTTTTCAGCACCTTCGGAATGAGCGGAATCGGAGGATAGGCGTACGCGAACATTCCGGTCCATCTCATCAGGAGGGCATTTCCTCTTGACCCCTGTTCTGGGAACCTGCTGGCATAAAACAGGCATTTGCTGTTTTGCTGTGTGGCAAACAAATCCAGCGTCGGTGTCCCCCAAAGCCGAAAGATCATGTCTACCTGATGTTGTTCGAGCTCCCATTCGTGACAGCCTGTGAATGTTCTGCTGAGACTGTCCGCTAAAGAGTTCCGAACCCCTTGTACATGCTCCGCTCTGAGGGATATGCCGTGGTGCAGGGCCCATTCCCACATCTCCTGAGCTTCCAGCGACAGGGTGAGAGATTTCGTTCCTCCCTGTTTGTTTATGTAGAACATGCTGGTGGTATTGTCTGTACGCACCAGCACGGACAAATTCACAATCCTTGGCAGGAAGGCTTGTAGGGAGAGAAAAATGGCCCTTAGTTCCAAACTGTTGATGTGCTTTTGTTGGTACTGATGAGACCATCTTCCCTGGATCTGAAGGTCCTGAAGGTGACCTCCCCAACCTTCCATGGATGCGTCCGTAGTCAGGGTGAACTCCGGAATGTCTTGGAGAAAGGTGAGGCCCGGCGACAAGTTGTGTGTCTTTGACCACCAAAGAAGAGCGTGTTTCATTTTGGCAGTTACTTTGATGCGGTCGTCGAATGATCCCTCGACTTGCTTCCACTGACGAAGTAGCTCTTCTTGCAACGGTCTCATTCTGAGTCTCGCCATAGGAATGAGGCTGATCGCAGACGAACACATCCCTAGTAGGGAAGCGTACATCCGAACTGAAAGTGACCTTCTTGCGGATATCTGCTTTGCAAGCTTTACGAGTTTGTTTTGTCGCTCTTGTGTCAGGTATGCTTTGCACTGGCATGTGTTCAAGATTGCACCCAGAAATGTCAATTCTTGATGAAGTTGGAGCTGAGATTTCCTCAAATTGAGGGTCAGACCTAGATTCGAGAAGAGAGAAAGTGTACTCCTGACCGCTTTTATTGTTGAGTTTCTGGTTGGACCTTTCAATAACCAATCGTCGAGGTATGGGAAAACTTGTATTCCCTGGGACCGATTTTAGGCCGAATGGAAGCACTTTGAACTGGAAATGGACGCCAGCCACTTGGAACCTTAGGAATTTGCGGTGGTTCGGTGAATAGGAATGTGGAAGTAGGCGTCTTGTAGATCCAGAGAAGCCATAAAGTCCCCTTCGTTGAGACAATTCAGAATGTCTTTCAACGTTACCATGCGGAAACTCTGTTTCTTTAGGTACTTGTTGAGTTTGCGCAAATCCAATATTGGACGCCACTCTTCCGAATTTTTCTCCACGAGGAAGAAGCGAGAATAAAACCCCATCCCTTTCTGAGAAGGAGGGACTGGTTCTATCGCATTCTTGTGTTGCATCTTTAAGGCTTCTTTGAAGAGTAAGTAAAGACGAGGGGGAGGGGGACCCCTGGGCGGCGTTGTTGGTGGTTTCTGCAAAAACTCCAGAGTGTGTCCCTTGCTGACCAAATCCAGGACCCATTGATCTGAAGTTATCTTCCGCCATTGATGGTAAAAGGCGGAGATTTTGGCGCCCACGGGAAGGGAAAGGTGAATGGCTGACATCCGGCAAAGCTCACTGGCGCTTGTTGGAATCTCGCCCTTGATTACCTGAGCGTCGTTTCCCTCCTTGCCGAGAGAAAGAACCAGAGGCAGGCTGCCTGTTAGAAGATTGGTAATAAGGCTTGTTGTAGGTAGATTGATACTGACGATTTTGTTGGTTTGAATAATTGCCTCTCGAGGAGTAACCTCTGCCCCTTGCTCCTCTAAAGGATCCTCTCTTGTATTGCAGGGTACCTAGAGATTTAGCTGTATCAGTATCAGTTTTAATAGCCAGTAAAGCGTCATCAATGTGCTTCCCAAACAATGATTCGCCATCGAATGCCATGTCCAAGATTTTGGTTTGGACCTCAGGCCTGAAGGTGGTAGCCCTGAGCCAACCTTGATGCCGAAGTACAGCCGCTCCAGCCAATTGCCTGAAATTGGTGTTTGAAATGTCCAGGGCGCAATCAATAATCTCTGAGGCCGCCCTTTCACCCTCTTGTACAATTCTGCGCACCTCCATCTGATGATCCTCAGGGATCAACTCAAGATATTCCGTGAGCTCGGACCACATTTGTCTGTCATAACGAGCTAGGATAGCTAATGAATTCGCAGCTTTAATGGAGGCTGCTGCGTTTGCTGAAAACTTCTTTCCAATCGCATCAAGTCTTCTGCCCTCCTTGTCAGGTGGTGTTGAAATGGGAGCAGAAGGATCTTTGGATTTCTGCTGCGCAGCTTGGGATATGACAGAATCAGGTCGAGGGTGACCTATCAAACATGCTGGAGTATCAGATGGTGCTCGATACTTTTTCTCTATCCTTGGAAGGACTGCCGGAATGGAAGGTGGAGTTTTCATTATGTTGAGGCCTTCCTTCCATATATAATCAATAATAGGGATAGCCCTAGTCACTCTGCGATATCCCTCTTTAAAGTCATGTAAAAAGCAGTCCGACTGCTCAACTGTGACGGCCAATTCAAACCTATTAGCAGCTCTCTGCATAATATTGTGGAAACCCCCAATATCTTCAGGTGGAGAATCTGAAGGACGGGGCGCAGGTGGGGAAGGCATAGGAATGACATAATCCTCCCAAGGATCCACAGGTGTT
Source organism: Lissotriton vulgaris (assembly GCF_964263255.1). NCBI lineage: Eukaryota > Metazoa > Chordata > Amphibia > Caudata > Salamandridae > Lissotriton > Lissotriton vulgaris. The sequence continues at coordinate 783,351,003 of NC_141697.1, read as the reverse complement.
TTATCCGGTAACTCTCCTTCTTCCCTGCTTTCTCCATCATCATTGGAAGAAGTGTCCGTATCATTTTGAGGAACTGGAGCAGCATTTTGCTGTGGCGACAATGAAGTCCTTGGTGACGGAGGTCTTGGCACGTCAACTGGAACAGGAGACCCAGCCGGGGCAACCTGATTTGATGGAAATCTCTGGCGGTAATCCGCCAACATAGCCTACAAATCCTGTATTAAGGAAGATGGTAAATGCGCAGTGTCCTCAGACCAAGAAGGTCTGGTATGAGGTGACTGATATGGCGTGGAATAAACGTCATGTGTATATTGATCATGGACTTCCTCCTCATCATCCTCCTGATATTTAATATTCAATTGAGAAGGGTGACGGGCAATCCCAAAAGGACCATCATCCTCTTCCCCTTCATCTGACTCCTCTTCCATGTTTGTTTCCAAAATGTGCGATGGCAAAAGTGGAGAAACATATGAATAATCCTGCCTTTGATACGTTTTCATCTGAAAATGAGTGTATTGTATCTTTGCTGGAGGTGAACCGTGCAACAGATGAGCAGATGTAAGTGCGGAAGCCACTGTCACTGGGATGTCCGTCGACGGTCCTGTCAATGACAAAGATCTTGCAGTTGACGAGGTTATCAATGTTGCCTTCGTCGTCGGGACGGTCGGTAGCATCTTCGTCGACGAGTCCCTCGTCGTCGGGACCATCGATGGTGTTTTCGTCGACGAGTCCCTCGTCGTCGGGACCGGCGATGATGTCTTCGTCGACGAGTCCCTCGTCGTCGGGACCGTTGATGGTATGTTCGTCGACGAGCCCTTCGCCGACGGGTCCGTCGTCGGTGTCTTCGTCGACGAGTTCTTCGTCGGCGAGGCCGTCGATGATGTCTTCGTCGACGAGTCCTTAGTCGACGAGGTCGTCGATGATGTCTTCGTCGACGAGCCCTTAGTCGACGCGGTCGTCGATGGTGACTTCGACGACGACGAGTCCTTTGTCGACGATGTCTTTGTCGACGATGAAGTTAGCTTCGTTGCCGTCGACGGAGCAGAAGATTTAGTCGGCGGAGCCGTCGTCGACGGAGACGTCGTCGACGGAGACGTCGTCGACGGAGACGTCGACGATGGCAACTTGGATTTAGTCAGCAATGGTTTAACAGACATCAACGGTGAGGTAATTGCTGAAGTAGTAACAGTAGAAGTAGATGAGGAGGCAGAAGTCAAAGTAGTTGTAGGTACAGACACCAGAGAAACAGTCTTAGCCTGGGTTGTACTCACAGTTGTAGAAGCCGATGCACTCTTAGAGGGTTCTGAAGCTTTCTGAGAGGTTTTAAGTTTTTTCTTTCTCTCAGGAGAAGCACTTTCTTTGGATCTAGCTCTCTTACTGGAGGTAGAGACTTTGTCCTCATCATCAGTGGAAGAAGACTTCAACCACAAAAGAACCCTTGCCTCCCTATCCCTGATAGTTTTCGGAGGGAAGGTACGGCAAATTCTACAGTCCTTGACAATATGTGAAGGATGCAGGCAATAGATACAATCAGAGTGCTGGTCATCCACATGGACTCTCTTCTTGTAGCAGGTCCCACAAGCTTTGAAAAGAGCCTTCTTTTCAGACATTTTAAGGAATAAAGATCAAAAAACTGAGTAGGCACTCAGGGAGACTCCCTTACACACGAAGTGCGGTGAAAATCTGAGGAGAACTGCATGAGCTGGGAAGGTTCTAGAGGGTGAGGACAGCTGATTGGCTAAGGCTACTATTTCAAGTCTTTTTACATAATGATGTAGATAGGCTGCTAAGTTTTGAGGCCTAGTTGGGCCTTTAGGCTTTCCAGCCTACTACAAGGCACTGCTATTGTATATAATTTACCGTGGGACTCCCGCCTCGACGACGAGGAATGATTCAGGCATGTGAATCTATGAAAGATACCCTAATACTAGATAATCAATGGTTATAGTTTCGGTTTTGCAGTAATTATTTCACTTTTCTTTCCACTGATTGCTACCTAAATCCAAATCATGTTTCCCCTTTGAATTATTCATAGTGTTATATATTACCAAGTAGTATTTTGAGGTAACTGAGTGAGTTATATATTCACTACTCTTATTTGTGTGTCACCTGCAGTTCATAGATTCAAATCCCTGACAAGGCCATCTGGGCTTTTCATTCTCATGAGGACAATACATTTAAAGCCATTAAGTTAGATAACAGTGAAATTTATTTTTGCAGTGCTTCAGATTAGCAAAGATGATAGCATCAAGTGCTGTGGTAAATTCGTAAACAAAATAAGTGCTGGGGCTCTCTTCAGGAGGCAAACCTTACAAGAGGGGAGAGGATGTGGTGTAATGGCCAAAGCTGCCAAGCTCAGGGCTGGGAATCTAGGTTTGAGTCTTTGCATCGGCTCCATATCTTGTGACTCACTTAATCTCTCCGTGCCTATCAAAAATAAATGTGCCCTTGGGGGCGCTAGAGGGCGCACTGCGGAATGGCTGGCTAGCGTGTCAGCTCCGCCGGACGGTCGCGCGCTTAACGGCCTTTTGTCCCTTTGATCCCCACCAAAAGCGGCAGTAAATGAAGATTTGATCATCGGAACCCAAAGCCGACTCTGCCACGCAAAGATGAACGGCGCAATGTACGGAGAATAAAAGATCCAGCCTGAATCACGGAGATCTCGCCGAGACGCCACAAAATGGCCGCTCCCGATGATCGAAACAACAGCGATTTGCGAGGAAACCAGCTCCATTAGGAACATGAACATACCCGGCGCTGCTAAGTAAGTGGACGCTAACGACCAGCTGGGGCTTTACAGGGTCCGTGTATGACTCAGGAGCGAGGAATCACGAAAACCCGCCGTGCGTTCCACCGCGGACAAGATGGCGGCGCCCGTGGAACGCACAGGGTTGGCGGCAGCGGCGAACGACCCCACCGGGCAGACCCTCGTCACCAACTGTCGGAGACAGGTAACACTGTAGGCCGGTAGCGGAGTGAGGATCCAGGCACTTCCCACTGGCCACGCCGCCCATCGGCAAACAGACAACGCGCTGGTGGCTGGGTTCCAGCGGGGGGTCTGAAGGGACTCGCACGTCCAGCAGAACCGAAGGTGCCCGGGCCAAATAGAACACACACGGCGGCGCTGGCTTTCTACACGCACTGCCTGCTACGTAGCGCCGGCTCAGCTGAATGAACGGGTACCGTCCCTTCCCGCAGCGAGATGTAAAGGAATGGGGTGCTGTTCGTGATACGCCCTAGACGACCCGAAAACGGCGACGACCACTACCACTATAGGACGGATGGCACCTGAGCTCTAGGGGGCCAGCCAATGACCACACGAACAGCAAGAGGGGGAGCTGCCACCGCGACACATCGCACCTTCCCCACGGCCAGCGCGACATCGGGCAGTAGCCCGAAAACGGCCGAACATCTCGCGCCCAAACAGCACCCCGAAATGGGGAAGCCAGACCGCAATCAGCCAAAGCTCCAATTCGAGAAGCGGGCCCAGGGTAAAAATCAAACGACTGACCCAGAAGCGGACGGGGGCCAGGAGACACCGGAGGGCACAGGCATGGAGTCAGTACTGAGGGCGATACAGCAGAGTCTGCAAGAGATGAACGGAAAGCTCGATAATGTGGTGCAAAGGGTCGACAACATGGCGGCGAAAATTGAACAGCACGACGGGCGCCTCACGGAAGCAGAACAGCGAATCTCGAGGCTAGAAGATGACCAGAAGACCACCACTAAGACCTGCGGGGGCCTGGAAAAAACGGTGGAAAGCCTGCGAGCCAGGGTGGAGGACCAGGAAGCCAGGTCCAGGCGGACAACGTTCGGATTTCTGGCCTGCCGGAATCCACAAACACAGGGAAAATGGAGACCTATATAGAAGCACTGCTGAGAGAAATCTTCGGATCCGAAAAATTGTCCCAAGTATTCCTAGTGGAACGTGCGCATCGATCACTGGCGCCTGTGCCTAAACCTGGAGCTGCCCCACGCATGATTATTGCCCGCATGCTCAACTACAGGGACAGAGACACGATCCTGAGACTGGCCAGAGAGCTGGGGAAAATTACCCATCAAGGAAACACGCTAGAGTTCTACCCAGATCACACTATGGCGGTGCAACAGGCTCGGAAAGAATTCGCTCCTTTTAAAAAAAAGCTAAGAGAGCTTGGTCTAGAATACGCCATGTTATATCCGGCGAAACTCAAAGTCATCACCGGCGGGAAACCTATCATACTACAGACGGTACAGGCGGCACAGGAATATATCAAGCAGCAAGGGAAACGGAGAAAACAACATGACCGGAATGAACCAACAAGTGATGTGGAATGAATGCAGTTGAACATTGTCGGGCCGGACTGAACTACGAACCTCACTGACATGGAGCAGCTCACAGTAAACGCCGCTGTCTACAAACGCTCGCATGGACCATGGGGCCACATGGGTGGCAGCGACTGGACTGCATAGGCGCTTACGAACTTACTGTGAGTATTGACCCTATATCTGAGAGGCAGCGGAAGAGCTGTTCGAGTTGTAAGTATGCGGAATGAGGTTGTACACGGGGAGGGACATGTAGGCCAGCTGATGGAGGTGGGAGGCAGAGGACATGTGGCTGCCACCCTGGCCGGACCTGTTGTTCAGCTGTTTGCTTAGCGAGAGGGACTACATGCATGGCTCGGCGCCACCCCACCTACACGATGGCACTTGTGCCGCAGGGGAGTTCGATGTACTACAACTATGGCATTGCAGCGATGTTGTCTATGGCGAGTGGGGGGAGGGGGTTGAAGGAAGTCGCACACAAGTTCTTCACTGGAACATACACATGCGACCGTCCACATCCACTATGTGGATGGAGACGTGTGAACCTGGTGACACCCCCAGGAGGGTGTACCCCGGACTATGTTGGACACTAAAGTTACTGTTAAAGTTAAGTCAGGGATGGCTTTGGCGAAGTTTGGGCGCTGAAGTGGGTGGGGGGAGGGCGGGTAACTCAGGAACTAACCGACTGCAACCTCTGTGTCTGAGAAGCATGGAGAGCTCCTTGGTCATGTACTATCAGGTATACAATGTTTGCGATCACCGAATGCCGTTGTCACATTCAAAAGCTGTAAGGTATAACACTATACCCACAAGATATGAAAAGCAGACTCAACGTCTGAAATTGATAATTTATCTCCCAATGCACACACATGTCACGTAATAATGCGCTGAAATTACTCACTTGGAATGTGAGGGGACTAGGCAATCCAAAGAAGATTAGGAGATTGTTTGCATATTTTGATAGATTACGGATTAACATTGTTTTCTTGCAGGAAACGCATTTAGAACGTGATGCCACCTCCACACTGGGGGCTAAATGGGCCGAATCTGTAATTCACTCTAGCTACTCATCCTATTCCAGGGGTGTCAGCATATTGATTAAGAAAGGTACGGCTTTGACATTACTGACATACACAGAGATGCAGCCGGGCGGAGTGTGGTAATAGCCGGCAGGCTTAGAAGGCAACAGATCCTATTAGGGAACACATACGGCCCTAATGTGGATGACCCGGGGTTCTTTAGCAAGGTATGGCATACCATCACGGACATGCAGATGCCTCATGTGTTATGGGGAGGGGATTTCAATGTCACGATGCGAGACACTCTGGATAGAGCAGCACACACTTCGGAACAACATGGGAATGCTAGGAAAATGGTGCGGGACGCCATGGAAGACCTACATATGGTAGATTTGTGGAGGGCACGTAACCCAGGGGTGACAACAGCGACACACATAAATGCGGCCAACAATAGTTGGTCTAGGATAGATTACTGGCTGGGCACACAAGACGTCCTCTCATGGGTGCTAGATGTTGCACACTTGCCACGAACACTGTCGGACCACAGTCCAGTACTCTTAGAAGTAGATATCCCACATTACGACCCACCACCCTTTACCTGGCGATTCAACCCAGCGGCATTGAGAGACCCAGTATACGCTACCACAATACATAAGGCAATAGGGGAATACTTTGATATTAACGGCCCAACAACGGAAGACCCGGGATTGTTATGGGAGGCCTTTAAGGCAACAATCCGGGGAGTCTGTCTCAGTACTGCCTCAGGCATCCTCAAGGATATCAGACGGCAACTGCACACACGTGAGCAGGCCATTCAGACACTGGAACAGACGTACACCCAGACGGGAGACACCAAAATATTGGGGGATATCCAGACACTTTTGACGGAACATGCTAAATTTGCAACTGACGAGCTACAATATGTAACTAAACGAGCTACTGCGAGGCGATATGGGGAAGGAGGTAGACCTGGCCGGGAACTGGCCGCGAAGATATGCTCAGGCAAAACACCACAACATATCGCATCCATAACAACTGACACCGGGGAGGAGGTCACAGACACTAAGGGTATACTGCGAGAATTCATGAACACATATGGCACATTATACAAAGCACACCCCTCACCATCACAGGCTGAATTGTTGAAGTACATGGAGGATATTGAGATGGCATGGTTAGCTGATGGACATAGGAAATATTTAGAACGCCCCATAACTATAGAGGAAGTCACAGACACCATTAGGCGCTTACCTAATAACAAAGCGCCGGGGCCGGATGGCTTTGTGGCGGAATTTTATAAGGCATACGCTGACTTACTCGCCCCACACTTAGTACAACTGTACGGGGCGGCACACGAGGCCCAGACACTGCCGGCGTCATTGAGGGAAGCCTTACTCATTACATTGCTAAAACCAGGCAAAGAAGTAGACAAATGCGATTCATACCGTCCTCTGTTGTTGTTAAATGTAGACACCAAAATCATAGCTAGTCTGCTGGCAGACAGGCTGAAGCCACTTATGCCAATGTTGATCAGACCCGATCAGTCGGGATTTATCCCAGACAGAGCCACAACACACAACACCCGCACACTATTCGCACTAGCACATTATCTGGCTCCGGAAACGAAGGCTGTGGCAGTGCTGCTGGACGCTGCTAAAGCGTTCGACACTATTGGCTGGCCCTTTATCCACGCAGTACTAGTACGCATGGGATTCCCATGGATATTTCAGGGATGGATAGCGATGCTCTACACAAACTTGACGGCACGCATCAGAGTGAACAGATACATTTCAGAACCCATACTAATAAGCAGAGGCACTCGGCAGGGGTGCCCACTCTCACCGATGCTGTTTGCTCTAGTACTGGAGCCACTGGCCTGCAAAATCCGGCAACACTACCATCACTCAGCGATTCAAATGCCGTCCCATCCTATACATATCTCACTATACGCGGATGACATGGTGTTATATGTTAAACACCCTGAACAACACCTAAATCCGCTCCTGAGGGAGTATATAAAATTCGGTCAACAAGCCGGATTACAAATAAACTGGGATAAATCCCTTGTACTGGCACTAACAGACAGCACACAACCAACCAAACTGGACTATCCGTTGTAGTGGCAAGAGGAACCCACGAAATATCTGGAAATATGGTTCCACAGAGACCCTGAAGTGGTCATTAGGACGAACTACGGGCGAACGATCGCTACCCTGGAAGACAAAATAAAAAAATGGAACAGACTTCCACTTTCATTGGCGGACAGGGCTGCGATAGTTAAAATGGTACTACTACCGAAATTCCTATATTTATTTAACAATATCCCAATAAAACCTCCCGCTGCCGTCTTCCGCAATATCAGGACGCTAGTCCTTAATTTGCTGTGGGCGGGCAAACAGGCGAGAATGGAACTGCGCACCATGACCTTGCCATATGCTAGGGGGGGGTTCGAAGTGCCAGATTTCTACTTATATTACTTATGCGCTCAGGCGCAGTACGCACACTTCTGGTACCACGAAGTGCCCTTCCTGACACATGTGGCGGTGGAGGCAGGAGACGCCGACCCGATCCCTTTGACCAGTATACTTACGCATAAACGCACCAGGCTACATGACCGTGATATAAACACAGTTAATGCGACCACAGAGGCATGGAGACTATTGGCCAAGGAAGCAGACTGCCTGCCACTGTACGCACCCACACTCCCACTAGCTCACCACCCAGCCCTCTCGGTAACGCAGGAGAAGGTTGGCATGGATTTGTTCCGGCGGGCCGGAATAGACACGTTTGGGGACCTGTACAAAGATGGCGAATTCCAGACACTTGATAAGCTACTATACATCAGCAACCCATCTCCACTGTTCAGTTTCAACTTCTATAGGCTACAAAGAGCGCTACGGGAACACTACCCGACACATCCGGAAGAGCCGCCTACCCTTGAACCCCTACGACTACTCTTAAGTACGCCCAAAGCATCTCACATGGTGTCAAAGCTGTACGCCAGTATACAGGGGGCGGTGGGGAACAACACACACAAGGCCAGGGACAGGTGGAGCGCCGGACTACAGGAACCCCTGACGGATGTAGAATGGGATTCCTCTTGCATGCTTACGGGTATGCTGACACCCAACGGGAATTTGAAAAATTATACATTACAAGTATTTACATCAGGTTTACCACACACCTCAGAGGCTGTACAAACATGGCTTAAGGGAAGATTCTAACTGTTGCAGGTGTAATCAGGAGGATGCAGACTTCATGCATCTAGCATGGCACTGTCGTAGAGTGGCGGGTTATTGGGAACAGGTCACACAGGTCTTGAACGAAATGCTAGGGGTTGATATGCCATGCGAAGCAAAGAGCTGTCTGCTGGGTATAACTCCAAACCTGAGAGCCTTGAAGCGTAAATTCTGTGCTGTTGCGCTCCTGCTAGCTAAAAGAAGGGTGTCGATCCACTGGAATAGCAAAAGAGCACCACGTGTAAAACGCTGGATTGAGGACATGGTGTATTGCCGAGACACGCTCAACACGTACGAGGAGGAGCTGCCAGCCGGCTCTAGGCCCAAAGACTACTGGGGGTACTTACGAGACTATTTGCTTGTGCATGGCACGTCAGATTCAGAAACGGTAGTTGAGTAAATGAACGTCAGATAGTGACAACCTAGGGCAAAAAACTGTACAGTACTGACACCTAGGAGGGAGGATGCTGTGATGCAGAGGGAAGGATGCAGGGGGAGAACTACAAGTTGGGGAATGCACTGTTAAGTTAAGTTTCAGTTCAAAGGGGGAGAAAACTGTGAAAACGTAAGATTATTGATGTATCAGGCAGTGCGCATAGCACTGAAGCACAACTGGACTCTATCTGATAATACGCCGCCGGTCCGCTGGATGTCGGCTGATGGGCTGTGTGCAACTAGCACTGTTGCAGAACACTGTGATTCTCGATTTGTATTGTATGTGATAAAAAAGTGCAATAAATTTTCTTACACCAAAAAAAAAAAAAAATCATAAATAAATGTGCCCTTAACTGGTGCTTAAGCGCTGGTGATAATGACTGAGTGCCGGTGTTGAGCACCAGAAACCACTGGCTCAAATTAAGCATTGATTCAATGCTATCCAAGTCCTGAAAACTGCTGTCTTCCCATCATGTGGAATCATTATTTAATCATGTATTCTTCCCTCATGTTTTCTTCTTTGGGGTCCTTCTTTTGCTGCCCACACAAAACCATTTCCAGTTTAACAGTTAGGTGTATCAGCAGATCCGCTTTCCAATAAGATATTGACAACACAAAATGGACATGGGATTACCATATGCCAGTTTAAAAGCACAACAAATCTTCAGGCAATTAGGATGAACCACATCCCTTCCATCTTGTTCACAGGAGGCACATGTTACTCCTTCCAGCCTTTGTGCACAGGCTTCAGAGCTCCAGGGAGAGGTGCTGAAGCTGAAGTAGAAATTCCCAAGCCTGGTCCCAATAAAATCCAGTTCATCCACTGGTAAAATAAAACTATAGCCTTAATCTCACTAATGTAAACCTGCAATATTTACTCACACTCATAATGAGATTATTCATGCATATATCTGACAAGCAGAGGAAATTAACCCAGCTGCCCCAGATATTCCAAATTAACACTTTGGTGATACCCCTGCTTTACTCTGCACAAGGCAGGGCCATATCCACCATTAGCTATGTAGACAACAGTTAATCATGTTTTTGTTAAATAAAAACAGAGTTCTGATACAGATTGGAATCTTGTTGCCATGATGTGTCTCTCTGGGGTCATGGAAACCTCTGGAGTCTTAGCACTGCAGAATCTTCAGGGAACTCTGATGCAGCCATTGTTGCATCATGGCTTACTGTTCCGGAATGTGGCTTCTGTTGTCATTTCTTAGCTTGGAGACAGGACGGTAGTTGCTGAGAAGGTGTATATTTCTTCTTATATTTGGCATTTCACTGTCATTGACATTTACCTATTGTTGGAGACTTCTTTTCATCACCTCAAATCCGCCACAGTAGTGGATAGGGGTCTGTGAAGGACACCTCTGCTTCCCAGCAGCTAATACTGTCCTCCATCAAATGGAGGAAAATAAGGTAAGAGAACTTCAAAGACATAAACAGAATATTTTGCAGTGACTTTTAAACTACATTTCAACAGACTATAAAGGAATAGCAGCATTACAAAAGACTTTACACTTGGCCCAAAGATGTAAACCTACGAGTTATTGTTTCGTGTGTAGTCATTATGCCAACTTGAAAATCTATGTATTACCAAAATGTATTCAAAACATACTGGAAGCAAAACGTGCAGCATGACATGAATGCGAGTTTGGAACCGTCCTGTCTCCAAATGTAATGGCTCACTGTAGGATTTAGTTGATCATGACAGAAGAGTATTATTGGACTTAAAGGTGATGTATAAGGTCAAGTTTCCAATTTAGTCCTGAATATTTGAGTTGATGTCTTGGAAGTTTTTGAAACAGAATAGTTGCCCTTTAATGATCTCCAGTTTTTGATAGTTTGAATATGCAATGTGCATTAAGCAAGTACCCTCTAACATGTAACATTTACCACCCTATGGCTCACTGGGAAAAAAGTTGACCCTTTGATATATGCATCAGCATCTGGAGGTGCTGTCTCTTTTCATTACTTAGTTGAACTGAGTAAAGTCAAAGTTACTGTGACAGAGTGTATCAAATTAAAGACGTTTACCAATGATATTGCAGCTTGGTACAGGAGTGGTTGACTTTTGGCCTTTCATCTTTCCAAACTTTTAGTTATGTCAACATTTCTCTAGAGCTGTAAAATTGTTGAACAATTTTGAAAGATACATTGTTCAAACGTAACTGGTTAAACAAATGAATATGTGACTTCTGCATAGACCTGGGTTTTGATTACAGAACAAATAGATGGCTGAAGTAAGTGCTAGGCACCATTTTCAAGAAATGTGCCCTGCACAGATTGGGACAGTGTACCCTATTACCATAAATGTGCTGCACCAAGGGCAGCTGCAAACTTGCACCTACCCTGGAACAGCTCATTAAGCGAGAGACGGAGCCACTGCTTATAAGCTGCGTTGTGTTTCACAGTGCAGGTGGCTTCAAGCACCAGCAGAGCGATGTTTGGTGGGTCCATGGCATTCCCTTGTCCCATCCAGAGTGTGCCCTCTGGGAGCGCACTGACAAGGTGCCACCTTTTTGTAGTGCACTCTCAGTGCATCTCTTAAGGGCATGTTTGTCTTTGTGTCTGAATCTGTAATAGGATACAAGTGCAAAGGCAAACTTGTTTCCCTTATTTGCATGGGCCCAGACCCCATGATAACTAGTGAATGTTCTCACAAGATAGCGCTAGTGTTACATGTTCTACTGGTATTACAGATGCTGCCGCACAATCATCTGCACCTCCTTCTGTAATACTAACAAAGGGGATGCATACTCCCATTGCCCCCTTGGACACTATGCAGAATACGGCTCGAAATGATATAGCCAATTTAAGGCACGGGCAAAGTTGGCAATTGGCCAGGACCCTCAGCTCCAAAGGGTGTCCTGGGGAGGTGATCCAGTTAGTCAGAAACCCGGTTGTAAATACTGTGCATAAACTTGACAGCTCCCGAAGTCCGTTTCTTGACGTTTAGTATACAAGCCCGGCTTTCCCAACCATAATCCATGTGCTCTCAGGCAGTCGGTGGCAACTAAATAGCTCATGTCCCTGTTTTTAGTTCAACTCACCATACCTCTCTCCTTACATCTCAGTGTACCTTCCCCCATTGATCGCAGTATTCATACCTCACCTATTTCTTCCACTCCTCTTACTCAGTACACTTCTCTCTACCCCGTCTCTCTAATTGTAACTCACAACCTCCCCACTCACTACTACACTGTGTACCTATCTTAGTTTACATCTCTTCTATTCTACCCCTCTGTCTGCCTCAATGCTGCCTCTACCTCACTAATCTCTTTACACTTCTCTGTTGTATTTCCATCACATCCTTTTTTTTTATCTCTCTTCCATGTGTTTAATCGTTCTCTCAAGTTCCTCTCTTTCTTTATCTCACCTCTCTATCTCTCCACCTCCCAAGAGTTCATCTTTCCACCCCTCTCATCTCCCTCTCTAGTCTCTACCTCACCTACCTTAACCTCACGTGTTTCACTATTTTACATCTCTTTCTCTTCACCTCATCTTTGCCTTTCTCTCTCTCAGACTGTCTTCTTTTCGTCTTTCCCAATGTCTAACCTCTCACCTTACTTCACTATTTGCCCGCTGTCCCATCTATCTAAACTCTTCTCTACCTTTCTACATTCATTTCCTCTGCCTCAACTCTCATACTATCTTACTCATTTCTCACTATCTCTTTTTTGTACCTCTTTTCTCTTCCATTATCTGATGTCTGTCTCGTCCTCATCTCCCTCTGCATCTCCTTGTCTATTTTAACTTACCTTCTGTACCATGCCTTTCTATCTCTACCACTCCTACTCTATCTCACTACTTCAACTTTCTCTCTCACTCCCCCTCTATGTCTCTCTGCTGTAACCTCTTCTCTTTTTCTCTGCCACACCCTGTCTCTCTACTGAATTTCTTTTCTCTCTATAACACATCCCTCTTTCTCCACTTTAACCCACCCTCTCTATCTTCTCCTACCACCTCACCTGTCTACTTCTAACTTTCCCCCACCTCTAATTATTTCAAGTTCTTTCTACCTTACCTTTTTCTCTTCCTCAACACTAAGGCTACCCGGCTACACACCCTACTATAATTTTACTTTTACCTATCTCTGATTTTTCTGCCCATCTACCTCACTCTACAACAATACCTTCTTATATACATATTTCTAACTACCCCACCCCCTTTCTACCTCTCTATGTCTCTTTCCTTCTGACTGTCAGCTTTGTTCCTTCACCTTACTTCTCACCCTATCTCACCTATTTCTCTACATCTTTTGTTCTTCTACTTCAACTCTCGTACGTTATCATTGACTTTACCTCTCTTTTCTTCTTCTGTATCCCACCTCCTAACATTTCTCTTACTTAAGCAGGGTCAGACGCTTCTGTCTAGCCAAAGAAGTGTACACGTAAAAAGAAAAGAGCATGGAATAAGGATATATAAGGATAGAGTTGGCAGATTTCACCTGATGAAATCACAAACATTCTAGTTGCAGTGCTTTGATTTTTAAGTTTGCAGTGAGAATGGCAATTATGAAGGGAATTTATTTGTGATTATGAATATCTGGCACTTAAAGCCACACTTGAAAGTGCTAGTTGCATATGTCTTTTTTTTATTATGGACTAGTTGTCGCTGTAGATTATCTATCATTTCGTTTGGTACTATTTGGCTAGAACAGGCTGAGTACCTTGAGCTGGGAACTGATTTTATTTGCTCTGTTTCTTAAAGTGTAATGTATATCTCCATATTTTTGGCATAATTTGGGCTTGAATTAACTGAGGGCAGTGCTTAATTTGTAAAAAAAAAAGTGCCGGGCCCACCTCAGGAAGCCACCTCAGTATTCACCACACATTGCCACTGTGTACACACAACTACTACCCGTCACACTTTATCAAGTGTGACAATTCAGACTGTTCGAGGCCCCCAAAGCTTCAAGAATGGCTTGGGTGGCAGGTATTAGTTGTTTTGAATGTATATTAAATTAACAAAACAATCGTTTCCTGCTCATCTTTAAATTACACAAACAGGTCCGCAAATGTGGCAGCTGTCATAAGTGCAGGTTCTGGCAATGAAGTGCCAGTGCCTGCAATTAAGTGCCTGTGCTGAGCTCCGGAAACCACCAGCTCAAATTAAAGACTGGTTGAAGATGTATAATAAAGGCAAATCGTTCCAAAAATGAGTGCCAAAATATGCTTTGCCCTGGGCTCCAAAAACATTTAAGATAGCACAAATAGATCTACAACTTCAAGTAAATGTTTGATCAAATGTTTAGATAAGTGCAAATAGGAAGATTGGGGACTACAATGTTTTGGGAGAGATCATTTATCCTAAGTCTTTTCTGAAGGCTGATCACAAGTGTGATGGAGGGTCATGAGAAATATATCGGACTTGTTAAATATCTACAGCGCAGGTTGAGGTATTTGCTGGGCCCTGCTTATTATCCAATTTTAAGTTTGAACTCAGAAATGAGGAGTAATATGTAGAACCTTGTCGCCCCTGCACCAAATGTGGTTTATCTTGGTAATTACAGGGCTTTCCCCCTGGTACATTTCAACAATTTTGACCTGTTGAAGTTGACATGGGGAAAATCATGAAATCCAGAGGTTATGCATTTGCATAGAGATTGGTATTTTATTACCCACTTGTTATACAGGCCTGAATGTTATTTTGTAGATCACGACAATTGAGCTTTAACTCATTTGGTGGATTTAGGGAGACACAAGCTAACCTGGACTGGAACAAATTTACAGATAAATAGGATTGTGAACCACATTCTTGCCAGAAATGTTATAACCTGAGACTAAATATGCAGGTTGCAAAAGACTCCTTTCCCATTAATATTATTCTGTTTGTGGATCCTGCAAATGAAGGGTGGAAATGCATAAACGTTTCATGCAGGTGATATCAAGCCACCCTCCCTGCATTACAAATTGCTATGTAGCATTTTGTTTTCTGAGAACAACCCCTGTCCCTGTAATCAGACAAAAAAATGAACATGAGGCTACGCACATTGTCTGCAGCATGAAGAAGTTCCCCGGAGTGCTGTGTGCTTCACCCATTGCTCAGAAGCCAATATTCACAAATTAGAAGTGCCCTTCTTTTCATAAATATTCCTACTGTGTCCCATAGTGCAAATTATGACACAGAAGTGCATTTGTGAATTGCATGTGCCTTTGATACATAACAGCTTTACATTTTGTAGTCAGTCAGTCAAAAAACTTTATTTCGCTATGCTTCTGTAGCATTAAAGTACATGTAAAAGATAATACAAACATTAAAAAGACTTCATTTACCCCTGTGAAACACATTACATCACACTGTTCATTGAGGACTTCATTTGAACCCATATCTCACTTTGATGTTTCAAACCTTAAAATACCCCATCTCATAAAAAACAAATAAAACCACAATATTGTATTTAAAAATTACATAAGATACAAGAGACATTCTACAATAAACAACAATTCTTTACAATTGCAGCACTATTGCACTAAAATATTGCACATTCTGAGTTCTGCGATAAAAGGAGTGTCATAAATATAAAGGGGCATGTTTACAAGCCCTTATCGCCACAGGAATGTTACTTTGATTGATGTTCCTGTGGCAATAGACGCTTTGCCTTATTTACAAGGCAACGTTAAGCCACTTAATGTGGCTTAACGCCACCTTGCAAATAAGGCATCCTTTCACTCTACACTTAGCGTGAAAGGGGTGGGCAATAGATGTTGTTATAGTAATTAAAAATTAGTAATCCAATCCCGGCAACATCAAACACAAAGCAGTGAAAATAAGACGAATCATTATAAAATGTAATCACTTCCCCAAAAAAGTATTTGCAATCAGGGTAAGTAGACCACCTTTAGCTCTGCTAGCATTAGAATGGATAGCTGACTAATGATATGTACAAAATCCATCTAACTATCTTGGTTTGCACTCCTAGGTTTCTTGTAGGCAGATCACATGGTATCTAGCCACTAAATTGACCCACTCTTGGACTCCTAGTTAATTCCTAAATCCTGCAATTTACCAAGATGAAACCTTAACTGGCTCAATGATGTTAGCAATCGTGTTAGCATCTGCCACTTGTGCCTGGTTGTCACCCCTACTAACAGGAACCTAGACTCTGTGTAGAGCATTCAGTCAATCGCACTCATCCAAACCTTCCAGGGGTGTATATCTGTTACAGCACCATCCTGGCTTGACCGGAAGCGCAATTTTCTGCTTATGATCTCTATTTATTAGTCTTGAGAGATGATAAGGTTTGTTAAAAAACTGTAGTGGGAAAACAGATATCTAGGAAACTCTTGAAAAAGGAAGAGGAAGTTACCGTAGGAGGGTTGCAACAATTCTTGGATCCTCGAAGGTGACCACTATGCAGTTACAAGGGATAGTTTTATGGGATGGCCCTTCCCAGTCACTCCCTCCTTGCCATCAAAATGTGTTCAGATAAAGAGTGGTCATTGCCTCTAAATTTCGTAAGCCAGTCAGATACTTTTAAAATTAATAGGACTGTGTTTTCAGTCTGGGTCTGTTTAAGACATAAGGGCATACTTCTGGTAAGAGATTCAAAATTTGAACTTCTCTGCTAAAGCTACTCTTGCACATATCCCTCGGTTCACTACCCATCTTAGAAGCAAGCTCTCCGGTCACCACATCACCAAATTGTCCAGGAAGCGTCGCTGGAGCAGTTTGCATGGGAAGAGAGAATGAGAGCTATAGGTCCTTGTACCTGTGAAGATGATGTTTATGTCATTTAAGTCTGATCTGGCATAACCTCCAGCGCCTCAAATCACAACCCATGCGGACCATGGTTTGAATGAGGTTAGGACCATAAAACATACTAGCCATATTGCTTAAATCCTTAGGAGGGTAAGAGGACGGCCAAAAGCACATCAGGGGCAGAGTGAGTTTAGCAAGGGTCAATATTTGGGTTGCACTTTCCTCTAAGGCATCAAGGCAAGGTGTACTGGCATTAGATGTAATTTAAACAAACATACTATCCTAGAGCATAACTCATCCATATTTGAGGACGTCCACAATGGGATGACATTATGCTTCTTCAGTTAAGTCCCCTTGCAGTCTATTGTCCCCTTCTTGCACAGTGTCCTACCCTTCTTCTTTTTCACTAGAGGCTCCATAATAGGCAAATTCTCCACAAGGGGCAAACACACACTGTCCATACTTGATCGGGCGTCGACAGTTCCTTCATTTGGCCTCACGAGAATGTCCAGACTATTAGAACTATTGGAAACAAGCAAGTTGCCCCTTACCTCCTCCAGGGAGATGGGTATTTTGGTGGGTTACCTCTCCTTTGAAAGGACACTAGCTGCGTGGGAAGGAATTAATTGTAGTTGTCATATCACTCCTTGTTGCATCACATGCAATTTCCTTTTCCCCATAGTTCCAGTACAGGAGAAAAGGCAAACCTAGATGGTCAAGAAAGGAGTCGCAAGCGTGTTGATGCGAGACAGGGGACAAACAGAGAGGGCCTGACTCGGCCTCTTTCAGCTGCTGAGAGGTGCAGATGGGCGCCCTCTTGGCCCAGTCTTAATCCAGGGACGCGCCTGGGTGAGCTCCGCACCACAGGAATGTAGTTGGCACTTTATAGAACGTCTGCAGCAGCAGGGCCTCCCAAGTTGCCAGCCCCTCCTCCTCAGGGCTTGCGATCGTTGTGAGACTGTGAGTCCTCAGGCAGAGTTCAAAAAGCACCCAGAAGGCGTCCTACAGTGCATGGGTGTAGTTTGCACTTTATAGCGCATCAGCAGCAGTGGAGCCTCCCAACTTGCCAGCCCCTCCTCCTCAGGGAACGTGAAGGTTGTGGGACTGTGAGGCTTAAGGCAGAGCACAAAAGCACACACAAGGCGCAAAGAATATGATTCTGCAAAATCCAGGTGTGAAGACTTTGGGACCACAAAATTAAGCAATGTATCGAGCACTTTAATACATCAAAAAGTATTGTTTTTCCTCATTGATTTTATTGAGAACTGTAGATTTATTTTTCTTTATCTGTAATATTATGTGCCCGATAAGTAAGTACTGCAATTAATTAAACATTAGAGGGCAGATTACTCGATTTATTTCATCGCCTGCTAGTGCAGATGGAGAAAAATACATTTTGCTCATGCACAAACCAATAAAAATAAATCTGCTCATGCATAAAATGTGTTATCCGTGCACAGTTTGAAATCGACCTGGAAACTCCTCTGCACAAAAGGGAGAATGAGCAAGGCTGTTGAAGGTGCACTTCTCTTCACTTAGCCTAGTCATGATTTCACACAGATCAAATGTAGCATCATGCACGTTGCTGTTATGAAATTGTTCTCTGGTGCCCATGTAAGCCCTGTTTATCTTATTACTTATAACCTTGAACCTTATAGGATTGTGAACAAGGTATATAAAGCTATTCTTCAATTACAAATCCTTGGCTTGAAAAGCTTTGCCAGTGTGGCTCCTTTAACCCCTTCCATGCTGATGACGAACCCCAGCCGTCACGCTCCACGGTGCTCGTGTGCTGATGACGGCTGGGGTTCGTCATGGCCCCCCCCCTGTTCGTTTGTTTACCGCACAGCGGCAGAAACGGCCCAGCATGGAAGGGGTTAAGGAACATCACCTGCTTTATAGAACCAAAAATCCCATTTAGAAATGCAAACACAGGGATTGGTTGCAGGCCAAAGTCCTTGTATTTGTAGCCAGTCTCAGCTGGTGTTAATTAGCTACATGGCTATGTAACTTGTATTATCACTCTGTGATGCCCTGCAAATGGATAGTTTGCAATGCTACCTATTGGGACAAAGGTATCATAAAGGTATTATCAAAAAACACAAACAGGCCCCAAAAAGTTGGTGTGCGCAATTTGTGGCCACAGTGACCTGTCTTTTAGTGCATCAGCCTTACTTTATATCATTGTATATCGGTGCTGCTCCCATTGATGAGATGTACAGGGCCTATACCTAGGTATGTCATGTTAACCAGAATTTCTGAACCCATGGGAATTTTTCAATTCTAAGAGTCCACCTAGTAATCACTGTTAACTCCATCCCTCCATCCCACCAGATTTATCTGTACCCCTGTGTTAGACCTGGCACCATTGGCATGGGTCTCCCTTCCATTTTCTTTCTGTTGCCTCACGTGATTTTGCTGGTATTATATGCTTTGGGCACTGTGCTACTGCTATTCAGTGCCACAGGGCAGGTGCTCCCTATTGTAAATGTATGTATTAATCTGTTTTTCCATGTTTGGCTATTTGGTTTACTTGTCAGACCCTAGTCTAGTGTACTTGGGACACCAAGTTGGGAGCGGCCAGGTGGCGCCCCTACAACCCAAGATTCAAATCATCCTGGCTTGGGAGCCACCCAAAACCCAGACAGAGGTGAGAGCCTTCTTAGGTCTCACAGGGTATTACAGGAGGTTTTTTAAGGGGTATTGCAACATTGTTGAACCCATGACAGAGCTGACTTCCAGGAAGCAGCCCAAGAAGGTGATCTGAACTGATACCTGTCAGAAAGCTTTTGAGGCCCTGAAAGCTGCCATGTGCACGGCGCCCGTGCTCAGGGCACCCAACTATTCAAGTGAGTTTATCGTTCAGACAGACGCTTCAGAGCATGGTGTGGGGGCTGTTCTGTCACAGATGAATGAGGAGGGCCTAGATCAACCCGTAGCCTTTATCAGTAGAAGGTTACTTCCACGGGAACAGAGGTGGAGTGCTATTGAATGTGAGGCATTTGCTGTGGTCTGGGCACTGAAGAAGCTGAGACCATACCTGTTTTGGACTCACATCCGGGTTCAGACAGACCACAGACCCCTCAGATTGTTGATGAAGATGAGGGGTGAAAATCCAAAAATGTTGAGGTGGTCTATTTCCCTACAGGGTATGGACTTTACGGTGGAACACCGCCCTGGTACAGAACACGCCAACGCTGATGGTCTGTCCAGATTTTTCCATCTTAGTGATGAGAACTTCAAGGAGTTAGGGCAGTTCTCCCACTTTTCAGCTGGAGGGGACACTTGTTAGACTTGGCATAATTGGCGTGGCTCTCCCTTCCATTTTTTTCTGTTGCCTCATGTGTTTTTGCTGGTAATATATGCTTTGGGCACTGTGCCCCTGCTATTCAGTGCCACAGTGCAAGTGCACCCTATTGTAAATTGATGTATTAATCAGTGGTTCCATGTTTGGCTATTTGGTTTACTTGTCAGACCCTAGTCTAGTGCACTGAGTGTGCCCAGGGCGTGTAAATCCAAATGCTGCTGGTGGGCCTGCAGCACTGGTTGTGCCACCCACAGAAGCAGCCTTGTAAAGTGTGTCTAAGGTCTGCCATTGCAGAGCCTGCGTGCAGTCTGGTACTGTCATGCTGACCGGGCAAGTGCACCCACTTGCCAGTCCCTAACCTTCCCTTTTCTTCATATCAGTCACCCCTATGGTAGGCCCAAGGGCAGGGTGCATTGTAAGTATAAGGTAGGACAAGCCCTGGTGTGTGTGGCATGCTCTAATAGTGAATTACAGCCATTTTCGTTTTTCACTATTACAAGGCTACCTGTTCTCTATAGGCCAGAATGGGCTGTTAGAGTTATTACATTTTATAATCCTAACTGTCTCAGAGAACATGGTTGAAATTCGAGTTTAGTATGCCTGAACTCAGAATTATAAAATACATCTTTTAGTGAAGTTGGTTTTAACATTCTGTGTTTGCAAATACCACTTTTAGAAAGTAGATATTTGCTTGTCTAACCATTCAAACCTGCCTCTGCTAGGTTGTGTATTCCTTTGTCTGGTTTTGTGAGTGACAGGGCTGGGGGATTCCCAGAGACAGGCTGAGTCACCCAGCGGGGAATAGAGAGATCTGCATCTAGATGGGAGGGAGGAGTTGCACTTGAACCTTGAATAGGGCTGTGCCTGCCTCCCATAATGCTGGCTCCACCCCCTGGGGAGCGGCTGATGTCTCTGCCCTGCACACAGAAAGAAGAGAAGGAGTCCTATAAACAAAGTGCTCCAGGACTGTACTTGCGTTCCACAATGCTGGCTCCACCTCTAGTGGGGCATCTGATGTTTCTGCCCTGCACTGTGAAAGGAAAGAAGAAGTCTGGTAAACAGAGTGCTTCAGAACTGGTTTGGACTGGGCACAGGTCCCTCTCCCCTCAGAGAACAAGGATTTTGGGGTCTAAATATTGGGACCCTGATCCCATGAAATTAGATCACTTTGGACTACAAGAAGAAACCTTTACTGAGGAGAGGAACCTGAAGAAACTGCAGAGAGACCATTCCCAAGCTTAAGTGCTGCTTGGGGGATTGGCCTGCAGTGGTTGCCTTACAGCCAAAGGAAGGAGGAAGGAACTTTGTGTACTTGGCTTTCAACTTGTGAAGGATCTGCAAGGGCTTGGAGAAGAGCTTGCCTCCTGCTGAAGTCTCAGGGACAACAGACTTTACCCCCCAGCTCCCCAGAGTTCTTTGGAAGTGCCTGCTGCTGTTTTGGTCCTTCTGAAGAACTGCGTGTCGCAAGGTGCTGGAAGCGCGACTCAACGAGAAGAAGTGTGTCTCCTTTGCTGTGCCTGCCATCGCAAATCCGAAGGAGGGTGTCGCAGCTGGAACTGTCGCACTGCACCGCATCGGAGAGAAGCGTGCCGCAACAAAGAGGAAGCGTGTCGCCATCGCTGCTACTGCCGTCGCACCTCCGAAGGAGAGTGTCACCACTGTATTTGTCGCACTGCACCGCATCAGGAGAAGAAGCTCGCAACGAAGTCAGAGCGTGTTGCTGTCGCTGTACCTGCCGTCGCAACTCCGAAGGAGGGTGTCGCCGCTGGAACCGTCGCACTGCACCGCATCGACAAAGAGCACCTCGCAACCCCGAGGAGCGCGCCGACGTCTGAACTGCTGCCGTTGCATCTTGGATGTCACTGCTGCAGTTGTCGCATCGAGCGGAAGCTTCACGCATCGTGGGAGAATAGTATCGCTGCTGGAGCTGCTGCCATCGCATCGTCAGGGTGTCGCCACTGCAGTCCACGCATCGAACCGCGAACTTCTCGTATCCCCGAGAAGCGTGCTGCATCTGGAAGATCTTCACGTCTTTATTTCTTTGTATCTGAACTTTGCCTCATTTCCCATCGCTGCGACAATGCTTGACGTGGAAGCCCAACGCAACTTAATGTACATTGACGCAGAGTGTTGCATCTAAGAACTGAACTGAACTAAGCTTAAATCTATCACCTTAAAGTAATAGTATTGTGTACTTTTGTCGTTTATGGTCTTGTGGTAACTCTATATAAAGTTTACTTATTTTTTATATAAAACCTGTGTGGTGCCCTTTTGTAATGTTGTCACTGGGTTACTGTATGTGGTCACAACTGCTTAACTTACAACGCCTCTGAGATAAGGCCTTGCTGCTCGAGCCAAGCTACCAAGGGGGTGAGATAGGGGTTATTTTAGGAGTGTAATCCCCTTATCCTGACTAGAGGAGAGGGTCCCTATTTGTCAGGCACACCTACATGTGCCAACTAGAGACCCCCAAATCTAACACCCTGGTGTTGGTAATTTGGGGGGGCAGACTTAACAGCAATAAGTAAATAAAATTAAATAAAAGGGCACGCCTAATGAGATGGCAAATGAAATTAACAATTAAGAACAACAGACCAATGAACTCTTGCAGTTTTACAATACTGCAGAAATTTCCTTCCAGCTGTGTTGTAGTTATTCCATTCCACCATTTAAAAACCCAGCACGTTACCTTAAGCATGACTCTAGATTTAATTAAAAGTTTACTAAAAGTGATGATATTAAGGGAAAGATATTCATGAGATTTCCTGCAGCAGTATGTTCTCTTGGAACAGAGATTAAAGTATGACTGATAATAATGATTTAGGGAATTTGCATAATCTCTTGAGGAATGAATTAGGGCTCCCTCAACAACTGGACTAAAAATTGCAGTTTTTTAAAATTTGAAAAAGAAAATATTACAAAAAGTTCTATATCTAAGTCATAGGAGAAGACAGTGTTGGACCCGGGGTCACCGGTCCACCTAGGGTAGCTTGGCACAAGTGGGAAGGCCTACCTCCAAGGGAACTGTGTTGTACTTGCGTCACACTCACCACAGCAACCCAGCGTACCTCTACTCAAAAATTTACACCATATCTGGTTATAAAAATAGAAATGTTTATCTTCTTGAGTTCAATATATTTGGTTTTGTCAATAGATATCATTAACTAAATTTACAGCAAGGCGAAATTCCAGCATAAGCTTCAAATACGGAAAAGAATATCCCATACACTTGGTTCAGAGCATTATCAAGTAGTATTCAGTAACCATGCCAATGTGCTGTATGTAGGACACTATAACCAAGCAGGAGTCTACAGCATTGGTTAAGCATTAGGTAGTTATTTGCATCCTCAGTTGCATACATAAATAAATAAATAAATACATAAATAGTCCCAAGGTAGAAGAATAAATACGTTTACCATCAAGTGTTTTTGGTCAACTATTCAATTGGCACACGTGAAAGTTCAGGAAAAGGGCACAAACCTATTACCCTTCTGTTCGGTAGAACATTACACATTACGAAATTTGGTATTATCTCAGTGAATCAGTTCCTGGTACCATTCCGTGGAAGCAGTTCAGGCAAATCCACCTGGGTAAAGAGAACGGGCAAAATTTCACAGTTCTTAACAAGGGCCGAAAAGTACAGACATTATAGGTCAAATCCTTTACTACAGTCAGGCAGCAAAATATATGGTCCACACAGGGTTATTCAAAAGATTAGGCCCATGCAGAGTCACCATTGAAATGGGGAATTTTAGATAGTAACCCTCTTCCCCAGTTGGCACTTCATTTCCACACAAAAAAGGTGATACCTTCCTAAGCCTCTGTCAGGCAGGACTGACTCACTCCTTAAGGGATGAGGAAAAACTCCCTCGATTTCCTGTTAACTGCAGCTGTTACCAGATCTCCGCACCTCAGACCCAGTGTGTGCGATTTTCCCAGCTCCTCACCGGTGGATTGTTGTCAATAAAATGGAGCTGGCGCCCACACAAGTAAAAGGGGGGCTCTCAGTCACACCACCAGTTCACTTGGTGTCCCCTCTAGGCTTCCAGTGCCGGGGGCACCAAAACAGCGTTGCTTAGCGGAAGCCGGAGGCGAGAGCACTGACGAGGGAGAGTGGCGCGCTGGACTGGAGCCTCGATCTCTAGGCGACTCCGCCCGCGTCTCTCCCATTCCTACCTTAGCCTCCCTTCAGCGCGGCCCGGCTTCCTTTCCCAGCCCGGGCTGCCGCGCTGTCTGGATTGCAGCAGCGGTACTCGCCTCAGAAGCAGAGGCCGGCAACCGTCACCTTAGGTCCTGCACACCAAGGAATCTCCCTAGGAGTAGTTTCAAGGCTGGTAGCATGAAAGGGGGGAAGAAAAGAAAAAAACAGTGCCGGATGGCTGCGGTGTTTGTTAATGCGATCCTGTAGCCCGGGAAGTACCCTGGGTTCACGGAGGTAATGTGATGGGAAGACCTGTCACACCGGCGCTCCAAGCGGCAGAAGAGGCTCGAAAAAGGGGGGCGGAGTACTCCCCGCAGGTTGCATCCCCAGCTGGAGGCAGTCGCACTCACCACCTTTAAGGGGTTCCTGGCTTCGCCAATACACAATCTGGTAAATTGAGAAGTCCCTCTCCTGTGGAAGCACTGGGGAAAAAGAGGGTACAGGTGTTATATAAGGACAGGGTCAGATCAGCAGATGGAGGGCAGCGTCAAATGTGAAGGGTGGCAGCCCCTAAAGGCGGTCAACCCCTTCAGTGCGTCAGCCTCCTCACTCAGCAGCCTGCACTCCATCCAGTCCCTCAGTGTCCACTCTCCTCTCCAAAATGGCCGCCCGCACTCCCTCTATATATAGCCTGGGCCCAAGTGACTAGAGTGGACCAGAAAGTTCCAGAAACTCTCATGTCACCCAATGGCCCAAGCTCTGAGGTAAATTCTGACAGGCCACCATTTTGTGTTAGAGCACCTACTCTCCATTTTTACAGGAGCACCTGCACCTCACCATTAATTAGTAATGATGGTGTGCCCAGAGTTTTTAAGCTAACACAATCAAAAATCACAGTGGACAAAAATAATTAGAGGCAAAAAGGGAAAAGAAAACAAAATAATAAGGAGGGACCACCCAAAGGGCTGACAGGTCTAACAGACAGGAGCTCCTTAATGTAACTCAGTAATATTATTGGTGTATTAATACCAAAATATACCATGGTACATTGTGGTATCACTGTGCCGGCAAAAATGTCCTACCACGCAGCGTTGCCCTTGGTCACCCAATAAAAATTATACCTCTCCCAAGTGTTGGGGTGCTTGGGGGGCTGAGATAGCCCCACAATCACCGAAACATTGAAACTGAAACTGAGTTTCGGTTTTGTTGTCAATGTAATGACGAGAGCGCGCCATGCGTGTGATCGACATTACTTTGAAAATAAGAAACAGGCCACTTCCCAAGGCCCCCCCCCACCCCCAAAAAGGAAATCCCTCATCTGTTTGCAGCAGAGGGATTTAGCGTGCCTGTGACCATGGTGGAATGGGTACGTCAGGAGCACATTAGCACTGGTGCTCAAGACGGAACCATTCCCTCATTAGCACTGAAACGGTTAACAGAGTGTGTCAAATTAAAGACGCTTACCAATAATATTGCTGCTTGGCGCAGAAGTGGTTGACCTTTGCCTATCACCTTTCCTAACTTCCAGGGTTGTCAAAATTTTTCTAGTGCTCTACAATTGTGGAACAATTTTGAAAGATTACATTTTTGAAGTTCAAATGGTTTGGGGCAAGTATTTTGCATATGCATAAGTGGACAATCTACTCTTGATACTGGCAGAAGACTGACTGGTCAATTCAGAAAATATTCTCTGCAAGTCATGTTATGCTTGACGATGACAATTTCACACATTACACATAGCTTGAGATTCTAGAGTAATGTGAGGTTATGATTGCATAATAAATTCCTTTTTTTCCCAACTACTAACCTAGTTAGATTTATATTCAATGGTTATAGCTTTTGTTTTGAAGTGATTTGTTTCACTTTCATTCCGCTGATTTCTACCTAAATCCAGATCATGTTTCCCCTCAGGATTATTCATAGTGTTATGTAATATCCAGTAATTTTTTGGGGTAGCTCAGTGAGGTATATATTCACTGCTTTCATGTCTGTGTCACCTGCAGTTCATAGATTCGAAACCCTGGTAAGGCTGTCTCAGCTTTTCATTCTCATGAGCACAATAAATTTAAAGCCATTAGGTTAGATAACAGTGAACTTTTTTTTTGCAATGTTACAAATTAGCAAAGATGATGGCTGGGGCTCTCTTCAGGAGGTAGCTTATGTCAGCCCATTTCTCTTGTTAGCGCCACCTAAAAGAGAAGCCATGAAACCCTACAAGTGGAGAGAGGATGTGGAGTAATGGCCAGAGCTACCGAGCTCGGAGCTGGAAACCAGGTTCGAGTCTTAGCTTTGGCTCAATATCTTATGACTCACTTAATCTCCCTGTGCCTACCAAAAATGTCTCCTTTACTGGTGCTGAAGCGCCAGTGATAATGATTGAGTGCCGGAAACCACTGGCTCAAATTAAGCCCTGATTCAATGCTATCCAATCCTGAGAACGACTCTCTTCCCCTCATGTAGAATAATTATTTTCTCATGTATTTTTCCCTCATGTTTTCTTCTTTCGGGTCCTTCTTTTGCTGCCCACACACAACCTTTTCCAGTTTAACAATTAGGTGTATCAGCAGATCCTCTTTCCAATAAGATATCTGACAAGAAGAACACAAAATGGCCCATGGATTACCATATCTCAGTTTAACAATCACAACAATCCTGAAGGCACAGAGGATGAACCACATCCCTTCAATCTTGTTCACAGGAGGCACATGTTACTCCTTCCAACCTTTGTGCACAGGCTTCAGAGCTCCAGGGAAAGGTGCTGAAGCTGAAGTAGAAATTCCCAAGCCTGATACCAATAAAATCCAGTTCATCCACTGGCAAAATCTATACCCTTAATCTCACTGATGTAAAACTGCAATATTTACTCACACTCCTAATGAGATTACTCATGCGTATATCTGACAAGCAGAGGAAATTAACCCACCTGCCCAGATATTCCAAATGAACACTTTGGTGATACTCCTGCTTTACACTGCACAAGGCAGGGCCATATCCACCATTAGCTATGTACATAACTGTTAATCATTTAAAAAAAATAAAAACTGAGTTCTGAGACAGATTGTAATCTTGTTGACATTATGTATCTCTCTGGGGTCATTGAAACCTCTGGAGTCTTAGCACTGCAGAATCTTCAGGGAACTCTGATGCGGACATGGTTGCGTCATGGTTTACTGTTCCGGAATGTGGCTTCTGTTGTCATTTCTTAGCTTGGAGACCGGATGGTAGTTGCTGAGAAGGTGTATCTTTCTTCTTATATTTGGTGTTTCACTGTCATTGACCTTTACCTAGTGTTGGAGACTTATTTTCATCACCCCAAATCTGCCACCGTAGTGGATAGGGGACTGTGAAGGTCACCTCTGCTTCCCAGCAGCTGATACTATCCTCCATCAAATGGAGGAAAATAAGGTAAGTGAACTTTCAAAACATAAACAGAACATTTAACAGTGATTTTGTTTTCTTGTGACTGCAACCTCCGTTTCTAAGGTACTTTTAAACTACATTTCAACACAAAATAAAGGAATAGCAGCATTTCAAAATACTTTACACTTGGCCCAAAGATATAAACCTACAAGTTATTGTTTCCTCGTGTAGTCATTATGCCAAGATGAAAATCTATGTATTACCACAATGTATTTAAAACATACTGGAAGCAAAACGTCTTAAATGCGTTCTGTGAATACCGAAAGTCTTAAAGTTGGGATGTTTCTCAGTTTAGGAGTCCTAAAGTTAGGAGTCCTAACTTTACTACTCCTAAACTGAGAAAAATCCTATCCTCAAGACTTTCGGTATTCAAGAAGACATTTAGGAGTCCTAAAGTCAGGACTCCTAACTTCTGTGAATACCGAAATGAGTAAGTGCCTTCTGTGAACACCAAAATGAGTAAGTGCCTTCTGTGAATACCAAAATGGTGGTAAATTTAGGATTTTGTCTTAAGTTAGTTCTATGAATCAGACCCGCAAGTTACGCGACTACACATCCTGCTATAATTTTACGCTTACCTAGTTCTGATGAAATAACAACATTTCTCATTCCAGTGCTATGATTTTCACGTTTGCAGTGAGAATGGCAATTATGAAGGGAATTTATTAGTGATTAAGAATATTTGGCACTTAAAGCTACACTTGAAAGTGCTAGTTGCATGTTTCTTATTTTATTATGGACTAGTTGTCGCTGTAGATTATCTAACATTTCGTTTGGTATTATTTGGTTAGCAGAGGCTGAGTAGCTGGAGCTGGGAACTGATTGTGTGTGCTCTGTTTCTAAAAGTGTAATGTATTACTCAATACTTTTGGCATGATTTGGGCTTGAATTAACAAAACAACAGTTTCCTGCTCATCTTTAAAACATACAAACAGCACCACCAAGTGGCAGCTGTCATAATTGCAGGTTCTGGCAATTAAGAGCCAGTGCCTGCAAAAATTAAGTACTGGTTGAAAATGTATAATAAAAGCAAATCGTTCCAAAAAAGAGTGCCAACATATGTCTTGCCCAGGGTTCCAAAAACTCTTAAGATAGCACAAACAGATTTACAACTTCAAGTAAATGTTTGTTTAAATGTTTAGATGAGTGCAAATAGGAAGATTGGGGACTACAATGTTTTGGGAGAGATCATTTATCTCAAGTCTTTTCTGAAGGCTGATTACAAGTGTGAAGGAGGGGCATGAGATATATATATTGGACTTGTTAAATATCTACAGCGCAAGTTGAGGTATTTGCCGGCCTCTGCTTATTTCTCCAATTTTCCGTTTGAACTCAGAAATGAGGATTAATATGTAGAACCTCGTCGCTCCTGCACCAAATGTATAATAATCCACATTGGTAAAGTGCGAACAATCACCCGTAAGGGTCTCTAGGCGCTGGGGGCCGTCGGGAAGATTAAGCAAGCTACTGCCCAGAGTCACATGGTGCTGGGCAAATCTGTCGATGGCACCGGGGATCGAACCATGATCCCCAGATGCCGGAGTCAGTCACCCTGGCCCGGGCACCATAACTCTGTGGCTTATCTTGGTAATTACAGGGCGTTCTCCCTGGTACATTTCAGCAATTTTTACCTGTTGAATTTGACATGGGGAAAATCGTGAAATGCAGAGGTTATGTGTTTGCATAGAGATTGGTATTTTGTTACCCACTTGTTATAGAAGCCTGAGTGTTATTTTACACATCATGACAATTCAGCTTTAACTCATTTAGTGATTTTAGGGAGACACAAGCTAACCTGGACTAGAACAAATTTACAGATAAATAGGATTGTGAGCGACATTCTTTCCAGAAATGTTATAACCTTGGACTAGATATACAGGTTGCAAAAGAATTCTGCCCCATTAATATTATTCTGTTTGTTGATCCTGTAAATTAAGGGCGGAAATGCATAAACATTTCCTGCAGGTGCCATCAGACCACCTTCCCTGCATTACAAATTGCTATGTGGCATTTTGTTTTCTGAGAACAACTCCTGTCCATGTGAGCAGACAAAAAAACTGACATGATGCAAAGCACATTGTCTGGAGCATGAAGAGGTTTCCTGGAGCACAGTGTGCTTCGGCCATTGCTCAGAAGCCAATATTCACAAAGTGGAAGTGCCCTTCTTTTCCTAAATATTTCTACAGGGTCCCAAAGTATTTATAATGACACAACAGTGCATTTGTGAATTGCAATGTGTCTTTGATACATATCAGCTTTACATTTTGCAGTCAGTCAGTCAGTGAATAAACTTACTTTCGCTACGCTTCTGTAGCATTAAAGAACATGTAAAAGCTTAGACAAACATTAAAAAGACTTCATTTACCCCTGTGAAATATTACGTTGCACTGTTCACTGGGACTTCATTTAAACCCATACCTCACTTTGATGTATCAAATCTTAATATACCCCATCTCATAAAAACAATTAAAATTACATTATTGTATTTAAAAATTACTTAAGAAGAAAAAGGCATACTACAATAAACATAACAATTCTTTAACATTGCACTAAAATAGTGTACGTTTCTGAGTTCTGCAAGAAAGGGATGGGCATAAATATAAAGGGGCATATTTACTAGCCCTTATCACCACAGGAACGTCACTTTTATCGAGTTTCCTGTGGCGATAGGGGCTTCACCTTATTTACAAGCTTGCGTTAAGCCACTCAATGTGGCTTAACGCCGCCTTGTAATTAAGGCACCCTTTCAAGCTATACTTAGCATGAAAGGGGTGGGCAATGGGTATTGTTATAGTAATTAACAATTAGTAACCCCAATCCTGGACAACATCGCACACAAAGCAGTTAAAATAAGGCAAATCATTATACAATGTAATCACTTTCCCTAAAAATGTATTTGCAATCAGCGTAAGTAGAACACCTTTAGCTCTGCTAGCATTAGAATAGATAGCTGAGGAATGATATGTACAAAAACTAAATAACTTGGTGTTAGTCCTAGGTTTCTTGTAGGCAGATCACATGGTAGCTAGCCACTAAATTGACCCACTCTTGGTCTCCTAGTTATTGCGTCAATCCTGCAATTTACTAAGATAAAACCTTAACTGGCTCAGGGGTGTTAGCAATCATGTCAGCATCTGCCACGTGTGCCTCGGTATCACTCCTACTATCAGGAACCTAGACTTTGGGTAGAGCTTTCAGTCAATCGCACTCATCCAAACCTTCTAGGAGTGTATATCTGTAACACCACCACCGCAGCTTGACCAGAAGCGTGATTCTCTCTGTTATTATCTCTATATATTAGTCTTCCTACACCAGGGATGGGTGGGAGAGAGAAGAAGGTTTGTAAAAGAACCCTTGTGGGAAAACAGATATTTATGAAACTCCTGAAAAGGGGAGAGGAAGTTGCCATAGGAGGGTTGCAACAATTTTTGGATCATCGAAGTTGACCACTATGCATTTACCAGGGATTGTTTTATGGGATGGCCCTACCCAGTCAACCCTCCTTGCCATCAAAATGTGTTCAAATAAGGAGTGGTCATTGCTCCTAAATTTCGTAAGCCAGTCAGATACTTTTAAAATCAATAGGACTGTGTTCTCAGTCTGGGTCTGTTTAGGACCCAAGGGCATACTTCTGATGGGAGATTGAAAACTTGAACTTCCCTGCTAAAGCTACGGTTGCGCATCTCCCTCGGTTCCATAGCCATCCCAGAAGCAAGATCTCTGGTCCCCCTGTCACATAATTGTCCAGGAAGCATCACTGGAGCAGTTTGGCTGGAAAGAGAGATTGGGAGATATTGGCCCTTGTACCTGAGAAGATGATGTTTATGTCTTTTGAGTCTGATCTGGCATAACCCCCAGCACCTCAAATCACAACCCATAGGGACCATGATTTGAATGAGGCTAGGACCATGGGTCATACTAGCCATATTGCTTAAATCCTTAGGTAGGAAGGTAAGAGGACGCCAAAAGCACCTCAGGGGCAGTGTGAATTTAGCAAGGCTCAATATTTGGGTTGCACTTTCTTCTATTGCATCAAGGCGCTCATGTACTGGCTTTAGATGTAATTTGAAAAAAACATCTATCCCAGTCCATATTAGAGGACGTCCACAATGGGATGACATTATGCTTCTTCAGTTTAGTTCCCTTGCAGTCAATTGTCCCCTTCTTGCACAGTGTCCTACCCTTTTTTCACTAAAGGCTCCATAATAGGCAAATTCTCCACAAGGGGCAAACACACACTGTCCATACTTTATCGGGGGTCGACAGTTCCTTCATTTGGCCTCATGAGAATGTCCAGACTATTGGAACTATTAGAAACAAGCAAGTTGCCCTTCACCTCCTCCAGGGAGATGGGTATTTTGGTGAGTTACATCTACTTTGAAAGGACACTAGCTGCATGCACCAGGAGGGAATCAATTGTAGTTGTCATATCACTCCTTGTTGCACCACATGCAATGTTCCTTTTCCCCATAGTTCCAGAACAGGAGTAAAGGCAAACCTAAATAGTCAAGAAAGGAGTTGCAAGCTACAGGGCAGATGCGAGCCGCTGGACAAACAGAGAGGCCCTGACCCGGCCTCTGTCAGCTGCTGAGAGGTGCAGATGATTCAGAAAAGGGGGTGGTGATTCAGAAAAGGGGGTGGTGATGAACAGAGTGTCTGAATTAAGCAGACCACTCTTACCCAGTCCAAAGATCAGGGCTTGATCCATCACCGTTTTTTAGCTCACTGCACCATCCCAGCTCAGAACCTGGCTACATGCAAATTAGGCTGTTCCTGTCCCAGTGCATGATGGGAACAGGGCAAACCAAACTACCAAGCCAATTCTTATACTGGGAAGGAAACAAGCTACCCCCTTTTCTGAATCAAGAGGTGCAGATGGGCGCCCTCTTGGCCCAGTCCTAATCCAGGCACGCACCTGGGTGAGCTCAGCACCACAGGAATGTAGTTGGCACTTTATAGCACGTCTGCAGCAGCAGGGCCTCCCAAGTTGCCAGCCCCTCCTCCTCAGGGCTTGCGATGGTTGTGAGACTTTGAATTCTCAGGCAGTGTCCAAAAAGCACCCAGAAGGCATCCCACACTGCATGGATGTAGTTGGCACTTTATAGCGCCTTGGCAGCAGTGGAACCTCCCAACTTGCCAGCCCCTCCTCCTCAGGGAACGTGAAGGTTATGGGACTGTGAGTCTTCAGGCAGAGCTCAAAAGCAATAGAAGGCCTGAGTAGGGTTTAGAAGAGAGCAGGACACTGGCGCTTTAGCAGTCACACAAGTGGTTAGGGAGTAGTTAGTTTATGCAGATTTTGACGGTGCAATAAGTATATAGGAATACCCTAAACCTCTGTAAGAGCCAAAGATGAGAAACCTTGACACTGGAAAGACAATATGGCAAGTGCTGGGCACACGTTTAGAGATAAGCAGTATTGATACTGAGAGATTTACATAAAAACAAGTCGACACCGGTGGTGTAATAAACACGTTGTTTATGTGGATGTATTCTTCAGAACATACAACGCCAGCCGACACGTATTTCGTCAACAGGGGGATACCTGTGACTCTTCAGGGCTGAAAAGGCATGATGAGCGGACCTAGTTACCGGTGATAGTTCCAACCCTGATAGTAGGAGCTCCTACTATCAGAGACGAGACGAGCACCACCGAGTCACGGTACTACAAGGTCTTGGCCACACAGACTTACCCGCCTGTGTTTATTCCTTCATCCATTCATGCCGTACCTACGGCTCTTTTAAATACCCGTCGACCGGGTTGGAACTATCACGGGTAACTAGATCCACTCATCACGCGTTTTCAGCCCTGAAGAGTCACAGGTATCCCCCTGTTGACGAAACACGTGTCGGCTGGCGTTGTATGTTCCGAAGAATACATCCACATAAACAATATGTTTATTACACCACCGGTGTCGACTTGTTTTTATGTAAATCTCTCAGTATCAATACTGTTTATCTCTAAACGTGTGCCCAGTACTTGCTATAGAGCACAAAAAGCACAAACAAGGCGCAGAGAATATGATTCTGCAAAATCCAGGTGTGAAGAGTTTGGGACCACAAAATTAGGCAATGTATCGAGCCCTTTAATAAATGCTAAATGTATTGTTTTTCCTCATTGATTTTATTGAGAACTGTAGATTTCTTTTTCTTTATCTGTAATATTGTGAGCCTCATCAGTAAGTACTTTAGATAATTAAAAATTAGAGAGTAGATTCATCGATGTATTTCATCACCTACTAGTGCAGATGGACAAAAATACATTTTGCTCATGCACAAACCAATAAAAAGGAATCTGCTCATGCATTAAATGTATTACCCGTGCACAGTTTGCAATTGACCTGGAAACTCCTCTGCACAAAAGGGACAAATACCAAGGCTGTTGAAGGTGCACTTCTCTTCACTTTAGCCTAGTCATGATTTGACACCGATCAAATGTAGCTTCATGCACATTACTGTTATGAAATTGTTCTCTGGTGCCCGTGCACGCACAGTTTATCTTATTACTTATAGCCTTGAACCTTACAGGATTGTAAACAAGGTATATAATGCTATTCTTTAATTACAAATCCTTGGTTTGAAAAGCTTTGTCAGTGTGGCTCCTTTAAGGAACATCATCTGCTTTATAAAACCAAAAATCCCATTTAGGAATGCTAACACAGGGATTGTGTTGCAGGCCAAAGTCCTTGTATTTGTAGCCAGTCACAGCGGGTGTTAATTAGCCACACTTCTACGTAACTTGAATTAAGCTTGTCATTCTGTGATGTCCTGCAAATGGATAGTTTGCAATGCCACCTAATGGGACAAAGGTATAACAAAGGTATTATCTAAAATACAGAAACAGGTCTCAAAAAGTTGGTGTGCGCAAATTGTGGCCACAGCGACATGCCTTTTAGTGCATTTGGCCTTACTTTCTATCATTGTATGTCAGTGCTGCTCCCATTGATGAGATGGACAGGGCCTAAACCTAGGTGTGTCATGTTAACCAGAATTTCTGAATCCATGGGATTTTCTCACTTCTAAGGGTCCACCTTCTAATCACTGTTAACTCCATCCCTCCATCCCACCAGATATATCTGTTCCCCTGGTATTGGTAATTTGGGGGTAGCAGACTTAACAGGAATAAATAGATACAATTAACTAAAAGGGCACTCCTAATGAGATGGCAAATGATTAAGAAAAATTAACAGTTAAGAACAACAGACCAATGAACTCTTGCAATTTTACAATACTGCAGATAATTCCTTCCAGCTGTGTTGAAGTTATTCCATTCCACCATTTAAACACCCAGCATGTTAACTTAAGCATGACTCTAGATGTAATTAAAAGCAAAAATGTGGTTTACTAAAAGTGATGGTATTAAGGGAAAGGTATTCAGGAGAAAATTTCCTGCAGCAGTATGTTCTCTTGGAACAGAGAGTAAAGGATGACTGATAATAATAATTTAGGGAATTTGCATAATCTCTTGAGGAATGAATTAGGGCTCCCTCAACAACTGGACTAAAAATTGTAGTTTTTTTAAAATTTGATAAAAAAAAGAAAATATTACAAAAAGTTCTATATGTAAGTCACAGAAGAAGACAGGATTGGTGAGGAGCTCCTTAAAGTAACACAGTAATATTATTGGTGTAGTAATACCAAAAAATACCATGGTAAATTGTGGTATCATTGTGCCAGCAAAAATGTCCTACCACCCAGCGTTCTCCTTGGCCTCCCAATACAAATGATACCTCTCCCAAGTGTTGTGGTGCTCGGGGGCTGAGATAGCCCCACAAGCACCGAAACATTGAAAGTGAAACTGAGTTTCAGTTTTGTTTTCAATGTCATGACGACAGCGCGCCATGTGCACGGTCGACATTACATTGAAAATAAGAAACAGGCCTCAGAAGGTTGGGGAAGCTCTTCCCTACCTCCTGAGGCCCCCCCCCCCCCAAAGGAAATCCCTCAGCTGTTTGCAGCAGAGGGATTTAGTGCGCCTTTGACCATGGTGGAATGGTTCCGTCAGGAGCACAGGAGCACTGGTGCTCAAGACGGAACCCTTCTGTCATTAGCACTGAAAAGGTTAACCCCTTAAGTGCTGCTGACGGCCAATGGTCGTCAGCAGCGCTACCTCCCCAGTGCTGCGCACGACCATTGAACGTCCATTCAGCACTAGTTCTAATGGACAGCGCAGCACTGGGGAGAAATGTTTACACGCAGCTAAGGTGTTAAGTGGAAAATCTACTCTTGCTACCGGCAGAAGACAGACTGCTCAATTCAGACAATATTCTCTGCAAGTCATGTTATGCTTGAACCTGTCTTTAACATGCAAAATTCAAGTTAAGTATGTCACATTAATCAAAACGATGACAATTTCACACATAACACATAGCTTGAGATTCTAGAGTAATGTGAGGTTATGATTGCATAATAAATTCATATTTTTTGTTTTCATAAATACTAACCTAGTTAGTCTACTATCCCTGTTCTCCTAGGAACGAGTCGACTCCCCCTTTACCCGACATCACCTAGACCCCCTCAACAACTAAATTCCATCCTCCCTGATCCCTCCACTCAATACCCTGACCCCTCACCCCTATACTGCATGTTGATTAACTGCAGATCCGCATATTGCCATGTGACTGATATTGCGGAAACCATTCTCAAGGAAAACATAGGTATTGCTTTCCTTACCGAAACCTGGCTCAACCCCCACTCGACTCCTATCCACGACTTGCTCATTCCGCCTGGATATTCCATCATTAGGAAAGACAGAATAAAGCAAATAGGAGATGGCCTTGCCCTAATTTTTAAAAAGGAACTCAATCTCACACTTGTTCATCTCCAGGACCCTTCTACCTTTGAATACCTTTGCGTTGATCTTACCGCTCCTGACTCCCCCACCATTCGCCTTCATAATTTCTACCACCCCCCGGCAATCCCATCGCCTTTACCGTAGAGCTATCAGATCTCATCACTCAACCTTTGCTCACTCCCCCCAAGAATCTCTTTCTTGGCAACTATAACATCCACTGAAATAATAACGACGACCCGTCTGTCATCCTCCTTAAAGATATCATGGACATTACTGACTTGACACAACTCTGCCAAGCCCCGACTCACTCTAAAGGCGCCACCCTTGATGCTATTATGACTAGCAAGGATCTGGCCTCTCTCTCAACGATTCTTCCAGTCAACTGGTCAGATCATCACCTTATCCTCTTCAATTTGAACTGCTCTATTACTATCCCCACCCCTATCGGCACTTTACCCTTGAAAAATACCCGTAATCTTCACCTTATCCCCCCTGACGAGTTGGAATCTTCTATCAAAACCCGCCTACTCCTCCCCCCTCTCACAGCACCACTGACCTAGCTGATCACTACAATAACTCTATCCTTCAAGTGCTTGACCAGATTGCCCCAATCAAACTTAAACATCAAAAAAATATACCTCCTAAATCCTGGTTTAACTCCGACCTTAATAATGAAAGACGGGCCCTCAGACAATCTCAACGCTAATGGAGGAATCATCCCTCCCCTGATAAACTGACACTCCTTAGAACTGCCAGAGCCAAATACAAGAAGCACATCTTCACTGAAAAAGCCTCCTTCCTCTGTTCACAACTTGACCAGGCCAAAAACCATTCCAGAGATCTCTTTAGCATTGTTAAAAAACAGACTTCCTCTGGTCCCCCTAAAATACTAGCCACTGTTCAAAAATGTGAAGAAATCACCAGCTTCTTTTCGAATAAAGTCAACTCGATTGAACTATCCTTCTCTTCTCTTCCTCTCCCATACCAATCTACCCTTAGCCAACACCTCCTCCCTAACAGTCCTACTTCACCTTGCTCCTCTGCCCCTTCATGCCACGACCCATCTCTACCCCTCCCTACTCTACCCCCTCCTGACTCTATCTTTAAAGACACCCCTACCAAAAACAATGCCTCCTGGAACAAATTTTGTCCAGTATCTGAATTGACTGTCCTCAACATTATCACAAAACTCAAACCTTCGTCACACACCAATGATCCTCTTCCTGCCCAGTTGGTTCAGGAACTCAAACACATCATCGCACCCATCTGGACCAATATCATCAATTCTTCCCTTGCCACTGGCTGTGTCCCAGCATCCCTTCAACTAGGTCAAATCTCCCCATCCTCAAAAACCCCACCGCTGACCCTAATGACTTGAACAATCTATGCCCTATCTCTAATCTTCCATTCCTCTCCAAAGCCCTTGAAAAATGTGTACTTTCCCAGTTAGACAAACATATTACTTCATCAATCTCCTCGACGTTTTCCAATCCGGTTTTAGAAAAGGATGCAGCACGGAAACCGCCATGCTCATTATCACAGATGATATCCATCGCTCTCTTGACAAAGGCAAATCCTCCCTCCTTATCCTCCTTGACCTCTCTGCTGCGTTTGATACTGTCCACCATCCTACCCTTATTAATACTCTCAAAGACCGTTTTGGGTTTGAGGGCATTGTTCACCAATGGTTCACCTCTTATCTCCAAAACAGATCCCAACAAATTAAACTCAGTCACTGCCTCTCCAAACCACAATCTGTCTCACTTGGGGTCCCACAAGGCTCTATCCTTTCCCCTACCCTTCTTAATCTTTTCATGGAACCAGTCACCCTTATTCTCAAACAAGCTAATATCAGTTACCAACTCTATGCTGACGACACTCAACTATATTACAAGATAAAATCCCACCATGACATTCTTCTCATCAATGATACCTTGAACAAAGTCCAAGCCTGGTTCCATCTTAATCATCTCAAACTGAATCCCCCAAAAACTGAAATCATCCTTTTCACTCCCAAAAATAGTTCCCTGCCTATTCAACTCTGGATCAATGATATAAAAGCACTCAACTGCACCCTCTCAACCTCTAACTCTGTCAAATCCTTGGGCATCAGAATTGATAAGAATCTTACTTTCATCCCTCACATTAAAAATGCTGCAAAAGGTGCTCTCTTCTCCCTTCTCTACCTTAAAAAAATCAAACCTTTCATTCCAGCAGATGACTTAAAAATTGTTGCCCAGTCTCTTGTACTTTCCAGAATTGGCTATGGCAATGCCACCCTTGTAGGAACCCCAAAAGTCCACCTTGCCCCAATTACATCTGTCCTCAATCTGGCCGCCAGACTTATCTCTGATTGTAAACGATTTGATCACATTTCTCCTATCCTCAAAAACCTTAACTGGCTCCCAATCGAAGGTAGATCCACCTTCAAGATGGCATGTATTACTCACAAAGCCCTTCACCAAAACAACCCCTCTTAACTCTCGGACAAACTACAAAAAGCTGGTTGCTCCAGGTCCTTGAGAAGCACCAACGCCCTTGTCCTCATCCCCCTGAGACTCAAATGTAAAAAGACACAATCACGTGCTTTCTCTGGTAATGCCCCTACGATCTGGAACTCTCTCCCCAAAGATCTTCGCTGCAACCCATCCTTCCCTCTCTTCAAAAAAAGACTCAAGGTGCTTCTTCTCAACAAGTATTGGGGTACCTAACATCTCTTTAATGATATAGTCCTCTGTTTTATTCTCCTCAACCCACCCCTTCTCTCTCACTTTCCTTTTCTCCCCCCTCTCCCTCTACCCCTCTCTCTCCTATCTTTCATCCGTCCCCTTCTCCCTCATTCATACCTAATTACTCTCTTTCCTCAATTCCCTCGTCTAACTGAAAGACAGTTTCCCATGCGAGGTCTTATTCACTTTGTAAGTTTGTTTAATTTTTTTGCTTCACGATGTTTATCTGTCTGTAAAGCGCTCTGATACTCCTGGGTCCAGTAGCGCTATATACAACCTTTAAAATAACAATAAAAGAAAATAAATAAACTTTCATTCCACTGATTTCTACCTAAATCCAGATCATGTTTCCCCTCAGGATTATTCATAGTGTTATGTAATATCCAGTATTCTTTGGGGTAGCTCAGTGAGCTATATATTCACTTCTCTCATGTCTGTGTCACCTGCAGTTCATAGATTTAAATCCCTGGTGTTAGAACTGGCTATTTCTGGTAGGCTAAGGCTGACGCCAAAGCCAGGCAGAAACCACCATTCTAGTCAGGGCAAGGAAGTCACACGCCAAGATAACCTCTGCTCACCCCCTTGGTAGCTTGGCTCAAGCAGTAAGGCTAAACTCGGAGGCAATGTGTAAAGCATTTGCGCCAGCGCACAACAACAACAACATACTAGGCACACCACAAAAGAGGCTCCACACAAGGTTATTATAAAAATACCTTTTGTATTGTAAAAACATATCAGATAAAATCACACATATACATTGTGCCAACTGGCACGGGCAATATTCACATGGGATTATTCACAAGACAGGGCCACATGGGCCACTGTCATATTCAGATATAGCACTTCTAGATAAAATGTAGAATATAAAATCACTTCTAGAATAAAGAATAAATGTAACATAAAATGGTAATCTCAAAGATCACGACCAGTATCCACTGGTAACAGGAACCAGGACCTTACTAGGACCACCTGTACTAAAAAAAGAAGAACCACCTAAGTATCACACAGCATTTAGGGGTCTAAGAAAGAATACATTACTCATGATGCAATAAACCTACATTCAGAGGAGTAGAAAAGACAACCACCTAAGTATCACTCAGCGTTTAGGGGTCTAGGAAAAGAACACATTACCCATGATGCAATAACCTACATTCAGAGGAGTAATAAAGAGAAACACATGATGCCTAAAGCATTCAGAGGTGTTAAGAATAAAGCACATGATGCAATAAAATACATTCAGGGGTGCAGCGCAAGGAGACACATGATGACTAAACATTCAGAGGTGCAGCGCATGGAAAGAAAGACACATA
Source organism: Lissotriton vulgaris (assembly GCF_964263255.1). Lineage (NCBI taxonomy): Eukaryota > Metazoa > Chordata > Amphibia > Caudata > Salamandridae > Lissotriton > Lissotriton vulgaris. Next base: position 783,310,600 of record NC_141697.1, on the reverse strand, counting down.
ATGCATAAACCTACACATTCAGAGGTGCCAGAACATAAGTCAATAGCGCAAAAACTCACATTAGCAATAACTATTAAAAAGCATAGAAATCACATTGCGCCAACACTACATAAGCCACTACCTGTGGCAGTCCCTAGGCCAACTGGCCTTGTGGGGCAAGGATGCCCTGTGTCCAATGTCAGGGCGCGCTGCCATGCAGCGTCAGTCCAAAAGTACCAAAAGCCTAAACGTGGCAGCTGCCCACAAAGTGCTGGGCAACTGGAGAATCAACAAAACTGCGCCAGGGCCCTCACTGGCCCTTAGGCGCAAACTGCCCCACACTGTTGGAGCCACACAGGCTCTGGGACAAGGCAGGCCCATCGTTGGAGCCACAGAGGCTCTAAAAACAATGTGCTCCCTGGTAGGAGGGGGCGGGCACCGACAATGTACCCCGGCGCCCCCCTCCAATTAATATGGCCCCCCCAGGGAGCCTCTCGGGGCTCTAGAACATTGGGGCGACCCGCTGCCAATCGGGTACGCCTTGACTCTGCATTCACGAAATGCCCCCTGAGCCCACGCAGGGCTTAACACAATTCTGCGTTGGGGCGACCCACTGCCATCCGGGGCCGCCCTGGTCTCCATTCACTTCTCAAAATGCCCCCAGATTGTGGGAGCCTCCACAGGCTCTGCGCGACGTTGGGGCGGCCCACTGCCATCGGGGACCGCCCTTGAAGCCCTCGTGGCTTCTCCACCTCGAGCGGAGCTCGCGCTACTGCGGCGGGGGGCGGACACCGACAATGTGTCCCGGCGCCCCTCCCCTACTCTGCCCCACTCACCGGTGTCGGAGCCTCTCTCCGGCACCAACTGCAGCCCCCATGGAGCCCCCCAGCCCTTTGTACTCACCGGGCTGTTCCTCTGGTGGGGGCTCCTTCCTGCTTCACTCGCGGCTGGGGCAGCTCTCTTCTCCCGCTCAGCTGCCGGCTCCTCCTCACTTCTCCGGGGCTTGGCGGTGATCACCCGGCACTTCTCAGATGCCGCCGGGCTCCCTCAGCTCACCGGAGCCCGGCCGACCCGCCGCCATGTGTCCTCTTCTCTCCCTTCCTTCCCCGGGCTCGCGGTCGCCATTCCTCTGCACCCGGGCTGCGGGGCGGGACTTCCGGCCGGCCGCGCTCCAATTGGCCGGCCAACCACTTCCGGGTCACTGCGGGCAGCGCAGCGGCCCTTCTCCTTTAGGCAGGCAGGCGGGGGCAATCAAAATATCGGCGTGGGCAGCCGAAAATAAAGTAACGTTAAAAATAAGCGAGGTGGGTACTCGCCAAGGAGGGCAAACGCTCCTCAGCGCCATAATCAAAATAAAGCGCTCTAAAGCTAAGCGTGGAAGGGTATTCTCAGATGTGAGACCCTTGCTCATTGCACCATCAGGATTCAAGCAAACCGGGCCGAAGACGGCTGTAATGCCAGAAACCGGTCCCCGGGAGCTTGTTTCCTTCCCAGTGTAAGAATTGGCTTTTGTAGTTTGGCTTGCCCTGTTCCCATCATGCACTGGGACAGGAACAGACTAATTTGCATACAGCCAGGTTCTGAAACTGGGATGGTGCAGTGAGCTAAAAAACGGTGTTGGATCTAGCCCTGATCTCTTGACTGGGTGAGAGCTTTCTGCTTAATTCAGAGACTCTGTCCCTCACCACCCCTTTTTGTAAATATTTTTGTCCACCCTAAGCGTGGAAGGGTATTCTCAGATGTGAGACCCTTGCTCATTGCACCATCAGGATTCAAGCAAACCGGGCCGAAGACGGCTGTAATGCCAGAAACCGGTCCCCGGGAGCTTGTTTCCTTCCCAGTGTAAGAATTGGCTTTTGTAGTTTGGTTTGCCCTGTTCCCATCATGCACTGGGACAGGAACAGACTAATTTGCATACAGCCAGGTTCTGAAACTGGGATGGTGCAGTGAGCTAAAAAACGGTGTTGGATCTAGCCCTGATCTCTTGACTGGGTGAGAGCTTTCTGCTTAATTCAGAGACTCTGTCCCTCACCACCCCTTTTTGTAAATACTAAAGCGCTATGGGGCAATAAAGCGCTCCCAAAGCGCTAGACACAAAGTACCAAGGTCCTTCCAGAAATGCAGCTCCACCATGCTGCACAAAGGTCCCAGAGAGTCTCAGGGGCAAAACAAAGTCCCCCCCATCAGCCCATCAAGGCAGAGGGGTCCCCCAGGAGTCCAGGAAAGTCCATCAGAGGTCCAGGGGATGGGCAGGGCCCAGGGATTCCCCTGAGCCCCAGCAGCAGCATGCCCCTGGCAGATTCAAGTTAGAAACAAGAACATTTTGGATGGGGACACAGCCCCTTCTTATACACAGAAAAGCCTTTGAAGTCCTTTGAAGTCCTTTGAAGCAGGCAGTGTGAGAACCAGCTAGAACTGGTTATAGGGAAGTCCCCTTCAGTATCAGGGACAGAGGTGACAGCCGCCCAGCGGGAGGTGGAGCCAGCTTTGTAGTTAGGCAGGCACAGCCCTTCACTATCAGGTGCCATCTCCTCCCACTTCCCTGGCAGCAGATGCTGCCTTTCATCCATGGGCTGACTTCAGACAACCTCCTGGGCTCTCTAGCCCCTGTCATCCTCAAACCAGACAGTCAATCCACAAGCAGGCCCAGGCACTCTGGGCCAGGCTCACCAGCCAATCACACGCCAGCACCAACTTACACAAATATGCCAACTTCCAAAAGTAGTACTTCTAGACTAGACACCGTCATGCCGCATACATCATTTTGCAGCATTCACTCTCACGAGTTCATACATACCAAACTCGCCCCTGCACTCCCCACACATCAGGAACTACCATGGGCATACATATTCCCCATTCATTCCTATGGGAGGGCAGGTCACTCACCACTCATTCACAGAGAGCTCAAGCACTTTACACTGTCCCACAGTGAAAAAGTACGCAGAGGCCTAAAATCACCATGTGAGACCTGTCTGCTTTTGGGGGTCCTCTCACAACTATGATTTATTTTGTCCCCTTTGGCCTCCAAGTGTTATTATCTTTTTCTTTTATGTCCACCCAGATTTTTGGTTGTCAGCATTGTCTGTGGGGCTAGGTGTTCCTTGAGTAGGACGTTGTACCTTAACCTTGAGGCCTAGTCATCTACCTGAAAATTTAGGGAGATCCCTGAAACCTAAAATGGAGTCCATCAACTGACATAACGGACATCCCAACCAAGCTGACCCATTGAGTTGCCTGAGGAAGGTTCTGGAACCAACTGCCAAGTCCAACGGACTAGGGCCAGCCTATAAAAGGACCGAACTCAGGTGGCCATTTTGTGTAAGCCTGTGACCAGCTGAGGTAGCAGTGACCAGTGAGGAGAAAGGCGAATTACAGAGGAGAGAGTTGCACCAGTAGGGGCCCACTTGTCCTGTGGTCGACTGTGTTCTACTTGGATGTGACCCCCCTTGGATCCGACCGAACCCCACTGAGTCCGAGTGTCATCTATGCACCTGGACTTTCACCTCAAAGACACCAGAAGTTCCCTTGGTGTTCTTTGATCACATCGGGGGTTCATACACCCCTGGATCGCTCCTGTCTTCATTCAACGTAATCGCCCCTGTTGAAACGGCATTAACGTGAAGAAGGAAGAGGAGCCGAAATTACAGCCGCTGTGTCTGCCCTCACAGCAGACGAGGTACATTTACTGAGTCAAAGGAAGAGTAGCCTGTAGCAGCGGTCGTGGAGGAGATCATCCGTCCCACTCGGAAACACCTGAAGCAGCATTGGTGTATCTGAGGGCCGGAATTTCCGCGAAACTGTAGTGGTGGAAGACGGACCAACACCAGCGAAGGCGGGGCCGAGGAAGAGCTTCTGAAGGAGAGCCGAGCGACTTCGGTGAGGGCGGTCCTACGCGGAGGAAGGTACAGTGCTCGCACTGGTGAGGAGACCGGGAGGAGTGGTGACGCGCTTCGTCAACGCTGCTGGCGGATGTCCCGCCCTTGACCTGGTCGCTGTGGAGAACTATCGCACACCGACCCCTTGACCTCTGAGGTGAGGTGGTTCCCGAGACTGTTCATCCAAGCTGACGAACTCCGGCAGTGTCGAAAGTAAGCTGGGGCATTGCTGGGAGAAGGGCGGAATTGGTTCTTGGAGGAGCAGTGCTTGAAGGGGGTGACGGGCGATTCCTGTATGAACTAGAAGTCGGCCAGAGTATTTCCCTGAACTTGACTTTCACAATACGAGTAAGCCAGTAAAGGACCAAGCCTGATAAATACGAGGGGAGTGAGAGGAGCAAGTGGAACTCGTAAGGGGCTGTGGGTTAGAAAACCAAGAGTTGAGGGGAGATAGGCACAATCTCCATCATAGGGAAGTGTATAGATACCACCTTCCAATCTGAGGTGACAGTGTAAACCGATCCTACTGAGCTGTCTGAAGGACAGCGGGGGTGATGTTACTGGGGCCGAAGTGAAATGTGATGTTAATTTGCCTATTCTTTCCTAGTGTAACAGCCGTGACAACCCTTGAGAAGTATTGTGTACAGTGAATGTTAGAAGTGAACTGAACCTGAAGTAGCGGGGTGAAGTATACGCTGGTTCCTTCTCGGGAATCGTTTATTAATCTTTCTGTAAGCAACTGAATTGTATTGATTACTCTAACAGAAAGAAGAAGGGTCATCTAAATTGAATTGTGATATGAAATGTAAAGAAACGTAAGAAGAGATAAGAATTGTATTCATTTGAAAGGTGATGTACTAATGTGATAAGAAAGCTATCCAACCAAAGAGAACAGAGTCTATTTTTATAAAGTACGAACCTTATTTTCCTAATAAGGTGCAGTGTCATTTTTGGAATGGATGGGCGCTGAGTTCCTGAGAGGTTTTACGCAAGCTTACACACTTAGCCTTTGGAATTAGTCTTTCCCTCTGTGCCACACTACCCACGTGTTGGCTAGGAAATCCCTAGGTCTAACATATTGGTGTTTCAGCGGTGGGATCCTACTTGTGCTTGCGTATACCTTGCAGTAATTCAGGGTGCACCATAAACCCTACACCTGGAGTTTTCTCCAAGCGGTCTCCCAAATTTATATTTTGATTTTCCAAATTTACGCCTGGTGGTGGGTGGAGGTTATCCTCAGGTCACGCTTCTTAGTTCTCTCCTGAGTGCCCATTTGATCCCATATTTGAAAAATGGAATTAAACCTTGAAGAGATAGAGACCTACACTGTGACCCAACTTAAAGAGTGGTGTCAACGACAGGGGGTATTCTTCAAAAAAGGTGCCAAGAAAAGCGAGTTACAGACAAGCGTAAGGGAATGGGTGGAAGCTCATATAGAGGAGGAACGGGACACAGAAGAGAGTGATAGGGACACTGTCCTTGAGACCGCAATGCTGTACCAAGCTGAAGGGGGGAATCTGCTGACAGGTCCCAGGACACTTTCAAGGGAGGGCAGCAGTGTCTCAGTGAGGAGTTTTACTGACGCCGAGCTGGAAGACAGGAGGGAAGAGAGGAGACTGAAATTGGAGTTAGCTAAATTAGAAATGGAGCGGGAGGACAGAAGGTTGGCCCACGAACGAACAATAAAGGAGCTAGACCTTCAAGCCTTAACATTAAGGTCCCCTAATCCAAACAATGGTGGCAGCGAAAACAAAGAAAACACCAGAGAACCCAGACCCTATCTACCCAAGGATGTTATTGCTAGTTACACCTCAGGTGATGACATTGCCAAATGGTTAGCCGCATATGAGGTCTCTTTAAGGGCTCATGGGATATCAGAAACCCACTGGGGGGGTGGGCTGTATAAGTATATGCCACCTGCTGGCAGGGATACCTTGTTAGCTCTGGAGCGGGATGAGCAAACCCACTACCCTACAATGAAAGTGGCGCTGGTGAAAAAGTTTGGACTTACCCCCGAAAAATACAGACAAAAATTTAGGGGAAGTCATAAACTAAGTACCCAGAATTGGGTGGATTTCTTAGATTACGCAAAGAAAGCCTTGGAGGGTTGGGTGAAGGGCAGCGAGGTAGGGGATTATGAAGGTTTATATAACCTCATACTCAAGGAACACCTACTCGAGAAATGTTTTCCCGAGCTGCGACAACATCTGGTGGACAGCAAGCTGACCAGCCCCAGAAAGCTTGCTGAGGAGGCGGACATCTGGGCTAGTACCCGGGTGTCCACGAAGGGGACTGGAGGGAATTCCCATAAGACTGGACAGGGCGCCCCCCAGAAGAAAGAGGGGGGAGATAACAAAAGGGAGTTCTCAAAAGGTCCACAAAATACTTCACAAGGAAGGGGCAGAGGATTCATCCCTAAGGTTAACCAACCCCGCAACCCTAATCCTGGCCAAAGCCAGCAGCCAAGGGTTGTACATTGCTTCGAGTGTGGTGGTGTGGGACACTAAAAAAAGGAGATGTGAAATGCCCAAAAAGACCACCCCCTCCCACTGGAGGAAAAGCCCCGGGAATAACTAGTGTAGTGCTCGGGGAGGAAATGCCTTTGGATAAGGGAGGGGAGCGGGCGGGTGTCACTTTAGTGTCCCTGGGGGATAAGGAGATGGTGCCAAAGACCCAAATACCCTCAAATACTACCAAGTATGAGCAGTGGGTCACCATCAATGGCCATAGAGGGGAGGCTCTGAGAGACACAGGAGCCAGTATGACTATGGTAAAGAGTCAGCTGGTGTCTCCGGAGCAGGTCATCCCAAATGTACTCCATCCCGCTGTGATGGCTGACGGCAGATTGGGCCACTATCCCGTGGCCGAAGTACCCTTTGAGTGGGGAGGGGTTGCAGGTTCACTTCGAGTTGCCGTAAGCCCTGCCGTGCCTGTTGATTGCCTGTTAGGGAATGATATGGAGCACAATGCTTGGAGGGAGGTGGAATACCGGACTCATTCTGAGATGCTGGGTACACCTGACTGGGCCTGTGTCAGCACAAGGTCCGCGACTACCCGGAGGGGGAGTTCGCTTACGCTGGAGCCTGGAACAATGGCCCAGCCAGCTGCCAGAGAAGAGAAGGACAGTAGGCAGGAGGAACCTGCCTCGACATCTCTACCTCGTGAGATAGATAGACCACCTGCGGAGGTGGATCTGGAGTCCACGGAGGAGGATGTTACTTCCCTGGAGAACCTACCCATCCCTGCCGAGTGGCATGTGGAGGGAGGACCCTCCAGGGAGGAATTCTGCAAAGCTCAAAAGGAGTGTCCTACTCTTGAGGGGCTGCGGCAACAGGCCAAAGCCCAGGCAGCAGGGAACATTGTGGGGAACTACCAGATTTACTGGGAGGATGGACTCCTCTACAGTGAGGCCAAGGCACCCGGACATAGTTCCTCCAGGGCCTTGGTGGTCCCTCAATGTTTTAGAGCCTTTCTACTAGAATTGGCTCATGAGATACCCTTGGCGGGACACTTAGGACAGGACAAGACCTTTGCCCGGCTTGTCCCCCACTTTTACTGGCCTCGGATGAGAGTGGCGTCTGATACCTACTGTCGGACGTGTGTGTCCTGCCAAGCCAGTGGGAAAACAGGGGTGAAGCTGAAGGCTCCCCTGGAACCACTCCCCGTCGTTAGCACCCCCTTTGAAAGGGTGGGCATCGACATTGTAGGGCCATTGGATCCACCAACGTCAGCGGGTCACAGGTTCATCCTGGTTCTAGTGGATCATGCCACACGGTACCCAGAGGCAATTCCTCTGAGGACCATTACTGCACCTGCAGTGGCACGGGCCCTGATGGGGATCTTCACCCGAGTGGGTTTCCCCAAGGAGGTTGTGTCCGACAGGGGGACCAACTTTCTGTCAGCTTATATGCGGGCTATGTGGAAGGATTGTGGTGTTACCTATCGGTTTACCACTCCTTACCACCCACAGACCAATGGTCTTGTGGAAAGGTTTAATAAAACCTTGAAAGGCATGATAAGGAGTCTGCCTGACAGCCTGCGGAGGAAATGGGACGTCCTCCTTCCCTGTCTCTTGTTTTCCTACAGGGAAGTGCCGCAGAAGGGAGTGGGCTTCAGCCCCTTCGAACTTCTGTATGGGCACCCTCTAAGGAGACCTCTCAGCCTGGTGAAGGACGGATGGGAAAAGACTCCCAGAAAGCTTCCCCAGGACGTGGTGAGCTACATGCTGGCCTTCCGGAGCCAAATGACCAAGTTGTGGAAGCAAGCTTCTGACAACTTGGAAGCCAGCCAAGCAGTAATGAAGGAGTGGTATGACCAAAATGCTCACCCAGTGGAACTGGAGCCTGGCCAAAAAGTGTGGGTGATGGAGCCTGGAGAGCTAAATGCCCTCCAGGATCGTTGGACAGGCCCCTTTGAGGTATTGGAGAAAAAGGGTAAGGCCACTTACTTGGTAGACCTTAAGACCCCGAGACAGCCCCATCGGGTGCTGCATGCCAATCGCCTCAAGCCACACCATGAGAGGCCCGAGGTTGTCTTAGTGATGGTGACCGATGGAGCAGAGGAAGAGGAAAGCGAACCTCTCCCTGATCTATTCTCGTCTCAAGAAAAGGATGGGTCGGTGGAGGGAGTGATTCTCTCACCATCCCTGACTCCTGAACAGCAGAGAAATTGCCTCCAAATCTTGGAGCAATTTTCTTCACTGTTCTCCCTTGTCCCGGTAGAACCCACCTGTGTACCCATGACGTGGACACAGGAGACAGCCCACCTGTGAAGTCTAAGATCTACCGGCTGTCGGACAAGGTGAAGGCCAGCATCAAGGGAGAAGTCGCTAAGATGCTGGAGCTGGGAGTGATAGAACCTTCTAATAGCCCCTGGTCCAGTCCGGTGGTTTTGGTACCAAAAGCTGCCCCACCGGGTACCACACCGGAATTAAGATTCTGTGTGGATTACCGAGGACTAAATTCTGTAACAAAGACTGATGCCCATCCGATCCCCAGGGCGGATGAACTTATTGACCGGCTGGGAGCTGCCCAATATCTAAGTACCTTTGACCTTACTCCGGGGTACTGGCAGATCTCCCTTACTGATGGAGCGAAGGAAAGGTCAGCCTTCTCCACGCCTCAGGGACACTACCAGTTCTGTGTGATGCCCTTTGGGCTCAAGAACGCCCCTGCCACTTTCCAGCGGCTGGTGAACAAGGTCCTTTCTGGTATGGAAGCTTTTTCTGCTGCTTACCTGGACGACATTGCTGTCTTCAGTAGCAGCTGGGAGAACCATTTGCAACACTTGCAAGCTGTTCTTCGGGCCCTGCAACAGGCTGGCTTGACAATCAAGGCCAGCAAGTGTCAGATCGGGCAGGGGTCGGTGGTGTACCTAGGCCACTTGGTGGGCAGAGGGACGGTGCAGCCCCTCCAGGCGAAGATTGAGGCTATCATGGCCTGGGAGCCCCCCAAGACTCAAACTGAGGTCTGAGCCTTCCTGGGCCTCACTGGTTACTACCGTCGCTTCGTGAAGGGGTATGGCACCATAGTGGCCCCCCTCACTGAACTTACTTCTAAGAAACAACCCCGACGGGTAGTCTGGACGGAGGCTTGCCAGCGAGCCTTCGTGACTTTAAAACAAGCATTGTGTACTGCTCCAATACTCAGGGCCCCTGATTTTTCAAGAGAGTTCATTGTCCAAACAGATGCATCAGAACATGGCATTGGGGCAGTGTTATCGCAACTGAATGATGAGGGCTTGGATCAACCTGTGGTCTTCCTATCCCGGAGACTACTCCCCAGGGAACAGAGGTGGAGTACTATAGAGCGGGAAGCCTTTGCAGTGGTTTGGGCTCTGAAGAAGCTGCGACCATACTTATTTGGCTCGCACTTCCTGGTTCAGACCGACCACCGGCCCCTTCGTTGGCTGATGAAAATGAAGGGGGAGAATCCCAAGTTGTTGAGGTGGTCCATTTCCCTACAGGGGATGGACTTCCGGGTGGAACATCGGCCTGGAGAGAACCACGCCAACGCAGACGGTCTCTCTAGGTATTTCCGCCTTAGTGATGAGAACTCCCAGGGGATTGGGTAGTTCTCCCCACTTTCAGCTGGGGGGGACCCGTGTGAGACCTGTCTGCTTTTGGGGGTCCTCTCACAACTATGATTTATTTTGTCCCCTTTGGCCTCCAAGTGTTATTATCTTTTTCTTTTATGTCCACCCAGATTTTTGGTTGTCAGCATTGTCTGTGGGGCTAGGTGTTCCTTGAGTAGGACGTTGTACCTTAACCTTGAGGCCTAGTCATCTACCTGAAAATTTAGGGAGATCCCTGAAACCTAAAATGGAGTCCATCAACTGACATAACGGACATCCCAACCAAGCTGACCCATTGAGTTGCCTGAGGAAGGTTCTGGAACCAACTGCCAAGTCCAACGGACTAGGGCCAGCCTATAAAAGGACCGAACTCAGGTGGCCATTTTGTGTAAGCCTGTGACCAGCTGAGGTAGCAGTGACCAGTGAGGAGAGAGGCGAATAACAGAGGAGAGAGTTGCACCAGTAGGGGCCCACTTGTCCTGTGGTCGACTGTGTTCTACTTGGATGTGACCCCCCTTGGATCCGACCGAACCCCACTGAGTCCGAGAGTCATCTATGCACCTGGACTTTCACCTCAAAGACACCAGAAGCTCCCTTGGTGTTCTTTGATCACATCGGGAGTTCATACACCCCTGGATCGCTCCTGTCTTCATTCAACGTAATCGCCCCTGTTGAAACGGCATTAACGTGAAGAAGGAAGAGGAGCCAAAATTACAGCCGCTGTGTCTGCCCTCACAGCAGACGAGGTACACTTACTGAGTCAAAGGAAGAGTAGCCTGTAGCAGCGGTCGTGGAGGAGATCATCCGTCCCACTCGGAAACACCTGAAGCAGCATTGGTGTATCTGAGGGCCGGAACTTCCACGAAACTGTAGTGGTGGAAGACGGACCAACGCCAGCGAAGGCGGGGCCGAGGAAGAGCTTCTGAAGGAGAGCCGAGCGACTTCGGTGAGGGCGGTCCTACGCGGAGGAAGGTACAGCGCTCGCACTGGTGAGGAGACCGGGAGGAGTGGTGACGCGCTTCGTCAACGCCGCCGGCGGATGTCCTGCCCTTGACCTGGTCGCTGTGGAGAAGTATCGCACACCGACCCCTTTACCTCTGGGGTGAGGTGGTTCCCGAGACTGTTCATCCAAGCTGACGAACTCCGGCAGTGTCGAAAGTAAGCTGGGGCATTGCTGGGAGAAGGGCGGAATTGGTTCTTGGAGGAGCAGTGCTTGAAGGGGGTGACGGGCGATTCCTGTATGAACTAGAAGTCAGCCAGAGTATTTCCCTGAACTTGACTTTCACAATACGAGTAAGCCAGTAAAGGACCAAGCCTGATAAATACGAGGGGAGTGAGAGGAGCGAGTGGAACTCGTAAGGGGCTGTGGGTTAGAAAACCAAGAGTTGAGGGGAGATAGGCACAATCTCCATCATAGGGAAGTGTATAGATACCACCTTCCAATCTGAGGTGACAGTGTAAACCGATCGTACTGAGCTGTCTGAAGGACAGCGGGGGTGATGTTACTGGGGCCGAAGTGAAATGTGATGTTAATTTGCCTATTCTTTCCTAGTGTAACAGCCGTGACAACCCTTGAGAAGTATTGTGTACAGTGAATGTTAGAAGTGAACTGAACCTGAAGTAGCGGGGTGAAGTATACTCTGGTTCCTTCTGGGGAATCGTTTATTAATCTTTCTGTAAGCAAATGAATTGTATTGATTACTCTAACAGAAAGAAGAAGGGTCATCTAAATTGAATTGTGATATGAAATGTAAAGAAACGTAAGAAGAGATAAGAATTGTATTCATTTGAAAGGTGATGTACTAATGTGATAAGAAAGCTATCCAACCAAAGAGAACAGAGTCTATTTTTATAAAGTACGAACCTTATTTTCCTAACAAGGTGTAGTGTCATTTTTGGAATGGATGGGCGCTGAGTTCCTGAGAGGTTTTACGCAAGCTTACACACTTAGCCTTTGGAATTAGTCTTTCCCTCTGTGCCACACTACCCACGTGTTGGCTAGGAAATCCCTAGGTCTAACACACCAACACCAGGTTCCATAAACAGGCTAGGAAAAAGCAAAAAGTCTAGGGGTGAACCTGCCCAACGGGCCGGGTCCAACACCTGGTAGGGCTGTCTGAGCTTTTCATTCTCCTGAGCACAATAAATTTAAAACCATTATGTTAGATAACAGTGAAATTTGTTTTCGCAATGCTACAAATTGCAAAGATGATGGTATCAAGTGTTGCGGCAATTTTGTAGAAAAAATAGTGCTGGGGCTCTCTTCAGGAGGCAGCTTCCATCGGCCCATTTCTCTTGTTTGCGCCACCTAAAACAGAAGCCATGAAACCCTACAAGTGGAGAGAGAATGTGGCATAATGGCCAGAGCTGCCGAGCTCTGAGCTGGAAACCAGGTTCGAGTGTTAGCGTTGGCTCAATATCTTATGACTCACTTAATCTCCCTCTGCCTACCAAAATTGAATGTCTCCTTTACTGGTGCTGAAGCGCCGGTGATAATGATTAAGTGCCGGAAACCACTGGCTCAAATTAAGCACTGATTCAATGCTAGCCAAGTCCTGATAACTACTCTCTTCCCTTCATGTAGAATAATTATTTTCCCATGTATTTATCCTTCCTGTTTTCTTCTTACGGGTTCTTCTTTTGCTGGCCACACACAACCTTTTCCAGTTTAACAGTTAGGTGTATCAGCAGATCCTCTTTCCAATAAGATATCTGACAAGAAGAACACAAAATGGCCCAGGGATTACCATATCTCAGTTTAACAAGCACAAAAATCCTGAAGGCACAGAGGATGAACCATATCCCTTCCATCTTGTTCACAGGAGGCACATGTTACTCCTTCCAGCCTTTGTTCACAGGCCTCAGAGCTCCAGGGAGAGGTGCTGAAGCTGAAGTAGAAATTCCCAAGCCTGATCCCAAAAAAATCCAGTTCATCCACTGGCAAAAACTATACCCTTAATCTCACTGATGTAAACCTGCAATATTTACTCACACTCCTAATGAGATTACTCATGCGTATATCTGACAAGCAGAGGAAATTAACCCACCTGCCCCAAATATTCCAAATTAACACTTTGGTGATACCCCTGCTTTACTCTGCACAAGACAGGGCCATATCTACCATTAGCTATGTACACAACTGTTAATCATGTTTTTTTTAAAAAAAACAGAGTTCTGAGACGGATTGGAATCTTGTTGCCATGATGTGTCTCTCTGGGGCCATGGAAACCTCTGGAGTCTTAGCTCTGCAGAATCTTCAGGAAACTCTGATGCAGCCATTGTTGCGTCATGGTTTACTGTTCCAGAATGTGGCTTCTGTTGTCATTTCTTACCTTGGAGACCGGATGGTAGTTGCTGAGAAGGTGTATCTTTCTTCTTATATGCGGTGTTTCACTGTCATTGAGATTTACCTATTGTTGGAGACTTCTTTTCATCACCCCAAATCCACCACAGTAGTGGATAGGGGACTGTGAAGGTCACCTCTGCTTCCCAGTAGCTGATACTGTCCTCCATCAAATGGAGGAAAATAAGGTAAGTGAACTTTCAAAACATAACAGTGATTTAGTTTCCTTGTGACTGCAACCTCTGTTTCTAAGGTACTTTTAAACTACATTTCAACACAAAATAAAGGAATAGCAGCATTTCAAAATACTTTACACTTGGCCCAAAGATGTAAACCTACAAGTCATTGTTTCCCTGTTTTGTCATTATGCCAAGATGAAAATCCATGTATTACCACAATGTATTTAAAAAATACTGGAAGCTAAACGTGCAACGTTACATGAAAGGGGGTGTGGAACAGTCCTGTCTCCAAATGTAATGGCTCACTGTAGGATTTAGTTGATCATGACAGAATAGTATTATTGGGCTTAAATATGATGTATAAGGTCAAGTTTACAATGTAGTCCTGTATATTTGACTTAATGTCTTGGACGTTTTTGACGCAGAATAGTTGTCCTTTAACACCATCGCTGCTACAGCTAATTCTCCTGGATGCTGACTTTTCTGGATTCCCATTGTTCATGACGAGCTCAGCTCGTCATGAGTGTATGGAGGTGTACATCATGACGAGCTGAGCTCGTCATGAGCGTCCAAGGGGTTAATGGTCTCCAGTTTGTGGTAGTTTCAATATGCAATGGACATAAAGCAAGTACCCTCTAACATTTAACATTTACTACCCTGTGCCCATGGGCAAAAAGTTAACCCTTTGATATATGCATCAGCATCTGGAGGTGCTGTATCTTTTTATTACTTAGTGTAACTGGCTAAAGTCACCTTTACTGTGACAGAGTGTATCAAATTAAAGATTTTACCAATTATGTCGCAGCTTGGTACAGGAGGGGTTAACTTTTGGCCATTCATCTTTTCAAACTTTTAGTTATGTCAACATTTGTCTAGAGCTCTAAAATTGTTGAACAATTTCGAAAGATAGATTTTTCACATATAACTGGTTAAACAAATCAATATGTCACTTCTGCATAGACCTGGGTTTTGATTACAGAACAGATAGACGGTTGACGTCAGGGCTCGGTACACTATCAAGAAATGTGCCCGGCACAGACTGAGACAGTGTACCCTATCATCATAAATGTGCTGCTCCCAGGGCAGCTGCAAACTTGCACCAGCCCTGGAATAGCTCATTAAATGAGGGATGGAGCCACAGCTTATGAGCTCCTTTGTGTTTCACAGTGCATCCCATCCATACATCCATCCTTCATCCATCTACCCTTTCATCCATCCATCCATCCATCATTCATCCCCCCATCTTTTCACACATTCATCCATGCATCATTCATCCATGCAACCTTTTATCCATCCATACATCCATCCTTCATCCATCCACCCTTTCATCCTTCCATCCATCCTTCATCCGTCCACCCTTTCATCCTTCCATCCATACATCTACCTTCATCCATCCACCCTTTTATCTTTCCATCCATACATCCATCCTTCATCATCCATCCTCCCTTTCATCCATACTTCCACCCACCCTTTCCTCCATCCATCCACCCATCATTCATCCCCCCACCTTTTTACACATCCATCCATGCATCATTCATCAACGATTCTTCCAGTCGACTGGTCGGATCATCACCTTATCCTCTTCAATTTGAACTGCTCTATTACTATCCCCACCCCTATCGGCACTTTACCGTTGAAACATACCCGTAATCTTCACCTTATCTCCCTGACGAGTTGGAATCTTCTATCAAAACCTGCCTACTCCCCCCCCTCTCACAGCACCACTGACCTAACTGATCACTACAATAACTCTAGTCTTCAAGTGCTTGACCAAATTGCCCCAATCAAACTTAAACATCAAAAATATATACCTCCTAAATCCTGGTTTAACTCCGACCTTAATAATGAAAGACGGGCCCTCAGACAATCTCAACGCTCATGGAGGAATCATCCCTCCCCTGATAACCTGATACTCATTAGAACTGCCAGAGCCAATTACAAGAAGCACATCTTCACTGAAAAAGCCTCCTTCCTCCGTTCACAACTTGACCAGGCCAAAACCGTCCCAGAGAACTCTTTAGCATTGTTAAAAAACAGACTTCCTCTGGTCCCCCTAAAATACTAGCCACTGTTCAAAGATGTGAAGAAATCGCCAGCTGCTTTTCGAATAAAGTCAACTCGATTGAACTATCTTTCTCTTCTCCTCCTCTCCCATACCAATCTACCCTTAGCCAACACCTCCTCCCTAACAGTCCTACTTCTCCTTGCTCCTCTGCCCCTTCATTCCACGACCCCTCTCTACCCCTCCATACTCTACATCATCCTGACTCTATCTTTAAAGACACCCCTACCAAAACAATGCCTCCTGGAACGAATTTTGTCTAGTATCTGAATCGACTGTTCTCAACATTATCTCAAAACTCAAACCCTCATCACACACCAATGATCCTCTTCCTGCCCAATTGGTTCAGGAACTCAAACACATCATCGCACCCTTCTGGACCAATATCATCAATTCCTCCCTTGCCACTGGCTGTGTCCCAGCATCCCTTCAACTAGGTCAAATCTCCCCCATCCTCAAAAACCCCACCGCTGACCCTAATGACTTGAAAAATCTACGCCCTATCTCTAATCTTCCCTTCCTCTCTAAAGCCCTTGAAAAATGTGTACTTTCCCAGTTAGACAAACATATCACTTCATTCAATCTCCTCGACGTTTTCCAATCCGGTTTTAGAAAAGGATGCAGCACGGAAACCGCCATGCTCAGTATCACAGATGATATCCATCGCTCTCTTGACAAAGGCGAATCCTCCCTCCTTATCCTCCTTGACCTCTCTGCTGCGTTTGATACTGTCCACCATCCTACCCTTCTTAATACTCTCAAAGAGCGTTTTGGGCTTGAGGGCATTGTTCACCAATGGTTCACCTCTTATCTCCAAAACAGATCTCAACAAATTAAACTCAGTCACTGTCTCTTCAAACCACAACCTGTCTCACTTGGGGTCCCACAAGGCTCTATCCTTTCCCCTACCCTTTTTAATCTATTCATGGAACCACTCACCCTTATTCTCAAACACGCTAATATCAGTTACCACCTCTATGCTGACGACACTCAACTATATTACAAGATCAAATCCCACCATGACATTCTTCTCCTCAATGATACCTTGAACAAAGTCCAAGCCTGGTTCCATCTTAATCATCTCAAACTGAATCCCCAAAAAACTGAAATCATCCTTTTCACTCCCAAAAATAGTTTCCTGCCTATTCAACTCTGGATCAATGATATAAAAGCACTCAACTGCACCCTCTCCACCTCTAACTCTGTCAAATCCTTGGGCATCAGCATTGATAAGAATCTTTCTCTCATCCATCACATTAAAAATGCTGCAAAAGGTGCTCTCTTCTCCCTTCTCCACCTTAAAAAAATCAAACCTTTCATTCCAGCAGATGACTTCAAAATTGTTGTCCAGTCTCTTGTGCTTTCCAGAATTGACTATGGCAATGCCACCCTTGTAGGAACCCCAAAAGTCCACCTTGCCCCAATTAAATCTGTCCTCAATCTGGCCGCCAGACTTATCTCTGATTGTAAACGATTTGATCACATTTCTCCTATCCTCAAAAACCTTAACTGGCTCCCAATCGAAGGTAGATCCACCTTCAAGATGGCATGTATTACTCACAAAGCCCTTCACCAAAACACCCCCTCTTACCTCTCGGACAAACTACAAAAAGCTGGTTGCTCCAGGTCCTTGAGAAGCACCAACGCCCTTGTCCTCATCCCCCCGAGACTCAAATGTAAAAAGACACAATCATGTGCTTTCTCTGGTAATGCCCCTACGATCTGGAACTCTCTCCCCAAAGATCTTCGCTGCAACCCATCCTTCCCTCTCTTCAAAAAAAGACTCAAGGTGCTTCTTCTCAACAAGTATTGGGGTACCTAACATCTCTTTAATGATGTAGTCCTCTGTTGTATTCTCCTCAACCCACCCCTTCTCTCTCACTTTCCTTTTCTCCCCCCTCTCCCTCTACCCCTCTCTCTCCTATCTTTCATCCGTCCCCTTCTCCCTTATTCATACCTAATTACTCTCTTTCCTCAATTCCCTCGTCTAACTGAAAGACAGTTTCCCATGCGAGTTGTTATTCACTTTGTAAGTTTGTTTAATTTTTTTGCTTCATGATGTTTATCTGTCTGTAAAGCGCTCTGATACTCCTGGGTCCAGTAGCGCTATATACAACCTTTAAAATAACAATAAAAGAAAATAAATAAACTTTCATTCCACTGATTTCTACCTAAATCCAGATCATGTTTCCCCTCAGGATTATTCATAGTGTTATGTAATATCCAGTATTCTTTGGGGTAGCTCAGTGAGCTATATATTCACTTCTCTCATGTCTGTGTCACCTGCAGTTCATAGATTTAAATCCCTGGTAAGGCTGTCTGAGCTTTTCATTCTCATGAGCACAATAAATTTAAAACCATTATGTTAGATAACAGTGAAATTTGTTTTCGCAATGCTACAAATTGCAAAGATGATGGTATCAAGTGCAGCTGCAATTTTGTAAAAAAATGAGTGCTGGGGCTCTCTTCAGGAGGCAGCTTCCATCGGGCCATTTCTCTTGTTTGCGCCACCTAAAACAGAAGCCATGAAACCCTACAAGTGGAGAGAGAATGTGATGTAATGGCCAGAGCTGCCGAGCTCGGAGCTGGAAACCAGGTTCGAGTCTTAGTGTTGGCTCAATAACTTGACTCACTTAATCTCCCTGTGCCTACCAAAAATGAATGTCTCCTTTACTGGCGCTGAAGCGCCGGTGATAATGATTAAGTGCCGGAAACCACTGGCACTGATTCAATGCTATCCAAGTCCTGATAACTATTCTCTTCCCTTCATGTAGAATAATTATTTTCCCATGTATTTTTCCCTCCTGTTTTCTTCTTTCGCATCCTTCTTTTGCTGGCCACACACAACCTTTTCAAGTTTAGCAATTAGGTGCATCAGCAGATTGTCTTTCCAATAAGATATCTGACAAGAAGACACACAAAATGGCCAGGGAATTACCATTGCCAGTTTAACAAGCAAAACAATCCTGAACACACAGAGGATGAACCATATCCCTTCCATCTTGTTCACAGGAGGCACATGTTACTCCTTCCAGCCTTTGTGCACAGGCTTCAGAGCTCCAGGGAGAGGTGCTGAAGCTGAAGTAGAAATTCCCAAGCCTGATCCCAATAAATTCCAGTTGATTCACTGGCAAAAACTATACCCTTAATCTCACTGATGTAAACCTGCAATATTTACTCACACTCCTAATGAGATTACTCATGCGTATATCTGACAAGCAGAGGAAATTAACCCACCTGCCCCAGATATTCCAAATTAACACTTTGGTGATACCCCTTCTTCACTCTGCACAAGGCAGGGCCATATCTACCATTAGCTATGTACACAACTGTTAATCATGTTTTTTTTTTAAAAACAGAGTTCTGAGACAGATTGGAATCTTGTTGCCATGATGTGTCTCTCTGGGGCCATGGAAACCTCTGGAGTCTTAGCTCTGCAGAATCTTCAGGAAACTCTGATGCAGCCATTGTTGCGTCATGGTTTACTGTTCCAGAATGTGGCTTCTGTTGTCATTTCTTACCTTGGAGACCGGATGGTAGTTGCTGAGAAGGTGTATCTTTCTTCTTATATGCGGTGTTTCACTGTCATTGAGATTTAACTATTGTTGGAGACTTCTTTTCATCACCCCAAATCTGCCACAGTAGTGGATAGGGGACTGTGAAGGTCACCTCTGCTTCCCAGCAGCTGATACTGTCCTCCATCAAATGGAGGAAAATAAGGTAAGTGAACTTTCAAAACATAACAGTGATTTAGTTTCCTTGTGACTGCAACCTCTGTTTCTAAGGTACTTTTAAACTACATTTCAACACAAAATAAAGGAATAGCAGCATTTCAAAATACTTTACACTTGGCCCAAAGATGTAAACCTACAAGTCATGGTTTCCCTGTGTTGTCATTATGCCAAGATGAAAATCTATGTATTACCACAATGTATTTAAAAATACTGGAAGCAAAACGTGCAACGTTACATGAAAGGGGGTTTGGAACAGTCCTGTCTCCAAATGTAATGGCTCACTGTAGGATTTAGTTGATCATGACAGAATAGTATTATTGGGCTTAAATATGATATATAAGGTCAAGTTTACAATGTAGTCCTGTATATTTGACTTGATGTCTTGGACGTTTTTGACGCAGAATAGTTGTCCTTTAATGGTCTCCAGTTTTTGATAGTTTGAATATGCAATGAACATTAAGCAAGTACCCTCTAACATTTAACTTTTACCACCCTGTGCCCATGGGCAAAAAGTTTACCCTTTGATATATGCATCAGCATCTGGAGGTGCTGTATCTTTGTATTACTTAGTGTAACTGGCTAAAGTCACCTTTACTGTGACAGAGTGTATCAAATTAAAGATTTTACCAATTATGTTGCAGCTTGGTACAGGAGGGGTTGACTTTTGGCCATTCATCTTTTCAAACTTTTCGTTATGTCAACATTTGTCTAGAGCTCTAAAATTGTTGAACAATTGCGAAAGATAGATTTTTCAAATCTAACTGGTTAAACAAATGAATATGTCACTTCTGCATTGACCTGGGTTTTGATTACAGAACAGATAGACGGTTGACGTCAGGGCTCGGTACACTATCAAGAAATGTGCCCGGCACAGACTGAGACAGTGTACCCTATCATCATAAATGTGCTGCTCCCAGGGCAGCTGCAAACTTGCACCGGCCCTGGAATAGCACATTGAATGAGGGATGGAGCCACAGCTTATAAGCTGCTTTGTGTTTCACAGTGCAGGTGACTGCACGCGCCAGCAGAGAGATGTTCGGGGGGATCCATGGCACTCCATTGTCCCTACCAGAGGGCTGCCCTCTGGGAGCGCACTGAGAATGTGCTACCTTTTTGTAGTGCACTCTCAGTGCATCTCATAAGGGCCTGTTTGCCTTTGTGTCTGAATCTGTAGTAGGGTACAAGCGCAAAGGCAAATTGTTTCCCATATTTGCATGGGCCAAGACTACATGATAACTAGTGAATGTTCTCACAAGATAGTGCTAGGGCCACCTGTGCTACTGGTGTAACAGATGCTGCCGCACAAGCATCTGCAACCTCCTCCTCTAATACTGACAATGGGGATGCATACACCCAATGCCTGCTTGGGCCCTATACAGCATACGGCTTGAGATGGTATAGCCAATTTAAGGCATGTGCAAAGTTGACAATTGCCCGGTTTTCCCAACCATAATCAATGAGCTCTCAGGCAGTTGGTGGCAACTTAATATCTCATGTGCCTGTTTTAGTTCACCTCACCATACATCTCTCTTTACATCTCAGTGTAGCTTCTCCCATTGATCGCAGTAGTCATACCTCACCTATTTTTTCCACTCCTCTTACTCAGTACTCTTCTCTCTACTCCATCTCTCTAAAAAAAAATACAACCTCCCCTCTCACTACTTACTACACTGTGTACCTATCTTTATTTAGTTCTCTTCTATTCTACCCCTCTGTCTGCCTCAATGCTGCCACTACCTACAAACATCTCTTTACACTTCACTATAGTATTTCCATCTCATTCTTCTTTATCTCTCTTCCATAAGTTTAATCTATCTCTAAAGTTCATCTTTCTTTATCTTACCTCTCTATCTCTCCACCTCCCAAGAGTTCATCTTTCCACCCTCTCAGCTCCCTCTCTACCTCACTAGTCTCTACCTCACCTCCCTTCACCTCGCTTGTTTCACTTTCTTACATTTCACTTCTCCTCATATTTGCCTTTCTCTCTCTTAGTCTGTCTCTTTTCTGTCTTTCCCACTGTCTAATATCTCATTTTACCTCACTATTTGCTTCCTGTACCACCTATCCAAATTATTCTCTACCTTTCTACATTCATTTGCTCTGCCTCAACTCTCATACTTCTTACTCATTTTTCACTATCTCTTTTTTTCTACCTCTCTCCTCTTCCATTATCTGCAGTCTGTCTCATCCGCATCTCTCTCTGCATTTCCTTGTCTATTTCAACTCACATTCCATACCATGCCTTTCTATCTCTACCGCTCCTGCTATATCTCACTACTTCACCTTTCGCTCTCTCCCCCTCTATGTCTCTCTGTTGTAACCTCTTCTCTTTTTCTCTTCCACACCATGTCTCTCAACCGTATTTCTTTTCTCTTTACACCCGATCCCTCTTTCTCCTCTTCAACCCACCCTCTCTAGCTTCTCTTACCACTTCGCCTGTCTGCCTCAACCTTTCCCCCACTTCTAATTATTTCAAGCTCTTTCTACCTTACCCTTTTCTCTTCCTCCACACTCAGGGCCCAAGTCACAGAACTAACTTAAGACAAAATCCTAAAATTACTAACATTTTGGTATTCACAGAAGACACTTACTCATTTTGGTATTCACAGAAGGCACTTACTCATATTGGTATTCACAGAAGTAAGGAGTCCTAACTTTAGGACTCCTAAATGCCTTCTGTAAATACCGAAAGTCTGAAAGTTAGGATTTTTCTCAGTTTAGGAGTAGTAAAGTTAGGACTCCTACCCAGTCAACCCTCCTTGCCATCAAAATGTGTTCAGATAAAGAGTGGTCATTGCCTCCAAATTTATTAGCCAGTCAAATACTTTTAAAATCAACTAGACTGTTTTCTCAGTCTGGGACTGTTTCAGCCTAGGAACGTTCGCTAAAATTAAGAAACAAGGGCATACTTCTGGTGGGAGATTCAAAACTCAAACTTCCTGGCTAAAGCTACTCTTGCAAGTCTCCCTGGGTTCCATACCCATCCTACAAGCAAGCTCTCAGACCCCCCATTGCCTAATTGTCCAGGAAGCGTCGCTGGAGCAGTTTGCTTGGGAAGAGAGAATGGCACCTATAGGCACTTGTACCAGAGAAGATGAGGATCATCTCATTTGTGTCTGAGCTGACATAACCCCTGTGCCTCAAACCACAACCAATAGAAACCGTGTTTTTATTGGGATTAGGACCATCGGCCATACTAGCCATAGTGCTTGAATCCTAAGGAGGGTGCGAGGACAGCAAAAGCACCTTAGCGGCAGAGTGAGTTTAGCTAGGCTCAATATTTGGGTCGCACGTTCTCTTTTTGGCATCAGGGCGATATTGTACTGGCTTTAGATATAATTTAAACAAACATTCTATCCTAGTGCATAATTCATCTATATTAGAGGTAGTCCACAATGGGATGACATTATGCTTCTTCAGTTTAGTCCCCTTGCAGTCTAATGTCCCCTTCTTGCACAGTGGCCTACCCTTCTTCTTTTTCACTAGGGGTTCCATAATAGGCAAATTCTCCACAAGGGGTCATTACACACTGTCCATACTTGATTGAGAGTCGACTGTTCCTTCATTTGGCCTCATGAGAATGTCTAGACTATTAGAACTATTAGAAACAACCAAGTTGTCCCTCACCTCCTCCAGGAAAATGGGTCTTTTGGTGAGTTACCTCTCCTTTGAAGGGACACTAGCTGCACGCACCAGGAAGGAACCAATTGTAGTTGTCATATCACCCTCTGTGGCACCAAATGCAATTTTCCTTTTCCCCTTAGTTCCAGTACAGGGGAAAAGGCAAACCTGGATGCTTACGAAAGGAGTCGCAAGCGATGGGGCAGATGGGAGCCACGGGACAAACAGAAACTCGGACAGGTGCAACAAGACCTACTTTTGACCTAGTCTTCATCCAGGGACACTCCTCACCACGGGAGTGTAGTAGGCACTTTATAGCATGTCTGCAGCAGTGGGGCCTCCCAAGTTTCCAGCCACTCCTCCTCAGGGTTTGTGGTGGTTGTGAGGCTGTGAGTCCTCAGGCAGAGTCCAAAAAGCACACAGAAGGTGCAAAGAATATGATTCTGCAAAGTGCAGGTATGAAGACTTTGGGACAACAAAATCAAGCAATGTAGCGAGCCCTTTAATAAATGCAAAATGTATTGTTTTTCCTCATTGATTTTATTGAGAACTGTAGATTTCTTTTTCTTTATCTGTAATATTATGAGCCCCATCAGTAAGTACTTTAGATAATTAAACATTAGAGAGTAGATTAATTGATTTATGTAATCAGCTATTAGTGCAGATGGAGAAAAACACATTTTGATCATGCGCAAACCAATAGAAATGAATTTGCTCACACCTAAAATGTGTTACCCGTGCACATTTTGCAATCAACCTGGAAACTCCTCTGCACAAAAGGTTCAATGACCAAGGCTGTTGACGGTGCACTTCTCTTCTCTTAGACTAGTCATGATTTGACACAGATCAAATGTAGCTTCATGCACGTTGCTGTTATGAAATTGTTCTCTGGTGCCCGTGCAAGCCCTATTTATCTTATTACTGTAATCTTGAACCTTACAGAATTGTAAACAAGGTATATAAAGCTATGTTTCAATTAGAAACCCTTGGTTTGAAAAGCATTGCCAATGTGGTTCCTTTAAGGAACATCACCTTTTTTATAAAACCAAAAATCCCACTTAGGAATGCAAACACAGGGATTGTGTTGCAGGCCACAGTCCTTGTTATTGTAGCCAGTCTCAGCTGGCCTTAATTAGCTGCACGGCTACTTAACTTTTATTAAGCTTGTCACTCTGTGATACCCTGCAAACGAATAGTTTGCAATGCCACCTCATAGAACAACGGTATAACAAAGGTATCAACTAGAAACAGGTCTCAAAAAGTTGGGCGCGCGCAATTTGTTGCAACTATGTCCTGTCTTTTAGTACACCTACCTTACTTTCTATCATTGTATGTCAGTGCTGCTCCCATTGATAAGATGGACAGGGCCTATACCTAGGTGTGTCATGTGAACCAGAATTTCTGAATCCATGGGAATTTCTCACTTCTAAGGGTCCACCTGGTAATCACTGTTAACTCAATCTCTTCATCCCACCAGATTTATCCGTACCCCTGGTATTGGTAATTTGGGGCGGGCAGACTTAACGGCAATAAATTAATACAATTAAATAAAAGAGCACTCCTAATGAGGTGACAAATAATTAAGAAAAATTAACAATTAAGAACAACAGACCAAAAACTCTTGCAATTTTACAATACTGCATATATTTCCTTCCAGCTGTGTTGTAGTTATTCCATTCCACCATTTAAACATCCAGCACGTTACCTTAAGCATGATCTTAGATTTAATAAAAGCAAAAATGTGGTTTACTAAAAGTGATGGTATTAAGGGAAAGGTATTCAGAAGAAAATTTCCTTCAACAGTATGTTCTCTTGGAACAGAGAGTAAAGGATGACTGATAATAATAATTTAGGCCATTAGTATAATCTCTTGGGTAATTAATTAGTGCTCCCTCAACAACTGGACTAACAATGGTGTTCTTTAAAAGTTGATAAAAA
Source organism: Lissotriton vulgaris (assembly GCF_964263255.1). Classification (NCBI taxonomy): domain Eukaryota; kingdom Metazoa; phylum Chordata; class Amphibia; order Caudata; family Salamandridae; genus Lissotriton; species Lissotriton vulgaris. The sequence continues at coordinate 783,285,797 of NC_141697.1, read as the reverse complement.
TATATATATATTACAATAAGTTCTATATGTATGTCATAGAACAAGACAGGAGTTGGTGAGGAACAGGTTGTATCCTGGGGCAGCGCAGTTCATAGAAGCTCCTTAAATTGGTGTGAGAGGTTAAGAGGTGTGGCGCCGTGGCCAGGGCGACTGACTCCGGAATCTGGGGATCACGGTTCGATCCCAGGCTCCGGCGGCAGCTGAGCCCAGCACCATGTGACTCTGGGCAATAGCTTGCTTAATCTTCCCGACGGCCCCAAGCGCCTAGAGACCCTGACGGGTGATTGTGCGCTTTACAAATGTGGATTATTAAATTAACACTTTAATATTCTTTGTGTATAAATATCAAAAATACCATGGTACATTGTGGGATCCCCATGCCAGCAAAAATGGCCTACCACCCAGCTTTCCCCTTGGTCTCCTGATAAAAATGATACCTCTCCCAAGTGTTTCCATGCTCGGGGGCTGAGATAGCCCCACAAGTACTGAAACATTGATATTGAAACTAAGTTTCAGTTTGGTTTTCAATGTACTGATGATAGCACACCATGATCGCGATCAACATTACATTGAAAATAAGAAACAGGCCTTGGGAAGTTGGGGAAGCTCTTCCCCACCTCCAAAGCCCCCCCCCCGACCCCAGAATAGAAAATATGTCTGCAGTTTGAAGCAGAGGGATTTAATGCGCCCGTGCACATGACGGAACGGTTCCGTCATGAGCACCGAAAGGGTTAACAGAGTGTGTCAAATTAAAGAGGTTTACCTATAATATTGCTGCTTGGTGCAGAAGTGGTTGATCTCTGGCCTATCACCTTTCCAAACTTCCAATGTTGTCACAATTTCTCTTGCGCTCTAAAATTTTTGAAAATGTTTGAAAAATTCAGGGCCTTATTTATGAGGCCTTGCGACAGTTTTGAGCTTCCGTTGCGTCACTTTTTGTGATGCATCAGCGGCAAAAAACCTGCCTCCTGTTGCGCCCTATTTACAAACTGCAGCATCTAAGCAGATTCGTCACTTTGTAAACCCCTGTGCTACATTATACCTGCGTCAGGTATAATGTATGCAGGGTGGGCAGTCCCACGTATGTAAGCCTCGTAGAAGTGAAGCAGTGAAATCTACCAGGTTTCACTGCGCCACTTCTAGGGTGCAAATGCGTCAATATCTTATCCCTACCTCACAGCAGACGTAAGACTGATGCAAGCCCTTGTGAAAGGACACATTGCTGGAGTTGCGCCACGTTTGTGACAAACTCCAGCAATGCGTCACTTTTACGCCATATAGATACGCCAGAAATACTGACGTGTCTGTAACTCCTTGCGACAGGATGCACCATACAGTAAATATGACGCATAAATCACGTCGCAGGGAGGGCGCACTGAGAAGTGACGCATCGCTGCTTTCACGCAGTGATGCGTCACTTCTCATAAATGAGGCCCTCAATTTTTGAAGATTAAATGGTTTGGGGCAAGTATGTTGCATACATTAAGAGGAAAATCTACTCTTGCTACCGACTGAAGACTACCTGGTCCATTCAGGAAATATTCTCTGCAAGTCATGTTTTACACAAACCAGTCTTCCACATGCAATATCCAAGTAAAAATGTCACATTATTATAAACGAAAATTTCACACATAACACATAGCTTGAAATTCTAGAGTTATGTTAGGTTATGAATGCATAGTAAATTAAGATTTTTTGTTTTCCTAACTACAAACTTAGTATTTATTTAATGGTTATAGTTTCTGTTTTGCAGTGATTTTTTTTGCTTTTCTTTCCACTGACTCCTACTTAAATCCAGATCATGTTTTCCCTTGGGATTATTCATACTGTTATGTAATATCATGTAATATTTTGAGGTAGCTCAGTGATTTATATATTCACTGCTCTCATGCGTGTGTCACCTGCAGTTCATGGATTTAAATCCCTGGTAAGTTGTCTGAGCTTTTCATTCTCATGAGCACAATAAATTTAAAGCCATTAGGTTGTATAACAGTGAAATTTGTTTTTGCAGTGCTACAAATTGGCAAAGATGATGGCATTAAGTGCTGTGGTAAATTTGTAAAAAAAATAAGTACTGGGGCTCTCTTCAGGAGGCCGCTTCCGTCAGCCATATTCTCTTGTTAGCGCCATCAGAATCCATGATTTCCTACAAGGGGGCGAGAATGTGGTGTAATGGCCAGAGCTGCCAAGCTCAGAGCTTGGAATCTAAGTTTGAGTCTTAGCGTTGGCTCAATATATTATGACTCACTTAATCTCCCTGTGCCTATCAAAAATGAATGTGTCCTTAACTGGTGCTTTAGCGCCGGTGATAATGACTGAGTGCCAGTGCTGAGCACCGGAAACCACTGGCTCAAATTAAGCACTGATTCAATGCTGTCCAAGTCCTGAAAACTGCTGTCTTCCCATCATGTGGAATAATTATTTAACCATGTATTCTTCCCTCATGTTTTCTTCTTTGGGGTTCTTCTTTTGCTGCCCACACACAACCTTTTCCAGTTTAACAATTAGGTGTATCAGCAGATCCTCTTTCCAATAAGATATCTGACAAGAAGAACACAAAAAAGCCAAAAAATTACCATATTCCAGTTTAACAGGCACAACAATCCTGAAGGCACATAGTATGAAACATATCCCTTCCACCTTGTTTACAGGAGGCACATGTTACTCCTTCCAGTCTTTGTGCACAGGCTTCATAGCTCTAGGTAGAGGTACTGAAGCTGAAGCCTGTTCCCAATAAAATCCAGTTCATCCACTGGCTAAAACTATAGCCTTAATCTCAGTAATGTAAACCTGCAATATTTACTCACACTCCTAATGAGATTACTCATGCGTATATCTGACAACCAGAGAAATGTACCCCCCAATTGCTCCAGATATTCCAAATTAACACTTTGGTGATACCCCTGCTTTATCTACACAAGGCAGGGCCATATCTACCATTAGCTATGTACACAACTGTTAATCATGTTTTAAAAAAATAATAAAAACAGAGTTCTGAGGCAGATTGGAATCTTGTTGCCATGATGTGTCTCTCAGGGGCCATGGAAACCTCTGGAGTCTTACCACTGCAGAATCATCAGGGGACTCTGATGCAGCCATTGTTGCGTCATGGTTTACTGTTCCGGAATGCGGCTTCTGTTGTCTTTTCTTACCTTGGAGACCGGACGGTAGTTGCTGAGAAGGTGTACATTTCTTCTTATATTCGGTGTTTTACTGTCATTGCCATTTACCTATTGTTGGAGACTTCTTTTCATCACCCCAAATCTGCCACAATAGTGGATAGGGGTCTGTGAAGGACACGTCTGCTTCCCAGCAGCTGATACTGTCCTCCATCAAATGGAAAACAATAAGGTAAGATAACTTCCAAAACATAAACAGAACATTTAACAGTGATTTTGGTTCCTTGTGACTGCAAACTCTGTTTCTAAGGTAGTTTTAAACTACATTTAAAACACAAAATAAAGGAATAGCAACTTTTCAAAATACTTTACACTTGGCCCAAAGATGTAAACTTACAAGTTATTGTTTCCTTGTGTAGTCATTATGCCAAGATGAAAATGTATGTATTACCACAATGTATTTAAAACATACTGAAAGAAAAATGTGCAACGTTACATGAAAGATGGTTTGGAACAGTCCTGTCTCCAAATGTAATGTCTCACTGTAGGATTTAGTTGATCATGAAGAATAGTAATATTGGGCTTAAAAGTGATGTATAAGGCCAAGTTTCCAATTTAGTCCTGTATATTTGACTTGATGTCTTGGAGGTTTTTGACACAGAATAGTTGCCCTTTAATGGTCTCCAGTTTGTGGTAGTTTGAATATGCAATGTGCATTAAGCAAATACCCTTTAACATTTAACATTTACCACCCTGTGCCCATGGGAAAAAGTTGACCCTTTGATATATGCATCAGCATCTGGAGGGGGCTGTATCTTTTTATTACTTAGTTGAACTGGCTAAAGTTATCTTTACTGTGACACAGTGCATCAAATTAAAGACGTTTACCAATGATATTGCAGCTTGTGACAGGAGTGGCTGACTTTTGGCATTTCATCGTTCCAAACTTTTAGTTATGTCTACATTTCTCTAGTGCTCTAAAATTGTTGAAAAATTTTGAAAGATACCTTTTAGAAAAGGGCAGCTAGAGACTTGCACCTACTCTGGAACAGCTCATTAAGCTAGGGATGGAGCCACTGCTTATAAGCTGCTTTGTGTTTCACAGTGCAGGTAACTGCCCTAGCCATCCGAGAGATGTTTGGGGGGTCCATGGCATTCCATTGCCCTTCCAGAGGGCCCTTCTAGAGGGCTGCCCAGGACCCTCAGCTCCAAAGGGTGCCCTGGTGAGGTGATCCAGTTAGTCAGAAACTTGGTTGTAAATATTGTGCATAAAAAACAGGTTCCTTTTTAACTTGACAGCTCAGCATTCCTTCTCCTGACGTTTAGTATGCAAGCCGGCTTTTCCAACCATAATCCATGTGCTCTCAGGCAGTTGGTGGCAACTAAATATTTCATGTCCCTGTTTTTAGTTTACGTCACCATACCTCTCTCTTTATATTTCAGTGTACCTTCCCCCTTGATCGGAGTATTCATACCTCACCCATTTCTTCCACTCCTCTTACTCAGTACACTTCTCTCTACCCCTTCTCTCTCATTCTAACCAGTCACAGCGGGCTTAATTAACTACACGGCTACTTAACTTGTATTAAGGTTGTCACTCTGTGATGCCCTGCAAATGGATAGTTTGCAATGCCACCTATTGGGACAAAGGTATAACAGAGGTTTAATCAAAAAATGAAACAGGTCTCAAAAAGTTGGTGCACGCAATTTGTGGCAACTGCAACCTGTCTCTTAGTACATCTGGCCTTACTTCCTATCATTGTATGTCAGTGTTGCTTCCATTGATAAGATGGGTGAAGGGACAGGGCCTATACCCAGGTGTCTCATGTGAACCAGAATTACGGAATTCATGGGCATTTCTCACTTCTAAGGGTGGCCCTCAGGGTACACCTTGTAATCACTGTTAACTCAATCCCTCCATCCCTCCAGATTCATCTGTACCCATGGTATTGGTAATTTGGGGTTGGCAGACTTAACAACAATACATAAATAAATACAATGAAATAAGAGGGCACTCCTAATGAGTTGGCAAATGATTAAGAGAAATTAACAATTAAGAACAACAGTCCATAGAACTCTTGCAATTTTACAATGCTGCATATATTTCCTTCCAGCTGTGTTGTAGATATATCATTCCACCATTTAAACACCAAGCGTGTTACCTTAAGCATGACCTTAGATTTCATTAAAAGCAAAAAGTTAGTTTACTAAAAGTGATGATATTAAGGGAAAGGTATTCAGGAGAAAGTTTCCTGCAACAGTATGTTCTCTTGGAACAGATAGTAATTGAGGACTGATAATAATAATTTAGGGAGGGCATTTGCATAATCTAAAGAGGAATACATTAAGGCTCCCTCAACAACTGGACTAAGAAGTGTACTTTTTGAAATTTGATTGAAAAAAGGAAACTATTACAATAAGTTCTATCTGTAAGTCATAGAAGACAGGAGTTGGCGAGGAATGGGTTGCACCCTGAGGCAATGCGGTTCATGGAAGCGCCTTAAATTAACACAATAATGTTATTGGTGTATTAATACCAAAAATACCATGGTACATTATATAAATCACAGTTTTATTCATGATGGTAAGTATGTTCCAGTGCATATGAAAACATCTGTCAATAATTACAAATGCGATTTAAGATGAAAAAAAGGGCTTTACTGTTTAATGAGTGTGCTTTCAATGCCCTTGGTTGTTAGGCAAAGTTATGTGAAAATTGTGCTTCAGTAAAGAGCTCCATACCACAACAGCCCCCTCAATACCTTTAGCAGAGGCCTTGCTCACTCACTTTCCATAATTTAGGGAAAACATTGTATTACAACTTTCAAAGATCATTTCAGTACCCTAGTATAGATGGGATTTAAAACAAACATTTGTGTTGAGTTATTATAATTACCATGTTGTTATTATGGTTCTTCAGCAATGTCAATTACTGCGGTCATCAGGGTGAAGTTCAAGTGACATCACGTCCTGGAAAGATTCAGGTTCAGAGGTCACCTGATGTCAATTCCAATGATGTCATTATTGACAAAGGGTGTGTGGTGTCACTTCCTCAACTCAGGACATTTTGATGAAGCAATGTTCATGCCGCTCTTAGGCCCACAACGAGCCGTCCTCATTACCAGGGTTGTAGCCCACATTGGTAATCACCAAAATCAATGTGAGTAGCAGCCCGATGATGAAGCATGCCACCCTTCAAGTGACTGAGGGCTTGTTCTTAGAACACACAGCAGGAATAGAAGAAGAGAGACACTGCATTTCTGCCTGAGTACCTTTTTGAGCTTGTGATGATGATGATGATGACACAATCAATGTTGTAACTGAAGAAACCTAATCTGAGTAAGACAATCATTTAATTTGTCATCATCTGCCTTGATTGTGAAAATATTTCTATCAAGTTCCACAATTTAATAAGAAGTGTCTTAAAATCATCAGTGTATTACTATCTACTTCACAGGTCTCTCGGAGTATGGAGAGTTGCTCCAGCAGTGCAATGATTTACAATGCGCTCAGCATTGGTGGAGCATTCAGATCATGCACCATGAACGCCAGAGCTAGAATGGTAAAGTGTGTTTGAATGTTTTTTTAAATATAATATCATTCAACAAATTGATTGTGGCTTTTGAAAATACAATAGCTTGAATCAAGGCACATGAGGTATCTGGGATGCCTCATATTTATGTGAATTCATACCATTATGGAATAATTCTAGTGTGACATCTTCTATGTCTCTTAACATTAGGGTTCCGCTTTGACAGACAAATTAAGTCATTGTTAACTCATGGAATGATGAACTCAAATTGAAGGCCCAGACATAGAACGATGTAGCGAAGTAAAATTATACTGCATTGTGCTTTTGAGTAGTCATGGGCTGAAATATTTACCCCTAGCTTACTATAAAACATTCACATCTTTCAACATTAAGTAGAAAAATGCTATCATATTGTTCATAGCTCAAGCAAAAAGGGCAGGATTCTTTCATTTGTCTTTCTTGAGGGATTCATATTTATTCTTAGAAAAGTGTACTTTCTGCAAAAAAGGATTCAGGGCCTCATTTACAATATTTTGATGTAGGTCAGTTCCACAAGCATTCCTGATGGTCCCCTACGTTAAAAGAAAAGGGCAGCAATGAGCTGTTTCTATCAGACATAGGGCATTCCTGCCCCCTCCCGGTTGGCACACAACTGACTGCTATGTACCAACGCAGGCACCCTTACGCCACAGTGCAAAGGTGTCTGCATTTTAGGAGTGATTGTTTTTGTGAAGGAAGGGAGACCTTCCTGCTGAAAAAACAATCAATGGAGGCAATTTTCTCTTTCTATGAGTGCTGGGAACTAGGAGAAATAATGTTATTTCCCCCTGTAGCGCCTCCTGTATGCCACCTCTGGAGAGGAATAAGCTTTTGTCCATTGCCAGGTTTAAGAAATCTCGTACCTCTGGGAATGTGTCAAATGCCATGGGTGTTACATGGATGTACCCAGACTAACGTCCATGGCACGCTCCCTATCGCAGGGTAAGGCAACACAGTGACTTGCGCTGCGTTGCCCCAGTCCATTTCTACAAGGCCATCAAAAGCCATGCAGAGTGGCTTTACGGCACCTTGTAGATATGGCCCTTCAGTGTGCGCAGCCAGAACGTCACTAAAAGTGCTGTCCCGGCAGGGCAGGGGCCTTGGCCCCCGTTTTTTTTGCATTGAAGGAATATGACTTACGACTGTGGAGGTGTGGCCAATGTGCAGAATCTTTTATAGTAGACGGAGCACAAAGGAGAGTTTAAGAGGGAGGTAAATGCAACTGATTAGGCAATTTTTTTAATGCAATGAAATAGAGAAATATTCACTTTTTGGGAATTTCTCTGCTGTGTTGTGTGACATTTGCAGGAAAATGTGCAAAACACCAGCCTCAGTTGGTAGTGGGAGTACCTGCCGGGCAGTGACATGGGGAGGGGCAGGGTGGGGGGTAGTAATATATGGATTTCGTAGGTTTACAGTTAACCCTTTCCATGCTCATGACGAGCTCAGCTCGTCATGATGCATGGTTGAGCTGTGCTGATGACGAGCTGAGCTCGTCATGAAACACTGGCATCCTGCATTCTTCAGCACAGGAGGGGAAAACACCTAGCAGCGAAGGTGTTAAGTAAACATATATATAAATAAACAGAATTTCATTACGCGCACTGCATCGCATTTGGGGATGCAGTGCATGCAACTACATTCATTTCATTTATTTATATGTTTACTTACCTGTAAACCTCTGTAATCCATAGATTACTACCTCGCCCTGCCCCTCCCCCTCCCCGCGTCACCGCCCCGCCGGTACTCCCACTACCGACCGCGGCTGCCAAAGACAAAGCAAAAAATGCTAAATTTCATAAACCCTTCAGTATTTTGTGGTCCTTCATTACAATAGAAACTGTCATGAAACACCATGAGCTTTCAAAAAAATTCTATGAATGATGACATTTGCAGAAATTTGCGAGATGGAACAATTTCATGGACCAGGCAGTGATTTGGTTCTGCCTGCAAAATACCACCATGGGCACATTTGACATGCTTCAGTTACATACATGGTGGAAATGCCCCCACAGTGATACCTTTTGCTGGATTTCGTCTGTGTGACTTCTGGGTAACTTTGGCAAGTGGTTCTTAACCCTTTTGGTGCGTCGGACGGCCCACGGCCGTCCAACGACACATTGGGCGTGTGCAGAGGACGGCCGGGGGACGTCCGAACCACGCCCAGTCATAAACCACATGCACCGCTGCCGAATTCACACCGCAGTCAACGGGTTAAACAGTGAAAAGAGTAATATACCAGTTTGCAAAGGGGTTTAGAAGAAGGGATGTCGTGACATAGGAAATCTTTTCCACAGAAATAAAGACAAACTTAGACATTTTTCCCACATTGGGTGAGGGAAACAGGCATATGGTAGGAAAGTTGCAAAATCATACATCACTCTTGTGTATAAATCAATGTTTTGTGAAATAGGCTGTCAGAAATCTCCACGAAACAGAGGCATACTGTGCACATGTGGTTTAGCCTCTGACAGAAATCTAAAACTTCTTGTCTAACAAAATAGGTTTCTGAGGTGCTATAGTTGACTGCCATCATTGCACTGTCCACATTATAGCCAAACATGTAACACATCCATTCAATGCCACATGGCATAGGTAGAAAAGTACCCGTGACATAAGCCATTCTCTATTGTACTGTTGCAAAGTCTGATTTTCCGGGCGTAACTTTCAGGCAGTACTATTTTTTGGCTCTTTTGCCAGGATTAGCGCCTGGCCAGTTACAGTATCTGATTCCCGCTATAGCGCCGGGACACCTCTGTTGATGTAGCTGTCGCGCTTTATAGGTGCTACTATTATTATTACTATCAATAGTCACACAGAGTCATCTTTTTTAGATAGCTATAGACTACAACATTTGACTCATGCAATATCCAAATCGCATAATAGGTCTCCACTCCTGCATCATGAGGCCCATCATTATAAAGTTGGAATTGGTTCTTCCCAACACCGGAGAATATTTTTATACAGCACTGGCCCCATTTTGATGTATGCACAACTGGCCCATAATTAGAATGAGGAAGGGGGAGTCAAGGGCATAGAGGGGGTTTCCATTGCCCCCAGTTAACCCTAAACATATATTCCTTGTCCATGTACTATTAACCTCATGTGGATGCATGTCATACACAACTGAATGATTCATAGTCTTAGATGTTCAACAAATATTTAGAAAAGTAATATCCATGACTATATAAAAACCTGTTGGAAAACTGGATAACATAAAGCACACCTCAATCCAGATTTACCAAGGGCTTGCATTACCCTTGTGTCACGTAAGGCAAAGCAAGGCAACGTAAGGTCTTAAATTAGATTTACTATGGCAAGCAGCGTCACCAAGATGGTTCTGCTTTGCATAGTGAGGCGACGATGAGTGGGCAGTGGCAGTGTCCCTAACTGCTCGGCGCTACGTAGCTAGAAGCAGATTCCTGTTGATTTTAAAAATATTCTGTTGGCATTTTAGATTCCATTTTAGGACACATACCTGCTTGAAGGGGGAGTGGTGGGGGCTTTTTGGGCAGTCCTCCTTACCTGAAAGCCTGGGCTCGGTCTTCACTCCTTCCCGCCTCGGTCCAATGCGGTAGCTAGTACCGTTGCACGGAGGGCTGGTAAGGGAGAGCCAGGCACTTCCGCTGTGACCGGATAGCGGTCTAGTGGCGGGGAGCTTGCTCACATAAAGGGCGCAGGGCCTCTGGCCGCGTTGCAGTGAGTGGGGCAGTGGCAGTGTCCCTAACTGTTCGGCGCTACATAGCTGGAAGCAGATTCCTGTTGATTTTAAAATTATTCTGTTGTCATTTTAGACTTCTATTTTAGTACACATACCTGCTCGAAGGGGGCGTGGTGGGGGCTTTTTGGGTAGTCCTGCTTACCTGAAAGCCTGGGCTCGGTCTTCACTCCTTCCCGCCTCGGACCGAGATGGGGTGGAAGTAGTTGCTGGGACTGCAGGTACTGCACTTTCAGAGCTAAAGTTGAGAGGGAGGCTAAGTTGGCAAGCTCACATGTGAACTGCTGCCTATTGAACTGCAGATCACTTAGGAAACATAAATTGGAGGTATTTGATCAGCTCTCAGAGGGGCTGACTAATGTAATGTTCCTCTCGGAGACGTGGCTGTAGGAGGATTCCGCACCAGAGACCCTAGAGGCACTTCCTAGTGGGTATGGGATTGATAGGGGCTCCTGTAAAGGAGGTGGGGTGGCGATTATATTCAAACACACCATCCAATGTGTCCTAGAGCCGGTCACAATCGCTGAGAGTGAGGCGGGTTTCTCCACATTTTGGGTAGTTCCAAACTATATCGTGAAAGGGCTCCTGATTTATTGACTGCCTGCACCCTCCACTCGTTTTTCCTCTAGCCTGCTAGAATGTCTTGTGCAGCCAGCACTGCGTTATGAAAAACTTTTGGTGCTTGGCGATTTGAACTTGCATTTTGATGACACAAAGAATGTAGGGGCCGGGCAGCTGTGTCAAGAATTGGCGACCCTGCAATTGATGTTAAAATCTGATTCACCAACACACCAACTGGGGCATCTGCTTGAACCCATTTTTGCTAATTGAGAGGACATAGTTGTGAACCCCCCTCTGCCTGTACCATGGTCAGACCATTTCCTGGTCCTGTTTGGGCTGAGGCTGCGGGGGCTAAAGGCACAGGTGATATCCAAGGGGGAGACAGCACTCCGGAAGTGGGCGGGTTTCTCTCAGGAGAAGTTTAACAACGCTCTTGCTCAGGGTAGGTTGCCTGGGGGCACAGATGTCGAAAGTGCATGCGGAAATCTGGATAGCCGCATTACGGAGGCACTGGATAGCACTGCTCCCTGAACGCATCAAAGACCAGGGAGAGTACAAAAATCGGCTCCCTGGTATAACATCGCCCTGAGAACCGCTAAAGCAGACTGTAAATGTCTAGAAAGGCGGTGGAGGAAAGACTTCTCGGATCAGGTCAGGAGGGAATATAAAGTCGCCCTGAAGGGTTACCATGGGCTTATTAGAAAGGCGAAGGCAGCGTACTACCAGGAAAGAAACGGGGCGGCGGAGAACTCGGCAAGGGAGTTGTTTAGGGTCTATAAAGAAATCTCATCGCTAGCAACTACTGGCAGTGCCAGCAACTGGTTCGGAGGAATAATGTAATCGTGTGTCGGATTTCTTTACGGATAAGGTGGAGACAATTTACTCCACCTTTCCGGACTCGGCGCATGTCGATCACGAGATCCCAGGGGAAGTAGGACACATTCCAGAGGGAGAATGCATTGTCAAATTAACCGTACAACCTACAGAACTGTTAACGAAAATCTGTAGGAGTGTCAAGTCGGGTTCATCAAGGGACCCTGCCTCCCATAAAGTACTTGGAAGGAACCTTGGAACCCTTGAGCCATGCATTAGGCACCTATTGGAATTATCCTTCAGGACAGGGACCGTGCCAGCGAGATAGAAGGAAGCAGTAGTCCTTCCGCTATCCAAGAAACCGCATATTAGCCCAGATCGACTTGATAATCTTCGCCCAATCTCTTTACTTCCCTACTTGGCAAAGGTTGCAGAGAAGGTAGTAAATACACAACTTATTGGGCATATTGGGAAACACAATCTTTTGCATCCCACGCAGTCTGGGTTTCGGGCACACCACTCGACGGAATCAGCCCTGTTACTCGTCATGGAAACCATCAGGAAATATGTGGATGAGGGACAGACGGCGGCCCTAATCCTGATTTAAGTGCTGCCTTCGACACTGTGGCTCACCATACCCTTCTGCAGAGTCTGAGGAAAGGAGGAGTGGCAGGGAGGGAATTGAATTGGATGAAATCCTTCTTGTCCGAGCTTAGCTTTCAGGTGAGGCAGGGCTCTCACTACTCCAGGGTCATCAAGTTGAAACAGAGAGTACCGCAAGGATCAACCCTGAGCCCGACCCAGTTTAATCCCTATGTTACACCATTAGTGGAGATTGCAGATGGTGTTGGGATCAGGGTTGTGTCCTATGCTGATGACACGCAGCTGGTGGTCTCCCTGACCAAAGCACAGGAGACAGCAGCCACCAGCTTTGTGGCTTGCATGCAAGATCTTGCATCATGGATGGCGAATAACTGCCTGAAATTGAATGGCAGTAAGATCGAGGTGCTTGTGTTGGGAAGAGACCCGTCGGTGTGGTCATCGGCATGGTGGCCCCAGTCTCTGGGATCCACCCGATTCCATGCAAGCAGGCAAAGAACTTAGGGGTCTGGCTGGATAAGAAGCTATCTTTCGAGTATCACACCAGGCGGGTAGCAGGGGCCTGTTTTGGAGTCCTGAGGGGCCTCCAGAAATCCCTGGACATGCTGCCCACCACAGCCAGAAAGACCATGGTCTTTGTACCGCAGTGTGGGGACACACTGGCCTAGTGTAACCATGCGCTCTATAAATGCATCTATTATTATTATTAATAATAATATTATTATAGTGAATCTAGAATAACACAAAAGCAGCACAAGTTGCTGCCTTATGTTAATCTCCGCGTGCGGAAGGCGTTGCATGGGTGGAGCGTGGGTATTCCCCCCCATCAATTCATGGTTTTTGAATCATTCCCAGAGTTACTAAGACTAGTGAACCTGGGAATGCGTTAAAATGATATGCCTTCCCAAGTGAGGCATAACAAGGAGAAATATGTTTATTTCTCCTCGTATTTACTTCTTTTGAAAGAGCAAACTGCTTCTAGGTATTATTTCTGTGCTGGAAAGTGTCCCTTCCTGCACAAGAATAATCCTGGCTGTAACAAAGGCACTCTTGCACCATACCCAAGGGTGCCTGTCTTGGCGCTTGGCAGCCACAAGTGTGCCAACGTGGAGAGAGAGCAGGAATGCCTATATGTAAGTAATTATGGCACATTTCTGCTCTCCCCATTTGTCACTGTGCAGCAAGTCGCTTTGCTGCATTTCACTGCGTCAAATATTAGTGAATCTGGGCTCTCTGGTTTAATCTGTTATATCTTAAATGTTTTGTTGCACAGTCCTCTCATATAAAATACAAATGATGCTGTATGTATTTACTCCTGATAGTATTGCAGATGATGATAACAATGATAATTACACCAGTTTTTTAAACAAATTATTCCATTACCCTGTCCATATTTTTGTAGGGATTAGAATTTCTGGTTGGTAACCATTTTCCTTAACATGTGCTTTGTAGAAATTAACCATGTTTCTCAATGTAGCAGGACACTGCTGAAGATGATCAATGTACATTTTTCTTCACTGTGCAGTTTCTTGTATTTGAGCAAAACATCAAGTGCAGTCAATCACAAGTTAATTGTGTTGCCAGTTCTGGCTATTGCAGCAGATTCATGATGAAGATGGCCCAGGTTAGTATGGTAAAGTTATACTAACTGGTATGTTGACACAAAGTGATTATTAGTACATAATATGATTTACAGAATGACATTGTGTTTTATTATATCTCAAGGACATTCCTTATATTTGTGAATATTTATGAATAATATTGTTAATGTACTTTAGGCATTCTGTGATTTCTCTAACATCATTAATAATTATGGTCATATTATGGTTACTTATACTGCATCAATTTTATCAATGTTCTACCAGATTCCCAACTCTGTCAGTTGTAAAAGAACTTACATACAAGTAGTAGCGTGAATGAGTGCAAACACAAACCACAACCTTCAGACTACCTTTGTCCAACCTTATACTTGTAATCTACCCACCTCACCCTTCGGTTCCTTCTTTGATGCCACCTGGATAAGCCAGGCTAAGTGTTAAAATCCCTTCTGTTATACCACAGTGGTACTGAATGTTGTTAGTTTCACTAACAAAATGCAAATGTGCGTTTTTATGGATCATATTTCTTGGTGGATATTGTTGGTGGATTTGGACTCTCTAGATGTCAGTGCCTTCCCACATCTAATGCTGACTATTGGTAAATATGGCAGCCCACTGGAGACACTGCTAGGCTTGTTGATCATAAACTTTTACATGATCACTGTTTTAAACAAATAATCAAGTCAAGTCAAGTCAAAAAGCTTTATTTCGATAAAAGTCATTATCATAAAAGCAGATCAGTGTATAAAAAAATTACAATTAAGTACAATTTTAAAAAGATTCTATATCTCTGTTCAAAGCAATAGTTTCAGAAGATATTTGTTCAGTTATACGTAGCCAGTTAATTTGTTAAATTAAGAAGGTAAACAATTAAAGCAGCATTTCCAGTTTCCAGAGATTTTTCTAAAAAAGAATTAAACAGATTGTTTTAGCTTTTTGGCTCGAATAGCCCAGGCCCAGGATAGAAATTTGGCTAGGGCACAAGCATAGGGTACGTGACTGTCCGAAATAAGTATCCTAATTGCCACATCATGGCTCCTAGTCCCCAGCTGCCGGCATAGGTTTTTCAGCCACACCCTCCTTGGAGTAGCATACTCGCCGCAAACAAACAAAAAATGCGCTAGTGTCTCCGGTTTAGCAAGGCACGATGGACATAGATCAGATTTTTCTATACAAGATTTCCATCTTTTAGTGAAGGTGTTCAGTGGTAAGGTTCCCGTTCTAAATCTGAAATACAAGGCCCTATCAAAGGGTTTTCCAATAGTATCCAGATAAGGTTCCCGCCTGGGACAGTCTTTGAACATCAGGAAGTCCTCTGTTAGCCTGCCTAGAGATGTGCTAGAATGTCTTTGAGAGCAAATCCAGTCCCAATAAAGCTTTTTAAGTGTTTGCTTTGGGGGTGAAGTTCTACTTAGCCATGATTCAAGTTGGCCCAACTTGGTTAATAGGGTTTTCATGTCTTTTAGCCATTTGATTTTATATCAGCTTGGTGATGACATAATTTCTTTGAGGCCTCTGGCATATCCACTTAGTTCTTCTACCCGCCAAATACGGGCCCATAATAGTAACGGGCGAAATTTTGCAATTTCGCCAATCTGGGTACAGCCAAGGTCCATGAATACAGGAAGTGTCGGGGTGCCTTGTGGAAGGGACATTATTTCTCTGCAAAAATTTGTTCTCAGATCTTTGCAGAGCGTCAGTGGACGAAAAGCCCCAAAGTTCCGCTCCATAGAGGGCAGAGCTAACACCTTTAGCTGTATAAATCTCAAGGGCTGTTCCTATAGGCCTTGTTGTACTGGAACGTTGCTCTTTCAAAAGGGCGCCTGTAATCCTTTTGTGGCTCAACAGCATTTTGTCTAGGTGTGGCGTCCAGTCCATTTTGTCTGAAAGGCGTATCCCGAGGTAGTCAAAGACTTTCACCCTTTCCAGGAGCTCAGTGTTTAGGGTGGGGGAACGCACATGTTGTTTCGGTAGATTGAGGACAAGGTACTTCGTTTTGTTGGTATTTATTACCAGGCCTCGATCGGTACAAAATGATTGGAAATTGTCCAAAAGTCTCTGGAGTCCCATTGGGGTTTTGGAGATTAAAAGCGTATCATCCGCGAAGAGGAGGGTCGGTATGCGTTCACCAGCCAGGGATGGCTCGTCAGATGGATATTTGAGGAGATGCTCAACCACCCCATTGATGTAGAGAGAGAAAAGGGTGGGAGCCAGAACACATCCCTGGCGGACTCCTCTCTCGACCGGAATACTGCCCGTTTTCTCCCCTCCAGGGCCCCACCTGACTTGGGCAAAGCTGTCCTGGTGTAGTCTGACTAATAGGGATAGTAGATAGTGTGGCAGCCCCATGTCAGCCAGTACTTTCCATAATAGGTCCCTAGGTACGAGGTCAAAGGCAGTCTTTAAATCGATAAATGCGAGATAAAGACTGCCCTTGCCTATTACCACAACCTTCCAATATACCATCATGAGCTTGAATGCTTGCTCAATCGTTCCAGTGCCCACTCTGAAACCCGCCTGGAAGTCGGTAAGGATTTTATTTTCTTCTACCCAGTTGAGGATTCTGAGTAACAGGACTTTGCTGACAACTTTTTGGCTGATATCTAGCAAGCTGATCGGCCTATAGTTAGATGGGTCATCCCTCGAACCTTTCTTATGGATGGGGACCACCTCCGCCCCCTTCCATGATGAGGGAATAGGGGCACCCCTACAGATGGCAACAAGGAGGGAGTGAATCAATTTACCCCATTTGGCGCTATCAGATTTTAGCAGCTCCCCGGGAATCCCATCAGGTCCGGCCGCTTTTTGTGGAATAATAGAGCTTATTGCGTATTCCACTTCCTTAAGCGTAAAGTCGGAGTCGCTGGGGCAAAATATATAGTTAGTAGTAGGCGAGGATATGACAGGCCCTCTCCCGTTGGGGCCGTCATGACAGGAGTAGAGTTTAGAGAAGTGATCCTCCCACACCTGGCTTGGAATGTTGCAGGTTAGGAGATCACTATCTGGTCTATTACGTGCCCTTATAGTGTCCCAAAAACATTTGGAGTCTTTTTTCAAGCTTGCTTCTTTAAGGGTTAGCCTTAGCCAGTAGGCATCTTCCCACTCCCTTTTAGCTAAGCACAAAACCTTTTTATGTTCTCTTCTAGCTGTTTGAATTGATAAGGGGGACTTCCCTTCAACTGCCTCAATTAGACGTGACTTGGCCTTTCTGCATGATGCAGAGTACCAGTCATGCCTGCCTTTGGGTTTGGTTAGAGGTTTGGGTTTCCCTATAGTCCCTTTTACCCAAAAAAGGTCCCCTATAGTTTTAAACAAATAATCAATCTCTGTTGTCACTTTGAGAAGTGGACAAGCGGGAAATATACCGGTTATTGATCAGAAGCTCTTTGGGTGACCCGTTCTTTGGGGAGTCTTCCCTAAATGTTCCGATGGAGTTCACATTAGTCAAGGAAGGCACATCTTGGGATTCTACACCAAGTTACCTTACAGCCTTGCTTAACTGCCATACCCCCTTGGTTGGGTTTTCATGCCACACCTGCAAATAAATGGCCTTAACTACAGTTTTATGTCCATGCCATATTTGTTCATGACACTTAAAGCACATAATTTTCTCATTTGCGAATACAAATGTGGATGTAAACATTATTAATGGCAGAGAACTGTGATGTGCATTAAATGTACCTCATGGGTTTTGTATTTTAAAGAATATTGATGTATAGCGGTGTAGACCATGACCATGGTTCACATCTGAAGGCTTCAGTTCTTGTACGTTGACACTGTGCCTAATAGATAAGGGGGTATGATAGACATATGTTTAGAGTGCTGAACAGGCTTTTAGTGCACCAAACATTTTTGAACAGGCGGCTTTTAGGGTTAACAGGTCTATAAGGAATCTGGGTCGGGGGTCCCAGGGCAGCCAGGGATTACTGGGCCACAACTGTAACAGCTAGGGTCTTTTCCCACAGGTTCACCAACTGGGAGCTAAGGTTCCCTTTTTAGCACTTGAACCTCAGGGCAGTGAGGCGAGCCAGTCTAAAACTTGCTCCAGCAAACCTGATCCCTAACAATAAAAATAAAAGAAAACTCCCAGTATGAGTTTAAAACAACATGTTTAATAAAATTCAGGGATGCAGACTTTGTCAGGGTATCAACACAATAGTTAAAGTCAAAACATAGAGCCATACACAGTGCAAATCAATATTGAAATACTTCAGGATAGAACTAACAATACTTGCAGACTCAGAGCAAGTTAATAAAGTTTTCATTGCTCAGCGTTATGCATTGTGTAAGTATTACTTCTATCTTTAAACTGACTACAAAACTACTGCATGCCCTAACAACAAGAAATCCTGCATGACAAAGCCTTACTGCTACTTATCATAGCACAAAGAATGCTCCAAACAGTGCAAAACTCTTTCAGTGTCATGTTTTCTCTACCTTGGAAACCTGTGGGAGTTAGGGTGATAAACCAGCATTTTTGGGAGAGCTGATGTGGGGCTCTGCCATTCCCCTTGTAGACCTAAGAGCAAATAGCGATCATTAATACTGTCCCTACCTTTCCTGGACATGGCCTCTTCTCCTTTGCACATTTTTCACAGCCCTCTGACACACATTTTCACACACAGGCATTATCTTTCAGCTGTCCCAGGCTTTCCTTTTTTCTTTTGTCACAAATGTGCCTGATAGTGATAGTGCCTTTCTGAGTTTTTTCTTTTTCAGTAACTGGAAGCCTGCACCTGTCTATGTGTGGTGCCTGTGTGAGGCTTGATGAGATCCCTGCCTGTCCAGCACTGCTCCTGAGTGTAAGAAGTGGACGATTTTTGACTTGCTTTCTTCAAGATCAGGGAAGCAGATATGTCCCACTCTTTGGTGTGCTGCCACTCTCATCTTGCTACAGGCAGGCATGGACCACTGTGTGTTCCCTCATAAATGGCATGGGGACACTGGTGTAACGAAAAGTGAGGGGGTCTCCCTGCATGGTACTTAGAGGGGCCTCCTCCGGGCTCAATCAGGAGCTCTACGGCCAGAGTTTGATTTGATTTGATTTGATTTATCCATTTCTAAAGCGCACGAATGCCCGGAGGCGTCTTGGCGCTATGACATGCCCGTAGTCCTGAACTGGTCTTAGGTTCATGCTGTGAACAACCATGTTTTGATTTGTTTTCTGAACAAGTCCAAAGATGGGCTGTTTTTTATATCTAATGGTAGTTGATTCCATGTCCTTGCTGCGTGAACGAGAAAACTTCTTCCCCCCCAGTTAGCTCGTTTGAACTTGCTATCAGATTTTGTTGGCCAGATCTAAGTAGTCTGGATGGTTCGTATTTCCTCAACTGCGTCTTTATGAAAAGAGGTCCTTTGCCCTGCAGGGTCTTATAGAGTGCAGTGCCGAGGGGGCACCTTCGAGCGAGAGGCGCCCCGCACTGTGGGGCTGCGGGGGCCTGTGTTACGCTTCTGCATGGGGAGTTGGAGGAGGCACACCGTGATGCTGAAGGGGTGCTGGCCTGCCCTGGCAGCCCGTAACAATGTAGCACCACAGCCCTCCTGTTGCCAGTAGCCTCAGGGCACTAGCCCCACTGCGATTGTAAGTGGGGAAAAGGGGGGATTGCCAGGCACACATCTCAACACTGAATAGTCTTTTGGGCACAGTCCCTTCTTGGGGAGACTTTGTTTTGAAACTGCATCTCACAGAACTGCTTTTTTTTTCATCCGACAGCACTGGGGAACTGTAGGATTGTTCCTCAATGAAGGAGAGCAATACAGGTCCACATCTCTGGCCCCATTAGGCCGACTCACATGTGGACTGCTGTAGTTCAGCTACCAGGGGACAAATTTCCACATTTTCACGCAAGTCAGCAAACAAAGTGGCTGTACTGTGATGCATAAAAGGGAGAGAACAGAAATGCTTCATGTTTACAAAACTATCAAGCATTTCTGCTCTCTTTGTGCACTGAGTCACTGTGTACAAGGGTACCAGCGTTACAGGCAGGATTGCTTTTGTGCAGGAACAGACACCTTTCTGCACAAAAACAACTTCTAGAGTTAGTTTCCTCTTTTTACATGTGCAGCAGAATGCAGCCAAAGTGTAAAGGGGTAATAATGAAGAGAAATAAAGCTATTTCCCCTTGTTACACCCTACTTTGTATGGTGTAGCATATTGACACATTCCCAGGCTTACAAGTCTTTGTAAAGCTGAGAATGTACCAGAATTCATGGGTGGATGCATGGGAAAAACCCAATCTTCACCACAAGTGACAGTATCAAGTACAACTCCACAACGCCACTCACAGGGACCGGCCACTCCATCATCAACTTCCAAATCAACACATCTCAAACAACACCCCTACCAGGTAACAAAATTCCAAGCTGCAGCTGGGTAAAAAACACAGAAGCAGATTGGCTCAGTGCCATCAGCACAGATCAACCTAGCCCCACAGACAACCTGAAGAAGGCCATCTACAACTTCCACAACTTGATCAAGAAATGCGCAGACTCCATCGCACCCATACAAACCCAATATGTACAGTGGATTAAATAAGCAAGCCAGCTGGTACACAGAAGGCCTCAGAGACACCGAAAAGCACTGTAAACAGCTAGAAAGGAAATGGTGAGTAAGCCAAGAACACACCCGCCAGAACTACCAAAAAAGTTGCACTCAGACTCTATCACTACCAAACACGAGACACCAAGGAAAAACAGTAGTGGGCCGCAACAATTGAAGCTCCAATAGCTGCAAGGAGATCTTCTCGATTTTCAAGGATTTCACGTCACCATCAGCCACTGTCAACAACATCAGTGCCTCCAAACAATTCTGCAACAACCTATCCAACTTCTTCCACAGCAACATTGCAAACATTTACAAAATCTTCTCACACCAACTCGACCCCAGAGAACTCATCGCCGACTTACTCACCATCTGACAACCCTCCTTAGAAATTACACAGCGGCAATCATACGATGATCCACTCAGCGGCCCCAACAGACCTATGCCCCCACCACATCTACAACCTGGGAACATCACCAATCAGCACCACCCTGACCCACATCATCAACACCTCCATCATGCTTTTGAGCAGCCATGGGTCTGAAATATTTACCCCTAGCTTACTATAAAACATTCACATCTTTCAACATTAAGTAGAAAATGCTATCCTATTGTTCATAGTGCAAGCAAAAAGGGCAGGATTCCTTCATTTGTCTTTCTTGAGGGATTCATAGTTATTCTTAGAAAAGTGTACTTTCTGCAAAAAACATATTCAGGGCCTCATTTACAATATTTTGATGTAGGTCAGTTCCACAAGCATTCCTGATGGTACCCTACGTCAAAAGAAAAGGGCAGCAATGAGCTGTTTCTATCAGACATAGCGCATTCCTGCTCCCCCCGCTGGTTGGCACACAAATGACTGCCATGTACCAACGCAGGCACCCTTGCGCCACAGTGCAAAGGTGTCTGCATTTTAGGGGTGATTGTTTTTGTGCAGGAAGGGAGACCTTCCTGCTAAAAAAAAAATCAATGGAGGCGATTTTCTCTTTCTATGAGTGCTGGGAACTAGGAAAAATAATGTTATTTCTTCCTGTAGCGCCTCCTGTATGCCACCTCTGGAGAGGAATAGGCTTTTGTCCATTGCCAGGTTTAAGAAATCTCGTACATCTGGGAATGTGTCAAATGCCATGGGTGTTACATGGATACATCCTCACTAACGTCCATGGCACACTCCCTATCGCAGGGTAAGGCAACGCAGTGACTTGCGCTGCGTTGCCCCAGTCCATTTCTACAAGGCCATCAAAAGCCATGCAGAGTGGCTTTACGTCACCTTGTAGATATGGCCCTGCATTGTGCCCAGCCAGAACGTCACTAGAGTGCTGTCCCGGCAGCGTAGGGGACTTGTAAATGAGGCCCCCGTTTATTTTGCATTGAAGGAATATGACTTACGACTGTGGAGGTGTGGCCAATGTGCAGAATCTTTTATAGTAGACGGAGCACAAAGGAGAGTTTGAGAGGGCGGTAAATGCAATTGATTAGGCAATTTTTTTAATTCAATGAAATAGAGAAATATTCAGATTTTTGGGAATTTCTCTGCTGTGTTGTGTGACATTTGCAGGAAAATGTGCCAAACACCAGCCGCGGATGGTAGTGGGAGTACCTGCCGGGCGGTGACGTGGGGAGGGGGAGGGGCAGGGTGGGGGGTAGTAATCTATGGATTTTGTAGGTTTACAGTTAAGTAAACATATATATAAATAAACAGAATTTCATTACGCGCACTGGGGACTTTGGGGATGCAGTGCATGCAACTAAATTCATTTAATTTATTAATATATTTACTTACCTGTAAACCTCCGTAATCCATAGATTACTACCCCCACCCTGCCCCTCCCCCTCCCCACGTCACCGCCCCGCAGGTACTCCCACTACCGACCACGGCTGCCAAAGACAAAGCAGAAAATGGTAAATTTCATAAACCCTTCAGTATTTTGTGGTCATTCATTACAATACAAACTGTCATGAAACACCATGAGCTTTCAAAAAAATTCTATCAATGATGACATTTGCAGAAATTTGCGAGATGGAACAATTTCATGGACCAGGCAGTGATTTGGTTCTGCCTGCAAAATACCACCATGGGCACATTTGACATGCTTCAGTTACATACATGGTGGAAATGCCCCCACAGTGATACCTTTTGCTGGATTTCGTCTGTGTGACTTCTGGGTGACTTTGGCAAATGGTTCTTAACCCCTTTGGTGCGTCGGACGGCCCACGGCCGTCCGACGTCACATTGGGTGTGTGCAGAGGACGGCTGGGGGACGTCCGAACCACGCCAGTCAGAAACCACATGCACCGCTGCCGAATTCACACCGCAGTCAACGGGTTAAACAGTGAAAAGAGTAATATACCAGTTTGCAAATGGGTTTAGAAGAAGGGATGTCGTGACATAGGAAATATTTTCCACAGAAATAAAGAAAAATTTAGACATTTTTCCCACATTGGGTGAGGGAAACAGGCATATGGAAGGAAAGTTGCAAAAGCATACATCACTTTTGTGTATAAATCAATGTTTTGTGAAATAGGCTGTCAGTAATCTTCATGAAACAGAGGCATACTGTGTACATGTGGTTTAGCCTTTGACAGAAATCTGAAACTTCTTGTCTAACAAAATAGGTTTCTGAGGTGCTATAGTTGACTGCCATCATTGCACTGTCCACATTATAGCCAAACATGTAACACATCCATTCAATGCCACATGGCATAGGTAGAAAAGTACCCGTGACATAAGCCATTCTCTATTGTACTGTTGCAAAGTCTGATTTTCCGGGCGTAACTTTCAGGCAGTACTATTTTTTGGCTCTTTTGCCAGGATTAGCGCCTGGCCAGTTACAGTATCTGATTCCCGCTATAGCGCCGGGACACCTCTGTTGATGTAGCTGTCGCGCTTTATAGGTGCTACTATTATTATTACTATCAATAGTCACACAGAGTCATCTTTTTTAGATAGCTATAGACTACAACATTTGACTCATGCAATATCCAAATCGCATAATAGGTCTCCACTCCTGCATCATGAGGCCCATCATTATAAAGTTGGAATTGGTTCTTCCCAACACCGGAGAATATTTTTATACAGCACTGGCCCCATTTTGATGTATGCACAACTGGCCCATAATTAGAATGAGGAAGGGGGAGTCAAGGGCATAGAGGGGGTTTCCATTGCCCCCAGTTAACCCTAAACATATATTCCTTGTCCATGTACTATTAACCTCATGTGGATGCATGTCATACACAACTGAATGATTCATAGTCTTAGATGTTCAACAAATATTTAGAAAAGTAATATCCATGACTATATAAAAACCTGTTGGAAAACTGGATAACATAAAGCACACCTCAATCCAGATTTACCAAGGGCTTGCATTACCCTTGTGTCACGTAAGGCAAAGCAAGGCAACGTAAGGTCTTAAATTAGATTTACTATGGCAAGCAGCGTCACCAAGATGGTTCTGCTTTGCATAGTGAGGCGACGATGAGTGGGCAGTGGCAGTGTCCCTAACTGCTCGGCGCTACGTAGCTAGAAGCAGATTCCTGTTGATTTTAAAAATATTCTGTTGGCATTTTAGATTCCATTTTAGGACACATACCTGCTTGAAGGGGGAGTGGTGGGGGCTTTTTGGGCAGTCCTCCTTACCTGAAAGCCTGGGCTCGGTCTTCACTCCTTCCCGCCTCGGTCCAATGCGGTAGCTAGTACCGTTGCACGGAGGGCTGGTAAGGGAGAGCCAGGCACTTCCGCTGTGACCGGATAGCGGTCTAGTGGCGGGGAGCTTGCTCACATAAAGGGCGCAGGGCCTCTGGCCGCGTTGCAGTGAGTGGGGCAGTGGCAGTGTCCCTAACTGTTCGGCGCTACGTAGCTGGAAGCAGATTCCTGTTGATTTTAAAATTATTCTGTTGTCATTTTAGACTTCTATTTTAGTACACATACCTGCTCGAAGGGGGCGTGGTGGGGGCTTTTTGGGTAGTCCTGCTTACCTGAAAGCCTGGGCTCGGTCTTCACTCCTTCCCGCCTCGGACCGAGATGGGGTGGAAGTAGTTGCTGGGACTGCAGGTACTGCACTTTCAGAGCTAAAGTTGAGAGGGAGGCTAAGTTGGCAAGCTCACATGTGAACTGCTGCCTATTGAACTGCAGATCACTTAGGAAACATAAATTGGAGGTATTTGATCAGCTCTCAGAGGGGCTGACTAATGTAATGTTCCTCTCGGAGACGTGGCTGTAGGAGGATTCCGCACCAGAGACCCTAGAGGCACTTCCTAGTGGGTATGGGATTGATAGGGGCTCCTGTAAAGGAGGTGGGGTGGCGATTATATTCAAACACACCATCCAATGTGTCCTAGAGCCGGTCACAATCGCTGAGAGTGAGGCGGGTTTCTCCACATTTTGGGTAGTTCCAAACTATATCGTGAAAGGGCTCCTGATTTATTGACTGCCTGCACCCTCCACTCGTTTTTCCTCTAGCCTGCTAGAATGTCTTGTGCAGCCAGCACTGCGTTATGAAAAACTTTTGGTGCTTGGCGATTTGAACTTGCATTTTGATGACACAAAGAATGTAGGGGCCGGGCAGCTGTGTCAAGAATTGGCGACCCTGCAATTGATGTTAAAATCTGATTCACCAACACACCAACTGGGGCATCTGCTTGAACCCATTTTTGCTAATTGAGAGGACATAGTTGTGAACCCCCCTCTGCCTGTACCATGGTCAGACCATTTCCTGGTCCTGTTTGGGCTGAGGCTGCGGGGGCTAAAGGCACAGGTGATATCCAAGGGGGAGACAGCACTCCGGAAGTGGGCGGGTTTCTCTCAGGAGAAGTTTAACAACGCTCTTGCTCAGGGTAGGTTGCCTGGGGGCACAGATGTCGAAAGTGCATGCGGAAATCTGGATAGCCGCATTACGGAGGCACTGGATAGCACTGCTCCCTGAACGCATCAAAGACCAGGGAGAGTACAAAAATCGGCTCCCTGGTATAACATCGCCCTGAGAACCGCTAAAGCAGACTGTAAATGTCTAGAAAGGCGGTGGAGGAAAGACTTCTCGGATCAGGTCAGGAGGGAATATAAAGTCGCCCTGAAGGGTTACCATGGGCTTATTAGAAAGGCGAAGGCAGCGTACTACCAGGAAAGAAACGGGGCGGCGGAGAACTCGGCAAGGGAGTTGTTTAGGGTCTATAAAGAAATCTCATCGCTAGCAACTACTGGCAGTGCCAGCAACTGGTTCGGAGGAATAATGTAATCGTGTGTCGGATTTCTTTACGGATAAGGTGGAGACAATTTACTCCACCTTTCCGGACTCGGCGCATGTCGATCACGAGATCCCAGGGGAAGTAGGACACATTCCAGAGGGAGAATGCATTGTCAAATTAACCGTACAACCTACAGAACTGTTAACGAAAATCTGTAGGAGTGTCAAGTCGGGTTCATCAAGGGACCCTGCCTCCCATAAAGTACTTGGAAGGAACCTTGGAACCCTTGAGCCATGCATTAGGCACCTATTGGAATTATCCTTCAGGACAGGGACCGTGCCAGCGAGATAGAAGGAAGCAGTAGTCCTTCCGCTATCCAAGAAACCGCATATTAGCCCAGATCGACTTGATAATCTTCGCCCAATCTCTTTACTTCCCTACTTGGCAAAGGTTGCAGAGAAGGTAGTAAATACACAACTTATTGGGCATATTGGGAAACACAATCTTTTGCATCCCACGCAGTCTGGGTTTCGGGCACACCACTCGACGGAATCAGCCCTGTTACTCGTCATGGAAACCATCAGGAAATATGTGGATGAGGGACAGACGGCGGCCCTAATCCTGATTTAAGTGCTGCCTTCGACACTGTGGCTCACCATACCCTTCTGCAGAGTCTGAGGAAAGGAGGAGTGGCAGGGAGGGAATTGAATTGGATGAAATCCTTCTTGTCCGAGCTTAGCTTTCAGGTGAGGCAGGGCTCTCACTACTCCAGGGTCATCAAGTTGAAACAGAGAGTACCGCAAGGATCAACCCTGAGCCCGACCCAGTTTAATCCCTATGTTACACCATTAGTGGAGATTGCAGATGGTGTTGGGATCAGGGTTGTGTCCTATGCTGATGACACGCAGCTGGTGGTCTCCCTGACCAAAGCACAGGAGACAGCAGCCACCAGCTTTGTGGCTTGCATGCAAGATCTTGCATCATGGATGGCGAATAACTGCCTGAAATTGAATGGCAGTAAGATCGAGGTGCTTGTGTTGGGAAGAGACCCGTCGGTGTGGTCATCGGCATGGTGGCCCCAGTCTCTGGGATCCACCCGATTCCATGCAAGCAGGCAAAGAACTTAGGGGTCTGGCTGGATAAGAAGCTATCTTTCGAGTATCACACCAGGCGGGTAGCAGGGGCCTGTTTTGGAGTCCTGAGGGGCCTCCAGAAATCCCTGGACATGCTGCCCACCACAGCCAGAAAGACCATGGTCTTTGTACCGCAGTGTGGGGACACACTGGCCTAGTGTAACCATGCGCTCTATAAATGCATCTATTATTATTATTAATAATAATATTATTATAGTGAATCTAGAATAACACAAAAGCAGCACAAGTTGCTGCCTTATGTTAATCTCCGCGTGCGGAAGGCGTTGCATGGGTGGAGCGTGGGTATTCCCCCCCATCAATTCATGGTTTTTGAATCATTCCCAGAGTTACTAAGACTAGTGAACCTGGGAATGCGTTAAAATGATATGCCTTCCCAAGTGAGGCATAACAAGGAGAAATATGTTTATTTCTCCTCGTATTTACTTCTTTTGAAAGAGCAAACTGCTTCTAGGTATTATTTCTGTGCTGGAAAGTGTCCCTTCCTGCACAAGAATAATCCTGGCTGTAACAAAGGCACTCTTGCACCATACCCAAGGGTGCCTGTCTTGGCGCTTGGCAGCCACAAGTGTGCCAACGTGGAGAGAGAGCAGGAATGCCTATATGTAAGTAATTATGGCACATTTCTGCTCTCCCCATTTGTCACTGTGCAGCAAGTCGCTTTGCTGCATTTCACTGCGTCAAATATTAGTGAATCTGGGCTCTCTGGTTTAATCTGTTATATCTTAAATGTTTTGTTGCACAGTCCTCTCATATAAAATACAAATGATGCTGTATGTATTTACTCCTGATAGTATTGCAGATGATGATAACAATGATAATTACACCAGTTTTTTAAACAAATTATTCCATTACCCTGTCCATATTTTTGTAGGGATTAGAATTTCTGGTTGGTAACCATTTTCCTTAACATGTGCTTTGTAGAAATTAACCATGTTTCTCAATGTAGCAGGACACTGCTGAAGATGATCAATGTACATTTTTCTTCACTGTGCAGTTTCTTGTATTTGAGCAAAACATCAAGTGCAGTCAATCACAAGTTAATTGTGTTGCCAGTTCTGGCTATTGCAGCAGATTCATGATGAAGATGGCCCAGGTTAGTATGGTAAAGTTATACTAACTGGTATGTTGACACAAAGTGATTATTAGTACATAATATGATTTACAGAATGACATTGTGTTTTATTATATCTCAAGGACATTCCTTATATTTGTGAATATTTATGAATAATATTGTTAATGTACTTTAGGCATTCTGTGATTTCTCTAACATCATTAATAATTATGGTCATATTATGGTTACTTATACTGCATCAATTTTATCAATGTTCTACCAGATTCCCAACTCTGTCAGTTGTAAAAGAACTTACATACAAGTAGTAGCGTGAATGAGTGCAAACACAAACCACAACCTTCAGACTACCTTTGTCCAACCTTATACTTGTAATCTACCCACCTCACCCTTCGGTTCCTTCTTTGATGCCACCTGGATAAGCCAGGCTAAGTGTTAAAATCCCTTCTGTTATACCACAGTGGTACTGAATGTTGTTAGTTTCACTAACAAAATGCAAATGTGCGTTTTTATGGATCATATTTCTTGGTGGATATTGTTGGTGGATTTGGACTCTCTAGATGTCAGTGCCTTCCCACATCTAATGCTGACTATTGGTAAATATGGCAGCCCACTGGAGACACTGCTAGGCTTGTTGATCATAAACTTTTACATGATCACTGTTTTAAACAAATAATCAAGTCAAGTCAAGTCAAAAAGCTTTATTTCGATAAAAGTCATTATCATAAAAGCAGATCAGTGTATAAAAAAATTACAATTAAGTACAATTTTAAAAAGATTCTATATCTCTGTTCAAAGCAATAGTTTCAGAAGATATTTGTTCAGTTATACGTAGCCAGTTAATTTGTTAAATTAAGAAGGTAAACAATTAAAGCAGCATTTCCAGTTTCCAGAGATTTTTCTAAAAAAGAATTAAACAGATTGTTTTAGCTTTTTGGCTCGAATAGCCCAGGCCCAGGATAGAAATTTGGCTAGGGCACAAGCATAGGGTACGTGACTGTCCGAAATAAGTATCCTAATTGCCACATCATGGCTCCTAGTCCCCAGCTGCCGGCATAGGTTTTTCAGCCACACCCTCCTTGGAGTAGCATACTCGCCGCAAACAAACAAAAAATGCGCTAGTGTCTCCGGTTTAGCAAGGCACGATGGACATAGATCAGATTTTTCTATACAAGATTTCCATCTTTTAGTGAAGGTGTTCAGTGGTAAGGTTCCCGTTCTAAATCTGAAATACAAGGCCCTATCAAAGGGTTTTCCAATAGTATCCAGATAAGGTTCCCGCCTGGGACAGTCTTTGAACATCAGGAAGTCCTCTGTTAGCCTGCCTAGAGATGTGCTAGAATGTCTTTGAGAGCAAATCCAGTCCCAATAAAGCTTTTTAAGTGTTTGCTTTGGGGGTGAAGTTCTACTTAGCCATGATTCAAGTTGGCCCAACTTGGTTAATAGGGTTTTCATGTCTTTTAGCCATTTGATTTTATATCAGCTTGGTGATGACATAATTTCTTTGAGGCCTCTGGCATATCCACTTAGTTCTTCTACCCGCCAAATACGGGCCCATAATAGTAACGGGCGAAATTTTGCAATTTCGCCAATCTGGGTACAGCCAAGGTCCATGAATACAGGAAGTGTCGGGGTGCCTTGTGGAAGGGACATTATTTCTCTGCAAAAATTTGTTCTCAGATCTTTGCAGAGCGTCAGTGGACGAAAAGCCCCAAAGTTCCGCTCCATAGAGGGCAGAGCTAACACCTTTAGCTGTATAAATCTCAAGGGCTGTTCCTATAGGCCTTGTTGTACTGGAACGTTGCTCTTTCAAAAGGGCGCCTGTAATCCTTTTGTGGCTCAACAGCATTTTGTCTAGGTGTGGCGTCCAGTCCATTTTGTCTGAAAGGCGTATCCCGAGGTAGTCAAAGACTTTCACCCTTTCCAGGAGCTCAGTGTTTAGGGTGGGGGAACGCACATGTTGTTTCGGTAGATTGAGGACAAGGTACTTCGTTTTGTTGGTATTTATTACCAGGCCTCGATCGGTACAAAATGATTGGAAATTGTCCAAAAGTCTCTGGAGTCCCATTGGGGTTTTGGAGATTAAAAGCGTATCATCCGCGAAGAGGAGGGTCGGTATGCGTTCACCAGCCAGGGATGGCTCGTCAGATGGATATTTGAGGAGATGCTCAACCACCCCATTGATGTAGAGAGAGAAAAGGGTGGGAGCCAGAACACATCCCTGGCGGACTCCTCTCTCGACCGGAATACTGCCCGTTTTCTCCCCTCCAGGGCCCCACCTGACTTGGGCAAAGCTGTCCTGGTGTAGTCTGACTAATAGGGATAGTAGATAGTGTGGCAGCCCCATGTCAGCCAGTACTTTCCATAATAGGTCCCTAGGTACGAGGTCAAAGGCAGTCTTTAAATCGATAAATGCGAGATAAAGACTGCCCTTGCCTATTACCACAACCTTCCAATATACCATCATGAGCTTGAATGCTTGCTCAATCGTTCCAGTGCCCACTCTGAAACCCGCCTGGAAGTCGGTAAGGATTTTATTTTCTTCTACCCAGTTGAGGATTCTGAGTAACAGGACTTTGCTGACAACTTTTTGGCTGATATCTAGCAAGCTGATCGGCCTATAGTTAGATGGGTCATCCCTCGAACCTTTCTTATGGATGGGGACCACCTCCGCCCCCTTCCATGATGAGGGAATAGGGGCACCCCTACAGATGGCAACAAGGAGGGAGTGAATCAATTTACCCCATTTGGCGCTATCAGATTTTAGCAGCTCCCCGGGAATCCCATCAGGTCCGGCCGCTTTTTGTGGAATAATAGAGCTTATTGCGTATTCCACTTCCTTAAGCGTAAAGTCGGAGTCGCTGGGGCAAAATATATAGTTAGTAGTAGGCGAGGATATGACAGGCCCTCTCCCGTTGGGGCCGTCATGACAGGAGTAGAGTTTAGAGAAGTGATCCTCCCACACCTGGCTTGGAATGTTGCAGGTTAGGAGATCACTATCTGGTCTATTACGTGCCCTTATAGTGTCCCAAAAACATTTGGAGTCTTTTTTCAAGCTTGCTTCTTTAAGGGTTAGCCTTAGCCAGTAGGCATCTTCCCACTCCCTTTTAGCTAAGCACAAAACCTTTTTATGTTCTCTTCTAGCTGTTTGAATTGATAAGGGGGACTTCCCTTCAACTGCCTCAATTAGACGTGACTTGGCCTTTCTGCATGATGCAGAGTACCAGTCATGCCTGCCTTTGGGTTTGGTTAGAGGTTTGGGTTTCCCTATAGTCCCTTTTACCCAAAAAAGGTCCCCTATAGTTTTAAACAAATAATCAATCTCTGTTGTCACTTTGAGAAGTGGACAAGCGGGAAATATACCGGTTATTGATCAGAAGCTCTTTGGGTGACCCGTTCTTTGGGGAGTCTTCCCTAAATGTTCCGATGGAGTTCACATTAGTCAAGGAAGGCACATCTTGGGATTCTACACCAAGTTACCTTACAGCCTTGCTTAACTGCCATACCCCCTTGGTTGGGTTTTCATGCCACACCTGCAAATAAATGGCCTTAACTACAGTTTTATGTCCATGCCATATTTGTTCATGACACTTAAAGCACATAATTTTCTCATTTGCGAATACAAATGTGGATGTAAACATTATTAATGGCAGAGAACTGTGATGTGCATTAAATGTACCTCATGGGTTTTGTATTTTAAAGAATATTGATGTATAGCGGTGTAGACCATGACCATGGTTCACATCTGAAGGCTTCAGTTCTTGTACGTTGACACTGTGCCTAATAGATAAGGGGGTATGATAGACATATGTTTAGAGTGCTGAACAGGCTTTTAGTGCACCAAACATTTTTGAACAGGCGGCTTTTAGGGTTAACAGGTCTATAAGGAATCTGGGTCGGGGGTCCCAGGGCAGCCAGGGATTACTGGGCCACAACTGTAACAGCTAGGGTCTTTTCCCACAGGTTCACCAACTGGGAGCTAAGGTTCCCTTTTTAGCACTTGAACCTCAGGGCAGTGAGGCGAGCCAGTCTAAAACTTGCTCCAGCAAACCTGATCCCTAACAATAAAAATAAAAGAAAACTCCCAGTATGAGTTTAAAACAACATGTTTAATAAAATTCAGGGATGCAGACTTTGTCAGGGTATCAACACAATAGTTAAAGTCAAAACATAGAGCCATACACAGTGCAAATCAATATTGAAATACTTCAGGATAGAACTAACAATACTTGCAGACTCAGAGCAAGTTAATAAAGTTTTCATTGCTCAGCGTTATGCATTGTGTAAGTATTACTTCTATCTTTAAACTGACTACAAAACTACTGCATGCCCTAACAACAAGAAATCCTGCATGACAAAGCCTTACTGCTACTTATCATAGCACAAAGAATGCTCCAAACAGTGCAAAACTCTTTCAGTGTCATGTTTTCTCTACCTTGGAAACCTGTGGGAGTTAGGGTGATAAACCAGCATTTTTGGGAGAGCTGATGTGGGGCTCTGCCATTCCCCTTGTAGACCTAAGAGCAAATAGCGATCATTAATACTGTCCCTACCTTTCCTGGACATGGCCTCTTCTCCTTTGCACATTTTTCACAGCCCTCTGACACACATTTTCACACACAGGCATTATCTTTCAGCTGTCCCAGGCTTTCCTTTTTTCTTTTGTCACAAATGTGCCTGATAGTGATAGTGCCTTTCTGAGTTTTTTCTTTTTCAGTAACTGGAAGCCTGCACCTGTCTATGTGTGGTGCCTGTGTGAGGCTTGATGAGATCCCTGCCTGTCCAGCACTGCTCCTGAGTGTAAGAAGTGGACGATTTTTGACTTGCTTTCTTCAAGATCAGGGAAGCAGATATGTCCCACTCTTTGGTGTGCTGCCACTCTCATCTTGCTACAGGCAGGCATGGACCACTGTGTGTTCCCTCATAAATGGCATGGGGACACTGGTGTAACGAAAAGTGAGGGGGTCTCCCTGCATGGTACTTAGAGGGGCCTCCTCCGGGCTCAATCAGGAGCTCTACGGCCAGAGTTTGATTTGATTTGATTTGATTTATCCATTTCTAAAGCGCACGAATGCCCGGAGGCGTCTTGGCGCTATGACATGCCCGTAGTCCTGAACTGGTCTTAGGTTCATGCTGTGAACAACCATGTTTTGATTTGTTTTCTGAACAAGTCCAAAGATGGGCTGTTTTTTATATCTAATGGTAGTTGATTCCATGTCCTTGCTGCGTGAACGAGAAAACTTCTTCCCCCCCAGTTAGCTCGTTTGAACTTGCTATCAGATTTTGTTGGCCAGATCTAAGTAGTCTGGATGGTTCGTATTTCCTCAACTGCGTCTTTATGAAAAGAGGTCCTTTGCCCTGCAGGGTCTTATAGAGTGCAGTGCCGAGGGGGCACCTTCGAGCGAGAGGCGCCCCGCACTGTGGGGCTGCGGGGGCCTGTGTTACGCTTCTGCATGGGGAGTTGGAGGAGGCACACCGTGATGCTGAAGGGGTGCTGGCCTGCCCTGGCAGCCCGTAACAATGTAGCACCACAGCCCTCCTGTTGCCAGTAGCCTCAGGGCACTAGCCCCACTGCGATTGTAAGTGGGGAAAAGGGGGGATTGCCAGGCACACATCTCAACACTGAATAGTCTTTTGGGCACAGTCCCTTCTTGGGGAGACTTTGTTTTGAAACTGCATCTCACAGAACTGCTTTTTTTTTCATCCGACAGCACTGGGGAACTGTAGGATTGTTCCTCAATGAAGGAGAGCAATACAGGTCCACATCTCTGGCCCCATTAGGCCGACTCACATGTGGACTGCTGTAGTTCAGCTACCAGGGGACAAATTTCCACATTTTCA
The DNA here is from genome assembly GCF_964263255.1 of Lissotriton vulgaris. Taxonomy (NCBI): domain Eukaryota; kingdom Metazoa; phylum Chordata; class Amphibia; order Caudata; family Salamandridae; genus Lissotriton; species Lissotriton vulgaris. The sequence continues at coordinate 783,252,031 of NC_141697.1, read as the reverse complement.
CGCAAGTCAGCAAACAAAGTGGCTGTACTGTGATGCATAAAAGGGAGAGAACAGAAATGCTTCATGTTTACAAAACTATCAAGCATTTCTGCTCTCTTTGTGCACTGAGTCACTGTGTACAAGGGTACCAGCGTTACAGGCAGGATTGCTTTTGTGCAGGAACAGACACCTTTCTGCACAAAAACAACTTCTAGAGTTAGTTTCCTCTTTTTACATGTGCAGCAGAATGCAGCCAAAGTGTAAAGGGGTAATAATGAAGAGAAATAAAGCTATTTCCCCTTGTTACACCCTACTTTGTATGGTGTAGCATATTGACACATTCCCAGGCTTACAAGTCTTTGTAAAGCTGAGAATGTACCAGAATTCATGGGTGGATGCATGGGAAAAACCCAATCTTCACCACAAGTGACAGTATCAAGTACAACTCCACAACGCCACTCACAGGGACCGGCCACTCCATCATCAACTTCCAAATCAACACATCTCAAACAACACCCCTACCAGGTAACAAAATTCCAAGCTGCAGCTGGGTAAAAAACACAGAAGCAGATTGGCTCAGTGCCATCAGCACAGATCAACCTAGCCCCACAGACAACCTGAAGAAGGCCATCTACAACTTCCACAACTTGATCAAGAAATGCGCAGACTCCATCGCACCCATACAAACCCAATATGTACAGTGGATTAAATAAGCAAGCCAGCTGGTACACAGAAGGCCTCAGAGACACCGAAAAGCACTGTAAACAGCTAGAAAGGAAATGGTGAGTAAGCCAAGAACACACCCGCCAGAACTACCAAAAAAGTTGCACTCAGACTCTATCACTACCAAACACGAGACACCAAGGAAAAACAGTAGAGGGCCGCAACAATTGAAGCTCCAATAGCTGCAAGGAGATCTTCTCGATTTTCAAGGATTTCACGTCACCATCAGCCACTGTCAACAACATCAGTGCCTCCAAACAATTCTGCAACAACCTATCCAACTTCTTCCACAGCAACATTGCAAACATTTACAAAATCTTCTCACACCAACTCGACCCCAGAGAACTCATCGCCGACTTACTCACCATCTGACAACCCTCCTTAGAAATTACACAGCGGCAATCATACGATGATCCACTCAGCGGCCCCAACAGACCTATGCCCCCACCACATCTACAACCTGGGAACATCACCAATCAGCACCACCCTGACCCACATCATCAACAC